>NC_063339.1:42643729-42691229 GCF_021869965.1 Rhincodon typus
GAGCTTTTCCAGCAACTTTGTTTTTGTTCCTGATTTGCAGCATCCGTAGTTCTTTTGGTTTTTACAACAGTAATAGGAACTGTTTGAATTTTTGTTGAAATGAATTAAACATCAACGACTAATGGCTGTTCAGTATTTCTCTTAAGGTCTTGACATATTACCCAACATGATTTGTCAGTAACTTATTTGACCAAGGGCAGGTCCAATGTTTTACAATGATTGAATAAATCAAATTTCATTTTTACTACATGGTATTCCAGGATTTTCACTTTTTAAGGTTGACAAACTGGAATCTATTTATAATTAGCCTATTGATTTATGGCAGGAATATAAAGTTGACTGTTTTATACAAAGCTGACTGAAATTCATAATTTCAGTACATTCTCTTTATTCATAATCTCATCAATTGGATTATGAGTTTCTTGGATTTTAGTTAGAGTTTCATGTTAGTTTTATTAGAGTTCCATTCCTTTTCTATCTATGCACTATATCTTTTTGCAGTGTATCCAATAATTTGTATTTGTATTGTTAATGCTTCTAATTCAGCAAAAATATTCTAAAATGCTTCATGAGAGATTATCAAAAATAAAACTCAAAACATTGGAAACCATGGGAAAACAGCAGCAATGTTTCTTACTTTCTTAGGACTTTAAAAAAATGAGCTGAAGGAGGAGATATTATGGGGTGACAAAAAGCCTGGTCAAAAAGCTGGATGTTGGGGTGGAGCAGGTGGGATTTAGAGGAGATTCCAGTGCATGAATTTAGACAGCTGCAGAGATAGTAGCAATGGCCCAATGGACAGAATCTGCTCCATGCACACAAAGGCCTGATCAGAAGAATTAAGAAGGAAGGGGAAATATCACATTTGAATGAACTTAAGACTTTTATAGTTTAAACATTGAACTAAGGAGCCAATGTAGATCTGCAGAGACAAAGGTGATGAATGGAGAAAACATGCAGGATAGAATATGGGCAAGCAGAGTTTTGGAGGAGTAGAAGCCTAAGGGTTGGAGTGTGGGTGCATATATGGTAGAGTTTAGAAGCAAAGGCACAAATCGTGTGGAAGGAGCACAAACAAGTCTAAATATGCTGACTTTATTCCTGACTCTTTAACACAAGCTGGTTTGAATCTTCACTTAATTGTGTACAAATATGGCATAAGAAATAGTAATAAATGAAAAATTCTGCAATTGCTAGCAATATGAAATATGAACAGTAAATGCAGTAGGAACTCAGCAGATTTGGCAGCATCTGTTGATTGAGAAATAGAGATAATATTTTGAGACTGATATGGCATCCATAGAACTGAAAAGTAAATTTATGTTGTTGGCAGAGAGGGTGTAGGAACAAGTGGAACAGATGATAGGGGTGCCCAGAGCAAAAGATAAAGGGAGTAATAAAGGTGGTAAAGGAGAGATATAAAGGAATCTTGTATTGGCATTATACTTGTTCTTGTTTCTTAGTATATCGTGTCCACGGGATATGAAGAGGATTAGCTAACTAATAGAAGGCAGAGAATTGGGAAAGAAGTATTTTCAGGATTGTGGGTGGGGGTCAACCTGTAACTAGAGGAGTGCCATAGGGATCAGTACTGAGGCCATAATATTTACTATATATATTTTAATGACTTAGACATGGAAAGTGAATGTACTATGACCAAGTTTACAGATGACACAAAAAAAGTGTGAAGGCAAGTGGTGAGCATAAATCAAAAGAATCTGCAGAGAGATATAGACAGGTTAAGCAAGTGGGCAAAATCTTGGCAGTTGGAATACCTTGAGGGAAATGTGAGTATATGCACTTTGGCAGGAAGAATGGAGGAGCTGAATATTATTTAAATGGGGAAAGACTGCATGAAGCTAAAAACAGAGGGGTTTGGGAGTCCCTCAGCATAAGTCACAAAAAGCTAGTACCAAGTTCAGCAGGTAAAGGGAAGGCAAATGACATGTTGGCCTTTATTTTAAAGGGAATGGAGCATACACTATGTGTAAGACATTAGTCAGACCACAGCTAAAATACTGTGAACTGTTTTGGGCCTCTTATCCAAGGAAAGATATATTGATGTTGGAGGCAGTCCAGAAAGGGTTTACTGAGCTGATCTCAGGTATGGAAGGACTGTCTAATGAGGAGAGATTGAGTATGTTGAGCCTGCACTCATTGGAGTTTAGATGAATGAGAGATGACCTTGTTGAAGCACACAACATTCTTAGTGGACTTGATAGAGTAGATGCAGAAGGTTTTTTAATTCATCTTGAAGTATTTTAGAATAGAAAAGAATCCCTATAGTCTGGAAACAGGCCCTTCGGCCCAACCAGTCCACCCAGATCCATCCCCTATAACCCACCTAATCTGCACATCCCTGAACACTACGGGCAATTTAGCATGGCCAATCCACCTAGCCTGCATATCTTTGGACTGTGGGGGGAAGCCGAGCCCCCGGAGGAAACCCACACAGACACAGGGAGAATGTGCAAACTCCACACAGACAGTCACCCGAAGGTGGAATCAAACCTGGGTCCCTGGTGCTGTGAGGCAGCAATGCTAACCACTGAGCCACCGTGTTGCCCTACTGTGGACTTATTTCTTATTTCCATTTTATTTCTAAGATTTACAATTAAAAACAACAATCGGGGGGAACACCCTTTGGTCTGCTTCAGTAAGGGACAAAGTAAAAAGAGAAAGAGGTATATCAAATAATGCCTTGATGTTTCAGGCTAAAGAGACGAAAGGCAACCATAGTTTAAGTTCACCCACATTTCCTATTTATTAGCTACATCTGTCAACAGGTCAACATGGACACATCTAAAGGTGTCTTGCATGAACATACTTTTGCATTAAGTAAGGTGAATATTTAGCAATGCGCATAGCATTCACTTCTTTTGCTAGTACAGTAAGTTTACAGCGAAAAACAAAATAGCAATTGATGTGCTGTCATACTTTCACACTTAACTCAGCAAGTGTAGGCAGCACAGCAAATTTCTTAATTGTCACATTTCAGTTCAGATTTAAACCGAGGCTGCAGTGATGTTCTCTACTATGATATAATGAATGGATGCAGGAATAGGCCATATAAACCACTGAGCCTGCCATGCCATTCAATAAGGTCACAACTGATCTGACTGTGGCCTAATTTCAATGTTCCTGTCTGCCCCTCTAAACCTTGTGGATCAAAACTTTAACACCATTGTGTTCACCCATATAAAGGCATAGTACTGTGAATGCTGGAGATCTGAAATGAAAACAGGATGTGCTGCAGAATCTCAACAGATCTGGCAGCATCTGCACAGAGAGAAACAGAGTTAACATTTTGAAGAAGAAACAGACTGGACTCAAAACACTAACTCTTTCTATCGCCCCAGATGCTACAAGAACTGCTGAGTTTCTCCAGCATTTTCTGTTTCTATTTGTGTTCAGCCATGAAGTTCTGGCTGTGCTCTTTTTGTATAAGACATCTTCCACCAAAACACAAGAACATTCTTTTCTACACAACATCTTATATTTAAACCATTAACAGCTGATTGTTGAGTAGGTGTCTATCTTTCAATAACTATCGAAATCCTCAAATTTAGATTCAAGGGCAGCCATCAAACCTGATGCCAGAAATCCTAGTGAGGATTTACAAGGGCTCGCCCTATAATATGCGGTAAGTACTGTTCAATTAATTGCATTTTCTGATCTTTTATTATTGGACAAATTTGATTTGTTGCTGCTCAATGCTTATGTAATGCTTGTGGTACCCATTATTTGCTTCAATGCTTTTGTCCTCAGTTATTGTACTATTAGTTGGTGGGAGATGTTGCACTTTAAATGCTTGTGGTGTGCCAAATTTCCATCTTTGCATCAGTATGATTCTCATTAGGCATGAAATGATCTGGAACTCCTCCTGTAATTAATTTCCAAACGAAACTGAGAAATCACTTTCAAATTTTCCCATGGATCTTCCACACTTTGACTACTAACTGTTTAATATCTTACATGGGCTTGATTTCACCTCAGAGCAATGGAAAATCCAATCCATGGTTAGCATCATATGTGCTTTCTGCTGTTTATTGATTGTTCACAGCACGATCATAAGCCATATGGGAAATCTAAAGAATCAAACAAAAGAACGGGAAACCTTTAAGAACAGTTCAATTCATTTAGAATGTGCTGCTTACTAACTTAATCAAAGATGTTTCATAAATGTGAAAAGGTTTAAAATAAAAAATATACAAGATCAACGGGAAAGAGCAGGGCAGTGGAATCAATTGGATAACTCCTTTAAAGACCTAGCACAAATATATTAGGCTGACAGCCTCTTTCTGTGCTGTCTGTTTCTATGATTCGTTGGTTGTTGTTCTATGATTGTTTAAAAGCAATTAATTTCTCCTACTCAGAAATTATCATTGTGAACCTTTCATTTTAGTTCCATATATAGTGACGTGGTATTTTGCTAAACATAAATAGGTAAAAAGTGGGGGTAATTCACTACTGGTTGGTCATTCTTTGCAAAAAGGAAAATGGTTGTCATTGTGGGAGGCCAATCTTATTAGCCATGACGTGAAAGTGCCGGTGTTGGGCTGGGCTGGACAAGGTCAGAAATCAAATGACACCAATTTATAGTCCAACAGGTTTATTTGGAATCACAAGCTTTCAGAGCTTTGCCCAATGCTCCGAAAGCTTTTGGTTTCAAATAAACCTGTTGGATTATAACCCGGTGTCGTCTGATTTCTGATCTTATTAGCCACATTCTGTCATGATGAAAGTTCTTCAAGCCAGTGTCCTAAGCCCCATTATACTCAACTGTTTCATTAATGTGGGACTCTTTGCTAATGGTTAAACCCTGTTCAGTACCGTTCATATTTTCACATATACTGAAGCAGTTGATGCCTACAAGAGCAGAACACTGACAATATTCTAACTTGGGTTGATAATTGGCAAGTAAAGTTTGTCCCACACAAGCACTGGGCCATGCACATTTCCAATAGTAGAAAACTTAACATCTCCCTTTGATGTTCAGCAACACTATCATAATTGAAGCTCAAATTTCTGGGGTTGCCACAGACCAGAAACTTAACTGGAATAATAGAATGGTCACACTGTGGTACCATTTGACTCATTGTGACCATGCCGACTCTCTGCAGGAGCAACTCAACCTGTGCATTTTCTCATGCCACTGTTCTTTTTTTCACTTCAGCTAATTATCCAATATCCAATTAAAATATGATTGAATCTGTCTTTGTCTAAATTTGGGGATGATGCCTATTTAAAGTCATGAGTTTTTCCAATGGGCATTCATGTGACTGAACAGGCAGATTCATAACCCATGAATCATTGGACATGTGGGTACAGGATCATCGGATCTGGAGTGCTGGATTTGTTTCATTTTCATCACTGCTGCACTGTATCTCTTAACTAAAAATGTAATGCAACTTGATGGACAGGTGGTTGTCATTCTGAATGATTGGTTTCAATTGATGCCAACAGTGCCCTCCGACTGATTTCTATCTTCAAGGCTCACAACTCTCAGAATGAAGAAATTCATCCCAATATCAGTCTTAAATGGACTATATCTTTATTCTGAAATTATCTCCTGGTTCCCACCAGTCAGGGGAAACATCCTACCTGGATCCATCCTGTAAGCATTTTGAAACATAAAAAATAGGATCAGGAGTATGCCATTTAGCCCTCCGAACTTGTACCACCATTCAACATGATCATGGTTGATCCTCCATCTCAATGCCATGTCCTCACTTTCTCTCCATACCCCTTGACGCCTTTTAAATCTAAACAAAAATTACCTTTCTTTAAAAGATATTTAGTGAATTGGTCTCCACAGCCTTCTGAATTCCACAGGTTTACTACCCTATAAGTTTCCTCATCACAGTTCTAAATGGTCTACCCCATATCCAAAGACTATGTCCCCTGGTTTTAGACTTCCCAACCAGGGAAAACATCCTCCTCCTATATCTACTCTGTCCAGCTCTGATAGAAATTTATACTTTCAATCTGATGCCCTCTCATCCTTCTAACCTCTGATGAATACAGACTCACTTGAATCAAGCCCTTCTCATCTGACAGTCTGTCATCCCCAATATCAGCCTAGTGAACCTCTATATCAAGTCTATCCTTTCTTAGGTAGGGAGATTCAAACTGCATGCAATACTGTAGGTGAGGTCTCACCAAAGCTCTGTATATCTGTATTAAGACATCCCTACTTCTGAAATTATATCCTCTTGCAATGAAGGCCAACATAAAATTTCTTTTCTGTGCAGTATAGTGCCCTAGACTTAGCTCTGGTTGTGCTCCTCACAGGAACCATCAGCACCACCATTATCCCAAACTGAAAACCAATTTGAGGTTGAGATCATTTCAGGGAAGTCTTGCACTACCTGCCTTGTTTTCTTGGATTGTCTAGCATTCACCCATTCCCAAACTGTCTGCATGTTCCAAACCTATGGTGACGTAACCTCTCTAAACATGCTAAGACATAGTTCTCTGCCTTACAAGTGCACCACTGTAATTCTAGCTGCTGCTCAAGTTCTAAAACCTGGATTTCAATGTTATGCATATGCAGTTACACCTCTTGCAGATGTGTTTGTCTAGGACACATGGTACTTTATATCTTCCCACGTGTCACATTCCACTTGGCCAAACTGACCTGCTGTACTGTAATTTTGCACATTACTTATTATGAGTAAAGTTGCTTACCAGTTACTGACCAACCAGCTACTTCTTCTGCACTGAAGTAAGAACCAAATATTGGTGAGTGAAAAAATGCACCTCTTCCCCTCTTTAGTAAGCTCTCCACTCATTAATCTTGTATTCACTTACTCTGTTTTCAATCTGCACTCCAATTAAAATTTCCATCTGCCACTAATGCAGTGGCAGCAGCATGTACCATCTATGAGACATGCTGCAGTGACTGACAAAAGTTCCTGTGACTGCACCTTCCATATCTGCAACCTTTCCCAACTCGAAGAGCAAATGCAACAGATACATTGGAATACCACTTGTAAATTTCCTTTGAAAACACATACCACCCTAACTTGGAATGAGATCACTGTTCCTTCACTGTCATTGGATTGAAATCCTGGAACTCTCCCTAACAGCACTGTAGTTGTGCTTACAATGCAAGGCTTGTGGCAATTCAAGTAGGTGACTCATCACCACCTTCTCAAGGGCAGTAAGGAGTGGTAAACAAATTCTGGCCTTGCCCATGATTCTCTCATCCTGAAACCAAATTAAAATGCCTTTTACACCCTCATCCTTTATTTGGAAGTCCTCCTTCATTCACAACTTGCATGTATCCACCTCATTAAAAGTGTCAAATGATATGTAATTGTACCTGTTCTCACTTCATTATAGACTGCAAACTGACACCTGGCTTTTGTTACATGTGGCCAAATAGCTTCATCACTTTATGCAACTCCTCAAAGACAAGACAATTGAAAAGGGAGAGGCTCACAACAGATGGTGGACCCCAGACCTGAGATTGCTCACCCCTTCAAACAAAGAAGCAACGCATCATCCTCCGACACTTCCGCCATCTGCAATCCGACCCCACCACCAAAGACATCTTTCCCTCCCCACCCTTATCTGCTTTCCGGAGGGACAACTCTCTCCGTGACTCCCTTGTCCGCTCCACACTCCCCTCCAGCTCCACCACACCCGGCACTTTTCCCTGCAACCGCAGGAAGTGCTACACCTGCCCCCATACCTCCTCCCTCACCCCCATCCCAGGCCCCAAGAAGACTTTCCACATCAAGCAGATGTTCACCTGCACATCTGCCAATGTGGTATACTGCATCCGCTGTACCCGGTGTGGCTTCCTCTACATCGGGGAAACCAAGCGGAGGCTTGGGGACCGCTTTGCAGAACACCTACGCTCGGTTCGCAATAAACAACTGCACCTCCCAGTCGCGAACCATTTCAACTCCCCCTCCCATTCCTCAGATGACATGTCCATCCTGGGCCTCCTGCAGTGCCACAACGATGCCACCTGAAGGTTGCAGGAACAGCAACTCATATTCCGCTTGGGAACCCTGCAGCCCAATGGTATCAATGTGGATTTCACAAGTTTCAAAATCTCCCCTCCCCCTACCGCATCCCAAAACCAGTCCAGCTCGTCCCTGCCTCCCTAACCTGTTCTTCCTCCCACCTATCCCCTCCTCCCACCTCAAGCCGCACCTCCATCTCCTACCGACCAACCTCATCCCGCCCCCTTGACCTGTCCGTCCTCCCTGGACTGACCTATCCCCTTCTTAACTCCCTACCTACACTCACCTTTACTGGCTCCATCCCCGCCTCTTCAACCTGTTTGTTTCCTCTCCACCTATCCTCTCCTCTATCCCTCTTCTATCCGCCTCCCACTCTCTCCCTATTTATTTCAGAACCCCCTTCCCCTCCCCCTTTTCTGATGAAGGGTCTAGGCCCGAAACGTCAGCCTCTCTTCTCCTATGATGATGCTTGGCCTGCTGTGTTCATCCAGCCCTGCACCTTGTTGTGTCAGCTATTCAGTTTCCAGGTTTGGAAATAGAGGGAGTTGAAGTTGGCAAAATAGAAGAGCAACTAGCAGCTACAGATTTTGGTGAACTTTTTCTAAATCTTTCTGCACTTGATCATATACTGTATCATGGGACTACTGTATTCCTTTGAAAAAAAGTGAACTCTGCTTTACAATAACCTATTCTGCGTTGCTTCCTCTTTCAGTAAATGTGCCCAAAGAAGGAGGACTTGTTATACACACTTTTATGTAGCCTTTTATGTAGGCAAATGACATCCCTAGCAGTCAGATCTTAACTAGCTTTCTATTTTTGTTTCAAATAACTACCTCCCTTGTGCAATGCAACAACAATCTTGGGTTTCACTAAGGGCTACAAATCCCCACGGGAAATAAATCGGCTGGGTGGGGGGAGTTTTTCTCTTTATAAATGATTAAAAACAATTTTTCAGTCATGGGAGAGAGGAGATTTAAAAATAAGTGGAAATAAAAATATTTCCATCTGAAGAGAATGTTACAAATCAACTGAGGAAAGGCCAAACAAAGTTTTATGAATTGAATATTTTCATTGGATTTTGTTAGATTGTAGATAAATCATTTTACAAATAATTTATTTGTGAGGCCTGTTTCAGTAAATTGAATAATATTTTAAAACTTGTGTCACACTTTCAAATTCCTACCATTGAAATACTTTGGAAAATTTCTAAGAGATACAATAAGGTAGTTTGAAGTGTTGAGTTTGTCCTTTTGTGAGTTAAGATCTATAGCTGAAACACTTTATTACAACTCTAGACAAGCACAGTCACTTTTAAGTTGCTGTAGGACTGCAGAAACCATGTGGAGCTGAGCACATGAAATTAATCACCGCTTTCTGTAATGGGCAAAGTGGGGCATGGTATGGCTTAAAGATTTTAAAGGTTGAAATGTGGCCCGCTGCCATGAGTGAGAATGGCTGTTTGTATGGCAGTAGATTGTAACTATTTTTGAGAGGAGGTCATTTTATTATGATATTTAAAGTAGGGTCCCACAATGCAGTAGCAATCTGATTTTAAATTAACCAACTGGCCATGTTTCAGAGGGCTTGGGAAATCTGAATTGAATTGAATTTGAGCATAAAGTTGATAAGTCACCACTTATAGTGCCATTTAACGTAAAAAGGTACCTAGGTACAATGCTTTGTTACAGAATCCAAAAGAGGATACTGAGAGACTTTGCTGACTGTTCTGGGAGAAGTCAGAAGCTTGATGGTCTTTCAGTTGAAAGAGTTGACCCCGACTGAGTTTCACATTCCAGGGTCTAACTATTGACCCCGGCTGGCACATTCCAGGGTCTAGGACTATATGCTGAGGAATGCACTAAAGCTTGGGACAGTTGCTGCCAAGGTGCAGTGAGGAAAGACCACTATGTAAGGTCCTTCTGCAAAAGCATAAACAGGGGGTCCATTCAGTAATCAGACCCTGCTGATGCCTCAGTTAAGTGCCAAGAGGTTAATTGTAAATATGGTGAAAGGTGAATGCTAATGCTTATTTTATTCTCTGAAAGTAATGACAGAAGAAAAAAAATGGGTGGCATGGTGGCTCAGTGGTTAGCACTGCTGCCTCACAGTGCCAGGGACCCGGGTTCGATTCCACCCTCAGGCGACTGTCTGTGTGGAGTTTACACATTCCCCCTGTGTCTGCGTAGGTTTCCTCCAGGTGCTCCAGTTTCCTCCCACAGTCGAAAGATGTGCAGGCTAGGTGGATTGGCCATGCTAAATTGCCGGTGGTGTTCAGGGATGTGTAGATTAGGTGGGTTATAGGGGGATGGGTCTGGGTGGGATATTCTGAGAGTTAGTGTGGACTTGTTGGGCTGAAGGGCCTGTTTCCACACTGTAGGGGTTCTATGAATAGAGAGATGAAGAAAAAAATTATATCACAGCTATACACAGTATAACCATGGGTCAGAATGTCAGAAAAACAAGAAGTTATAAAGACAAACATCACAGTATCTCTCCAAAGGCTCTCCTCAGCAGACCAGCACAGGGGCCTCCATTGGCCTGAATGTTGGCTGCCGCCATGCACCATCTGACTCTTCTAAATTGAGATGGGATAAGCCAGATCTGACTGTTAAGTGTTTCACTGTGTCAGAATAGGCATGAGAACCCCCTCACTCACAGACTTTCCACAAAAACCTCTCATAGATCACAGCCTTTCCTTGCTGCTATGATTGGCCAAGCCTCTCATCTTTGCTTTTCCCCCTCGAGATTGTCTTGCTCTAACCTCCTACCGTACTCTATTTTTTAACTTCCTTTTTCTGATTGCCATCTTCATCCTCCACAATATGGTTCAATTTTGTTCTACCTCACAACTGCCAAATGCTAACACATTTCTCTTCGCTAAATCCCAATATTTTTCTCCTTCTCAATTGGCATACTCCACCCCCTTGCTCTGTTTTGATCTTAAGACTGGATTTTCCTGCAGGCAAGCGGTTTGTTAAACTTACCGACATGGAAGACTTGTCTTATTAAAAAGAAGCCCCTGCCTCACCTTTATGTTTAAACCATGTCTATTTACTCAAAGGGTCTGACCCCGCTCAATTGGTAAGGGATCACGGTTTTAAATTGCCTAGCAAGGATAAGAATACTGCATATGGGCTAATCTGCCCTAGTGAGAATGACCAGAAACAATAGGGACTTGCTATTGCCTGCTGTTGTGGAGGAGGTGCTGAGACAACCTGACTTGACAAAATACGGGCCTTTGTATTCCTCCCAATTCTCCATTCTCAAACGTTGAACTACCACGACCCACACACCCTTCCACCAAGACCCAGTACCAGATAGGTGTCCACCTATCACCACCATTCTGCTACCCACCCTTCCCCCCCCTCACCCACCTTTATCTGCAGCTCCCCTTACCCCCACATCCAGTCCTGGAGAAGGGTAATATTTGAAATGTTGACTTCTCCTTTCCTCCAGATGCTGCCTGGCTTGCTGTGTTGTTCCAGCCTCCTGTTTGTCTATCCAAGTCTTTTCTGATTTACTTAGGTCATCTAGCAGGAAATGTGACCAAAATAATAATGAGGTTTTGGCATTAAACTCAACAGAATGTCTGCCTTTCAGCAATTTCTGGGAATTTCACTCATTCCCCAATCACACTCCCTCCCTATGCCAGGATAAATATGGCGATTTATATTTCAAATTCTGGACTATTCATGAACAGTCCATTCAGATGAAACTCATTAGGTTCACTTAAGGAAAACCGAAAGAACTGCAGATGCTGTAAATCAGGAACAAAAGCAAAAGTTGCTGGAAAAGCTCAGCAGGTCTGGCAGCATTTGTGAAGAAAAAAATCAGAGTTAATGTTTTGGGTCCAGTGACCCTCCCTCAGACCCCTTCATCAGTTCTGGGAAAGGGTCACCGGACCCGAAATGTTAACTCTGATTTTTTCTTCACAGATGCTTCCAGACCTGCTGAGCTTTTCCAGCAACTTCTGTTTTTGATCCAGGTTTACTTAAGGCACTGATAACCATGAGGGAATGTTTTCATACATCATTTGTTTCTAAATAATTGAAAAGGGATCAACAGAATTCATTCCAAATAGGGAACTCTCAAAAGCTGAAAAACAACTGACAAATAAGCGACACAGCTGCAACAATATTGCTAATTTAAACGCCAGTCGGAAATGTAGATTTATGGCATGAAATAATCACATTTTCTAGTTGTTGGTTCCAAATATTGGCAATGGTTAAATTGTGTTCTTAAAAGTAGTGTATTGTGAGCTTCTCTCTATTATATAAATTAGTGAGGTGAAAATATACGCAACAGAATTAACTCAAGTTTTATATTCTTGTGAATAACTCCAGGATGAGTCAGTGATCAGAGTGAGTGGCATTCTCATGAATGCAAATTAGTTAATTACAAGGCCGCTGACATTGCTTCCCATGCAAGTGTAATCCTGCTCTTCACTGGAATTACCTAATTGTAGCATTAAGCATATAATAAATTAATAAGTTATAATGAAGAGATTTGCTTTACCCTTAATACCAGAGCCAATAACTATTTTGTTTTGTTATAGACTAGCTCTATGATAACCCACACAATACAAGCATTAGTGTAACATTCCCCTACTTGATTTTATTCCTGTCCATAATTCTTACCCTTCTCTAAATCTCAAATATGATCTAAAATTATTAAATCAAACAGGAAGATTCATTTACTACCAGTCTGGACCTCCAACTTCTTTAAAAAGTTCTGCCTTTATGCCAATCCCTGTTTCCAGATCAATTTTTCTGTACCAAACTCTCTAACATAAGACATACTCAGTATGTCTGGCAGCATCCATGGAGAGAGAAGTTTTCTGTTTTGTCCTAGTTTGATTAGTCTTTGTGTAACGGCCAGGATTTTGTCAGTGTTTGTCACCACTACCTCTCTGAAATTTACAGCAACTTGTGAACTTAGTTGCATACTTAATCACAGAAACCCAAAAGTTGTTGCTAGTGATTCTGAACTTCATCACTGAGTGTGCTGTTGAAGTCCATGCAGATTGTAATCAATTACAAATTTCTGAACTGATGAGAATTAGTCCCCTTAGGCTGTAAGTCTCACTGTAAATACTCATTAAAAGGTTGTAAAGTGTTAAATCAGATGTAACAAGGTTTCTGATAGCATAATATGTTCATAACTACTGCTGAAAACATTTTGGTTATGAAAACTTAATTATAGATTTGGAGAATAATAAAGTTTGCCATAATAATTTCACCATTTTTTTCATCATCACTGGATCAAAATTGTAAAACCTAATAGGTTTTTGGTTGTATCTCGTCAAACAGACTATAGTGGCTTACCTTCTTGAAGGGCATTATGAATGGCTAATAAACGCTGGCCCTACTAGTGATGTATTGTAGTCTGACACCCACAAATTTGTGCATGTGTATAAGTTAGAGTGTTTATTGGCAAAGAGAAAACTGAATATTTTGAGGCAAATTTTGAAGACAGCTCAACCATTTCTGAAGTGCTGATTTTGACTGCACATCAATATAACACTGAAAACCCTTTTTTACTAACATGCAGCATTTTGGCAATAAAATTCCTGCAAGTTAATGTTAGAATCATGAAAGGAAAAAATTGTTCAGGCCTGAAAGCAGGCTCAGTTAACCTGTGCCTCTTTGCTTCAGGTGCAGTCATCACACAAATTTTGTGGCCTGCTTATTTAATTGATCGCTGTGTACAGCCAGTGTCAAGGATGATGCTGAGAGGCTGTGTGGCTGAGCAGGAAATACAAAATTGTGTGAGGGTACAAGAACATAGGGGAGGTGGTGGTGGTGTAATGGTAATGTGACTGGATTAGTAATCCCCAGACTAACATTTTGGGGACATGATTTCAAACCCCACTATACTTAGCAATTTAAATTCAGTAATGGTTGAACCTATCATCAGTTATTGTAAAAACCCTTCTTTATTCTGGTCATTTACAAAAGGAAATTTGCTGTTCTTATCAGGCCTACATATGATTCAAGATCCATACAATGTAGTTAACTTTTAACTGCCCTCTGATTGGCCCAGCAAAAACAAACTATCCTGAATCACATTAAAACAGGCTGCAACTCTAAAAGGGAAAGAGAGTGAGCTTTTTAGCCAAATCAGGTGCTGGACATCATTCTTGCAGTCATTTTCTTGAAGCAAAACATCACAGGGAATAGGCACCAATGCTTTCTGATGTAGCACAGAATCACTGAATTGTTTGGGCGGATATAAGGCCGTTCAGCTCATCATGCCTGCACCAGTTCCATTACCCAGTACCAATCTCCTGTCTTTCCCCATATCCCTGCACACCCTTTCTATGCAAATAATCATCCAATGCCCCCTTGAGTGCCTCAGTTGTACCTGCCTCCACTGCATTTCCAAACAGTGCATTCCATACACCTAATACTCGCTGAGTGATACAAGTTTTTTCTTATAAGTTTTCAACTGTTTTTCACCATTGCTTCACTTGCACATCATTTTAAATCTATGCCCTCTTTTTCTTTTATCTTTTAAGAGGGGGCACAGCTTCACATTATCTATTCTGTCCAGCCCACTGATGATTTTGAAAATCTATCAAATCTCCTTTAAGCCTTCTCTCCAAGGAGAACAGTCCTGACTTCTTCAATCTATTCTCATAACTGAAGTTTCTTATTCCTGAAACCATCCTTGTAAGTCACTTTTGCACTCCCTCCAATGCATTCACATCTTTCCAATAATGTGGCTCCCATGATGGTACACAATTCTCCAGATCATTTCTAATAAGTGCCTTGTACAAGTTAAACATTACCTCCCTGCTATGTTACTCAATGCTCCTACTAATAAAAAGATTGTTGTGAAAGAAGTGCAGAGAGATACCTGATCCATAGATGACAGAGAGACAACAGGGACATATAGACAAGTAGGTCTGTACCAGCAGTGTCATCTAAGGACCTGGATGCAGTGCTGGAAGAAGCTCAGTGCCCTAATAAGAGGTCAATGTCAGTGAATGCATCTTCAACTGCCATTTCCACCAACTGCACTATTCACCTCTCACACATCTTAATTCACCATATTTCATCGCTCATTTATCAACAACCTCTTATAGACAGGTCATACGTTTAAATTTATAGTTTCACCTCACTCCCCTGACACACACACACACACACACACACACACACACACAAACACAAATACACACACACACAAACACAAATACACACACACACTTGGTTCTACTGCAAACCTCACATCCTCACGAGTCACACTGTAGTACTGAACTCTATGATACTGAGATAACAAGGTGTAGAGCTGGATGAACGCAGCAGGCCAAGCAGCATCATAGGAGCGGAAAGGTTCTCCAGCATCTGCAGTTCCTACTATCTATGATACTGACACATTTCACTCTCTCTCTTGCAGGACAAGCTGATGCATAACTGGAGGCAGCAGCAGCCAACCAGAAGGGGGCAGGCATGAACAGATGTCCTCAGCCAAAAGGTGGAGCTGGCGCTTGCTATTATTGGAACAGCCCTGATCGAGACCATGACCAGCAGCGCCACTGAAAGCTTTGAAACTGACAGTACATTTGTAATTACTCCTGCCTGATATCCCCTGCATCACACAGTCTCTTCTGATTTACAGGTTGCAGATAATGTAAGCATGCATCTCTTGTTATACCCCTTCCCTTCACCACAACTCTATTTTCCTGCCTTTCTCCTTTGTAAAACTCAACAGGGGCAACTTGGCCAGTCAATGGTGCAGGAGTGACTGGTGATGATGAAACCCCTATTTTAGAAGTTAGTGTATAGGTGAGATCTGCACAAGGATGAGTCACTTATAATAAGTGGCCTTCGGCTGTGACAGGAGAAAGATGGAGCACGAGTGAGTTTGCAGTCATGCCTGAATTCTGCACAGAGGATACAGGTGAGGACTCTGATGAGGTGGCAT
Organism: Rhincodon typus; assembly: GCF_021869965.1. Taxonomy (NCBI): domain Eukaryota; kingdom Metazoa; phylum Chordata; class Chondrichthyes; order Orectolobiformes; family Rhincodontidae; genus Rhincodon; species Rhincodon typus. The sequence continues at coordinate 42,659,635 of NC_063339.1, forward strand.
TCAGGAAAAGGCTGGTGGCTATGAATACTCAAATGCTTGGTACAGTGGCAGGCCAGTTAGAACGATCACTATCCCTATCAAAGAACATGGAATCACCATTCTTTTAAATATCCTCAACGTGTTGTCATCCTCAAACCTGAAGTAAGTAGAGCCATGATATTCCTTGATCATACTTTGATCCTCCCTATTGAGTGAATCTAGAAAACTTTGTGATTAATTTGATCTGTATACTATCTAGTACAACCAAATGGTTAATTTTGATTATAGGATGAAATGATTGGTGAAATGAGAAAGGCTATTTGTCCTTTCTCATCTGTAATTATCTTGCATTCTTGTGATATCTTATTGGCTGTTCATCACTCTGACATTTTTTTTCCATGCAGTACATTGTAAAGAATTATACGTTATGCTTGGATTCATCTGAAGGACCGTGCATAATAGTAAGTCAGATCTGCAGATGTATATGAGCCTTTAGGCTTTCTGTTACTATTTGTATTCCAAGTTTGATTCTATGCTGTTGATAAACCATCTACTACAGTATTGTGGGAGCCATTCGGTGCTCACAAAGCACCTCTCATACAACCCAACCTGCTTGTGCTCCTTTGGCCATTGCTTTCTTGTTCTTCATATTCCAGATAGAGGAACTCCTACAGGAAACCACTTAATGTGGGTAATAGTGCTGCAGACAGCAGGACTTGGACAATGGAAGTCTTACAAGAACATATGCGCCAAAAGAAAAAGAGAAGTAGGTAAACAAGACAGATTTAGCCTCAAACTGTTGCAATAATTTTTTATTTTGTCCCTATAAATTTAATGACCTGTGTTCAACTTGATTGGTATCCAATTAATGTGGTCTTGAATGGCATAAAGACTGGAAAATAATAATAGACAGCTTTAAAAAAATTACTTTTGAATCACTGAGATCTAATTTGCAAGGCCATTGCCTGATTTAAATTCAAGCCTCCTCCACCCATTCACCTTTCAGTTCACAACTGGTAAAATATTTCTTTGTGACATGTGTCCCCATTATGCCTGTGCATAATGCTTTTTCAAATGGATGCATGGAATGGTAGAGATGGAAGAATTGACTTTGATGTCCCCAGGTGCAAAAATGACTTGTAATGGAAGTATTCTTGCTATTCATAATTTTTAAATAATGTGCTCTTTATTTCTGACGTTAGTGGATTTGCAAATCTGTGTAGGATATCTAAATGATTAATGAAATTCGTAACAGTATTTGCAGCTTGAAGTGATGATGAGGTTTTCTTTGCCTTAAGACATCATATGCCATCTGTCCACTTGTTATGAAGGAAAAAAAAACATGGATTAATTACTCAGATGCAATGATATAATTGAGCATTAAGTGACCATGTCATTTGTTCATATGCAAAGGCATTAGAAAATTGTAAAGCCATATGTTACTGGGGAAGAAAAAACAGTTTTGTATTCCTGCTGTAGCTGCCCATAGCTGAATGTGACAAAATGGCAGCTTGTGTTTTTTTTTAGCTGACACAAGATGATTGAAGAAAATTGTAGCTGATGCAGCATTTCATATAGCTCAAATCATGGCCTTAACAGACAGATAAGAAAATGCCTCTGAGAATCGCAAGAGTCTTAATAAGTTGGGACTAGGATGCCAACAGTAAGACTCAAATATTTTGACAGGAGTACCTCAGATAGAAACTGTCAGATTTGAAATTTTCTGTTCTAATATGAAATGGAAAGGTAAAGCTTGACTCACCTTAAATGAGGCCTTTTAAATAATTATAATTATATATTAGAGTAGACACATTTGTAAAATAATAGTAGTTTAAATGTATTAGACATTGGGAAGTTTAATTAGATTTCTGTAGGTACTCAGTCTTGGATGCAGAGACTGGTTTCGATAAACACTCTTGAAGAATCTTGATAAGGGCCTGGTAGTTCAAAGTTTGTTATTTAGTAAAGATTAGAGGAAAGTCTGATCCCACAATAATCAATTTTTAGGTAGTGTTACTACATATGAAATACACCTATATGGGTATGTTAAAATTATAAATGCAACCGATAAAATAACTTTCGCTCTCGAGGGAGTGCGGTGAAGGTTTACCAGGCTGGTTCAGGGGCTGGCAGGACTGACATATGAGGAGAGATTGACTAGGTTGGAATTGTTTTCACTAGAGTTCAGACGAATGGTGGTGGTGGGGGTGTTCTCGTAGAGACTTATAAAAATTCTAACAGGATTGGACAGGATAGATGTAGGGAGGATGTTCCCAATGGTAGGTGTGTCTTGAACCAGGGGTCACAGTATGAGGATTCGGTGTAGACGATATAGGACAGAAATGAGGAGACTTTTCTTCACCCAAAAGTGTAGTGAGCCTGTGGAGTTCATTACCGCAGGAAGTAGTTGTTGCCAAAACATTGAATGTATTCAAGAGGCGACTAGATATAGCACTTGAGGTGAATGGGATCAAAGGCTACGGGGAGAAAGCAGGATTAGGCTGTTGAGTTGGACAATCAGCTATGACCATGAAGAATGGTGGAGCAGGCTCGAAGGGCCGAACAGCCTCCTCCTGCTCCTATCCTCTATGTTTCTATTAAGGGATTCAACTGAATTTTCTTTAAATAAATGACTCTAGGCAGTAAAGAGAAATTTCCATTCCATCAGCAGGAAGATTACAACAACAAAAATGTATAAACAAGATAATCCCCTAAAAGTACCAAGAGACAAATAATATAGCAAGGGTGGCTGGAACAGGGTCACAATGACCTCAAGAGAATAAACAATCACCGCTTCGCAACCTAACAAACAGCATAAAAACAGGGAAGAATGGCAAAGAAAAGTGATAAGACAAGGGGCAGAAAGAGGTCGTGTCTCCTAGAACCTTCAATAATCCAAATAAGCTTTTTTAAATGATTTGATAAAACTCTGGAAGTGATAGGAATGAAATTCAATCAATGGGATTTGAATATGAGCTATCTTCTTTAGTAACGAGCATTAGTATGAAAAGTATTTAAGATGGTGGTGGAGTAGCAGGGCTGTGTGCAGGCTCTTACCCAGGGCTCATCTGCACCCACAGGCTTTCATTTTTTTCCTTTCAGTTTTTGTTTTCTTTGGAGTCTTTTGTGGCTGGTTAGTCAGTGAAATTGGTGTGGCAGCTCGAGTGGGCTGTGTGCGAAATGGCAGCTGTATCCAGTGGTTGGCTGCAGTGGCAGACAGAGCTCCTCACTGCCACTGAAGGCAACTGTGGCAGCAGCATGGTCATCCTTCCGGTGTTTGGGGCTGGCAGCGGCAGCATGGTCATCCTTCCTGAGTTTGGGGCTGGCAGCAGCAGCATGGTCGTCCTTCCTGAGTTTGGGGCTGGCAGCGGCATCATGGTCGTCCTTCCGGAGTTTGGGGCTGGCAGCGGCATCATGGTCGTCCTTCCATGGTTTGGGGCTGGCAGCGGCAGCATGGTCATCCTTCCGGAGTTTGGGGCTGGCAGCGGCAGCATGGTCGTCCTTCCGGAGTTTGGGGCTGGCAGCGGCAGCATGGTCGTCCTTCCTGAGTTTGGGGCTGGCAGCAGCAGCAAAGCTCCTCCAATGATCGGAGGCACCAGACTTTTCAAGATGGCAGCGCTGGCATGGTGACATCTTGGTGGAGGACGACCGGAGTGGGACTCTTAGCGAGAGGGTAATGGTGGCTTGGTCTGACAATGGAGCCAAGAACTGCTGGTTGCAGCAGGCCCAGAATGGGACTCCTGGCATTGGCAACGCAGTGGCTGCAGCAGCTACAGTCTGGAATGCCTGGATCTGAGACTCCTGGCATTGTCAAGGCAGCAGTGAAGAGGGAACAGGCAGTGGATTGAGTGTGAGTTCAACATGTGACCCAGCATTGGCATCAGTGGCAGTGAGATGGGCCTTGTGGTGAAGAGATGGTGCCTAAGGAGTGGCAACACCTACGTTGGTGGGTCTGGTGCAGGCAGCGCGAGGCGGTGGAGGAAAGGTGGCAGCGCAGATGTTGGTGGTGAGCTGGCTCAGGACTCAGGGCTCAGGGCTCTCTTTCAGTTATTATTTTCTTCCTTTTTATTCTTAAACTATTCTCTTTCAGTTACATCTTTTATCCTTTTTATTCATAAACCATTCACAATGATTGTGTTGACTGTTGAAGGTTTCACTGTATCTTACTATATTATTCACTGTAAAATGCAAGTGACAATCAATAAATCATTCATTCAAATCATTCATTAAAGTAATGACAATAAAGTCCATCATGTAAATAGAAGTAGTTAGAAATGGCAGCTGTTAGACAGAGGGACTGTGTTTGTTTGACCTTTCAAAGTTGGTTAAGAGAGAGGCTGCTCCCAAAATTGTCAGCTTTGTCACAGAATTGTAGTGTTAGGTATAACTATGAATACTTTTTTTAAGTAACTTTATGTTAGAGCTGATATTACAAACTTTATAACTATCGCTAGAAGTTAACATCCTTTCTAATCTTCTGTACTAAGGTTAGCAAGGATTATAAATTGCATAACAGAATTTGATAATAAGCAAATATATGATACAGCTGGCAAATATCCGGGAAGGGACATAACAGTCAGTATTGGAATGTGGTCAATTAGATGTATTACAAGAGGCCAAGAAAAGGTGACAGGGAGTCTAGCAAACGTCATGAGATGATGGCAGGACCCAGGGTTGACCATGAAGTTGTCCATCATTGATTGTGTATTCACAGGACTGGATGTGTACATCAGAGAACATGTGGCAAGCACTGATGTCAATGTTGCATGTAACTTATACTTTATTGGGAAATGTAGAGTGTCCTGGAGATCTCTCCCACACTGCATTGTTTGGGAGCTCTGAATAAAGATCAATTTGTGCTGCTGAACACAGAACACAAGACTCCTCTTTAAAATCCCTCTCCAAAAATTTATTTCCCTCATCTCAAATATAAAACACTGAAAAAGTTACGTTTTGGACATTAATGTGTACCTGTTATTACAATATGCTTACATTACATAATTGTGTCCTTAAATTGATTTGACCACCATACACCAGATGAGCAACTATTAAGAACGTTGTATGAGTAATCTGTACTTGGAAATTGCAATTGACCCGGGATCGATTGTCTATTTGGTATAAAGTTTCACCTTCAAGACTATTTGAATGAAAAAATGCTTCCAAATTTCAAGACTGAATGACCTAACATTTCATTCTGAGATTGTGCTCCCTTTGATCTTGATTTCCTCATTATAGGAAGTAGTTTTTAATGTACTTATCTGAATCCTTTTATCATTATAAAGGACCTCAATTAGATCTTCTATCTAACCTCAAGATCAAACACATAATGGACCTTGAAGAATAAAATTAAATGTGTTAAGTTTATAACCACCATTCACTTCTTAATGCTTCTAGTCTGATTTATATTAAATAAAGCAATTCATATCCAGCTTTAAAGAAATAAATTTGAATAATTCAAAATAACTTGCCATTGAATGATCTGAAATTGTATCAGTAGGAGAGGAATGATTAGTAATGCAGGGCCATAATGATCTATTATAGTAAGAACATCATAAGTAGTTGTAAAACATGCACCTCATTAGCATTTACCAACCTATTCTGCAACTCTTTGGGGAATACTGTCTGTGGATACACTTCAGCACAGGAAATACTGACGAGAATGAATTTCGCAGATGCTGTGTAAGAAAACAATTTCTAGTGTGCTAGATAATGAGTGCAGGTGAGCCCTGAGTCCCTGAGGGTGGCGTGTATCAATTTATTGAAAACACAAGCCAATCTTACGGAGCATGGAAATGTAAAATAATTTATTACTCCTTGAGGATTAGACAATAAAGTGAAATCATAAACTACTGTTTGCTTTTCAATTTAATGCAATTGTGGTTGAACCTTAACCACAAATGTTGTAGCACTTCTTAAGGAACTGATTGCCACCACATTTTCCATTGGAAGCTAGAGGTTTATAACAGAGAAAGAGCCCATCAGTCCATTGTGTCTTTGCTAGATGACATAAAAAAGAAACAGCCAGCTCTACTGTCTCACACAGCCCTGTATGTTGGTTCTAGTTCATACATTTATCCAACATTCCCTTAGAAGATACAATATTCTCTGTCTCAATCCTTCTGAAAATTGTCTGAATACTAATACATTTCCTTTCTCTTTTAATGTCTTCCCTGTTGCACAGGCTCACCCCAGTGCTGGGTGATCACCCCTTCACTTGAACCACCACTTGGTGAGTGGTTTTACAACCCCTCATTTATCTGGATTGGAAATTGGCACTGATACTTGCTGGCTTGCCTGCATCAGTGACAGGGTGAAATCTTATAGTGGTTTGAGTGATGTGGGAATCTGCCAACTGGTCATAACCATAATGGCACCTCTCCATTGCACTGGCAGGGCACTCTGGAAGCACAGGCTGACATTACAGGCCTCACTGCCAACTAGTATTAAAAAGGTACAGCAGGGACATTTTGTGCACAGGGACAGCCATTCAGCTCACAGATTGGATCAGGCCGCATCTCAGGGCTGCTCACTTGTTCTCTTAGCTCTTGCTTACCGACTGCCTCTCTGCATACTCATACTATCCATGCCTGCTGTGCCTTGCCTTATCATGTCATGCCAATTTGCACAGTCACATAACCAGGTAGTCTGCCTTGCTGCTCAGCTGTCCCCAGGGAAGAGGGTGCACATCTTGCTGTACGGCAGTGTGCTCTGTCAATCTCACACCCACACCATGTGCTAGCAGCTTATGCAGCAAATACAAGAAGTGCCCAGAGCCCTGACTGGTGGCTGTACATCTCACAGGCTATCTGTTACCGAGCCATAGGAGTGACCATGACCCACTTACTGAACTGTAGAGGCATGGACCCCCCTGACCGAGATCATCCTGAGTTGACAGCTGGCCATGGCCAATTCCCTGGGCTGGTATCAGAAGCTGCCTTTACTGAGCCAGGCCCTGACTGAATATGTGCAGCACATAGGCAGCCATGTCTCAAAGCCTTAAGGAATAGGCCTCACTGAAGTCCATAGAGGGACTGTCAGTCAGGCCCTGGCTCAGTAAATCAAAGTCAGCTTCTGATACCAGCTCAGGGAATTGGTCATGGCCAGCTGTCAACTCAGGATGATCTCGGTGAGGGGGGTCCATGCCTCTACAGTTCAGGAAGTGGGTCACTGTCACTCCTGTGGCTCAGTAGCAGATAGCCTGGGAGATGAATAGCCATCACTTCTTGCCCAGGGCTGTCTAATTGGGTCACTAAGGGGCTGGACAACAGTCAGTCCATTGAGTCCATTCAGAGAAACAATGGGGGTGTGGGGAGGAGGCAGGGAGGTGAGTGTTGCCAAGGGCAGACATCGCTACAAGAAGGACAGTTGGCAAGTTAGTCTTCAGGACTCATTGACAATTATGTGGGTGGGGGGGCAACAATTTTGGTGAAAGACATGCAGTAAGATAGGAAAGGGTCATTTGGGAGGGGTGTTTGTCCAAGGTCAGGAATACCCTGGCAATGAGGTGTATAACCACACCCAGCATGGTCCCCTTATCTTTCATGGGCTGAGGGGGAAAGATGCCGCCTCATGTAGGTAAGTTGGTGGGGACCTGGAGAGGTGCGAAGCCTATAGGGTTTATGGGGAGAGCTAGCAGGAAGCAGATTTGGATGTTTGGGATCTCACCAACACGTAGAAGTAGAAGCTGCAAGATAATGGCTGAGGAGCACTCCCTGTTGCCATCCATTGTGCTGGAAATCGAACTGTGCCAAATGGCTGTGACCACACTTGGAGTGGGTGGGGTAAGTGACTCAGCCTGTGAGGGGGTAGGGGGAAACTATAGAACTCACTGATGTTAGGACTTTTAAAAGAAAAAGAACATTGCACACAGACCCCTGTACTTACAGGACATTAAGCCACGGGGTCCCTAATCCCTGGCCATCAAAATGCACTAGCCCACTCTGTATGTTGTGCCTTCCAGCTACAAACATTATGGAATAACTCACTTACACTTTGGACACAGAGGCCAGAAATCAAATCAGGCTGTTGTCTGAAGAGGCCAAAGCTGTCAGCAGCTCCCAATGCCATGTATTCACCCTGTTCCTCTTGCTTCCAGATGGTGCAACAGGCTGTCAGCACAAAACTCCATGCATGGAGCAGCATCTGTGATACTGGGTTGATAAACAGCAAGTAACATCTGTCCCACACAAGTTCTAGGCAATGACCATCTCCTTCAAGAGACAATCTAACCATTGCCCCTTGGTGTTTAATGCCATCACAATAACTCATGCTGTGGGTTTTCTTTGATCAGAAACTGAACTGGAGCAGCCATATAAATATTATGTTTACAAGTCAAAGACTAGGAATTCTGTAGTGAGTAACTCACCTCCTGCCCCTCTGCTACCTGTCCACCATCTACAAGGCGCAAGTCAGGATTGTGATGGAATATTGACCACTTCAGCTTCAACAGCATGAAATAGCTTCAAACCATCCAGGACAAAGCAGTCCACTTAATTGACACCCCATCTGAAATAACTCCATTGAGGCCAGTATCCTGTCAGCAAGTCACCCTTTATTTACATGTGGAGAGTCCTTGACACTGATCCAGCTCTCAGATTGAACAGGATGTCTGACACTCCTGTTTATATCTGTCAGCCAAGGCTCCCTGATTGGACCAGATTAACAGCCCCAATCAGGGAACACAAATTCTATGAAGTCCACCTGGCTGACCTTGTTACAATCACTACATCCCTCCCCCTCTGAGTCTGAGGACATAGGTTGGTTTATTTTTGTAGCTCCTCCTGGGGTGTTTTCATACACAGTCAGGTTCCTCTAACTCCACCTCTGATATGGGCAGTGCGTAATGCACAGTAGCTCACCTCTTGCACCAGAGCATCTCCGAAGAAATTCAAACAGCAAAGGCGCTGAGGCGGCAACATCCGCTGTGTCCATCTCAGATTCTGAGGTATCTTCAATGCTTGGAGAGGGAGAACTCACCAGGTTCTGGGCAGTTGAGGAGCCAGGATTGTTTTGTTCCCGCACTGCTTTTGAGTTTACAGCTTTCTTGTGGTCCATGTGCTTGTTCAGAATTGTCACACCTACCCGAACTTTATCTGTCACTGGACCTGACCTCATGTCAACTATGCTTCTTGTCTATGCACAGTCATTCCCACGGTTCCTACACCAAACTTCATCCCTCTGTTTCTCTTGCTTATGGAATCTTGTGTCCGACATAATGCCGTTTCACCCTTCCTGCCCACCCCTTGGTCCGGGAAGATTTAACCAGGTACAGATTTTTCTCCCCATTAGCAACTCTGCTGGAGTTATCACTGTAGTTGCATGAGGGTTGGTCCTATAATCAAATAGGAACCAGGACAGTTTGGCATTTGTGAAGCTCTAGGCAGTTTCTTTAAGCCTGCCATCAAAGTTTGGATTGCTTTTTCCTGCCAGACCATTGGGTGATGGATGGTATAGAGCTGTCCTTACATAATGAATACCATTCGACTTTAGGAAGTACTCAAATTCCCTGCTGGTAAACGATGGCCCACTATCGGTGGCCAACATTTCCAGGAGTCTGTGTATTGCAAAAGATGTGCAAAATTTTTCTACCGTTATCCTTGTGTTTGATGAATGAACTCTATGCACATTCAACCATTTTGAATGGGTGTTCGCAGTGACTAAGAACATTGAGCCCATGAAAGAACCTACATAGTTGATGTTTAACTGAGTTTGAGGGTTTACCTGGTCATTCCCATGAATGTTGGGAAGCTGGTAGTGGTAATTTTTGTCCTTGTTGGCACTCTGGGCACTGCCCACCAACGCAGCTATGTCTGCATCCAATGCTACACCAGGTCAACATCTTCATTTCGGAAACGCCTGGATGACCCTGGTGGGGTTCAGCTAGTATCTGGCAGCGACCTCTGCGTGGGACAATCACTCTTGCTCCCCATAATAATATGCCATCATCTACTGTGATCTGGTCTCTCTGGATCCAAAAAAGGTATCAGTTCTGGTTGCAATGGCCTTTTGGTTTCCCCCATCACTACCAGCCCTTTCAGTTTTGCCAGGACTGGATCTTTCTGCGTCCAAAGTCTGAAATTGTTAGTTGTGACTGGAATAGTGTCCAGAAAATTTAAAACTGTTGTGGACTCTTCCATTGGCGGTACCACCGGCGATGTATCTGCCGGCAGGAGGCAGCTTAATGCATTCACATTTGCTACTTGACCTCTGGAATGGTATCGCAATTTGTAATTATACACAATTAGTATTACAGCCCACCGCTGAATTTGGCCTGAAGCTATGGGCAGCACTGTCTTCTCCTTTTTTAGTAGACCTACCAGGGGTTTGTAGTCCATTGTTATTCCAAATTTACATCTGTAAAGGTATTGGTGGAACTTCCAGACTCCAAATATGATCACGAAACCTTCCTTCTCTGTCTGGATGTATTTACATTCTGCATTAGCTGAAGCTCTGGATGCATTTGCTATTGGGCGTTTCTCTCCACTGAGCCACCTATGAGATAATACTAACCTGATGCCATAATCAGATATTGCATGGCATCATAGTGTGCCAACACTTGAGGAAGATAGCTGTTTCGTCACTTCCCTGAAGGCTATGGTTTGGCTATTCAACCATTTCCAAGCCTGACCCTTTTTAAAGTGTTGATGCAAAGGTGCCAGGATGGAGGTCAGGTTAAGTATGAACTTTCCATAATAATTTACCAGCCCATGGAAACTCTGGTACAGACATGGGAGCCAGGGCACCTTTGATTGCTGTCACTCTATCTTCAAACAGGTGTAACCTGGAATGCACAATTTTCCCCTCGAAGGCATATGCCCGCCTTGGACAAACGTCTAAGGACTAGGTCCATGTTCTCTAAGTCCCCCCTATTGATCTTCCCTGTTATTAGCACATCATCTAGTTAAATGGTAACCTGGGGTAGACCTTGTAAAATGTTCTCCATTGTCCACTAAAAAATGGCTCAGGCTGATAATACTCCAAATGGCAGTCGCATATATTGATACAGCCCTTATAGTTATTAATTGTAGTATATTTCTGGGATTCCTCATCTCACTGCAACTGCAACTGCACATGGTATCATGAAGGACAGCCCACCTGGCAGCTTTGTGTATAAATCCTCTATACGAGGGATCGGGTATTTATCCAGCAGCAAAAAGCGGTTTACCATTTGTTTAAAATCCCCACAAAGGCGAACCAACCCATTAAGCTTCACAATTGGTACAACATTGCTGCACATTCCACAAACTGGATTGGTTTGATGATTCCTTTACTTGCCAGCCTTCTGATTTCCGCACTTACTTTTGCCCATAAGGCCTGCCAATGCCATTTGCCTTATGTAATTGTGGAATTGCTTCCTGGTCAACATGCCTTGGCTCCTGGACCTACATGAAAAACCTCCAGGGCTTCACTGAGGCAGCCATTTTCTAATTACAAAATGTTGAACTAACCTAGGTTTCTTCACCAATCTTCCTTAACCAATTTCACCCCATCAAGCTTGGGCCTGATCCTTTTATTATAATCAGTGGTAACTGAACCAGCTGCTTCTCATAAGAGACTGGAACCGAAGTTGTATACTTAATCTGTAAAGGTTCCCCAGTTTAGGTTCCCAGTCCAGCCAAGATCTTGTGTTAACTTAAAGATTAGAGTCCAGAGCAAATTTTGTTAAAGACGGGTTCTGTGATCACTGAAATGGTCTCAACCTCAATTAGAACCGGGTGACTGTTTAACCAGACATTTATTTGATTAGTTCTGATTTGGACGTTGCTAGGCAATTTAACTGTTCCAAATCAGATGTAGGTGGACTTTCCAGCGTGTGCACTGTCCTGTATACTGGCTTATGAGTGCCAGAAATGCTTAGCCCAAATCAAAGACAACTGCTATGAGCAAATTTCTTCAGGAGCGTGCTTTTCTCTCGTCATCACTGAAATAACTCCACTGAGGCAGGTATCCCATCACCAAGTCACCCCTTTACTTATACAAGGAGATTCTTTGATCCCTCAGAGCTGGCTCTCAGAGTGAACAGAGCCTCTGACACTCCTGTTCTTATCTGTCAGCCAGAACTCCCTGATTGGACCAGGTTAACAGCCCTAATCAGGGAACTCATATTCAAGAGGTCCATCTGGCTGACCTCTTAACAATCACAACATCCCTCCACCTATTTTAATACTTCCTTCATCACCGATGCCCTGTGGCAACAGTGTGTGCTATATAAACGATGCAATGCAGTAATTCACCAAGACTACCTAGACAGCACCTTGCAAACCCCATGATCTTTAACACCTAAAAGGACAAGTTTAACTGATGCACGAGAACACATACCTACAAGTTCATTCCACATCTCAAATCATCCTGCGTTGGAATTATATTGCTGTTCCTTTGCTGTTGCTGGGTCAAAGTCCTGGAACTCCCTCTGAATATTGCCTTGTGTGTCCCTGTGCCCCCAGAACTGCTCAATTCAAGAAGACAGCTCACCACCAACACCTTCAGGGTATTTATGGATGGGCAATAAATGATGGCCTAAGCAGTGATACATGCAGCCCGTGAATGAGTGAAAAAAACGTAGCTCCATGCCCATAGTTCAGAAATCTAGACATCAGTGAACTTTGCAATGTAAACCCTGCTCTGTTTTTAAATAGGCAACAGGCATAAACATCTGGTTTGTGGCACACCTGGAGTTGAAAGACAAATTGTAGTGGGGGAGCAGCTTTAAGGGGAATTGGCTTCCTGATAAAAGAACAGTTGTAATGTTGACAGAAAAGGAGACTAGTTTTTACAGTGGTACAGTGCAGACAAATGAACAACTTTATTCCCTTTGATGTTGAATAGTTGGAGGTGCCATTGCAGGAAGTACACCAAAGGCATGTGGTCCTGTTTGGTACAGAAAGTCATCCTCCTATAAAAACAAGTATACCACCTATAAGGAAGAAAATCACAGATCATGAAGTAACACAGCTTCCTCATACCTAACTACAAATAAAGATCGAGTGCTAGTACCTGGAAGAAGATTAATTTAGCATGTGCAGTGACAATATCATGCTGTGGGATTCTTCACTTCCATGGGTGTAGTTATTCTTTATTCAGGCTGTTGATCAGTAGGTGGCACAACTTGGTGGCAGGTTGTGTTGTGAAGTGGATGATACTGAAGATTGGACTCTCTTCGGGTAGTGAGGAATATGGACAAACACTACAAAGGTCATTGTACCTGCCTTTGTTGTCTCTCAATGAGCTTGAATTCCTTATTTTGAAAGGGCAAGGGGCTATTTGTGCCTCTGTCTACGGTAAGTATGAAAGGATCATAAACCAGAGCTCGGATGTCTCCATTCATGGCAAATCACATTCATACAACATTTCATTGGATTATCATGCAATATCAAATCTCATTTATTCCGGTTTTAAAATATATTTTGACATATCACCCTGAGAAATAAGCGTTATTGCACAAGTTTAAATGGGGTTGAAATTTGATTCCTTTATTTCGATCCTGATTTACAATAATGACTGCATTCCAAAAAGCATTTAATTAGCTGTAAACTGCTTTGGGATGTTGTGAGGTTGTGAAAAGCATGTAAATGCAAATCCCTTCAGAGATAGTAGATTTCTGAAGAAGGGTCTAGGCCCGAAACGTCAGCCTTCCTGCTCCTCTGATGCTGCTTGGCCTGCTGTGTTCGTCCAGCTCTACACCTTGTTATCTCAAATGCAAATCCCTTTTGATTTCCCGATTGTTTCTCCAATGTTGACAACGCTCTATTGTTTGCCTTCTTCATGTAAACTTAACAAGTTATAAAGTTAAAGTAGACATTTAGTTCATGCAAAAGTTAGTTCTTGTGTTGAAATGTCAATGTTTTCAATTGTTACAGCTTGATACAATAAATACTTGTCATTATTGCATTCTTCAGCATTGAATGCAACTGACAGTCCATTTTTGATTTGTAATTTGTATTTTCAGCCATTAGAGGGACCCCTCTCCTATGATTTAATTGCTGTTCTCTGTCCTCTTGTGGTCACAAACCTAAATTTCAACATTAAACCAAAACAAAATCTGCAAACTGAGATTGGCTGTATTCTTCACTGTCATGTTTGCCTGTCATTACTGGTAGCTATAACTGCCAGAATAAGTAATTTATAACCTGATCGTCATCCTTTAGTTAGTTCATCCCAAATGTTCATTCATTTAAAATTAAGAATAAGCAAAGACTCAGCTGTGTACCATTTAACCTTGTTAGATTATTGAACTTTATATAAAAAGGATAATTGAAAATATCTAAAAAGAGATAATTGGGCATGAATAGAGTTACAAGTACAAGACTGAATTCTTCCTTCACATTCAGAACATCACTGATTTTAATGTTTGATGTTAGACAATTTTATGTTTGATGGCAGATAATTTTGGGGATTTTTATGAAGTAGGGATAGAAACTGCTTTGAGTGCAGATTCATGCGCAGAAGGGGTGCCAAGATTGGAGCACATATCTCAGCACAAAAGGATGACCCCAAGTTCTTGCTCTTCCTGAGTTAATGTAAATGAGCTGTCAGTGCTCTTCATCAGAATTGCATTGAGTGAATGGAATCTGTGCCTTTTCAAAAACAGAGCTGGTTCCTGGGTGAGGATTATGCAGGGCTACAAATGTGATGTGCTTTATTGAACAATACAGATTTCCTGATCATTTTTTACTGATCATTGCACCCTCTGGGAATTCAGCAATGCAGGCAAATCTTACTCTGTATTATTCCCATGGAAGGTTGATGCTTTGTGTCAGTGACCTTCCGTTTGCTCATGTGCAGAGCAAATCGACTGATATACAAAAGTTCTTCGAAGAATTCGGAAGGATCCAATGGCATAAAAGTTAAAAGCCACAATGCACAGCATTGCCACAAGCAGTGTAGTGCAGAGTCTGAAGAAGGCTCACTGGACCGGCAATGTTAACTCTGCTTTCTCTCCACAGATGCTGTCAGACCTCCTGAGTTTCTCCAGCAATTCCTGTTTTTGTGTTAGTGCAGAGCTTAGTGTTGGTTTCTAATTCCCACTGAAACAAATGACACGGCTGTGCGACTTTCTCCCAGTTGAAAAGCAGACTCTTTACAAACAGGTGTTGAGTGAGATCCAGCTATGGTCCTTGGTTTCTAAAGACCTGCAGGCTGTAAGAGCTCCTGCTCCTGTTCATCCTTTGCCATTTTTATTTTGCAGCCTTTTCAGGTCTTTGCTGCCTTCCTGCTGCTGCTCTTCCTCCTCATCCGGGAACATTAAGCGTAAACCCAGCAACAGTCCTATGTCAGTAATTTTGAACATGACCATTCAGAAAAATAGTTGTTGTTCATTCCAATGGTAAACTATTTTGCAGTCAGGCAGTAGCCAAATAAAAATAATCCGAAAGAGGTCTAAAACAATTTAATTTAATGACGGTGAGGATGCCTTTAAATATTGTGTCAGACAACTCCATACCACGATTTGCTGGCCTGGTTAAAAACATACAGTGTCAGGCACACAAGGGGACCAATGTTAGAATTGGGCCCTGATTCAGCCATTGGGGATGAGTAGTGAGTACTCAGCCTAATATGTCATTACACATACACACTACTGTGCTTTTTGGACAGGGAATGTTGCAGTCCAGAATTTAATATTGTGATGCATGGTTTGGATTATTAAAATTGAGGTGCTTTGCAATTTTTAAGACACATCTTTTTTAAGCTTCCTTCAGTTTTATCATAATTAGCCCACAGCTTTCTTTTCCAATGTGATCAGACAAATAGAAGCTGACACCTAACTTGCTGAAAATATGGATTAAATAAAACCCTGATTGCAGCTTATTGTTTGTTTGCACATTCTGAGTAAATGTGGTTTGTCTGTACATTTTGGTTTGGGCTCATATTTCATGGATAATTATTAATAATTATTAAATATAGCAAAGTCAATTAGTAACAGCTATCTATCATTGTACTATTGAAGGATGGCACTTGTGCAGATGTGACTATTTACTATTAAAGATCACCTAGGGGGTCAAAGATTTGCTATGAAACCACAGGTCTACCATAGTTCAAGAAGATATATTATCACTACCTCAGAGCATTTGGGGTCGGCAATTAATGTGAGCGTCACTGGTTAACTCATAAAGGTATTTAATTTGATATAAAGAAATGCAACTCTGTAGCAAAGCTCTCGGTTTTTAAATTTTTGACTCAATAATTTATCAAAACAATTGGAAGGGCAATTTCAGGGATAAAGCTTCTCAAGTTCCACTGACGGTTCAATGAGTAAACACACCACAAAGTATATTACTGAACTTTGTAGAGGATGGACAGCTGAATAAATCCATTCATCTGTGCTGAGTTAACTGGTTAGAGATGGGCTTCAGGAAGAGTCTGAAATTCAATATCCTTTGGGGAAGGAATTCTGCCATCCTTACCTGGTCTGGCCTGGCCTATGAGTGACTCCAGGTTCACAGCAATGTGGTTGACTCTTAACTGGGCAATTAGGGATGAACAATGCCCTCAATGCCCAGCCACCAATGTGAATGAATAATAAACAAAATTGGCTTCAATGCTGTGGGGACAGTTAGAGGATGATTCAGCCTCGGTTCCATTTCCTGATAATTAACCTGTGAACCACTGGTGGAAAGTGCATGTGTTTGAACAGTAGTAACAGAATTTTATCAACTTAGAATCTGCTAGTGGGTCTATCTGCAGGATGGAGAAGGATGGTAGCACAGAAGTGACTAGCAAGAATGTACTAGATAAATAGAGTGCCTTTCAATAAGTGATAACGCACTCTGAGAACAGAGGTGAACAGCAATAGCTCAGTGGTCAAGGCCTGAGTTCTTCAATGTAACTGGTCAAAGTTTTCAGTTTGTCAGTTTCACTGAAGTAGCACTTTTCACACCATACACTCTCCTTGATGACTCTGGCAAATTCCTGACTTGTCAGGAAAGATGTGTGCTGATTGTTAAATCCAGATGAAAGATTAAGAAGTTTGTAATTTGCTTTTCAAGTGCTATAACTACTTACTCAATCCAAGGGGATTCTCCCGCTCACTTTCAATCTCACCCTAGTGAAACAGAGTGGCATGATCATGGCATCTCAATGAGATGTCAATTTCAGGGGATTTAGCTCTCCACCAGAACTTAATCCTTTTGCCTACGCAAATTCTGCCCTGTGAGGGTAGGAAAATGTCTTATCTGCAGTGCCTACAAATGTGCCTACGACTCACTACCTGAGGTCACACATTAAAAGAAGGTGAACAGAACTAATGGGTAATAGGGAAGGCAAATGGAATGTTTATTTCAAAGGGAATGGAACATAAAATCCGGGAGGTTTCAGTAAATGTAAACGAGGCACTAGTCAGACCACAGCTGGAATGCTGTGAACTATTGTGGGCCCCTCATATAAGGAAAGATATATTAGCGGAGCATGCAGTCCAAAACAGGTCCCAGGCTTGGAGGGACTATGAAAAGAGGTTGAGTAGGTTGGGCAAGTACTCATTGGAATTTAGAAGAATGAAAGACAGCGTTTTTCAAACATGCAAGATTCTTTGGGGACTTGACAAGGTAGATGCAAAAAGGTGTTTCCCCTTGTGGGAGATTCTTGACCAGAGGGCATAATCTCAGAATAAGGATCACACACTTAAGAGGGATTTCTACTGTCAAAAGGTAGTGAATTCTTTACCAGATATTGAATTGATATTGAATTCTTTACCAGAAAGGGCTATCAAATTTGGGCATTAAGTATATCCAAGGCTGAGATGGACAGATTTTTAATGAGTAAGGGAATCAAGGGTTATGGGGAAAAGGTAGGAAAGTGGAGTGGGGATTATCAGATCAGCTATGATCTCACTGAATGGCAGAGCAGACTTAATTGACTGAATGGCCTATTTCTGCTCCTGTGTCTCATGGTCTTATCTGAATCATTAGCATGCTGCAAATATCCAGGAACCTTACAATAAACTGTTTTGCTAGGAGGTAGTTGAATCTTCAGAAATAATTGTAGAAAACTGAAGGGCTAGCAATTGTCTTGGAAAAAATAAGCAGTACAATGAGATAAAAATATTGCCAAAAGAAAGGGCAACTGGAAAGGCAATTTGTTATGCATACATATCTTTCAAATTCAGGCATAATCCACCGCAAATAAACTACTGATATGAAATGCACAGTGTATAATATGAAAACAAATAAACTATGCTTCTGAATTCTGTCTGTTGGACCTATTTGTAAGCTTTGGCTATATTCCTATTGACATTAATGGAAGGACACCAGTTAGGAAGAAATGAGAAAGTGCTGCACAGACGGTGGATATTTTTGGCACTGTAATCCTGTTAAATTGATTCAAACTGCTTTTGATTTTTATTCATGTGTAGTTAATTTAGAGGAAGAAAAGAGATTTGGAATATGACCTATTAATCAGATCTGTAGCATAGAGGGTATAATTATGAGTTTGTAATTTGTGTGTCTTTGATTATAATAAGCATGGGGGTGGAGGATGTTGACAGAAATTATAAACATGGAAATTATTGCTTGGTTTGTAAGGTGATGAAAGATTAGTAGAAGTAATTCTACTTTACAAAGGACATATTTTGAATGTGTACATCATGTACAGAATGTTTTCCCTGTTGAAGCTGCATGGTACCATTTCTGCCAAATGGGAGTGGGAATCAATGTGCTTCATCTCCTATGCATTGATGAAATATGTGCTGATTTAGGAAGTTAGCAACTTGCCAGTCTTATGGAGAAAGATTTTCCAAACAATGTGACAAAACAGGAGACACGGCTTCACCCTGCGCAAGTTCAAAGTTTGCAATAGTGCAGGTAAACTTCATAAGTTTGCCATCTTATGTCAATTGTATTAGTTTTGTTACTGTGTGGTACATTAACATCTTAAATTGAGAGTACTGATGGATATGGTAGAAGGTAAGTGCTTTTCCTGCTCTTTGTGGGCCAGATTGCATGTCAATTGCAGCCTCTATGGTGGGTCTAAGCCTCCTTTTCCATTGTTTCTCTCAAGCAAAGGTAGCTGAATAAGTGAATTTGTTCTGTTGAGGTGTGTTACACTGTCTTGTGCTCTGGCCACTTCAATACTATGTAGAAACGAATGGCCACCACTGCAAAATTATGTGGAAAAAAATCACTCTTCCATATGCTAACTCGTTCTGTCACTGCTGTGATAGTAATTTTGAACAGCTCTCTTTCATAAACTCACTTATGCCAGGTCTGACTCAAAATACACAGAAGTTTATGATTTAATTGTGCAGCTGCAGAACACGTCATAAGTTCAGTGTTAATGACCGTAACAAGAAGTTTTAGTCCCATTTTTCACTAATCTTCATGAATTCATTTACAGGCAGGAAAGAGTTCTCAGACTAGTCCAAAACATTGGCAAGTTGACCGTTTGGAATTTCTACCTACATTGCATTTTCTTTAACAGATAAATAATGTTTGCTGCATGTACTGAAATTGGGAATGACAACCTCAGTATATTTCATAAATTTACCATCCGAAAGATAAAAAGAAATTATACCTTTATGACAACTGTTAGTATTTCAACCTGTGTCAGCTATGTAATATTAGCCTTTTTCACTAGTATTGGAGACTATCATTAATATTTCAAATCATTGGCAAGATGGAACTGTCAGACCAGTTAAGGTAACAGTCAGGATTGATGGCCAACAGATATACATTTCTCCTATTTTTTAATGCATTCTGATTTGGTGCAATTTTTTGTTTTAATGAGTTGTCTTTAGAGTTGTCCTTTCTAATTTAGGGGGTAATTTTGATGAGAGTGTGAAAATTTACACCAGATACACACTAAGTCTAGTTTTAGCACACAATTGCGAACTACTGATTCTCATCATGTGAACTTGGCTGGATATGCTAAAAAAGGATGTCTGTAGGCTTAGTGCTCAAACTTCTTTTGGAAGTCCGGATGGCAGAAGTCTAGAGCAGGAGGGATGGTGTGTACCTTGGTACATATACACATGCCTGTCCTCTCCCCTGGAGGACCTGGTGCTATTTTATCCTGGCTCAAAACTTCCTCCAGGTCAAAGTGAATCCCTAGTAAGATACCAGTGACCGAACACTCACTGGAGACTCATTTAAGGTGTCCATAAGAAAATAGCACAGCACTCAGTTATTTTAGGTGAAGTCCTGAAAACAAATCCAAGAAAAATGGTAAAATGTTGGTTGGGTTTTGACAAAATAGTTTAGATCACCTCCTAATGTTTTTCAAAAGACCTCTTCAAAGCTTCAGCAGCAATAGAAGGGTAAAAGGTGATGTACAGTTACGTAGCTCTCAAAATCCTCAGCAATGAACTGTTCACTTCCTATCAGCTGCCTACTGTTAGGGGAGTACACCATGCCAAGCACTGGCTCCCAAAATATGCCATGCAGCCTTGTTAATGTGTGCTCACAGGCAATTTAAGTGGCACCTAAGTTTATGTATCAATTGTGATGAAAGATGTAGGAAACAGATCATCATTTTTAGAATTTGGATTATTTAAAAGGAATGGAACAGCCAGAAAGCACCAGAAAGACATATCGAAGGCTTGGAATCGAAGACTTGGAATTGAAGGCTTGGGAGAATCCCTGATATGTTAATAGAATAAAATGTTTACAATGCCTGTCATAAAATAAAAAATATAAACACATTAAGCAATTAGCTTTGTTTTCAATCCAGTTCAGAAAACGCCAAAGAAGACTTGAGGGTTTAGTTCAGAAGCAGGTTTTAATGCTGTTCAGTTCAGAGGAAACTAGTCACTGCAACAGTGTGTTTCTAGGTTGTTTACAAATCAAGTGAATTTGGGACAGAAATCTTCAGGTTGTTTGATTTAAAAAAATTTATGCGATGATAGTACCCTTAGCTAGGATCATAACACAACGATGGCTCTGTTTGTAGCTGACTTGCCTCTGAATCAGGAAATTGGGATTGGGGCGTGCTTCAAGTCCCGTTCTAACTCATGTGTTCAATTATATCGGCTGAATAGGGAATAGCTTTTGCTCGAGGGTTCTTGCATGAAAAATCAAGAGTGGCATCCAAAACCAGGGTGGCCAGATTCAGGACCCTCTCTGCATAAGGGGTGAGGACCTTAATAATGGACAACACACCGCTCATTTTGACTCTATCTGCCCTATTGTGGGCTGGTTTCCTCATGGAATGAGAGAGACAGGTATTACAGGAGGTGAAAGTGGGTGGCACAGCTATTATGAGTGGTGCAGATGGGAAGGTATCCCAAACGAGTGACTAGGTAGCGCAGAGGGCCTGCAGGGTTAGTGATGTTGGGGCTTGGGTTTGGGTGACAGCAAATGAAGCAAGATGTTACAGGCAATACTGAGGGTAGTAGAGCATGAGCCTTGGTGGGAGATAGACACAGTAGTAGAAAGAGAGTGAGTGTGAGCTATTGCAAAGAAGATGCAGAGTGGAGAAGGATATTAACCTTCTGCCTACAGCGATTGGCATTCCTGCAGATGGCTGAGATAGATTTAACTCAGTGGCAACCTTAGACCAGGCGGGCATGGTCTGCTGTGATGTCCTTTAATACTGATCTTAGGGGCAGAGGATTTCCAACACATACACTGTCCCAAACAGCAGGATCTTCAGGACACGGCCCACAAAGTGGAGTGCTGATTTCCCACTGTCTGTCGTGTTCAGGCCTAATTTTAAGAATCTCTGGTATGATAGTTCTTGACAAAGTGGCATTTAAGAATGGTGCAGTTGCAAGGGATGTTAGTGAGTGGTATTCATTCAGTGGTAAGTGGTTTCAGGAAAGGAAGATAGGGCAGAAATTGGAAATAAGAGGTGCTATAACGACAAGGTGGGTAAATAATGACAAGATAGGTAAATAACGACAAGGTAGGTAATTAATGAGGCAGGTTTGGTAAGTTAGGGTGAGAAAACTCACTAGGCCTTGTGAGAAACTCTCCAAAAAACTCACCACAACTCACACTTAGCCAAAGAAACCTAAGATTCAGTCCTACATTTGAGAAAAGCTTCATTGGCTGTAACGTACTTTGGTACATCCTGAGGTCATGACAAACACTACATAAGTGATTACTTAAGCACCTTAACAATTCTCTGAAGAATCATTCCTAGTGCACTCTTCAACTTTTTTACCAAGACAAGTTGTATTTGACAAATTTAATAGAGCTATATGCTGAAAGGAAACAGGACAGAATTTCAGCACACCTGCAAAGCCAAGCATCTCGAAATCATACTTACCTACTAATATCAGTGCTATCGATAGTACCAAACATCCAATTGTTTTCTCATCATGTAACTCAGAGACTGATCAGTATATCTTTTATAACTTTTAACATTTTTGGGCTCATCACTCATTTCTAATCTGTGTGTATGTGTTCTGCATTATTATTTTTTTCTCTTGTTTAGTAACTAATGAACTTGTTCTATCGTTAACACAAAAAAACCTGGTTAAATTGGCCAATTTCAAAACATAAATTCATTTGGTTTGGGAGAAAGACATCCACAAGTGAAGCGACCCTTTCTAAATTGACCTTGTTGTGACCCTGGAGGGATAGGGTGAATAAAGAAGGGAAGCCAGTTCATCCCTCCTTACTCCAGAGCTTGACAATTTGGGATATCCTGTCTGGAGCTAATTGATGATGAATTAGGCAACATCATCCATGAACAAAAGCCAGTACCAGCGTACTACCACTGTCCTTCCTGAAAGACAAATACCTCAGCAAATGACACTCCATGGTACAACCTGTGAAAGACCATCTAACAGCATATAACATACCAGTAATGCCACACATTCATATAATCACACTTCAGTGCCAATATGCTAGCTCATCTTGATTTCCTGAACTCATCAGTCTGATAGATCCTGCTGGTCCAACAGAGTGGGACTCAAGGTTTCGGCCCAAAATGTTGACTTTCCTGCTCCTCAGATGTTATCTAACTGGCTGTGCTTGTTGAGCTCCACACTTATTGCCTCAATTTATATAGATCTCGGTGTAATCACAATTGACAAAATTCGAACCATAGAAACTATTAAAATTGAAGATTTTATTTTTCTTTATTCATTCACGGGATGAGAATGTTGCTGGCTAGGCAGCATTTATTGCCCATCAGGCAGTTAAGAGTCAACCACATTGCTGTGGGTCTGGAGTCACATGTAGGCCAGACCAGGTAAGGATGGCAGTTTCCTTCCCCAAAGGGCATTAGTGAACCAGATGGGTTTGTCCCCAAGAATGGATTCATGGTCATCATTAGATTCTTAATTCCAAGTATTTATTGAATACAAATTCCACCATCTGCCATGGCAGGATTTGAACCCAGGTTCCCCAAGCATTATTTGGGTTTTTAGATTAACAGTCCAGCAATAATACCACCAGGCCACCACCTCCCCATGTTTGATCTGCTACATTTTGACCAGAGCCTATGTGAATGGTTGCAGTTGGCAACTGCAGAAGATGGGCAACTACAAGAGTTGCAAAAGTTCATTATTTAGGGAAGGCCTCATTGTACTAAATATTAATATGTTAAATGGCCAAAATATTAATATGGAAGAAAAATTAGTGTATAAGATATAGGTAGCCAGAAATATAAGAACAGACAGTAGAGTTTCTATAAATATTTAAAAAAGAAAAGCATTAACAAAGTGAGCATTGGCCCAATAACATTGAGACTGCTGAATTAATATTGTAAAATAAGCAAATGGCAAACAAATAGAACAGGAATGGCAAATTAATAGAACAGGTATTTTGCAGGTATTGGACAGGTGTTGGTCTTCACTATAGAGAATACAAGTAACTCCCAGAAGCAGTGATAAATTGGAAATGGGAGGAGGGAGGAGCTCAGGAAAATCACAATCACCAGAGAAGTGGTATTGAGTAAATTACTGGAGCTGAGATATGACAAGTGCTCACGCCCTGAGGAACATCATCCCAGGATTGTATAAAAGGAGATAGTTGATGAATTGGTTGTAATTTTCCAAAACTTTCCTGATTTGGGAATGGCCCCATTAGGTTGGATGAAAGCAAATGTAACTCGAAAAGGGAGGGAGACAGAAGGTGTGAAACTACATGATAGCTTAACATCTGTCATAGGGAAAAACTGGAAACTGTTATTTAAAGGGGTTATAGCAGGGCGCTTAGAAAAGTTCAAGATAATCAGGAAGAATCAACATGTTTTACATAGAATCTACATAGAATCCCTACAGTGTGGAAACAAGCGCTTCGGCCCAACAAGTCCACACCGACCCTCAGAGAATCCCACACAGACCCATCCCCCTATAACCCACCTAATCTACACATCCCTGAACACTACGGGCAATTTAGCATGGCCAATCCACCTAGCCTGTGAAAGAGAAATCATGTTTGACAAATCTATTATGTTCTTTGATGAGGTAACACATGGTGAAGAAAGGCAAACCAATGAATATACTGTATTTATATTTCTAGAGGTATTTGATAAAGTGCCACATGGTAAAGGAGTACCACATTGGCATGGATAGAAGATTGACTGGTAAGAGGAAGCAGAAAGTAGGCATAAATGGGGTTTTATCAGGTTGGCAAGATGTAATTTCCACAGGGACTGGTAATGGGACCTCAATTGTTTATAATATACATAAATAACTTGGATGAAGTGATAGATTGAACAGCAACCAAGACAACCAAATTGTTAAATAAATGCAACACAGGACAACATATATCCCTATGACAGATGGTTGATCACCAGATCATGACAAGTTGTCAGATGTCCAAAGCATTGCATTGAAGTTTGAAATGTTAATATGTAAACTCTGTTTACCTGTTTATAAAATTACCTAGTTGATAACATGCAGTCTATGTACAACCATATATACTTGTTTGGGATTTATTCAATCTTTAGAAGAAGGATGATGTCGTGTTATGTCTTACAATTAGTGTGTATACCTTTAAGATACCAGCCTGTAACATGGCATGTGATCTGATGATATAAAGATCTCAGACTCCGTCCTAACTCAGATCATTTGAGGCATTACATAGAAGCTTGCTGCTCCACGTAACTTAATTTGAGCCCAGACACGGAATGCCTGTGAATCTATTCTTTATCTATATTAGTGAGCTGTCATTAATGTCTATTTGATTCTTCAATACCACGTTATCCAGGCCTGTTTTCTTTTGTTGTGAAGGATAGCGTAAGCATTGCCATATCAGGTAAGACAAGTTTCGGAGGCAAAACCCACATCGGAGTCCATAGTTATAGGGAACAGGGGGGAAAGTGGATTTACGACCACAATGAGATCCACTGTGATATAGTGGAATGGTGCGGCAATCTGTTAAACATCCATCTGGCAAATGAGCTAATCTGCCTTCCACATAGCTTTATTTACAGGGGCCAGGACAGTAAAAGTTCAGCTCATTTTTCCCCTCCACCAACTGGTTCCTCCCAGATGGAAGCTAGTTCTTATAGAGTCATAGAGTCATGGAGTCATACAGCACAGAAACAGACCCTTCAGTCTAACCAGTCCATGTCGAAAATTAAACTAGTCCCACCTGCCTGCTCCTGGCCCATATCCCCTCAAAACTTTCCTATTCATGTACCTATCCAAATGTCTTTTAAACGTTGTAATTGAATTTGCATCCACAACTTCCTCAGGAAGTTCATTCCACATGCGAACAATCCCCGTGTAAAAAAAATTGCCTCTTATGTCTTTTTCAAATTTCTCTCCTCTCACTGTAAAAATGTGGCCCCTAGTCTTGAAATTCCCCATCCTAATCTTAATCTTAAGTATTCTTTTGACAAAACCAATAAAATTAAAAGAACCAAACTGGACCAAATTAAACTGAATTAAAAGATGAACATCTCTTAAAAGGACTCTGTAACAAAAAAAAACAACTATTCAAAAACAAAATTAAGATGAAATTAAAATGGAAAAAGTTGTAAATTAACAAAAGAGAAGCTGTCCACACTCCATTAATTACAGAAAAAAAACCTTAATTTTAGTTGACCTGTTCAGACATGTATAACAGGTAGGACCTGAACTGAGACCTTCTGCTAGGGACACTATCATTGTTCCACAAGAGACCCTCCACTGATTCTTATATGTATGCCTAACCTTGCTGCAATTAGTATCGGACACTCAAACACATCTAGTGCATGAACATGTTCACACCTAGCAGATACACAACATTTACAACATTAGCATGGTAGAATCGACTCAAGGGACTAGCTGGCCCAGTCCTGTACTATATCATACTTTCTTATGATGATACATGAATTATGGGCTGAACTGGTATTTCATCTCAAAATCCCATCCTGGACATCTTTGAAGGCTCTTTAGCATCTGAAGGAGCCAGTTTTGTGAAAAATAAAGTTTATAACACAAATATGTTGCTGAAACACAGCTTTGAAACTTAAATTGATTCTTCAAAAGGAACTGTGTTGGGTGTGCCTGATATTATAGGTTTATTTTGTTCAGTTTGGTAACAGCTGCATTTTTAAAATAGGAATGATGTTCCCTTTTAGGAATGCATTAAACTGGTTTGATGATTTCTGTCACAGTATCTAAGTTGAGAAATAAACAAAGGGTACAGCGCTAATGCATTTTTCAAAATTAAAAGAATTACACTGTGATTCTTACCAATAATTACAGCAGATTCTCAAGTCCAAATGTAAGTACCCATATCAAGTATCAAAAATCAAAATTATCTGGGCTGCATTCCTTCTGAGAGTAATTTCTCAGTCATTGATATTGCTAATTGTGTCTTTGCATACTGCAATACAAGTGATGGAAGATTGAGTGTATTTCCAATGTAGGCTATGCCAAACCTATGTCACTACATTGTCAGCCTGACTTGTCTTTGTTAAACTGTAGTTTAATCTTAATGCTATTCATAGCAAACCAAAGCAAATGATGTAGCAGTTAAGTGAGCCATTTGGTCAATTTTGCCTGGTGCCAGCTCTCTGAAGGAATTCTCACATCCTGAGGGGTTACCATTGATCAGACACTGAACTAGGTAAATACTGAGACTACAAGAGGAGAGAATTCTGCAGTGAGGAACTCACAAAGCCTGCCCATCACCTACATGACATAGTGAGGTGTATTGTTGAATCAAACACTGAGAACGCTGGAGATAGCCAGCAGATCTGGCAGTATCACTGGAGAGAGAAAAAGAATTAACATTTCAAGTTTGGTATGACTCTTCTTCAGAACTGCGAATAAAGGCAAAATGCAGCACACGCTGGAAATTCGAAACAAACAAAGAGAGACGCAGAGTATTATTGAAAACTCTACACTGAATGAATGCAGCTTCAACAGTATTTAAGAAGTTGGCACAATCCGGGCCAAATTCATTGGTATCCCATTCATCACCTTAAATATTCACTCCCTTCCACATTGTTTAAAAAGTTCAAAAACTTATACTGCTATTTTCAAAATCAAATAAATGCAAAAGGCCAACATTTCAGTAATTGCACTACGTTTCACGTAACAACACGGCCTCTACATCGAGTGTGGAGCATTAAATTGGTCTGTTGTTGGAAAAAATCAGCCACAGTTTTTGTACTGGCTCAAATAAAGCCTTTAAACACAATTGATGGAATCTTGTTTTTTTCTAGAGATTAGATGTGGATTTGGTCCTAAAAATGAGAGGTACTTCTGCTTGGTTTGTCTTGCATGATTATGTTCTTCTCAGCTGACTGCACATGCATATGTGAGGAGAACACTAAAACTTGACCAGATGGGCAGGAGGTTCTGAAGGCCACCAGGACCTTCCAGGGACCAGCTTTTAAACAGCATGTGGAAAAGATAGATGAAAAAATTTTATTCTCTGCAAATAAGGAACATTACTCAACCTCTGTTGGCTGCCCTCAGCCGCCCTTGCAGATGCCTGAGACACTATAGAATGTGGCTTCACACTTCAGTCATGTCCCTCTATATATTCCCATTAGGAGAAAAGGGATGTAATATTTCTGTGGGATGGCGTCCCAGTTGACAATGGCAGCCTGGACTGAGGTTGCTGAGGAGGACAGTGCCCATGTGCAACTCAAGAGAACTTGGCTTCAGTGCCGCAAGAGAATGAATGATCTGTTATGCTCCAACAGTGTTAACGCAGCTGACTACTCAATGCTAACTCACACTCAGAGAGGCATAAACATTGTAAGTTTGTCACTACAGAAGACTGTCACACACAAGACTGGGTGCCAGGCATGCCAAGTCAGATCCTCATGATCAATAAATGTGCCTCAACCAACTAGATCTGCCTATGTAACACTACTTGCACACAATAGTACTGGCTTGCAAACATGTGCCAGGGCTCACAGTTAAAACAAAAGGGAATCTACAACATTCTGTGGCACCATCTGCCCACGGACCTTTCCTTTCAACTAAGACAGCGTACACATCTGATACATTTTCACTTAATAGCTACACAGGACAAAGACACAGCCATAGTAATGGTTCTCAGTGGCTTTCTCAGTCACACACATCATATAGTCTTTTATTGCTTTTCACCTACTGTAAGTGATGAAACAGAAACACCATTCATTCAGAGCTCTCAACTCCTCAGATGGTCCGTATCATATCGTTTTCATCTGTAACACAAACATGGACATTGGCAGATCTATCTCAGCTTCTTTCTGTGGTCCCCAACATCATAGATTCCTGTCTTCAACAAAAGTGATCCATTCCATATTATATCAAGGAATGGCTGGACAGATTGCATATTGCAAAAGCGAACAACACTCCATCAGTACTACTGAAAACTGCTCCCCAAAACCTGCTGAGCCCTAAACCAAACTGTTGTAGTACAGCAACAATACTGGCATCTATCCAATAATGCTGTATTAGACTGCTCTCAATCAACTGTAAAGTGATGGAAAGCATTGACGATGGTGCTATCGCTTACTAACACACAGTTTGGTCTTCTCCAAGGCCACTCAGCTCCTTATTTCATTACAAACTTGGTTCAAATGTCAACAAATGAACTGAATTCCAGAGATGAAGTGAGAGTGACTGCGCTTGACATCAGGGCAGCATTGGAGCAAGTCTGGCATCAAGGCGGCCGAGCAAAACTGGACAAAATGGGAAAGGGGGAAAACTTGGACAAATTCATATCTGACACAAATAAAATAGCCATTTAACCATTGTCCCTAGATGTTCAATGGCACTACCATTGCTCAATCCTCCACAATCAAATCCTGGAGGTTACCTGAGAGTAAAAATTGAACTAGACCAATCGTGTAAATATAGTGGTTACAAGAGGGGGTTAGAGGCTAGGAATTCTGTAGTGAGCACCTCTTGCCTTTACAGAGCTGATCCACCATCTATAACATATATGTCAGGACAGTGATGGAATATTCTCCATTTGCCTGAGTGTAGCTCCAATAACTCTCAAGACGCTTGACACCATCCAGACAAAGCAGCCCATGTGATTGGCACCCCAACCAACATTTAACATCCACTCCCTCCACCACCTATGCACTGTAGCAGCAGTGTGTACCATCTACAAGATGCACTGCAGTAACTCCCTAAGATTCCTCAGACAGCACCTTCCAAACTCTGCCACTGAGATGGACAAGGGCAGCAGATGCATGGTTCCCCTCCCAAGTTCCCCTCCAAGCCTCACACAAAATCCCTGACTTGGATCTATATCAATTGAACAAGAAACTTTTTCTCTTCCGTTCAGGTATTAAGGAACATAAGCTCCAAAGTTTCACGGGTACCAATGACATCCTGCTCCCCCTCTTCCACCCCAAAACCTCAAACATTGAGCTGTTGTTTCCAGTAATGTCACTGATCTCATCTCCTTGGGAAATCTCCCCAACACAGCTTCCCACTGGTGCACTCTGCAATGCGGGCCTGCTAGTGAATTGGAGAGGTCTCGTGATAGTTGTGAGGCGTTGGCAAATTCCAGATGCAGCTGTTGGTGGATGAGGTGTGTATGTGCATGCAGCATGTGGATCATACCCTGGGCTGCACGTTGGTCATATGCAACATGGAGATCTTTCAGAGCAAGCAGCAGCTGGAAAATGGCTTGGTACACACTGTGAATTCCTTGTCAAATTTTCCTGACATCTTGCTTGTTTGGTAAGTGTGGTAAGGTAGAAAGCTGAATATGAATGAGGTGAGCTGAGTCATTAGCAAAGTATTTAACAAGCAATAATCTCCCTTAATTAATAAATCGCCATGCCGCTTGTCAAATATATAAGAGATTCAGAGAATCCCTACAGTATGGAAACAGGCCATTCAGCCCAACAGGTCCACACCAACCCTCCGAAGAGCATCCCACCCAGACTCACCGCACCCCCCCCCCCCCCCACCCTATCCCTATAATCCTGCATTTCCCATGGCTAACCCACCTACACTCCTGGGCACTATGGACAATTTAGCATGGCCAATCCACCTAACTTGCATGTCTTTGGACTGTGGGAAGAAACCAGAGCGCCTGGTGGAAACCGACGCAGAAATGGGGAGAGTGTGCAAACTCCACACAGACAGTCGCCCGAGGGTGGATTCAAATCCGGGTCCCTGGTGCTGTGGGGCAGCAGTGCTAACCACTGAGCCACCACGCTGTGAGATCCTCCAGATACTGGATCGGCTTCACTGAACTTCTTATCCGATTGTGCCAAAAATCTCACCTTAGTCCACATTGCTCAGCCCCCTGTAAGATTCTACCCCGTGTCTTACTGAAGAGCTATGATCTGTTGTCTTGACACCTGATGACAGTAAATACACTTTATATTCAGACATAATTACAAGGATTCCCGGGAGCTGTATTGAATACAGGTGCTCCCTGTGAAAGTTGATATAGATTTCACCGTCTCCACCCACAGGAACTGTGGGACATGAACAGCGCAGGTAGAGCTCTACATGAGTAACATGAACATGAACTCCCTCAGAACCATCACCATATACAACACATGCCAAGTCTTGGCCAAGTTGTATTGCACAGAAAGTTAATCTCTGCTGCAAGTATGCAGCACTGATGGACTGCGATGTCAATCAGCATGCAATGTTGATCTGACACCAGTTCTGCCTTTTTGGCACCAAATGCTACAGTCAATGCTCTCTCCTAGCCTCAGCAGCTGAATAAAAGTCCAGCAGCTAGGAGGGCAGTGACCGCCGGCTCTGTTCAAAAACATCATCATATAGTTTACAGGTGAGTTGCTGGTGCATTTCCTTTCATTGTTGCTACAATTCTATAATTATTAATGATTTTCTGAGTTGTTTCAAATTTCAAAAATTCAAAGAAACCCGTGTGGCAGGTTTTATTGACTTCAGTGCTTCTGCCCAAAACAGATGCCCCCAGATATGGGAGCAATAATAGACTCCTTTTTTTGGAATACAGCATGACTAATAATTCTATAATTCACGCAGTCCTCCATGAGGTTTAGAGGTTGCAAGTGTGCTTCTTCCTTTCTAGTTACTTCCTGCTGCTTGCCATTACCTTGTCTTGTCACCAGGTTATAGTCCAACAGGTTTATTTGAAAACACAGGTGTTTCAGGTGTTAGTGAGAGGTAGTATCAGACACAGAATTCATAAGTAAAAGATCAAAGGTTCACACCATTGATGAGGATGTACTAAACAAACCTAAGATGCTGTTAAATCTTTTTTCAGTTAGGAGGTTTTAATTGATTAATATATATATGTAAATCCCTGAATTCCTTTCCAGTCACGGTGCTGAGAGAACTA
>NC_063339.1:42692822-42756267 GCF_021869965.1 Rhincodon typus
CTCCCACACACACACACACACACACACACACACACACACACACACACACACACACTCACAAATTCCTACTTTACAAATAATTCCAGTCTGACTCCAAACTAAAATGCAAGTAGATTCTAAACAAAGTCTCACACCTAACATGCATTGCCTGACCTAAAATGTCACTTCTTCTTTACACTGATAAAACCTTTAGTTCTCTCAGGACCATGACTGGAAAGGAATTCGGGGATTACATATTATTATGTATTATATACAGAGATTTAATAGCATCTTAGGTTTGTTTAGTACATCCTCATCAATGGTGTGAACCTTTGATCTTTTACTTATAAATTCTGTGTCTGATGCTACCTCTCTCACTAACACCTGAGGAAGGACTGAAGCTCTGAAAGCTTGTGATTTCAAATAAACCTGTTGAACTATAACCTGGTGTTGTGTGATTTCTGACCTTGTCCACTCCAGCCCAACACTGGCACCTCCACATCTTGTCTTGTAAGGGAGAGGTTAATGTGCCAGAGTGTGGCCTATTCTATTTGTTTGATAAGGCTTTCATAGTTGAATAGCTGGCAGTATATGCAATCTGTAAGATATTGAAATGAAACTGACAGCAGTGATAAGTGCATGGAGGTGAGGTAAAGCATGTACACAATGGTTATATCATTACAAAAGTTACATTGCATCCTCAAGTGTGGACCTCAAAGTAGATATAGCTTAACTATTATCCTTGTGTCAGCAATGTTTCAGTGAGACTCAATGTTACAAAGCTGGAGCTGATGGAACATTGGAGGAACAACCATTTCCTTAAACTTTGTATAATTGATATCTTGCTAAGATACATTTTGTAGATCTGTTGCAGCATTCAAATGTTCATTTTCATATGAAACAGGTCCAGTAAATTCAGTAAAACGTCACCTCATCTTAGAATTTATATTGTTGCACTTGTTTCTGTTAGATTTAATGAAAAAAAATTGTCTAAACATAATACACTCAGACCTCAGCACTTCCCAACTCACTTTCCAAATGATTAACTAGTTTTAATGTTTAACTACCATATGCATAGTTGGCAACTAATCAATCCACATCCAGATTCCACAAACTACAACTGAGTGAATGATCAGTCTGTTCTGATAGTACTAGCTGAGGGGTGAATTTTGGACACTAAAATAATTTTTTCTGCTTTGGATAGAAAGAGTGCTGTGAGATTTGTTCAATTATTAAAATGCTAGAAGTTTGTACATTCTGCTATACACAACAAATTACATTTTGTTGTTGTAATCCAACTTCCCAAGGTACTCGGAGAAACATTATCAAATAAAATTTGATACTTTAAAGTTTTGGCAAATATCTGTAGCTCGGGTTGTGGATGAGGTTGTTGACTTACTCACCGAGCTGGCTTGTTCTCGTTCAGATGTTTTGTCACCATGCTAGGTGACATTATCAGTGGACCCTCCGATGAAGCGATGTTATTCTACTCCGCTTGGAATTTATACTGTTTGGTCCATTATGGTGAGTACTGTCATTTCTGGTTTTGATCTGTATGGGTTTGTATATGGGGCCTAATTCTATATGTTTGTTGATTGAACTTTGGATGGAGAACCACGCATCTAGGAATTCCCGTGCATGTCTATGTTTGGCTTGGGCTATAATGGTTACCTTGTCCCAGTTAAACTTATAGCCTTCATTGTCTGAGTATACTGATATTAAGGAGAGTTCATCGTGCCATTTTGCTGCTAGCTGATGTTCATGTATTCTGATGGTTAGTTTCCTTCCTGTCTGTCATGTAATGTTTGTGGCAGTCATTGCATGGTATTTGTAGACCACGTTGGTTCTGCATGTTGTGGGAATGGGGCCTTTAATCCTTATAAGTGTTTGTTGTAGAGTGGCTGTGGGCTTGTGGGCCACCATGATTCCTAGTGGTCTTAGGAGTCTTGTTGTCAGTTCCGATATGTTCTTGATGTATGGCAGTGTGGCCAGTGTGTTAGGGTGTACTGTGTTCTCCTGTTGTTGTCTGTTTTGTAGGCATGTGTGGATGAAGTTGCGGGGATATCCATCTAAAGCAAGCATCTTGTATAAGTGTTCTTCCTCTTTCCTGCATAGTTCTAGAAGTGTTACAGTGTGTCCTGGCCCATTTAAATAGTGTCCTAATGCAGCTTTGTTTGTGGTCGTTGGGGTGATGGCTGTGGAAGTTGAGGATTTGATCTGTATGCATTGCTTTTCTGTATACTGAGGTTTGGAACTCTTCGTTTGTCAATCGCTCTACTTTAACATCCAGAAACGGAAGGTGATTGTTGTTTTCTTCTTCCCTTGTGAATTTAATACCTGTGAATATGCTGTTGATGAGGTGGTGGGTCTCTTCTAATTTGTTGCGTTTAATAAAGACAAATGTGTCATCTATGTACCGGATCCACAGTTTAGGTTGAATGCAGGGGAGGGTGGTGTAGAACTGCCAGACTAGAACCCATATGGATCAAATCCTCAACTTCCACAGCAACCACCCCAAAGTCCACAAACAAAGCTGTATTATGACATTATTTAAACGGGCCAGGATACACTGCAATATGCCAGAACTACGCCAGGAAGAGGAAGAACACTTGTACAAGATCCTCACTTTAAACGGATATCCCTGCAACTTCATCCACAGATGCCTACATAACAGACAACAACAGGAGGACACAGCACAACAAAATACCATGCAACGACTGCCACAAATATTACGTCAGACAGACAGGAAGGAAACTAGCCATCAGAATACACGAACATCAGCTAGCAGCAAAATGGCACAATGAACTCTCCTTAATATCGGTACATTCAGACAATGAAGGCTATCAGTTTAACTGGGACAAGGTAACCATAGTAGCCCAAGCCAAACATAGACATGCACAGGAATTCCTAGAGGCATGGTTCTCCAGCCATACTTCAATCAACAAACATATAGAATTGGACCCCATATACAAACCCATACAGATCAAAACCGGAAATGACACTACTCACCATAACGGACCAAACAGTACAAATTCCAAGCGGAGTAGAATAACATTGCTTCATCGGAGGCCCCACTGATGATGTCACCTAGCATGGTGACGAAACGTCTGAAGAAAAACAAGCCAGCTCGGCAAGCAAGTCAACAACCTCAAAATTTGATACTGACCCACATAAGGAGATATGCAGACTAGTGATCAAAAGCTTGGTCAACAAGGTAGATTTCAAGGATTACTCAATATATTAAAAGATGAAGGAGAGCAGGAGGAAATTTGTGAACTAAAAGCCTGATTTTATTTTTTATTTATTTGCAGAATGTGGGTGTCAGCATTTATTGTTCATCCCTAACTGCCTGGTGAGTAGTTATGAGTAAACCACATTGCTGTCTGGAATTACATGTACACCAGTCCAGGTAAGCAGAGTATTAGTGAACTAGATAGATATTTAACAACTGATGGTCACACAGTCACCATTAGGGTACATCTCTATTCCAGACTTGCATTGAATTTAAATTTCACAATCTGCTGTGGTGGAATTTGAACCTATGTCCCCAGAATATTAGCATGGTGTTCTGGATTGTTAGTCCAGTGAAATTACCAT
The DNA here is from genome assembly GCF_021869965.1 of Rhincodon typus. Taxonomy (NCBI): domain Eukaryota; kingdom Metazoa; phylum Chordata; class Chondrichthyes; order Orectolobiformes; family Rhincodontidae; genus Rhincodon; species Rhincodon typus. The sequence continues at coordinate 42,696,399 of NC_063339.1, forward strand.
TAGACCACTACCAACCCCTTGAATGCATGTCACCAAAGCTGAGGTGAAAGTTTGGGATGGACCAGAGACCCAAGTGGATACCAAACATAGATAAAAGGCAATTCTTCCATTTAACAATGATCAAGGCCACAGGGGATTTGTAAGTATTATAAACAGCATAAGATATATGCACTTAACAGCATGGTTTGTGTCTCTGAAAAATTTTAAATATGTATATACTATTCTTGCATACAATATGGCGTGATTCAGAACTTATGTGTTTGCAGTTCATTTTCACAAATCTGAAAGGTGAGAGATAATTGACTGCTTCCTAACCAAACTTCTTAAGATTTCGAATGTAATGTTTGTTTGTCCAAACCTCCAATCATTTAGAAATCCTCTGTACAATCCAATGATAGAAAAACTATAGAAGTCTTTGCAAAGTTTAAATTCCAAATTAAAATGATCAATATGAATAGAATAGGGTCAAGAACAAGGCAGAATTTTGAAAAGAATGGTTGAAAAAGTGTGAGAAAAGTTTCAGTTGCCTAGACCAGAATAAAACTGGAACAATGTAAAATATTTCCAGAGTCTGCTGTGAATATCTCTTGGTCACTGAACCAGAATCCCACATGGATTTACTCAGAGACCAGGTTTCCTGTAATGTTTCCGGACCTCTATCTTCAACACTCAAATTAACGGATGTCAAGTGAGCTTAACACCATTGCCAAATCAAAAGAAAACAAAATCCTGCCACCAAGTGGGCATTTTCAGAAAACCAACAAAAATCAAAGGCAGACTTCAATTTTGTCTTTGCTAAATTTCAACATTTTTCAACCATTGTTAAGCATGACAAAATTGCTGCTGTCCCTATTGTGTTCTTTAGTCTCACTTACGTTCCTTTATTTAGTTGTTCTAAGAAACCTCTGTGGTAGTTTCCGATCTGGCTATGAAGAGCTTGGCAATAAGCCTTCAAATGAATACAAGTATTACTGTAACCAGATTTAGTTCCCCTTACTTGGCAAGGTCTGTACTCCTGCTGATTGAAGCTTCAAAGCAAAAATGTCAATACATCTGGAGTGCTGCCATAAAACACCAACATTCTGTCAAGTGCACCAACTTCACATCACTCACACAATCACTGTCAAATAAAAATGTTAACATATCACAATGCACCTGCCTTTTAAATAAAAATGCTCCTTTGTCACCATTTGACATTTTTCATGACTCTATTTTTTTCTGTTTTGTTTCCTACACATCATAGCTGTAATAACTGTGAAGTTATCATTTATTTCATCTCAGTGGTAGGCCAGCCTTGAAATGGTATTTGTTTTATAAAGAAATTAAGAGCTAAATGAAAACATTTTGCCCCAGTTACTTTCTTTACTTAGGTAAGCATCAGCAAACACTTTTAATCACATCTTATGTTGTGCTTGCTCTGTTCTATAAGCTAATATTATAAATACTCTCTTGGCCAGTCTTCCATTTTCAACTACGTAAAATTGAGCTCATCTGTAACTCTGCTGGCCTATTGTAACTTTGACCATCATAAACACTGTTTGCCAACCCACACTGAATCTTAGTCACTAATACCTTGACTATTTTCTCCTACTTTCAAACTCCTCTACAGTGTTATTCTTCTAAACGTTCTGTCTCGTCCTATGCACTGCTTGTTTTAATGGTTCCTCCAATGATGCCTTCCCTTCCTAAATAGCTCCACTTCTCTACCTCTCTTTTCTTGGAACTTAGAATGTCAAGGACAAAATTAGGCTATTTTACCTTTTGTATCTGCTGCACCATTCAATAACATCATGACTGATTTGGTTGTGGTCTCATCTCCACTTTTCTGTTTGTATCAGATAACCCTTGACTCCTTTGACACTCAAAAATCTATCTAACTCAGGCTTGAATAAATTCAAGGACCCAGCCTCCATGACCTTCTGGGGAAGTGATTTCCACATACTAATAACCTTCGAGAGAAACATTTTTTCCTCATTTCTGTATTACAGGTAAGAATTTTTATTCTTAGCCTATGTACCCAAGTTTTAGTCTCCCCCTCAATTGGAAACATCCTGTGTTTATGATGACACAGATGTTATATGTTTCAATAAAATCACCTTTCATTCTTCAAAGCTCTGATGAGTATACACCTAACATGTTCAACTTTCTTTATAAGATAAACCTTTCATTTCAGGAATATAACGAGTGAACCTTCTCTGAAATTGCCTCTAGAGTTTTTGTTTTAAACAAGGAGTTCCAAATTGTCCATAGTACTCCAGATATGGTTACATCAAGATGTTGTACAGCTGCAGACAAACATCCCTACTTTTATATTTCATTCCCCTTGCAAGAAATGACAACATTCGATTTGCCTTCCTAATCACGTGCTAAACCCACATATTACCAGGGCTTCCAAATCCTTCTGTACTACCAAGTTTTCAAATCTCTCTCCATTTAAATAGTACACTGCTTTTCTAATCTATTATCTTGCTTTCATTAAGAGTCTCTTGAGGACCTATTTCTTTGCCCAAACTGTCAATGATTTCTGCTCAGATCTCCTTTAGTTGATCTCAATTTTTTTTGACAGCTCTATTTGGACGCACCTTGGAATGATTTGTAAATAGTAAATGCACTGTAAATGTGCAAGTCTAGATTATTGGTCACATCAAATTTGTGATGCCTATGTGTATCCGTTAAAGCTATTTAACATAAAACTTTGGAGATCAGTGCAATGCTGTTTCACAAAATATACCATTACCAATACAATTTCAAAGTATCTATATTAAAAAACCATGTACTCATATCTTAACAGCCACTCTTGTCAAACATCCCACACAATACTAGTTAAATGCCCATGAGAGGAATTTTTAATTTGAAGGCTGCACTATTGCATTAATATTGTGTTGCAGTGTACATATTTGTTAAACTTACTGGTTCCAATATCAATAAATGAATTGATTCAATCTTCTAAAACATCAAGACACAATTCTTTTGCTTTTGTTGGCATTATCTTGAATGATCTAATTCAAATGCCATGAAGTACAAATTCATTCTGTTGATTAATAACAAGACCTTTGGCCACATATCACACCAAGTTCCTAAAATATGTAGTTCAGTTCACCCCTTGCAGCTATAATGAAATCTGCAGCATAATGATTTTTTTTTAAACTTTAACAGAATTGCTGGTAGATTGCTAAACTAAAATAAGTTGACTTGGTCATGTCATTCAAGGTACCATGTGTGTCAAAGTTTTAAATACTATACCTACCACAAACCTTCTCACAGGTGGTCTGAATTTGCTCATACTGGTCCTGCAAGTAGATTTAATATTTCATAAGGACTGCTCCATCTCATGCCTATGTTATTGACACCACATGGAGGTCAGGAAATTGGTTCTTTCTGGGAACAGTTTGCAGAAATATGCAGGCTGTTGACTTCTTTCTCATGGGGTGCATTAACAGAGAGGCTCACGATTACTAGTAATGATCCTTCTCCAGATGTTTGCAGTCTTTTAACTCTATCTTCAACTTCAGTCTGAAAAACAAATTAGACAGGACGGATTCTTTGCAGATACTTTACTCTAACTTTATAAACGTTTATTTCTAGCTATAGGAATCCTTTCTTATAGGAGGTCTTGAGGCAAAATGGGCTGTGTCCCTGCCTGTGAGTCTGAAGCTCTGGATTTTGAGCCCCACTCCAGGATTTGATGGGAGTTGCTTTCTAACAAGTTGGCTAATTCTCCTTCCAATAATTTAAACAGAAGAAAGTTGAGAGAATTATTTTACAGCCTTGTCCTCTGACCTCCGAAACTTTCTAATATTCTTTGGACCCATGCAATCCAGTATGTATGGCCATTGTGCATTTTGCTATGCACAACAAGAAATTACATTTTATAGTGCCATTGTTATAATCCAACTTCCTAAGGTATTTTGGAGAAACATTATCAAATGAAATTTAACACCGAGACACCTAAGGGGATATGGAGATATCCTTATGGATAAATGGACAAGTGGTCAAAAGCTTGGTCAAAGAAGTATCAAGGTTTCAAGGATTATTCAGTGTATTAATAGATGATGGAAAGGGGGACAGGCAAGAAAATCCCCTTTCCAGAATCAAACCTAGAATACAACGGTATTGCAACACTCTTTGCTCGTTTCCAGAAAACAAGAAATCAAGAAATGTACATTGCCCCAGTGATGAAATAAAGGTCTGGTCTAATATCAGGCTAATTATATCAAGTTCAGTTTTCATTTCTGACCTGTGCTGAGTTAGATGACCTTAGACAGGGCATGAACTGAGATGGTATTTTAGTATTCATGGGTTAAGGAGGTGAAAAGCTTCCAGCACTTAGAAAATCAACTGATCTAAAACCATTTATTTTTTTAACAGCCAATCAATTGACTTGCCTTCCAGTAACAGAATGGATACTGAATTCAATATATTGCCACTGACTCAGGTGTTCTCATTCTTTTCTAAACATGACGACCGCTGTAATAATAAAGCCTACACTGAACTGAAATTTAATATTGTGTTATTAGTTGGGTAATTGAATAACCTGTCAATGCTCAGCTGGGTAGTCACTGAAAAATGCAGTCCCACGACACAAAGTCCATATTGTACAGCATTAACATAACGCTTTGCAAAAAGTTAAATGTATGCTTAACTAGGAACTTTATCGCACTCTCGATCATTTAAAAGACTTAAATATTAAATCTAACTGTATACATTATTTGAAAAAAAATTCTAAATTAGATAGCACAGCCATAAATTAGTGTTTTTCATCAGAATATGTCTTCAGTGCAAGGTCCATCCATTGTAATGCTGCAGAAATGAAAAGCAGACTTTTTAGAAGTGTACAATCAGAATCTTATGTTCTCATGTGCATGCTGCAGGTTGGGGCTACATAACATGGAATGTTTCCTGTATCACTGAATATTCTTTGTCTTGTTCTGAACTTTTGATTTTCTAACAACTATTATCACAATAACTAGAAGCGGATGAACAAAAAGTGATTTTTGTATAACTGAATTATCTATAACCTACAAGTGTGATATGTAGCAATACTGGAAATAAATTCTCACTGTAAGCTGCTACTAATCGACTTCTGTGAGAATGATTCACCCCCATCAACTGAATGGGTCAAATTTCAATTAGTCAATACGTGATCAAATGACAATTAAAGCTTCTCTTTTGTTCTTTAACCTCCAAATTCTATCATTACCTCTCCTAAAGGTGCTTACTCTTGTGAGGATATAGTTACACAGGTGTCATTCACACTTTGGTCCCTTGCCTAAATGAAGTTTTCCCTGTACAAGCATAGATTTTGAGCACTGACAGTTGTAGGTGGGCATCTCAGCTGAGCCTGATTTTATCTCCACCCAATGTCTGCTTCTTGGTGTCATTAGATAGAAATTAGGCAGTGGAAACTTGATCAACTAATCTTTCTAAACCTTGGAATGCTGAGGGCAATTTTACTGTCCCTATTACTATCCTGGCCAAATTAGCTAATTGAGCATAGACCAGGGAATAAACATTGGACAGCTGCAGTCCTTATACCTTAATTCCATAGTCTATGATGCCTTTGCCACCAGAGCCATTAGAATAAAAAATGGTCCCGTATTTAGATTCAGTTCAGTTTTTTGTTGCTGAGTTCACTTTGGCCTGGTTGGATTTGATCATTTTGTGCTATTTAATGTATTATGTGTTCTGTGGTTTATCAGTTGCCTACAACAACTGCTGGAAATAAACCCTGGGGTTTGGCATGCTTACAACAATCATTTGCTTCATGGTTTACATTTCTGTTGTAAATGAATGTCAGTAACAGTGCCAACATTCATAAAGAGTACATCTCCTGCGATGCCATGAAATATGCAATGTTTCTTAATTTATTAAAAGCATAGAATTTTAACAAACTAACAATTGGTTTACATGCAGAAAACTTTACAAAGTATCACAACTGTTAGGGTCTATGTTGCTTTTATTCAGTTAATCTCTTTCATACACTAATCAGAACACTATGCAGTCTTCTTCATTCTAGATTTTGTGGTTTAATGTTTAGGACTAGAATTATTTTTAAAGTCTCAGTAATGACTGGAATTACAAAATTGTAATCAGTGAGAAAGGATGCAGCCTGTTTAGACTGAAAAAAAATATAAATGTGGTGGCCACATGTACTCTCATCTTTCTCCCCAAATGATGAAAGATGCGATGCTAAGAAGTTATAGCGATACAAGGACTATATACCAACCTTAAAGTAGTGAATAGCTTCCCACGTTCAATAAATGCAGTGTCCTTCATATTTGTAAAGTTTCAGATGCTGCAGCATGTGATATGGTCCATATTTATATCAACATATATTCTTGAATGTTTATTTGTTATACATCAAAAATCTACATTTAGGGTGTATTTGATACATACTCTGAGTAACTGAGAAAAAATATGAACAGTAGTTTATGACAATAAATGTTCGGTATTGCTAACTTAAAGAATCTGAATCCAATTTTAACTCCAGTCTCATTTTCAGCAGATGAACAATGGTTTAAGTTAGAGGTTCACCAGCAGCCCTTGAAATGAGGTTCAGGATATTCAAATTCCCTGACCTCATTTAAATTCCACTGACCAATTCCTCATCCATTCAGGCAGTCAAACACCTCTCTAGTTTTCTACCAAAACAGGAACTTGCAACAATGAATTACTTGGTTTTAAGGGCTAATGACATACCTCCTTTCCTCTATCCCTGGTTTTGAGAACAGCTCTTTTCCTATTTCAGTCCACAATCAAAAGCATAGAAAAATAAAAATGATACGCCCCTTACAGATTGCATCCCATTGTTAGGATCTCTCGAGTACTCTGTTACTATTAGTTTTATAGTGGTAGATTTATATTTTGTGCTGCTGATGGGAGACTATTGAATTAGATTCTAATTTGTACGTTGGTTTTAATCTTTTCTCATCGTTTGCAGATAATTATTGGCTGGGCTCTGTTGTAATAGTGGTTTCTTGATGGTGGCCTATCTGGTTAGTTTCACATATATTATGACTGTGTAATCTAATACTCATAAACCTCATTGTTGGTAGATCTATTAGATTTTTGCAAGAGTCTCATATTTAATTGTTTTTGTTTAAATGGTTGGTTTTGACTGTTATGGTTAGGCTTTCTTCCAACACTTTTAGGTTTGAAGTTATCACATAGAGTGTTTCATAAGCAGTTCAAGTGCTTTGACCTCTCCTCAGGTCTTTTGGGAAGGCATGCATGGTCCTTTAACCCTGAGAGATATGCTGGAGGAGCAAAGGTTTGGTTAGGGCCACCCAACTCAGTGATGCTGAAAAGTAGGAACCAGACTAAAGACAAGAGTGGAAGAGGCAAGGAGAAAGAAACAAAGATGAGAAGGTGGAGGAGGGGTTGACGGGGGTTGGGGGTTGGAAAAGAAGGGTAGATGCAGGGGTGAGAGAGGACAGGTGAAGAAAAAAGAAGCCGTACATTCACATAATGCTTTTCACAACCATTGGTCATTTCAAAGAGTTTTATAGCCAATGAAATGCTTTTGAAGTGCAATCCCTTCTGTAATGCAGGAAGTGCAACAGCTGATATGTGCACCACAAGATTCCACAAGCAGCAATCTGATAATGACCAGATGATCATTTTTTGTGATGTTGATTGAAGGATAAAAATTGACCAAGATATCAGGGATAATTCTGCTGCCAATTTTCAAAATAATATCATGGGATCTTTTCTCTTCATTTGATAGAGCTAATAGGTTTAACACCTTCTCTAATAGATCACCTTCAACAGTGTAACACCCCCTCAGTTTGAGTCTTGAATTTCATTCTTAATCTCTAGAGTGGGATTTAAACCTGGAATCTTGCAATTCAGAGGCAACAGTGCTACCAACTGAGCTATGCATCTTATGCCAGCATGAGGAGGGAAACAGGAGGAACTGGGAAAAGAGTGTGGGAGGAAGGAGTGAGCAGCAGGAAAAGGAAGGAATGGGAGTGCATGATGGGAGGTGGTAATGACTGAGGTAATGAGGTAGCTTTGGGACTTCTTGCAATTGATTGTAAATAATCAGCATGAATTAGCCTGTTTTGATAATCATTGAACACCATGCCCCCATTTTACTGGAAAATCTCCAGTCTCTTATTTAGGGAATGGACAGTGAATGGAATGTGGTCTGACGGAAGATTTTGAAATGCAACACTGCACAAATAGCTAAATTTTAAAGAAAAAGAATGCTGGAGGGTCTTGAGACTGAAATAAAAAGGTCAAAAATGTTGGAGCAAGAGCTTAAATCAAATTAGACAACCTGCCGTTGGTGTGGTGTGATCTTAATGTTAGCTTATTATGTGAAGATAAGCTATATTGTTTGAATTGAGTGTGATCATAATGGTTTGTCCATGCACTAATCAAGTGTTTACCTGGTCCTCAAGAGAGACTAATACAGTCCATGTCTAACGGACTCCAGTGTCTGGCTCAGATCATAACAGGATGCTATTTTCACATCCCTGGCTCATACTATCATTGATTTAGATCAGTGAGAGGTAACCCCATAAAGGTAAGATGCTTATACCTCTTCCAGAAGGGATTGATGCCACTGAATCTGAGAAAGAATCTAAAGCAGACGTGAATTTGAAACAAGCACCTTTACTATATAAGCCTCCAGGGAGCTTTAATATGAATCTGAGGCAGTAATTCGATCTCAACTTCTGTCCAATTTCATAACTTACTCGAGCTTTGCTGCTGCAGTTTCTACTGTCATTATAGCTGCTCAAATTCCGATCACTGTCAGCTACCTATAATTATACATTCACTTCATGACAAAAAAGGCCAATCATAAGTTAGAAAATATTCTTAATGTTAGTAGTTAAAGTAACTTTAATCAAGACTATGATAGTAACCCATCAAATACAAATTATCATTTTTGTTCTGGTTCTGCAAATGAAAACTCAGAAATATACAATATGAAATAATTTTCAGAACATTTAACACGAGAAATAGATGTGATGTTCTAATAATGTATATGACAACAGTCCTGGGGAGTCCAAAACCATTTTTCTACACCTTCTCAGACAATTTTTCCCATCTTTTCCTGAAAGCTCTGACTATTTTTGAGGTTCTAGTACATGGGTTCCACTAATAAACCTTGATATGTAAGCCTCACTAATGAGTGTTGAAAAGATTGTCCCAACACTTAGGTTTATCTATATAATCCTGGTCCCATTCTCTCCCATATTAGAAGGGTGCCCAGTGAGCAGGTCTTAGTTGATGTGTTGCTTTGTCCATGCTATGACGTAACAATACCAAAATTCTATACAAAAAGTACCAGGTTTGTTTATATAAAAAACAACTATCGGTGAGCAAACTGATGACTGAGGTACTTGTTTACATGTCACTGCATTTATGAGTTTTAATGCCATTGAACACAGCTAGGGGCATCTGATTGATATACAAGTTGATTTATTGTGTTTTTACGGTTTAACTCTGTTCAGTCTCCCAAAATAATGCTGCAGGGGTCTGTGGAGCTCTTGCAGGATCTTTTGATTTACAACTTGATCTTAGACACATTCTCTTCAGAGGCTCCAGCCTCTTCGGGTTTGAACTCCCGCTTCCTTTTAGTTTGTTCTATTTCATTACATCATTATCATCATGGTTGTTCCTCCCATTACTCTACATTTGCCATTCATAGTAACAACACAGGGACATGTAGTGGGGTTGAGACAACACTTGCTAGTAGTACAGTTGCCAAGGCCAACGCTCTGGGGGCTTGGGTTCTAATTTCACCCTCGCAACTGGTGGAAATTAAATTTAATTAATAAAAATCTGGAATTAAGAAAGTGAAACATAGAAGATTGGTGCAGGGGTAGGCCATTTGGCCCTTCAATCCTGCACCACCTTTCAATGTGGTCATGGCTGATCATGCGATTTCAATATCCCATTCCCACTTTCTCCCTGCATCCCTTGACCCCTTTAGCCACAAGGGCCATGTCCAGCTCCCTCTTGAATATATCTAATGAACTGGCCCCAACAGCTTTCTGGAATTGAAAGCAGGCCATTGTTAATGGCAATAATGAAATTATCAATTATAATTAAAGTCCATACAGTTCACTAAAGCCCTGAATAACCTTTAATGTCCTCCTATCCTCACGTGACTTGGCCTACCTATGACTTTAGATTCACAGTAATGTGGTTGACTCTTAACACCCCTCTAAATCGGTTTGACAAGCATTTCAGTTCAAGGTCATTTTTAGGTCATTCTGGCCTTCTGAGCGACACTCACATCCCATTAAATAACATGGTGGCTCAGTGGTTAGCACTGCTGCCTCACAGCGCCAGGAACCTGGGTTTGATTCCACCCTACAGTGATTATCTGTGTGGAGTTTGCCCATTCTCCCTGTGTCTGCGTGGGTTTCCGCCAGTATTCCAGTTTCCTCCCACAGTTCAAAGATGTGCAGGCTAGGTGGATTGGCCATGCTAAATTGCCCAGAATGTTCAGGCATATATAGGTTAGGTAGGATCGCCATGGGAAATGAGGTGGGGGGTGTTTCTGTGTGGGATGCTCTTCGGAGGGTTGGTGTGGACTTGTTGGGCTGAATGGCCTCTTTCCACACTGTAGGGATTCTATGAAATAAAACAAAACACAAATAAATGCTTAAAGACAGTCCCTGGGTTGTGAACGGGTTCCATCCTGCTGTCTGTTCGCAAGTTGATTTTTACACAAGTCAGAACACAATACAGGACAATGCAAAGCAGCTGTTCGTAAGTACAGGAAATATTCATATGTCAAGTCTTTAAAATTACATCCCTACAGGAGATCGTTTTCGTAAGTATGAGTGTTTGTAAGTTGGACGTTCATAAATTAGGAACCTGTCCGTACTGTTACACACAAAAGCAATTCTAGATAAGTTCACTGTACTGTGAGTAAAAATCCATATCTTTATTTACAAAAGAGTTTAAAAAAATCACTTTGGTTGAGCATGGTTGGGGTAAATACATTCCAGTTCTTTAACTCTTTAATTTTGCGCCTACGTCATGCCTTTATGTGAAAAGTTGAAAGAGCAAGTACATTACACACAAAAAAACCCTATGTGAGACGGATGAGCTGACATGGTTCATTGCATCAGTAATGAACAGTTCCTGCACTAGGTTTTTCACTGGACTACCAAATTCGTGCTGGTGAATGGAAAAAGTCTGGGAGCAATATGGAACTAATGGGTACAATCAGAAAAAAATGTGAAACGGCAAATTCCACAAAGAGTTTTGCAAAGTTACTGTTTCCATAATAAGAAACCCATGGAATGTACACTGACATTGTGGTTTGGTCAGTAATTTGATGAGCAAAGATTCAGGAAAGAGGAAGCAAGTGTTTTGTCACAAGATGTGGTTATGATCTTTAAAAAATAAATCTCATCATTCCATTCAAAATCCATGACTTTTTTAGTGAATATGGAACTCAGCATTATTATTCCTTGTTCATCAGTTTTCCCTTTTCCTCCCCTTCTTTGCTAAAGATTTTGGTGTAATGTATGGACAATAGTAGCTAGCCTAAGGGGTGATCTGACCCATGTGAATCAAGACAGGGAGAAAGATCAGAAATCCACCATTCTCAGAGAGGCAGTAAGGGAGCAGGGGGTAGGTGCAGTGACTAAAACCCCTCAAATATGGGCTTTGTGAAGGTCCTGCTGAATTTAACAATTTTGGATTTTAAGTCTTTTTCTGGCCACAGTTAACCTGATTAAGAGATGGCTTGGTTTTTATTTATCTTGGAGACTAAGTGTCAGTTCTCTGACACCTCCTTCACCTCTCCCTGGTCCATGACCCACCATCAGTTCATCAGGCAAATGTTTCCCACTCCCTGGCCTCATCTTCTTGAGAGCTTCCCTGCAGTGCCTCCAACTTCTCGACCCTCAACAACAAATATGCTCCTTTTATCTCCTTCAAAGATCTACAAACAGGATTGCCTCAGTAGAAGCATCATTTTCCCTTTGTTTTTGATACTGGAACTGATTTTTCCTGTCTCGACGCTTCTGTACTCCCTTTTTCAATCTTTTCCCACCTATATCCCTAACTTTTCCAATGTACTTTGTCACTTTGAAGGTTTCTAATTTACTGCAACTAACTATCTCCATTTCACCAAAGATGCCAAATCTCTCTGTACCTCATTCTTCAGCAGAATGAAAATCTCCCCACCTTACCTTGCATGGGTATCTAACCATCCACCTTCATTCTCCCTTGTTTTATAGAACATTGAATAATTTTTCCATTCACCTCAACCATTTTCTCTGAATGAAAGGTGTTCCGTGGAACCTGTATGGGTCCTGGGTATGCCGGTCATTTCATGGAATGCATTTTTAAGTAACTTTCATTTATGCAGTGGGATGTGTTGTCCTGAATTGCCCTTGAGAAGATGGTGGTGAGCTGCCTTTTTGGAGGGGTGAGTACTTCCACAGTGCCACTGGGTGTGGAGCTCCAGAATTTTGAACCTGCAACAATGAAGGAATACTGATATAGATGCAACACCTTGTCCACCTTTTTTTTTTGCCTCCTCCTTCTTTCAATTGAGCTTCTTTCAATTTCATTTACTGCATTCTCTGCTCACAAGTAAGTATCTCTCACAATGAGATGAAATGCTGATTAGGTGGTCACCTTGTGGAACACCTGTGTTCGGTTCATATGTACAACCCTCAAGTCATCTGTAATTTTAATTTTCTGTCCCACATCCTTTTTGTGCTTTCCGAGCTCATCCTCTGACATAGGATCTGGAATCTCAAGGAACAGTGCCTCATCAGATAAAGTTGTGCACTTTACAAACTTCCAAATTCACATTGACTTCAATAATTTTTTTAATGAATGAATGATTTTTTTAAATGAATGACTTTTTTTGTCACATGTGTTTTGAAGTAAGAAAAACAGTAAATTACAGTGAAAAGCTTTTCCACCATCGCCGTGATCTGGCATCACTTTGAATAGTTTAAGAATAGGAAAAAAAATTAGAATGATATAGCTTAAAGAGTCCATCAGTCCTGAGCCAGCTCATTATCAATGATGCCTGCGCTGCCATCCCTCCTCCACTGCCTTGGCACCGTCTACGCCAGACACAACCAACATTGACTTCACCACTCTTCAGATGCCACCTTTTGCTGCTTGGGCTGATTCTCCTTTGCCACTGCCTTGCCTCCACATATGCCAGACCCACCAACGTCAGAGTCACATTTATTGCTGCTGGGCCCAACTCATCGATGTCGCTGTGATGCCCTTCTGCTCCAGTTTACTGGTGGCTCTCCAATACCATTTCAAGGGCAATCATAGATAGGCAAAAAATGCTGGCCTTGCCAGCAATACCTGTGTTCTAAGAAAAAAGAATTCACAACATCTTCCCATATTTTTCAGGTGGTCTCAGTTGGTAATGCCCGTTTACCCCTCCTTCAGTCACATTCTTTTTGTTTATCTTTGCTTGTCCTAGTACCATCTCCTTTCACGTCACACCTTACACCATCATACCCTTTGCTGTTTAATCTCTCCTGCCTTTCCTCTATCAGAGAGGGTTGTATTGAAGTAATTGGATTTTGCAGTGTGCAGGAATGACTTTGGTGTGCACAGCCCTGTAACGTTCTGATGCAGCAACCCCCCAACCCCCAGCTGACAAATCCTGGTGGGCAGAGGTCTCAGGTAAAGTCATTTGTATCCTCATCACATAGCCACTGTGTCCACAGGTTATCACGACACCTTCTTGGATATTTATTTATTTTTTGGTGCTTCTGCAGGACAAACAATGCACTTCTAAATTCGTGCTATATTCCTGCAGGTTAGCTGGGGACTGTGCTGTTATCAAACACCAAACACAGAGTATGTTAAATGAAACTATTTTTCACCTGAGTTACCTGTTATTTAGTCATTATAAAGTTGTCCTGAGTTTCCCATGGGATGAAATATTACAGAACAATAAAAAGCTGGGAATGATTACAAAGCAGTAATCTAATCGAGAGGCTCAGGTGAACTCCTGAGAAACAGGGATTCAATTACAGTTTTGGAATCTGTTTTCATTTACAATGTATATAGCTTTAATATTACATGGGGTTTTAATTATATTTTTGACAGCTTTTGTGCCAGCAGAGGTTCTTAATTCAGATGCCAACCATCAGTGAAAAGTATATTTCTCAGGAAAGAGAATCAACCAATATGATATTCATGAGGTTTACTGAAAGTCAAGCTGTAAGAGGAAGTTCTCTTTATACATTTGAGAAAAATGATCAGTTCACCAAAACAAAGAGATTAAATCTTTAGTTTTGACCTGGTGATGCTATTAGTAAAGAAACATATTAATTATTTGTCCTCCCCTGATGGGTTTGTTAGTGTAGCTGTTGTCCAATATGGAAGTGAGCCACACTTACGAGGCAAATGGAACAGGCCCAGGGTCAGTTTCCATTTTTCTGAACCATGTCTTTTCCATGAATTGGTGAGCTCAAAATTGAGAGGATAGGTAAAAGAATATATACATCAGCCAGAAATGAACTCACCTCGCTGTCCCTCCTTTGATTTCACAACCCTCAGTCTTTCTTAGTCTTCTATCTCCAATTGAGCTCCTATATTCAAATTCAAGCCAGTGCTTTGAGCTTACCACCTACACAAGTCAAAAGCTGATGTTGTTGGAGTAATATATGAACATGAATGGAAGATGTTAGCCTTTATTTCGATGGAATGGAACGTTAAGATAGGAGAGTCTTACTGCAACTATACAATGCACTAATTGAGACCACATCTAGAATACTATGCATGTCTGGCTTGCTTATTTAAGGAGGGATCTACTTGCATTTGAGGCAGCTCAAGGAAGGCATTGTCTTATGAGGAACAATCAAACTGGTTTAGCCTTATATTCATTGGAGTTTAGAAGAGTGAGAGCATACTCTTATTGAAACATAAGGATTCCGAGGGCTTGACAGGATGGATGCTAACAAGATATTCACCGCGATGAGGGTATCTAGAATTAGGAGGCACAGTTTCAAAATTAGGGGTCTCCCATTTAACATGGTGGTGAGGAAGAATTTCTTCTCTCAGAAGGTCATTAAGCTTTGGAATTCTCTTCCCCAGACTGCAATGGACTCTGGGTCATTTAACATGTTGAAGGCTGAGTTAGACAGAATTTGAATTGACAAGGGAATCAAGCATCATAGGGGTTGCAGGAAGAACAGTAAAGTCAAGATCACATATCAAATTAGCCATGATCATACTGAATGGCAGAGCAGGCTGGAGAGGCCATATTGCCCATTTTTATTATGCTCCTCTATCACAAAGCCTCTATAATTTTCATTGATCACATATAGCATATATATATCATTGTAGGACAAGCTGTCACTGGACCATTCACTGTATTTATTGTATTGTCTCTAATACCATTTGCTTTGCATCTACCTCAAGTCACTTATAATTGAGATTTTGGTCTTCCAACTGCCTAGCCTTTGAACTTCCACAAACAGCTGTTGATTTCCACTTCTTTACATCCACCTTGTCATAAAGCATGTAATCTCTCCAAACCTGGTTATCTCTGCTGAAATAGCTCAATCATCTCTTACCAATGTACAAGGAGTTCAGATTTAAATCACTGCAAGTGGTTTAGCCATGCAACACCAGGCCTGGTTGGACGTCATCCAGCCACATGGGAGTACAACTGTTCCTTCCATGGCATACACTATCCTAACTCGAACATGTGTCATTGTTCCTTCCTTATTTCTGGATACAAGTCCAGGAAGTCCCTAGCTAATACAATTGTGGGAGCACTTGATTATAGCAGACAGACTACAGAGTTTTAACAGTGTTGTCAGACAACAGACAATGCTGACCTTATCAGTGACAGTGACACCCCAAGAATGAACAAAATCAAATGATCACTTTCTCATGAATCCTCTTCCTCATTTGAACTAGTTCAGGTCCCCAAAAAGAATGTTCAATCTCATCTGTTAATATAGAGTAATTTTAATGTTAACAATGGCTAACACTATATTCTGCATTCTTTTATATTACCCTGATGTACTTATGTAAAGTATGATTTGTCCGATCAGCATGCAAAATAATACTTTTCACTGTTTCTTAGTATGTGTGATAATCATGAATTAAATCAAATCAAAACAAGTGTGGAATGCAGCAAGATGGGGAAGAGCTTGACTTGGAATAGAAAAATTTAACCATCTAGGAAATGCCCACTTGTCTAAGTCAGCTCCGTCTCTGTGAATTTTGTAAGATTTACTAATTTCAATTTTTAAAACATTAATTCACGGATACAGGCATTGCCCAGCATTTATCACTCATTCATAGTTACTTTTGAGAAGCTAATGGGGAGTTGCCTTCTTAAACTGCTGAGTCCATTTACTGCAGGTAGACCCACAATGGTGTAAGGGAGGAAGTTCCATGATTTTGACCAAGTGATACTGAAGGAACGGTGTTGTTGTTCCAAGTCAAGAATTAGGCTGTGTGGATTCATTATGTGTCCTGAAATTGCCAGATTAGTTATGCAGTGACAACATTTTAGGAAGTGAAGTTACACCTCTACAAATAATTGATCTGACCACATTCGGAGTATTGTGCTAAGTTCTGGGCACTTATTTAAGGAAGGATGTTAAAGCCCTGGAGAGAGTGCAAAGGAGATTTGCTAGAATGATACCAGGAATGAGGGATTTTAGATTTTAAAAAATAGAGAAATTAGGCTTGAGAGATTGTAGGAGCTGCAGATGCTGGAGAATCTGAGATAACAAGGTGTAGAGCTGGATGAACAAAGCAGGCCAAGCAGCATCAGAGGAACAGGAAGGCTGATGTTTCGGGCCTAGACCTTTCTTCAGAAGGCCTGCTTTGTTCATCCAGCTCTACACCTTGTTATCTGAGAAATTAGGCTTATTCTCTTTGAAGCAGAGGAGATCAAGAAGTGACCTTATTGAGGTGTTCAAAATTCTAAAAAAAAGTGACAAGGTAAAGAAGATATTCTGCCTCCACTAATTGGTATGTCAGTAACTAGGGGCCATAATTTCAAGATTGTCAACAAAAGAGCTAGGAGTGAGATGATGAGAAACTTCTTTACTTGGAGCGTTATTAGGATTTGGAATGTGCTGTCTGGGAGAGTGGTGAAGGCAGATTCAATAGGAGGTTTCAATTTGAAAGTGATGAATTTAAAGGGCTACATAGTTAGAGCTGGACAATGGGACTAGCTGGGTAGCTCCTTCAGGAGTTGGTATTGGAACAATGGGCCAAATGGCTTCTTCTATTCTGTAAAATTCTATACGTGTCTATTGGCATCGGAGAGAGTACAACTTAAGTTTGCAAGAATGATACCTGGATTTCAGGGGTTAAGCTGTGAGGAGGGATTATATGAATTAGGCTTGTTTTCTCCAGAATTTAGAAGGTTAAGTGGTGATTTGATAAAAGTCTACAAGGGATTAATAGGAAATGACAGGGGATATAAAGATAAACTATTTACACTGGTTGGAGATTCTAGGACTGGCAGGCAAAGTCTAAAAATTCAAGCCAAGCCCTTCAGATGAGATGTTAGTAAGCATGCCTATACACAATGGGTGACAGATGTTTCTCTTCTACAAAGGGCAGTTGATGCTAGATCAATTGTTAGTTTTAAATCTGAGATAGATGAATTTTTTGTTGAGCAGAGGTATAAAGGGATATGGGCCAAAGGCAGACATATGGAGTTAGGCCACAGATCAGCCATGGTCTCATTGAATGGCAGAACAGGCTTGAACAGCTGAATGACTTACTCCTGTTCCTATGTTCCTACATTTCCATAATTTAGTATTGCAACCAGCTCTCAGAACTGCATCCCAGGAAGGAAACATTGGCATTATTAGTGCAGTCTCATCAGAATCATACCTGAACTAGAAGAGCGAGATTACTAGTACAGTTGACACAGGTCAAGGCTTAGAACTGTTACTTGCTGGAGATATTAGAGAGCTTTAACATGTAACTCTATCTCAATGTGTTGGACCACTCAAGGAAGACACAAAGAAAAACTGAAGTGAGGATTTGATGTTGCAAAAGAAACATGTCAGAAGCATATATATTGCAGTTCAAAATAAGCACAAGGTGAAACGAGCTTAATTCAGTCACTGAGTACAGTAGCAAATGTAAACTCTGGAAGGAGGAAGCATTGCAAACCACAACGTATCCTGGCCATGAGTGAGTTAAACATTTTTCTTACTGATGAGCTTTTTGTGTTACTGCTGACAATCTGAAGGTCAACCCTCCAATGCAAATTGGGCCTTCAAAGTGGTTCTGTATAACCAACAAACCACCTCTAGCTAGTGAGAAGATGTGACATAGACTGCCTAGAGATTTAGTTAAACTTAACTGGATTTCCTTCCTGTTTCATAATGGTTTCTCTTGAGAGATAAGCAGAGAATGTCCCCTTGATAAAACAAATAGATAACAAGTGGAATGGTAATGTTGATGCAAGCAGGTTATTTTCCTTGGACTATGAGCGCAGTACTACAGGAGTAAGACCAAAATTAACAAGCCTCAAGCAAGACTTGACATTAAAAGGAATTGTTTTCCCATGGAGTTGTAAGTTTCTGGAACAGCTAAAAATTTTTATGACTGTTAATTAACTCTTTAAAAAAAGGAACTGAAGGAAGAAATGGTAAGAAATGGAATTTAAGTTTACAAGTATAAATATAGATGGAGCTAATTTAATGCTATTTGGAACACAATAGCTTCTCAGATGCTACTAAATAGAAATGTCACTTTCTAGGAAGAGAGTGAACCTAGGATGTTGGATGGGAGAGCACAATGGTATTTTGGAGTTTCATTTGATTTTCCTGGTTTGAAGAGAGAAGCCAGGAAGAAATATTTCAAAACCTTACTTAGAAGGTTAGCTGCATGGGATCTAACCCACAATGGAATTTGGACTGTGGAACAATGACCCTTATTTGGCAAAACATCATCTTTCACATCCCATGTTTTCTTATTCTCTTAGTAAACCAGTTGAAGAAGAGCACTAAGAAATGTATCTGGGAATATCAATTCTGTCCACTTGTTCAGGATCCCAATATTGAAATTAAATATGTAGCCTCCAGGACATGCAAGTGCAACATAGTGGAAGCCCAGTTGACAATACAAAACTGGTCGGCAGCATTAATTCTTTACACATTCAGGACTCTCTGACAAATGGAGCCCAAATACAGAATCATATCTTGTGTTAGACACTGCTGTGAGTTTTCGCAATAACCTGCGATGTGGCACCTTGCCAAAAGCCTTCTAGAAAACCAAGTAGAGTATTTCTAACAGATCCCCTTCATCCACAGCATTTTACTTCTTCAAAGAAGCCTAAAAAATTTGGTAAACATGATATTGCTTTGACAAAACATTTCTGATTCTTTCTGATTACTTTGAATTTTTGTCAGTGCTCAGCTATAATCTCTTTAACAATTGATATAGCACATTGTCCATGACAGACCCCAAGACAAGTCGCCCATAATTTTTTTGTTTTCTGCCTACTTCCTTCCTTGAATATTTGCTATGTTTCAGTCTGATGGACCATTTGCTGAGCATAGGGAATTTTCAAAAATTAACACACACACATTTACTATCTCATTAGCCATGAGACCTAAGGATAAAATTGTTAATGATCCAGAGTCTGTTACAATAGGGCAATCCACAGTGCAGCTTATTAGTTAGATAGCTTTTCCCACTATTTGGTACAACTTTGTCTTGTGATCCAAGTGTAAGGTCATAAATGCACCATGAGGAAAATGAGACAGCCAAGGCTTTAGTGAAAGATAAAACTAATGGTCTACCTCAATATGCCAATCTGATTTAAGGATTAGAACAGAAATAGAAAAACCACAGAAATGAACACATGATGAAACAAGGATAAATAAGGTGCAGAAAGATAAATAAAGAGAGGGAAAGAAAGATTTGGATTAAGAAAGAGAAAAAAATGGAAGGGAGAAGTAAGACAGAAAAAAATCACATTTTAAAAATCTCTAAAATCTATGTGTAAGAATGATTTAGTTGTTTCCTTTTGGAGTTGGAAGTTGAATGGTATTGCAGAAACATATTGTTACAAAGAACTTACATATTTTAAGAACCAGCCTTAACTTTCTTTGGTGTATTTAATTAAGAGTTAATGTATAATTGTTACAATCTATTGAAAACTAACTGGTCATTGAGGGTGAGCTGAGTCTATAAATGTAAAGATGGAAATTATTCTCTAATTTATAGTGCTTTACAAATTATTATTATCTCTCTTCCTTTCTACAAATAGGTCTGCACTAATCACAATACATGTGTGAAATTGGCAATTATTTTGTGGGCAAGGTCTGCTCCAAATATTATCGCTAGTAACCTAATATTAATTACATGTATTCATCTCTGTTTTAAACTTTAACTTCAAACAGGGATTGGAAACCTGTGGCCTGTGGGCCAATCTGGCTCATTGCTAGATTTGATCCAGGCCACCAGCTGTCTGGAAGATCATTGAGCAAACAACTGCCACAAAGATGCATTTAAACTCAAAGCAGAAACAGCAGCTCTGCACATCAGGGAGAGGGGCTTGAGAACACAGGCACCAAGGGCAAAAAGCAGTATAAAAGCAGATCTCAGGGAGGAGCTTGTGAGTGTGAGATCTATGGGGACAAAGGAAGTACAGCCACATATTGAAGGGGAGCAGCCTGAAAGTCCAGGATCCACTGCCCACTAGAGTAGCAAAGGCCTTTGGAGGAAAGCAGATTGAGAGTGTTGAAGCCGCCAGCAGAGTTGGTATCAGAAGGCCTACCACAGAATGAACACATGGTGGCACAGTGGTTAGCACTGCTGCCTCACAGCACCAGGGACCTGGGTTCGATTCCAGCCTCGGGCGACTGTCTGTGTGGAGTTTGCACATTCTCCCCGTGTCTGCGTGGGTTTTCTCCGGGTGCTCCGGTTTCCTCCCACAGTCCAAAGATGTGCAGGTTAGGCGGATTGGCCATGCTAAATTGCCCGTAGTGTTCAGGGAGGTAGAGGGTGTATATTAGGTGGGTCATAGGGGGATGGATCTGGGTGCGATGCTCTGAGGTTCGGTGTGGACTTGTTGGGCCAAAGGGCCTGTTTCCACACTGTAGGGATTCTAATTCTAAAAAAATGACAACTTCCAACAACAGTAGAAAAGTGGATGTGGAGTGTGGTGATTTTAATGAACAATGGACAACTGACTTGTTTTGTGGAGACGAAATGCAAACCCATGTGCCTGATTAATGGAGAAGTTGTTTCTGGCACCAAAAACAAAGTGAACATGAAAAGACATTACAGCACAATGCACATCAAGTGTGAAAAATTTCACGGACAGGTGCATGAAGATAAAGTCAGTGCACTTGGAAGGAATTTGGATGCGCAGCAAGCAAATTTTGTAAGACTAAGAAAAGGGATGGACAGTGTTACACAAGCCAGTTATGTGGTGAATGAACTCATCACAAAAAAACCTAGGCCTCATTTGAGGGAGAGTGTATGAAGCAGTGCATCATTGTGACTGCAGCTTTACCGGCTCCAGAGAAACTAAGACATTGTTTTAGAGTGTGAGCTTGTCTCACAGGAACATGTCAGATCAAATTAATGAAATGGCTCAGGACATTGAAAAGTCTCTGAAAGGTTTTGCAGCTGATTTCAAGTCCTACTCTCTGGATATTGATGAGACAACAGAACAGAACAAATACAGGCTGACTAGTGACCTTCGTGCATGGAATCACAGCAGATTCTAAGGTTAGAACGGATTTGCTTTCTCTAGTATCAATGTATGACACTATCAAAGGGGAAGAAATTTTTGAGAAAATTAAGTGGTCTTACTACTGATAATGCTCCAATCATTACTGGATCTCAGAAGGGATTAGTTGCTACAGTCAAGAAAGAAATGGATTACCTCAACCTTGATCTGAGTGAGTCGATTGTATGCCACTGCATTATTCATCAAGGGAATATGTGCATGCAGTTCCCAAGGCTTAGCAATGTAATGTTGAAAGTAGTATCAAGTATTAACTTTATTAAAAGTGCAGCTTTAAGCAGCCGCCAGTTTGAAGAGTTACAGAAAGTCCTTAAATCAGATTATAGTGATTTAGCATGGAGTGAGATGGCTTGGTGGGGAGGATGCTAATGTGGTTTTATGAACTGGAGGACTGAGAGAAAATTTTCATGGAGGCAAATGGAAAAACTGTGGCTGTGCTCAAGTGGCCGTGTGACATGGCATTCCCTGTCGACTTTATGCTGTGCCTGACTCTGCTTTTTTTTTAACCACAATATTCAATATTGAAGGTGCTGATGTACCCGAAAACCTTCAACTTAAAGGCAAAGAACAGTGAAGTGACCATGAATTGCAGGCCAAATACAGCAAGCTGCCTCTGCTAGAAATCTGCAGACTCCGTCTAGGTGTTACTGACTCCCAAATTTGAGGAGGCTCATGCTAAATATTGCATTGCTGTTTGGAACAACTGCTGTGAGCAGTTCTTTTCAGAGTTTTCTTTTAATGAAGAACCATCTACATTCCAGCTTAACAGGCACAAATTTGGAACCATTGTTGTAAGTAGCAACATCTTCATTGCCAACAGATGCAGGAAAGCTCACTAAGGCAAAGCAACCTCAACGATTGCATTGAAACAGTGGTGAGTTGAATGTTTCAGATTTCTCTCTTAAAAATCTAAACTGACCTGCTGTCTCTGGGGTGTGGTCCTTGATTGATTTTGTCCATGTGTCTCAGACCACTGATAGGAGAAAGGTTCCAAGCTGCTTTACTCAGTTAGAAGTGGCATGTAAGTGGTTAACAACATGTCATATATATTTATTGTGAGCAGTAAACTATTAACTCTGAACAGACACATTGCCTGGAAACAATGTCTCAAAGTATAAGGTTGACTTAGTCCTTACAAAGATGGTTCAAAGTATTCATCAATTAAGTAACTCAGAAACAATTACTTGCAATTGACATGGTTGGGGGTTTAGCTCAGGATTGAATAAATTAGC
The DNA here is from genome assembly GCF_021869965.1 of Rhincodon typus. Classification (NCBI taxonomy): domain Eukaryota; kingdom Metazoa; phylum Chordata; class Chondrichthyes; order Orectolobiformes; family Rhincodontidae; genus Rhincodon; species Rhincodon typus. Next base: position 42,719,346 of record NC_063339.1, read on the forward strand.
AGCAAAGGGATGAAGTTTGTGACAGGAGCTGACAATGTTGGTTTCAGATATCCAGGTGTTTTAAATAGAAGAAATTAGATTAGATTAGATGTCAGACAAACAGACTGACAATACATATGTAAGATGATTCCATGTCAGTGGATTGAAACAAAATGCCAAAAGTGCTCAACAGGTCAGGGAGCACTTAGGTCAGGAGAAACAGAATTAGTATTTCAATTTGATGATCTTGCATTAGAACTGGAAAATGTTAGAGAGCTACAATAGATGGTAAGCAAGTATAAAGAGAGAGAAATCAGCAACTAACCTGAAATTGGTTGGTGATCCCTTAAAATTCTTCCTGGAGCTAAATGTATGTTCATCTGGGCAAGGTTTAGGAAGAATTGTCATTGGAGTATTGAGGCTGAAAATGACACTGTTGGAGTCAAGGCAGTGTTAAATGTTACCTGTAGAGTAGTTCTGGTGTACATTCCCAGTACCACTAACCAAACCAAAATGGCATCTGGAGCAGCCGTACTGGAAGTATTTGCAGGGCCATGGATGCCATTTTAGACCCGAAAACTGTAGCACTGAAAAAACTGGCACTACGCAATCAAAATTTACAGCCAATTTATATTCAGTGTATCGTACATACTTAACCGTCAGGCTTTAAATAATAAAAACCAAAAGAACTGCAAATGCTGTAAATCTGGAATAAAAACAGAAGTTGCTGGAAAAGCTCAGCAGGTCTGGCAGCATCTGTGAAGAAAAAATCAGAGTTAACATTTTGGGTCCAGTGACCCTTCCTCAGAAGGCTAAATAATAGATATGGAATAAGCCATAGAATCATAGAATGGTGCAACACAGAAGAAGGCTAGTTAATCCATTGATCTGTGCTGCCTCACTCCTCTGTTCATATCCACAGTTCTGTATTGTCTGCACAATAATCCTGAATTTCAGTGATTTCTGTATCTCATTCATATCTGGGTGTATCTGTGTTTTGTTTTACAAACATTTAATGCCATGAAACACAGCAATATAAAGACCACAAAGTGAGGATCAGTCCAAGGGTCAGATCACCTCCTGGTTCAAGGCGATGTCTATTCCAGGTCATAAAAATGTTGAGTCTCAAATTTCAGTGTGTGTTATGCTCAAGGAGAGACACTAATCTGGTGAAAGGTCTCAAGTAAAAGCAAAAAACTGCAGATGTTGGAAATCTGAAACAAACACAGAAAGTGCTGGAGCAAGTATGGCAGTATCTGAGGAGAGATAAGCAGAGTTAACATTTCAAGTCCGCAATAATTCTTCTTCAGAACTTGAGGACGTAAAACATTAACTCTGTTTCTCTCTCCACAGATGCTGCCAGGCTTGCCAAGTTTCTCCAGCATTTTCTGTGTTTGTTTGAGTAAAGTCTATTTGTTCAGATGAATGTTGAAAGTATCAGCTTGGAGCTTGTTGGCTATAGCTTGTTGGCTATAGCTTGATGTTTGATCACCGGTTGAGAGCTTCAAAAAGCCCTATACTTTCTAGATTCTGAAGAGATTCTAGTGGATTGACAGGTAGCAAAAGGAACATCACTATTCAAGAAACAAAGGAAAGAAACGTTACTTGCCACTTGTCAGCCCAAACATGGATTTTGTCTAGATCTTGTTGCATTTGTACATGGCCTGCTTCAATCTCTCACCTTGAGTATTTCTCACATCTTCAGTATTCTACCTCCTCAAATCCTTACCCCACACCCTTCAATAGTCCTCAATTTACTCTACTTATCCAATTTTGATGCCCTATTAGATAAGCTTAATATTAAAGTGTTGAAAATTTGAATTTGGTACCTGTCCTGTATCCTTAGAACTTAAAATACATTATTGATGGTATGTAGAATCACATGTAATTTACAGCACAAAACCAGTTTCTGTGTTACTGCTCCTCACAACTCTCCTCCAATTTTATGCAATATAACCCTATATGCATAACTATCAACATAATACGTTTCACTCTGCATAACATGCATTTTACTATATGGTGCATGTATTTCAATATTCAATGCATGCTTGAAAAGATAAAGTGTCTGATTTCACTGTGGGTTAAATTACATTTACATCTGCCATCATCCATTCGCACTGTAATTCATGATGGCATTGCATAAAAACACTATTGTATTGAAAAACCTCAATTTAAGGTCACACCATTAAATCAAAGTTTTAACTGGAGTTAAGTTTCTGTGGAGGAAATTAGTGACAAATCACTTCAAACATAGCATGACAAGCTTGGTTTGTATTTTGCTTCGAAGCACAACTTTCATTTGGATTGTGCCTTTAATGTGGCAAAACATTTCAAAGTGTCTTAAAGAATTGCTATCAGACTGAAGTCTATCCACAGAGCTGGGGAGAAATACAGAGTCATTAGCTGCATGGTCAGTCGACGTGTCTCATCACCTAGTTGTCTCTCTTTGGTCTCTCATGATGACTTAGATGGAACTGCCACAGTGGATTGTCACAGAATGAAGGTTGGATGACTGCTACCAGGATACTGACCTGCAATAGTCTCTGTGTATAGTCACACATCAGTTGATGTTGAGGGAGTAGAATCTTGTTCAGTAGCTATATATCATGGGGTTAGCTTGAGGTGCTCAATAAGCAATGCTTCTGTAGTTCATGGCGTCCTGCACAATAAGGAAGAGCTGCAAATCCTGGTGAAATTTTGTCCTTGCCTCATTTGTCTCTCTCTGCGAGGATGATGACTGTGGTTAGCTCTCAACATAGAGATATCATCAGTGATCTCCCTCATACAGAAGTGGTCAGCAACCCACAATGTGTTGGAAATATCCTCAGTTTCAACCAGGAAGGAACCATTAACATAAAGGCTAACTTTCATCGGTCACCTTCACTGTCACCAGCGTTGCTGTCCTTGGCCTTCTCTGGACTGCATCTGTGGCTGCAGCAAGTAGCAGTTTTCAGTAGGGACCTTCTTACTGAAGCTCAGACATCTCACACCATGGACAGAATCTTAGAAATCTTCTGCACTTCGGTGCCATACGCAGATCCTGATACCAATGGTGTCCGAGTTCTGATCACCCAAGCAATTTTCCCAAAGGCTACTTCCTGAATCCCCTTCAAATGAGGGATAGTGTGTGCACTCCCATGTCAGAGAGCCTGATGCTACAGATGGTTAGCAATCTCACCAGAAGAGGTGGGCATTGCTGATATCCATGGGGGAACTGTGAAACACCTCAAAGTGCAGGAACCTCCTGAAGATTTATGAGGTAGTCGAAGGTAAGTGAGGCCATAGCTGTCAGGCCAACAATGTAGGGGAATCCCCTTCCCAGGACAACCTGTGACCAAATCAGAGGCCCACCCACTCAGGGAGGCTGGGGAATGGGAACTGCTTCAATCACCCATCGAGCTTTAGTCCTATCCACCATTGTGAAGATGCTGGCACAGTCACCAATTTGGCCCCTATTAATTGATAATAAAGAGCTACCTGCCGCTGCCAAGTGGGTATGTGATTCTGGACAGAGCCCACCTTTAACTAAACTGCTTGGAGGCAAGGACACCGCAGGAAGACCCTCCCACTAATGTAAATTTGCCCCTGAATTTCTGCCAAACCTGAGTCCATGTGATTAGGAAGATTCTGCCCATTGTTTCTCCTGAGGCTCATACAAGGGAATTATTTCCTGCACACTCTGGATGGATGTAACATCCTGCTGACAGTTCTTTTCCTCCTTTTTTCCTCCCTGTTGCAGTACCTCTTCCTGCTTTGCATGGTCTCCATCTATTCTCTGAGTAATGTGTTCCCAGGGAAATGACTGCTTGTGCATCCAGGTCTGGATGATACTTTTTGTGCAGAAGCTTTGAAATCTGTAAAAATTCCATCAGGATGACTCACTGTTAACAAATGCCTTCAAAAAACTATAGACAACATTAAATACTCTTAAAATTGTAGCACCAGCGTGAATAAATCAACTAGCCATGAAGTTGTAAGTAATTGGTTAAACAGGGCTGGTGGTGGTTTCTTCCTAATATTGAATGTGTGTTCCACTGTGTGAGACTAAGAGAGGGTATAGGCTGGAGCGCTGGGCTTTAAGATGCCACCACTGACATCAAATCAGTATGTACACTGATACTTGCCATGATCTGTTTGCTCTGCTTACACTTAGTGGACATTTACTGTTTACCGCTAATGCCGTTACCAATATAGTATCTGGTGCAAGTCTCCATGAAACTGTACCCATACATTGCAGATGCCATTTTGATAACAAATAACACCTGCAACATCCAAATGATGGTCACTGTTGATCTGAATTTTACACCAAATGTCCCTTCTAAAGGCCATGAACCTAGTTCAGGTGGATTTGGGAGACTATTGAGTTAATATATTTCTTGTAGCAAGTTTTGAGAAATTGCTATTTTACCGGGAACCCCATCAGATTGAGGAATGTGCTGCTGCTGCTGTTTAGCCAGACGTATTTCTGTGTGGGTGTTAAATGGTGGAGAAAGTGGGTCAGAGCTCAAAACATATGTTGAATTTGACAATAGATCATTGCCTGTTTTCCCATGCAGGCCAATTTTACAATGTTCATTTGTGAAAGCCAGTGAAATGTTTGACAAATGATTTAAAAATAGATATATCACTCAAGAAGTTTTTTTATTAAATTGAGCCCTTCATCATACAATAAGACTTTATAAATTTGCGTGTAATACAAGCCAGACTGAAGAGCTGTAAGGTAATCCATGGAACTACCCTGCTGGTTTAGTTAATAAGCTTGGCAATTCTCTCACAAACATACCAGTAAAAAATGGATGCCTAGATAGAGAGACATTAGCTTTTTCTTTGATTTTAAGTGAAGGAAAATGGTTAAAGAGTGAACTAGAGACATTATAAATGGAAACAATACCTGTACCAAGAGTGTTTCATAGAAGACATACTACAAAAGGTTTTGCTCTTGTTACACCAATTAGAAAATATATTTACATCAGATAAATTTAAAAAAAAATGGAAAGTGCTGGAAACACTCAGTGGATCTGGCAGCACCTGTGGTAACTAGGATAAATTTATTCCAAAGGTATTCATGTCGTTTTTATGAATTTAATGCAAGATGTTCATTCTTTGGAAATTAGAATGTGGTTGATGCCATTGATATTTATATCTAGAGCCCAAATAGTAAAACTGATGTTGTTGACTGAATGGCAAAACCAAAGATGGCAGTAGAGAAAATTCAAATCTGCCTCATCTCTTTGATCGTGTATTGGGGTACTTAGTGAAGACTGAATTCTCATCTGAAAACTCTGTGGTGAACATGTATTTCCACTGCTATCTTTGATTGTGCTGCTCCACTGCTTTGTTTACAGTCAAGAATTTCTGTTTTGCAAAACGGAAATTCCTGATGACACTGGAGTTTTAAAGGCCATGTGTCACCAGAAGTTTGTGGCTGGAAGCCAAATTCTCTTGCTCACAAAAAAAATTAATTGCATGCTGATGTTGCTGCTCACAAGAGTAGCCAGTTCACTAATACCTTTTCCGAGGTGCCAGCAAACTGTGGTCCACCAATGCTTTTAAACTGCAGTTTGATTTAGCTCTTGTTTTTAAAAATGTCTGTGATGTTTAAAGTAAAAAAAAAGGCAGATTTAATCTATCTGCTTTGATGTTATTAAGTTGGCTGCATGAGAAGCAATGTCAGCTTGCAAAGAATTCAGCAAAGAGGAGTATGAGTGGAAAACTTAAATTCCAGACAAGACCATGCCTCTGATTTTTACCAAAATCAAAATTTAGCAATCTAATGGCTTGCACTGGCACTGTAGAGTTGCCACATTAATACATAACCCTGGTATGTGTAATAATATAGAAAATGTTTGGAACAGCTGCAAATTGTTTGGATTAATATGGTCACATAATGTTGTGAATGTCACATTGTGCTTCCAAGATAATATCCTTCAGAAATGAACATGGGAATTGCTAGACAAAGGAAAAGATTCATCTAACTCACTGTCTTCAGAGTGGGCACATGATACAATAATAATAGTGTATAAATCCTAGTCATCAATCTCTATCAAATAGTTTACAGCACATTTAGTCATAAAGTGGGAAAACTCTTTGATGGAAAGATTTGAAAACCATAGGTCTGTAGATCATAACGTAAACATAGATTCTCCTAAGCATACCACACTTAACCATATTCCGTGTCTTCAATTACTCATATTAGGTATTCTGAGATACTATTTTCTGAAATAACGATATGTAAGAGCACTTGGTGTTGTGAAGTGATGACAACTCAGGGGAAGTGCAGTCACTTCTCAGTGGAAAGCCTAGCTATGATGTGGAGGTGCTGGTGTTGGACTGAGGTGGACAAGGTCAGAAATCACACGACACCAGGTTATAGTCCATCAGGTTTATTTGAAATCACAAAATTTCGGAGCCTCACTCCTTCTTCAGGTGTTAGTGAGAGACATAGTACCAGGTGCAGAATTTATAAGTAAAAGATCAAAGCCTAGCTACACAGGGGAGCATAAGAACATATAATAATGTAGCTGCTGTAGGGAATTGGATCATTGGGAGGTAGGTTGGAATTTTTCCAACCAAGATATGAATATCGAATAGTGTTTTGCCTCCTGCTACCAGAGTAAAGGGCATCACTGAATTTGTGTAGAACATTCTATGAGGGTGGGGAAACAAACAGAGTTGTGATTCATATTGGAAAAGAATTGCATTCCTGATGCAAGATTTTCAGAAAAATAATTGAAGGATTAAAAGATTAAGAAACAAGACGTCAGAGGTAATCACTGGATTATGCCCATTGAATATGTGAATACAGAAATGGGAAGACATGGTAGATAAATGTGCGGTTAATGGAATGGTGAGAGGAACGGCTCAGATTCCCAGGGGCCTTGTAAACAGTTCTAAGGCAGATATAAACCATTGAGCTTCCACCTAAACAGCATCAAAAGTAATCTCTTCAACAGGGGTTAACCAATGCAAACGGGAAGGTCCCAACTCAAAGGGAAGGGAATCAGGATGTAAAAGCAAAGAGGAGAGACATAGTGCATAGAAAGGTGGGAAACACAAATAGCAATGGAATAAAGAGTAATATACAAAAAACAAGAATTTGATGGAGGTAAAAAGGGAAGGTGGCTTGTGTGGTGTTGGAATGCAGGAGGATTTATGTGAGGAATGTTACAAATAAGATTGATGAGCTGCAGGCACAAGTTGTCAGATGAGGTTACAATATAGTGAAAATGGTGAAATCCTGGCTCAGATGCAGGCAGGAATGGGAACTGCACATTCCCGGCCAAAAAGCATTCAGGAGGGAAGAGGGACAGAGAAAGGAAAGTAGGAAGGGTGACAGCATTGGTCAGGGATAATTAGCTGGAATTTATGTTCCTCAGTGAGCTGAGGGAGGCAGAGGCACAGTGCTGCTGTCCTAACTCATCAACTGGTGGCAAGACAGCCAAATATCAGAGGTAAGAGTACTCGTTGCCCAATCAGAAGTAAAAGTTGGTCAGATGACTGAGGCAATACATCATTAACAGGAAGTTAGTCACGGCTACAAATTTAAAGGCCCCCTGCTTTCTCAATTTTTCTTAATTTCCATAGCAGGCGCTGTAAAGTTAAAACATGAAGTAAAAGTACCTCTGGGCAATTAGGGGTGGGCACAGCCAGCGAAACCCACATTCCATGAATAAAAGACACTAACCGAAGGTCAATGGGACAACAATTCTGGACATCAAAGAATTCAGACAATCAGCAACATTAGCTTCTCAGTGTATCGACATGCATATTGATCCGTAGATGGGACACCAACCAGCCAGATTATGGTGTCAGTCCTTTATTAAATTAAGATTGAAGAAATTTTCAACAGAGTTTCATTTACAAATAAAAGCTGAAATTGCAAATGCTAGAGACCTGTGCCACTCAATTCTCTGTCACTTTATTTAAAAGATGAAAAGAACACAAGTTCCTGCAGTGCTGACTTTTAAAAGGCAGCAAAATGGTCCTAAAAGTGCAGCTACAAAGTTCTCCTGAAAGAAAACAAAGCTTTTCAAATACTAAATATACATTTTTCTACATTGTGAAGGCTGACTGACCTTTGTTGAGACATTGATTGGTTTGCCATTTGCTTACTTCAAATCACTGCCAAAATAAAAAAATCCTGCAAGATACCTCACTCCTGATTTAGTGCAAATGCCATCGAGAGGCTGAAACCTGCTACTGCAAGCTTGCAACTTTTAACCTACAAACCTGTAATTTGGAAAACAGCACTTTTAAATGGACTAAGACCAGTAAAGGAGAAAAGTAAAAAGAAGCAGAAGCAGAAAATCAAAAAAATAAAAGGAGAAACAAGCAAAACCAGTCATAGAAATCAACAAACACAGCACAGCACTCAAACTGTTAAACAAAAGCAAAAGTCTGCAACAAAAAAGGCAAACACTTCATTATGGACTGAGCAACCAAACAGACATTACTGAGTCACAAATTTTCAAACACTCTCTTCAGACTTAGTTTACAGACCAAGTAATGGATGATCCAAAGGAGAGAGTCTAGAAATCTTGCTTGCCATTGTCAAGGTAAAGCTTTGATGTGGAGGTGTCAGTGTTGGACTGGGGTGGACAAGATCAGAAGTCATACAACACGAGGTTATAGTTCAACAGGTTTATTTGAAATCACAAGTTTTCGAAGCACTGCTCCTTCGTTATGTGAAGTGAAAAGCTTCACAGAATTAATACATTGGGTCTTTCCATGGATGATCATAAAGATCCAAAATAAGACTTAGAAAGTTCCAAATAAAAGGATAAATTTCTCAAAATTCAGCTAAAAGTAATAATTAACTTCAAGATTAACAAATTCCCACTCATGTCATACTGACAGAAAGCCCAAGAGTCTATTGACCACTTTGTCAGAAGATGCTTGAGCCAATTACCACCCAATCAGTTTACTTTTGATCATCGGTAAAGTGATGGAAGGGGTGATCAACAGTGCTATCAAGCAGCAATTGCTCAGCAATAACCTGTTCAGTGACGTTAGAAACTGAACTGGTCCAGCCATATAAACGCTGGACAGAGGCAGGAACACTTCAGCAAGTAACTCACCTCTTGACTCTCCAAAGCCTGTCCACTACCAGACAAAAGTCAGGAGTGTGATGGAATACTTCTCACTTGCCTTGATGGATGCAACTCCAACAACACTCAAGAAACTTGACACCACCCAGAACAAAGAAAGATGCATGATTGGCACCATATTCACAAACATTCACTCGCTCCACGTGCAGCAAGAGTGTGAACCAAATACAAGATGCAGTGCAGAAATTCATTAAGGTTATTTAGATAGCACCTTCAAAATTCAAAACCGTTACCATCTAGAAGGACTCTTAACTGTCCTCTGAAATGGCACTAGCAAATTGCTCTGTCCATTTGTCAAATTAGAGATAGGCATTGCATGCTGGCCCATCCACTAATGCCCACATTGCATGCTGGCCTATCCACCAGTGCCCACATTGCATGCTGGCCTATCCACTAACGCCCACATTGCATGCTGGCCTATCCACCAGTGCCCACATTGCATGCTGGCCCATCCACCAGTGCCCACATTGCATGCTGGCCCATCCACCAGTGCCCACATTGCTTGAATGCACTGGTAGGCCCTCCATAGTGCCAGGACTCTAGTCTTGCTTAGGGGTCAGTGTCATAGAATCATAGAAGTGCAGAAGCAGGCCATTAAGCTCATTGGATCCACACCAACCATCCAAAGAGCATCCACCCAGACCCACCCCCATTACCTTGGCTTATCCACCAGACTGCTCATCTGGGTGCCTTATGGAGACTCAATATTTAGAAACTTGCCCTGAGTGTCTATTCTACTCTTCTCACCTGTCCAAAGCCCATTCAAAACTCTGGAATGAAGATCAAGCCCAGGCTGCCCTTTTTATTGCACCTTTCTTTTTAGATGCATCTTAAAAACATTAATATTACCAAAAGTATTGTCTTCTTGGAAATTTGTGCAGTTATTTAATAATATTTATTTATGTTTTATAAAAACAAATCCTGGACTTTCTCAAATGGAAAAGAAATGGATAATTAACATGTACATCAGTAGAAAAGGGGTACTGTGGCATTCTTCTTGCCATGTTTACGTGACTTGTGACCTCCTGCAGTCACTTAAGAGGTCAGTAAAGTGGCCTGGCAGACTTCAGAGACAATTAAGTAAAGCTATGCGTTTTATATTTGGCTGCTAGCTAGGCCTACCGTATATTATGATTTCAGAAGCCTTAATTTGTAACTGGCTATAACATTAGTGAGATTTTTAAAGGTATAAAGACGTTTTAAAATGAGTTGGCATCTTGAAGGCATCTTATAGACTAAACTAACTATACTGTAAAACACTCATTCACCTATTTTATTGACTGGTACTTCAGTCATCAAAGCATTCTGTGTTATATAAATTGAATTTATGATACTGCAAATTTAGTTGCACATATATACTTATTTATCGATCTTCTTTTCTCTTTCCAAAATATTGACCTATAAGATTGATTTTTTTTGCAGCTTTGAAATATAGTAAAAATAGAATGAAAAAATAGGCTGTGGACAATTAAACATTAAAATGTCAGTCTAACTGAATATGTCCCAATGCACATAAACTCTTTATATAAGCAATAAGATTACTGTTTATGACATGCCTTACCTGTTTCTACTGTATAGAGTATGTGGCATTGTACACACGGACCTTGTACACACCCTTTACATTTCAGTAGGGTCTTTTCTTGGTAAGTTCAGCTTTCAACTCATTTTGGCTCTGTTGTCCTGTTAACGCTGGTGACAACTGATGTTAACTTGCAATATGCTGGTGTCATTAATCAGATCAAGGGAGCAGCAGAAACTTTTGAAGGGACAGCATTGAGCTATTAAAGTTATTACTACATTTTTGTCATATTGGAGCCAGTCTCACATGTTGTGTGTAGCACAGTGTTGTCATTGAGACAATTAAATAGTGTGGCCTTTTGTTAAACTGCTGATTCTGCAAAGGCCTTCTGCCATTTGTTTAAAGTGGAGAAGCTGGACTTGGGTATAATTTCAAAGAGGCCACTAGAGATGAGAACAAGGTTGGTGAAACCCCCAAATCTAAAAGTTGCAGCAGCTAATCACAGGCTCTATATGACCACTGGATGTCAGCAAGTTGGGAGGAGTTCATTTCTCTTGGATAATGATATTACTTTAGATGGTGCTGGGACCACAGTGGTCAAAGTACCACAGAAATAAATTCAAACAGACGGGTTTACGTTTTAATTTCTCAATTTTGTTTTCATAGATGGTACGGGAGCTGCCTGCAGACCAGATGCAAGTTTCATTTTCTGGCTTGTGTTGAGTTAAATAGGATTATGGTTGACGTTGCTATTTGGGTCTCATCATGAAGGGAAAGATCAGCTGGATTTCTTACTCCTTACCATGAAGACTACTGATAGTAATCATATGTAGTTATCAGAATGAAGATATTAAAGCAAGGTGGATCTGATGAATAAGATCAGCACAGGAACTTATTGAATGACAAAGTGGACATGGGCTTAAAGAGCTAAATGACCTGCTTCTACTCCTACTCTTTATGTTTTAATAGAATCTCATATGGGTACGCAATCCTCTTATGTTGCTAGGAGTATCGTAGAAAAAGGGATTCCTCTCAGGTTCTTCTCTTTCCTCCCCTCAGTTGTCCGTGTTTCCTACCCTCAATTTCCTCTCTTTGTCAGGGACCCTCCTAGAACTTAGAACTTCTCACACAATAGCTGCTGTGAAACCATAGCAAAGTTAATGAGCTCTTGGAGATTCAAGGTAAACTCAATAACTTATATAAATAATCTGATCACATGTTCTAAGGGCAGATGTTACATGAGGATGTCATGTGGTCAGAATGTCACAGGACTGCCCCAAACAGGGTTGTCAACCCTAAATATTGGTCAGACTAGGTTAGGGCTGACAAATTTTCTAATAAGCCACTAAGGAAGCAGTGAGGTTTTTATTTTGGTACAATAGTGGTCAATAGCAGATTTCTATTTCTAAATTAAAGAAGAGACAAAGATAGATTGAATTCAATCATCATACTGAAACGAGAATGGGATTTACTATTAATCCTTTGTTACTGATTCAGCAACAACCCTACCTGGTATGTCAGTAAATGTAGCATGATGAGCCATTCTGGAGTTGCAGAGATTTAGATGCCTTCCCAAACTGCTAAATGATTGTCTGGAATCAATTTTCCTTTCTACACACGCAAAGGAGCTGACTCATTTTCAACCAATCTATTTTAAACCATTACAGCCACCACGGGTGCTTGTACAATTTCCAGTTCAGACAATGTGGCCTGGAGGTGGCTTCTGCAGGGTGCGGCCCCTCCAGTCGGTGAAATCCAGCTTAGACAGAAACATTTACCACTGGCACACAAATGTTGCCCTGAAACCACTCGAGCATAGTCATCATGTTCAATTTTTAAAAATTCACTGAACATGGAGTTAAGCAGCTCCTGCGAAGGCCCAGCTGGCTATGGCAGGGAGTAGCTGGGATAGGGCAGGCCACTAGTGGGATTTAGTTCAAGTTGAAATTGGATTTAATATAAAAATTGACTTGGAAGTATGTTCCATTGAAACTACTGATGTAACAGCAGCTGTGTACTATTAAAAGTTGCTGATAGTATATGCCAGAGAAAGGGGAAGAGTTAATTTTAAAAATAAATGTTACTTGCTAAACACTCTTCTCTCCAAAAGGTATTGATTCATAAGGCATTGATTCATAATGGAATAGTTTGTTATTGCAGGCAGTAGTTCCTATGAACCTCACAAAGGGGTTAATCTTCAAAAATGATCAAAGCCAAAGGGCGTGGTAATGTGACAGCTAAAGAAACAAAAGATGAGTTTAGAGAGGGTGTGATTGGCAGGATAACAGCAATCCGAGAATTAAGAACCAAAGAAGAAAATGTTGAATTGGCAAAACAAAATACAAAACAAAATGTGGGCAGAAGTCAGCATCATGCTGGGGTGCAGGAAATATTTGGGGATGATCCATTAACTGAAGAGGCTGTTAGGTTGAAGGCGAGGTCAGGCAGGACCTTACCCCTTTCTGGAAAGGAGAGAAGAAATGAAAGCAGAGTTGCATGAAATAAAACAGATGTAGTTGAGGACTTTGTCTATTATAGTTGGGGAATTCTGATGGAGGGTCACTGGACACGAAATGTTAACTCTGTTTCCTTTCTCTCCACAGATGCTGACAGATCTGTTGAATTCCTCCAGCAATTCCTGTTTTTGTTTCAGATCTCCAGTATCTGCAGTTGTTTGTTTCCTTACAGTAGGGAGTCCTCAGTTGAGGAGAATAGACATACCAGAAGTGCTAGTATGGAGTGTTGCATCAAATGAACAGTGGTGATGAAGCCAGAGAAATTGGGAGAAAGGAAGTGTATTCTTTTACGAAGAGGCCTGTGAGCAAGTGTTGTCAAGCTAACTGTGGCCTCATTGTAATATTGGCTGATAACATCTCCCCATAAATGGAGCCAGAGAAAGTGATTGAAAGGAAGGGAAGGGTTGAAAATGGATCATGTGAAGGTGAGAAAGGGGAAATTGGAAGCAGGTTCAATGAATTTTCCAGTTTAAGCAATGCATGGCGCTGATAAATATATGGCTCGTCTAATCATACTAGAAGAGTGGGGAGGGAGATGGACCAGGGTGGGACTGGAAGAAGGAGTGTTCCTGGGAATACGGGACATATCCCACAAAAAGATCAGCATAGCTGAGATCCCGCAGACACCCAGAGCACCGACTCATACGAGGAGGAAGTGAATGGAGTTCAAGGAGATGTTGGCCACTGTGAGAAGTTGTTTAGTGAAGAAAGCACTGATGGATGGAAAATTGATGGCTGTCTGTACAAAGAAAAGTAAAGACCTCTCAAACACTCTTGGCAGGGGAGAGAGGTGTTGAGGGATTGGATGTCCAATGTGACAGGGGGAGAGATATGGCCAGGAAACTGGAAGCCAGTGAAGTGACAGAGAGCATAAGATCAGTCACAGATATTGCTAGGATGAGCCTGGATAAGGAATGGAAAAGTAGACTTGAAATTGTAAGAAATTAGTTCAGTGGTCAGGAACTTGCTGAGAAAGTGGCTTGTCTAGTGTCTAGGGCAGTTCTGTTTGTGCATTTTGGGAAGGGTGCAGAAGCAAAATGTTTAGAGGTGGGGGACTATTAAGTTTGTCGTCATGGAGGGAAGATCTCCAAAGGCGATGGGGTCAGTTCCAGTGCTGTAAATGAAGGCTTTCATTTTAATAATTGAGTCATGGTCAAAGGGAGAAAGGGGAATGTTCTCAGAGAGTTGCTTTTTGTCCTTTGTTTAGTAGAAGTTAGTACAAATCCCTTGTCAACAGGTTTAAACATGATATTGTGGTTAAAAGTAAGATAATAGAATGGGGAGAATAGAGCAGAGTGAGATCTGCTGAGTACAGATCTCTCAGATTGAAGGAATGCATAGGTTAGAGGGTACTATGAATCCACAGCAAGAGTTGAGGCACAAAACCGAGACTGGGTCTGAGGGAAGAGAATGTTCTGATGGTTACTCACCTCCATGAATTGTTGAAGCTTGTGATTCTTCACATCCGAAAGAAGGATAAAAACGTTTTTGTTAAAGTGCTGGATGAGGCACTTTTTGTTTTTCTTTCCCTCCACCCCGCTTCACTTGCTCAAAACATATTATATTTGTAATTTTCTCAGTTCTGATGTAAGGTCACAGACCTGAAACAGTGGATTGGATTTTTACCAAGTCAGGTTGACATGGAGCCCATTAAAAATGGTGACTGAGACACTATTCAGGGATTCCTGGCCCTATTCCCAGATGTCCAATTTTCAGGCGTGCTTTTTAAGAGTTTGTGCTTGCTTGGGCTATGGGCCTATGCTCAGCATTCCTGGCCAGCTCAATTGCTGAGATAGGCATGGCTTACTGTAGGCAATGGCTCAGGATACATAATGAAGCTTGGCTGAGAGCCAAGACAACCATTAGATTGTTGAAACACCCAAGCCCATGCTTAGCTGACAGATCCGTCAGTCGGAACCCTTTCACTTTCCTGATGTATTTCATTACACAAGGTGAAGTGATGCAGCATCTCTTTTCATTGGGTACCTTGCTGGCTTGCTCATAAGGGATTTCTTTCCCTACGACCAGAAGAGGATGCCACAAAACCAGATCAAATCGAAAAGAAAGACTTGTATTTATATAGCCCTATTCATGATCTCAAAATCCCAAAAGTGCTTTATAGACAGTGATGCACTTAAATGCAGCCACTGTTGTAATATTAGAAACGTAGCAGCTACTTTGTGCATAGTAAGATCCCAGTCAGCACAAATGCTGGTTCAGGGTTTCCATCTGGGTCAGTGATAGTTTCAGGTGTGTGGGGGAATGCACAGCAATATAGGAAAAGGTCAGTGTTCTTCTCCACTCCACTAGCACAAGTGACATCATCTTCTCTTTGGTATCTCACACTCTCTTTCAGCTGCTGCACCCACCTCCCAACAAGGCCTGTGTTCCAATACTCTTACTATTACCTGCAACATCTTCCCTCGCTCACCGTCGTTGTCCCAACCCCCAACAGCACTAACCCTGCATCCCTCTGATCTGCCTACTCACTCGTTCAGAAGTTACCAAAAGTAACTGCTGTGCCAGCCACTTCCATTTTTTGTAATACCCGCCCTTCAGTCATTCAATGAGGAAAGCAGCTCACAAAAGGGCAGAAGGTGTCAAGATGGCTGGTAGGCTGTCCAAGGTTCAGCTCCTTCCCCTTCATACTGAGAGCATCCTGACTCTGACCACGTCAAGTAGATGACTGACTGTGTCCAAGCCTCTGGACTAGTATCAGAGACTGTCCCTTATTTACCGTGCCAAGCACTCCTGACTGAAGGCTATCTCCCTTGACTTGACTCCAGCCTGCTAACAGCCAGGACCAGCTTCCTGCCTTCTTGTTCGTGCTAAATGGCAAGGCAAGATGGCAGTATTGTGAGCCTTGTATGAATGGCTGATGGAGCAAAAAGGACATGTCAAGGTAATGCACGTCAGCGATACTGTGAAAGAGAGTGAGTGCTGTGAGAGCAAGTGAATATCTCGGAGATGCAGCCTGCTGTAGTCAATGGGCAGTGTACACGCCCCCGACATGTTGGCGCGGATATCCAACAGAGGGTTCCTTTGCTGTGTACAGTGAGCTGAAGTCACCAAGTACTTGCTCGGATTTCGAGTTTTGCTGCAAATTCTCTATGTCTTCCTTGTTTGCCACATTTGGTAAGTAAATGAGGTGAGTGTGTCATTAATAATGTGTTTAACAAGTCACAGTTCCCCTTAATTAGTAGCATGCCACTGTCAAGTAAAAAGCTCATCTTGCCACTTGGAAAAAGCATAAAAGATGAAGTGAATTCCTCCCGATGTTGAGCTAAGCTTGCTGGACTTCACACGTGATCTGACACAAATCTCTCTATAGCCCCTGTTATTCAGATCCCTATGAGATTCTACCCATAGTGAGTGCAGTGGCTCATGAGACCATAAGTGACAAAATAAAAACTATTGCTACAAACTCTGTGCATGTTGATATAATGTTTTTAACTCAAAAATAAACAATTCATTAAATTACACCAACACCAATCTGATTACATTGGGCACAAAATAAATTAATTCCATTTCAGAGCAAGTCTTATGTTCTCTGTTTAAGTAGTAGAAGAACTCCACTAAATGCAATGTGGGTATTGGGCATCTAAAGACATAGCAGTGGGAATGGATTGTGTGAGGTCATGAGGTGGCCATAAAGAGTCTGTCAATTCAGCTAGAATTTGGATGTTCTACACTAGGTAAATTTGGTATGATTATAACAATGCAGACAAAAGGCCATTAATTATACCAAGCCTATTGAACCCCCAGCTGAGGAACAAGTCTGCTCTATCCTGATCTTTAGCCAGTCATTTTCACATCCTGAGCAAGCATTCTTGATTCATTTCCTGTTTGCAAAGATAACTCAGCAAAACTCCAAAAGACTTCTCTTTTCCCATCCAACATTGTAGGCTTGTTATCTTCCTGGAACTTGACATTTACTTAGTGCCAGCAGCTCAGGAACCATTATGTTCTACACAGCATTTAATTAGCTCCATCTGTACTTACCGTGGTCTAACTGCACTTTGTTCCTCACTCTATATTCTCTAGATCCTCTTTTAAAGGAGTTAATCAACAGCAGTAGCTTATTTTATTTGTAGTTTGACTCTTTTAGTTCTAACTCCATGGGAAAAAAACAATTTCTTTTAATCGCAAGTCTTGCTTGAGGTTTGTTAATTTTATGCTTGTGCCCTGTAGCTCTGTGCTCACAGTCCAAGTAAAATAACCTGCTTGCATCAACATTATCCATTCCTCTTAGCACTTTAAAAGCATGAATTATGTTTCCTGTCAACTTTCTCCTAGTAAAAACAAGTTCAATTTTATGAATATGACTTGGATCCCCATGTCCCAGAAATGTCCATGTTGCTTTTCTCTGAAGTCTCCAATGGATCAATTCCTGTTTGAAGGTGGGGTGCCCAAAATGAATACATGTTACAAATTCCTAAAGTGATAAAGATAAATATAATTTATTTTCACTTCCATAAGACATATGAATTCAGCTTAAGGTCAGTTTTAATTGAAATATTTCACATAGACAGAACTTTATACTATATACTCTACTGGTTTGAGATTATTATTAATAGTCCTTGTTAATCAATTACATGGTGTAATTAAGAGGCAATGTTACTGGTTAGAATAACCAGATTGAAATCTGACCCGAGCTCATTGTGAACATAACTATTTTGAGTTAAAACACTATGTTTGGATGGAAACGAATGAGCTACCCTGGTGAGGTGTGTTGAAGGTTCTAATACGTGTCCTTCAAATTTTGACGTCTATTTAAATTTATCACGGGTCAAGTTTCTCAAGGCTCATGAAACTCAACAGCTAAAGGGAGTTGGAAGCAGTTGGATCCTACCTGAATACACTTTTCCAGCACCTCTTGTGGGCCAAGAGAAGCAGGAGTGCTCCTCAAGCAGACCAGATGCCCCATGATCAGCACACCTCAAGTTTTGACCCTCAGGTGGCCCCTGTTTACTCCCTCACCCTTGCTATGTTCTCTCCACTGTAATCTTTTCATTACTGTGGTATCTCTCGTGATGGTTGATTTGAGAGCTTGTTTTCCTGACCCAACTTTTGAGCAGCTTCCCCAATGGTTACAGTTTAGTAGTTGGAAGGTTACAGTTTAGTAGTTGGAAGGTTACAGAGCCTCCGCTAACAAAACTTCAGGAGGCATGGGAAGAAGATCAAGGGATCAACATGGGCTCAGCAATCAAAAATGGCTGACTTGAATGGCACCAGCAGTACCATTGGCTGAGAATCTGTGAGGGAGCAGTTTGCTCTCACGCTGAGAGGTGGCCTCTCTTTTGGCATCATGAGAGACAATCTTCTGACTAGATACCCTAGCACGCTTTGGACTCTGCTAAAGAACAGGAGCAATGTGATATCCTGAACGCCCCCTTTCAGCCATGGCTCCCAAAGCCAAGATGGCTGTAGACTGAGCTTTGATGCACCAGTTTGTGAAATCACTCGGTTCTTTTACATAGAGCCAAGCTCCTGGTGCAATGCTCCGGCAGAGACAAACTCAGCAATTTTTTCTCACTGCCTCCTCAGTAGATTCCTTGAGGGCTTCAAGGGTGAAGGAGATGTCTCTTCACCACTCCATTGCCTGTTTTCCAAATTTTCCAATACAGG
Source organism: Rhincodon typus (assembly GCF_021869965.1). Taxonomy (NCBI): domain Eukaryota; kingdom Metazoa; phylum Chordata; class Chondrichthyes; order Orectolobiformes; family Rhincodontidae; genus Rhincodon; species Rhincodon typus. The sequence continues at coordinate 42,738,095 of NC_063339.1, forward strand.
AATAGAGAACATTGTTGCCTGATTGCTCCCTACTTCAGTCATTTGTGCTTCAGTTTGATACACTGCCTTTACAGGCAGAATGTGCTTTTATCTGGCTGCCTTTAAGTAGAATCCTGGCCACTCAATATCATTTCGCTGGGTAAGTGTGCAGCCAATGGATTTTGCTGATAATTTGCTGTAAATAGCAGACAGCATGGGTATTGTGTGCATCCTGCATTGATAGATATGGGTGGATGATGCCCTTCCTTCCCCCACCTCTGTCAAATCAGCCCCATTTTGGATGTGATCCACTTTTGAGGCAATTATCTCACTGAATGAGTTTGCAGAAATGGTTCCAGATGTTATTGGAGTATGCATTCATATTCGTTAGCGGCAAGATCAATTCTGCTCTAGTGCATTTTGCTAACATTTTCTCTCAACAGCTAATAGAATGATCCATAGATACATTCCAATTGTAAAATAGCTACCCTGTTGTGCAATGCAGCTCCCTTAACATTTTCACTATAGCTTAGGAATGCTTAAAGTAGCTGAAACTCTGTTTCATGTTTCCATGTTGGAACTCAGACAGGATCATTTTATCTGAATCAAGCACTCCAGATGAACCATCTTTTGGATGTAAATCAGACCAATGTATACATTAAACTCACAAATTAAGATGCATTTAGCATACGCACTTTGAGCAATTTCATTAAATTTAAGAAAGCATGGGAAAATGCAGAAGCTCTCACTTTACCCAATGTGGTAGAATTGCATTTTTACGTTAACTTGGTTTGAATATTTCAACTATACACTCTCGTCACGGAGAGTTAATCATAGGAATTATGATACAAACTGCAAGTCTGATAAAGATTTAACTTTCAGACAGAGGGGTATCACTCAATAACCTATGTGCTATTTTCACTTCAGTTTCTTGCGCCATCAAGTCTACATCATTCAACAGCTTTATAACTGTTTACATTACAGCTAAATAACAGTTATTATTTATGGAATAATTCCTGATTAAAATGCCAAATATTTGTATTTGTTTCCATGGAAATGTTGCAATACTTGGACACTGTGCCCACAGAATCAACAAATCACTCTCAGGAACTTTGCAGTTTTGTTCCTCTGGAGATTCAGGAGTGTTTTATGAAATGGGAACTTAATGGTTTCAGGCTTTAGTGAGAACTAGATTTCCTGTTAGGCCATGTGTTCCAGCACATGTGCAGAGTGGCAGCATGACAGGCTGTACGTGCTCTGTCCAGTTGATTCTTTTTTAATAGCTAAAGACCTGGCTGTTTAATGGGCACTGAGTACCTGAGTTTTAGAAACTTATGAAATGCTGATCATGGTACTATGGCAAGTACGAAAGGGCAGCACAAGGGGGCCCAGTCAGTTGGTCAGAGATGTTTGATGCAGAAGATTTGGGTTTTGATCTGCTGGTCAGTAAGATGTTGGGGGCAGGAGAATGAGTGTCTAGGTGGTAAAGGTGCTGTTGTTAGCTGTCTCCAAGCAGTCAGGACTTAGAAGTAGTCCTGAGGAGCTGAGATATTAGCAGAAGATCGCTGGTTCTATGTTGGAGAAAAATGGAGAAGCCAATGTAGGTGTCTCCATAACAGCTGCTTGAGGAGCTGGTGGTTCATTGAGCTCCTAGGTGCCAATGATAGCTTAGAGTTGGGGCTTAAAGAAGCCCACATGCAGTATTTGCTTGGTGCAGCTTGGGAGCCTGGTGTTCAGAGAAGCCCGGGGACAACGTCAGCTTAGTGAAACTAGTTATCCAGGGAATTGTGAAATTTTGCTAGTGAGTATGTGCTAGAGTTAGGAAGTTTGGGAAATGAAGTCTCAGAAGAAGCGATTGAACTACCAGGACAAAAGCAGTCTGTGAGGCAGGTCAAGCTGGAACAGCAGTTAAGGAAATTCAGAGGGTAGATCTTTGAAAGCAAAGATTTGATAATACTTGTAAAGGAGACAAAGTTTAAATATATTTGGTGATTCATAATGTCACTCATGTTTGGATGGTTTGCTGAAAAATCTATGGGTTCTGTCTTGACTGCATTGATAATGTGCACTGTGGTGTGTCTAACAACTGGTTTCTGTTAACCCATAGTTACCTCATATTAATTTTGGATGTTAGGGAACATTTATACATACAATATATATAATAGAGTCATAAAGTCATACAGCACAGAAAAAGACCCTCCAATCCAGCTAGTCCACGCCGACCATGTTCCCAAGCTAAACTAGTCCTACTTGTCTGTGTTTAGCCCACATCCCTCCAAACCTTTCCTATTCATGTATTTATCCAAATGCCTTTTAAATGTTATAACTGTACCTGCATTCAACACTTCCTCTGTCAGTTCATTCCACACACGAACCATTCTCTGTGTAAAAAAGTTGCCCCTCATGTTCTTTCTCCTCTCACCTTAAAAGTATGCCCCCTAGTTTTGAACTCCCCCTCTTTACGGAAAAAGACCCTTGATATTCGCCTCATGAATTTATAAACTTCTATAAGGTCAGACCTCAACCTCCTATGCTCACTGAAAAAGTCCCAGCCTATTCAGCTTATTTTTATAACTCAAGCCTCCATTCCTGGAAATATCCTGGTAAATCTTTTCTGAACCCTCACCAATTTAATAATATCCTTCCCGTAGCAGGGTGATCACAAACTGTTTTCCTTTGCTAACTTTGTACAGTAAAGTTAGTTTTGTTTATTTAAAACAACGGAAGCTCGTGGCTTTATTCTCTTGTACATGTCTGGGATTTCAACCCTTGTCTACTTCAAGCATAAAAAAAAGTTGCTAGTTCTTAATTAGATAATAACGTAACTTGTGGGCTCTTGTGGGATGAGAGTGTTGGGACTCGCTGAGGTTAAGGCTGATAAGATTCTGACAACTGAATTTTATACTTACTGTAAATCAAAATATTTTTGTGAGTCGCAGCAATATTTCTGGAAAGGGAAGATTAAGCTCCGACTGATTTTTGAAAGTTAAAAGCATCAGCGTTAGTTGTAATTAAAATTAGGGGCTAAGAAAGCTGATGAATTGAAGAGCAGAGCATTTGCAAGTGGATGGAGGAAAAGTTAATCCATGCAGCAATTCATTTGGGTTCGCTCGAATTAAGTTCCAAATGAAACAGCTTGAAGTGAAAAACAAATTAAGCTACATAAATTAGAAAAAGAGCAATGAAATGTAAAAGCATGACAATGAAAGAGGAATGCAAAAGCTTGAATATGATCTCCAGAGGAAGAGGTTCGCAGTGGAGGAAGGAGATAATGACAGAGCTTCAAATAGAGAAAGCAGCCAGACAGCATGAACTTGATCAAAATCAGCTTAGATTAGAGGGCAAATTAAAAGGAAATAGCTGGGATTATAAATTGCATCCCATTCTAAACTTTGCTGTAATGTTAAATCTTTCTCTATTGTCTAAATTAATTGAGGACAGCATTAAGAGATATTTTATCTCATTCAAAAAGGTGGCTACAATGTTAACATGGCCAAATGACACACATAGCCTCTCATTTTGCAGAATATTTTTGTCGGGAAACCTTTAGATTATAAAATTGTTAAAACTGTGATGTCTAATCTAATATTAATAATCATATTCCTGATGCTTATCAGTTAAAAATTGAGACATTAAGAAAAGACCAAATGAAACATCGATAGAATTTGCTTGGAGAAAAATGTTATGGGAGCAACTGTTTCAGGCTCTGAAACTTGAACAGATTTTTGAGAATCTGAGAAAGCTAATAATAATAATGGAAGATGCCACAACAATGATCCTAACCCTGAATTTTTCTTTTTAATTTAAAAAACATACAAGTCAAAGATGGTGCAGAATGCAAATTCTGAGAATGTAACTTAGTGACTGAAAACTTCCTACGTGGATAATACTCAGTCCCAAAAGGAACATGGGATTTCACACCTGGAGAATATCAAGGAACTTTGGACAGAGATGCAAAGGAAGAGATGCAATGCAAAACCTGAACTCTAAAATCCTGTCATTGCAAAGATACTGGAGGCTGATTGTGATATCAGCAGAAACTATCACTTGTGTGCTATATCTTGGGTCATAGACATAAATGTGATGTAAAAGAAAGCAGTTCTGAGCGAAAGACATGTTTGTATTTTCCCCTTCCTAGAATGCACAAAAGAAGGGGAAACATCTGCAACCTGTGGCTTAGTTTGCTAGCCTTTGGTCTAGTTCTGCAGGATTAGTTTGCACTGCAAAGGCTGAAGAATACCTTCTCAACTCCCTTGCAGATATGATAAGGTTTCAGAAGCAAGAATTGTCATTTTTTCAATGGAAATGACTACAAAGTGACCTTGAAGGGTCAGTGATACCTAGCACCAAACCAGGAGTGTTTTCAAGTGTTGAAGCATAGGATACAACAGTAATTTGTCTGTTAATACATACTTACCTCAAGTTAATTTTAGATAATAGAGTATAGCTTCAATAACATGTTGACTGTTTAATACTTTTCATACTTGGTGTGAAGATTATTTTATTTGTTTGATACTGTGGTATGTTGTGGCTTTGTTCTTTTAGTGAGTATTTGGGATTTCAAACTTTGTCTACTTTAAATGAAAGAAATTACTAATCCCTAACAGAATAGTAACATAAATTTTGTGGTCTCATCTGGGACTTTAACAAGTGCTATATAACCTATTTGTTCTTCTATATCACAGGGTAGATGTCCTCAGTTTCTATTCTTGTTTTAGTATAAGCAATGCTTTATTATAAGATAATCATTAAGGAAAATTGTTATATTTCCTAGTCCTCTCTCAATAGTATATGACCATTTTACACAGAATTAGATCATTCTTAATGACAGTTGCTGCAGGACCATGAAACATATGTTTTTACTTATATCTCTCTCCTGTTGCCCCAAAGTTAAAAAATAATAACCGAAAGAACTGCAGATGCTGTAAATCAGGAACAAAAACAACGGTGCTGGAAAAGCTCAGCAGGCCTGGTAGCATCTGTTAACTCTGTTTTTTTCCTTCACAGATGCTGCCAGACCTGCTGAGCTTTTCCAGCAACTTTGTTTTTGTTAAAAAATAATAGTTTTCCAAGTATTTAATTCTATGATACTTCAGTGTTCTCTTCCATAAAAAAAAAACACATCTGATCTGAAGCTTTATAATCAGAGTTAGAACTACGTAAGGCACTGGTTAGATTGCAACTTGAACAATATATGCAGCCCTGGACTCTCTAGTTTAGGAAATATATAAAGGCCATACGAAGGGTACTGAATAGATACACTAAGAATATTCCAGAGATGAGAAAAGAATAGGGAGGCTTGGTTTCTTTTCAGTAGAACAAATAAGGTTATGAAATTGAATAGGTGTCTTCAAAATTGAATGTTTCAAATAAGATAGACAACAAGAAACTTTTTCCACTGGTTAATGAGTTGGTAAGTAGAGAGACAGTCATTGGGAACTTCTGTGGGAGCTATTCTGATGAACCAATGTAATTTTGGGTGAAATACCAGATTGAATTTTGAAAGGGGGTTTACAACAATCTTCTGATGAAGTTATAGTGGTTGCTTGAGACTTGCCCCAAGGAAATCCATGATAAGTTTAACATCATCACCAAAAGACCAGTATAATAATTTTTTGTGGAGAATATCATTGACACATGCAGTGCCCAATCAGCAACAGTGTTGGAAGCTGAATCTATAAAAGCTATTGAAAGGGAAGTGGATAAAAATCTGGGCAAAAGACCATGAAGATAATGCAAGGAAAAGTGAATACGTTAACATAGATAGATCTCAGTTGTTGATTGTTGTATATAAATGAATCTGAAATAATAATACAAAGGGTATCAGAAAATATTTTAACAGTATGATTTTACACAATAAAAGCAGTGTTGGTTGTCTAAGCGGAGCCATGAAAGAAGGAGTGAATTTCAGAATTGCAATATTCTAGTACTGAAAATGATTTTAGCAGTTGAATTATCAAGGGGGCTATCGAAAATATTCAGGAGCTACATTGCTGAATGCTGACATGTGAATTAATGTGAAGAAAATGTGGACTATGATCTCTGTGAAAGATTAAAATGATTAAAAATTTGGTCCTAAAACAAGAATATCAGGACTATAAGCTTCAAATTGGCAATGGCATATTAATGTAGTTTGCATGGGTCTTTGACTTATGGCCTGTTTATACTGGACTTGGAAGAGGAAATCAGAGATGGCAACCAACCTACATGATTGTAATATTTACCAGTGACTGAACCCAGAACAGCATTAACAGAGTGCTTTCAGTAAAGCAGGAAATCCTGGATGTGGGCATAGCTGTGGTGGAGAGAGAGACAAGAAAAACTGCAACATTTAATTAATAAGATGATTTGCTTTCACTGTTATTCAATGTTTTGTGAAGTTTATAATTGCTTTAATTTGAAACATAGTATATAGATTACTGACATTAGCAGAATGATCACATAATTGTGAACATAATAAGCAAAACAGCATTGCCAAAAAGTTATCCTTCATACTCATACTCAGTAGCCTTTGCAGCCAGCATTTCTGTAAATAAAGCACATACAAAGGGAGGGAGAGAATATGAAATAGGGGCAGAAGTAGGCCATTTTTCCCTTTAAGCCTGCTCGACCATTCAATAAGATCATGGTTGAATCATTTGTGTTTCAAATTTCACATTCCGTCTTCCCTCCCACCTACCCACCCCTCCCTCCCAACTGATCAATCCCCATCCTAACTCCCTACCTACACTCACCTTTACTGGCTCCATCCCCGCCTCCTTGACCTGTCCATCTTCTCTCCACCTATCTGCTCCTCTATCCACCTTCCATCATCATCTCCCCCTCTCTCTATTTATTTCAGAGTCCCCTTCCCCTCCCCCATTTCTGAAGAAGGGTCCAGTCCCGAAACATCAGCTTTCCTGCTCCTCTGATGCTGCCTGGCTTGCTGTGTTCATCCAGCTCTACACCTTGTTATCTCAGACTCCAGCATCAGCAGTTCCTACTATCTCTGAGCTCTAGTTTTGTACTCCCACAAGAGAAAATATACTTTCCACTCACACTTTATCAAAACCATTCAGTGTCTTATATGCTTCAATCAAGTTATCCCTTAGTCTCCCAAACTCCAGTGGAATCATACCAGTCTTTCCAACTTATCTTCATAAGTCAATTCACTCATTGCAGTTATCGATTCAGCAATTTTCTCTGAACTGCCTCCAATATATATACATCCTTCCTTAATTAAGGAGACCAAAACAGCATACTGTGTTTGAGATGTGATCTCAACCATTGCCCTGAATCACTGAATCATAGCATCCTTCCTTTTATGATTAATTCCGTTTGATATGGGATAGCATCCCATTAGCCTTCTTCATTACATTCTGCAACTGCATATTAACGTTTTGTGATTCATGCACAGAACACCAAGATTCCTCTGCATCTCATAATTCCATAGTCATTCTCTGGTTAAGCAAAACTCTGTATTTTCATTCTTCCTGCTGAAGTGAATAATTTCACATTTTCCCACATTACACTCTCTTAATCAATGTAGATCCACCTGCAAATTCCTAATGTCTTCTTTACAACATACATTTCACCTATATGTTGCCACCTGCAAAATTAGCTACCATGCCTTTGCTTCAATCATCTAAGTCATTGATGTAAATTGTAAAATGTTGAGGCTTCAGCACAGACTCCCACAGGACTCCACTCATTGCATCCAGCTAATCAGACAAGGACCTTTTTATGCATACTCTCCATTTTATACCAGTTGGCCATGAGCTGTTATTTGCATCAATACTCTTTAAAATGGTGCCTTATCTAATTCTTTTCAGAAATCCATGTACAGTATGTCAATGGGTTCTCCTTTACCACGTCACGTTACATTTTTAACAAAGACATGTCAGCCCACAGCTCTATCAGTTTTGCTAGGTTATGAAGAAAAGAAAAAAAAAATGAACATAAAACAAACATTTCTTCCACTGAGATGCAGCACCCACTGCCTAGAACATTTCCACCAGTTGACAAGGCACCTCTGTTTGCAACAAAGGAGTGAACGTTCTCTTGATCTATTTGCCTTATTATAGTGCCAAGGACTGGCTGTTTGCTGACAATTCCACAATATTGAGCTCCACTCACAACTCTTCCATTAACGAAGCAGCTTATGCCAATTTACAATAGAGTTTGAATAACACTCCAGCTTAATATTTTCCAGGCAACATTCACCTCATATAAGGCACAGATATACAATGATATCATCACCAAGTTGTCTTCTACCAAAGTCTTGCCAGTTACTCTTGCTCAGAAGTTCAATTGCACCAGCTGTATAAACACATACAAAGGGAAACAGAGGCCAGATGGTCTAGACCCGAAACTTCAGCCTTCCTGCTCCTCTGATGCTGCTTGGCCTGCTGTGTTCAGCCAGCTCTACACCTTGTTGTCTCAGATTCTCCAGCATCGGCAGTTCCTACTATCTCTAGATAGTGGCTCACCTGTTTTCCCCTCAATATCACACCATCCTCAGCGATGCTCAAGTTGGAATGGGGTCATATGCCTTGGTGAGAGGTGCTGTATAAATAACACACAGTAGTTTGCCTGATCAGCATCTTCATCTCTGGGCTCATATCCACCTCTTTAGTCACTGGTGCATCGTGGTTGCGGAATGAACAGGATTCATTGCAGGAATTCACTAATGTTGTTTTGATAGCACCTCAATCCAACATCTATCACTAATTATGGCAGTTCTATAGGTAACAGCATCACCTCAAAGTTTCCCACAAATTCGCATAACATCCTCAACTGGATATATATTGTATTCATTCATTGTCACTGAGTCAAAAACTTGGCAAACCTTACTTGACAATACTGTGGAAGCATTTTTATCATGAAGACTTCAGTGGATCAAGAAAAAGACCAACAGATATCTTCCCAGGGCAACTGGATATGGGCACCACGTTCATTTTCATTAGAATTATACAAACAATGGGAATCAATGAACAAAATGCTAATGTGCGTGTATGCGTAACATTATGTGTTAGTACCAGGAAGCATCAAGACTGAGATAACAAGGTGTAGAGCTGGATGAACACAGCAGGCCAAGCAGCATCAGAGGAGCAGGAAGGCTGACGTTTCGGGCCTAGACCCTTCTTCAGAAATTGAGAGAAAAATGATCTGGTATTCCGACTCCTGCTTACTCTGTAGTGACTCTTTGCTGGAAATGCCCATGTGTTAGGATGCACAATAGGACTGACTGTTATTTTCAGTGAACAAAGATACTAACTCTTACTGGGGCAGCCAGGGAGAAACATTTAGATTTCTTTTAACAACATTGATACTAACTGGAATGACTCCTTTTCTAATCCATACACCAGGGTTTTGGTGATCCTTTTAAGTTACACACTGAAAAAAAATATAATTTCATTGAAAACCCGTGTTCCTGAAAACCTAGTTTATGGTAATGTAAATATTATTCTTTGGATAAATAAAAGCATGAGCATAGAATGTGCTCTTGGAGCAAGGAATGATGATGTCATTATTGCAGACATTCTGACCAGTCCTTTGAGGCCAGAGGAATGAGGAACATGATACCAAATGACCAAATCACATGGGACCTTGCAAATCTGTGCAACACTACCAACATAATACATATACCATTTGTTTACATGACAGAACTATTAGATTTATATTCCACTGGGCAATGTAATGGCTTTTTACAGACTTTTGCTTAATGTCAACTGAGATTAAACAGCTAAAGTTTCAACAATAAAATGTGGACACAGCATGACCAGAGTTGAACCCAGGGTAGAGTTTTGGAAAAAATATCTTCTACATTACAATTCTTAACTATAATTAAATTAAAATAGAATGCAAAAAAATGAGAGGCTGAGGAAGTTATCAATGATTTAGTCCAAATCAAGTTAAACAGTACACATGGATTATTTTGACTTGAAATATTTCAAACTTAACACCTGCCATTGTGAGATATAAAGCAGGGAGAATAGGATAAATAATAATCTACCTGAGTAAAAATAAAACTCCCTTTTCATTTTCTCATATGTCAAGAGTTTGCACACAAGTAAAACTATTAACACAACTCTCCTTGAGTTTATTAGATCTTTTAAAAAGAGTGTCAAAAAGCATATCACAAAAAAAAGGGAGGTCATCTGGTCATTATCTCATTATCTCAGGTGGAACGTTGCTGTGCACAATTTGACTATTGTGCTTCTTATATTACACCAGACTACACTATAAAAATGTTTAACTGACTGTAAAGTGCTTTGTGGCCATGAAAACTTCTATAGAAATGCAAGTCCTACATTCTTTTCTTTACTCAGGTACAGCACCCAAAACTGATCACAGTATTTCTCATGTAGTCTGAACAAACCTCTGAAGAACAAAAGCATTACTTCTTAATTTTCCTATTTGAAACAGCTTCAGTTAAAATCCAACATTTATGTTTTTATGCAAATTTGCTACCCTCCTTAGTGGTGTGTTTGAATGTGGGAAATATTGTATAAGGCAATTAGTATTCAAAAAGCTTAATTGACATCTCAAGAAAAACTTCACCCATCAGAATATCAGGTACTTGTTCTTGAGAGGAGTCAGCCAGTGTGTGTCCTTACCCCTTTGATTGTTGTTGTCCTAGTGCTAAGTTCTATATAGCTAAACAATAAGGTGTACTTACTCCTCAGTCCAACTTGGTGTCTCTCAAGAGACTATCATGCAACTTGAATGTAGTGCAACTAGTTTTTTTTATGCATTCACAGGATGAGGGTGTCGCTGGCTAGGCAGCATTTATTGCCCATCCCTAATTGCCCAGAGGGCAGTTAAGAGTCAACCACATTGCTGTGGGTGTGGAGTCACATGTAAAACAGACCAGGTAAGGATGGCAGTTTCCCTCCCTAAAGGGCATTAGTGAACCAGATGGAAAAACCAGGGGTTTTTCCCAACAATCGACAATGGATGCATGGTCATCAGCAGACTCTTAATTCCAGATATTTATTGAATTCAAATTCCACCATCTGCCGAGGCAGGATTCTGACCCAGGTCCCCATAATGTTATTTGGGTCTCTGGATTAACAATCCAGCGATAATGCCACTGGCCATTGCCTCCTTAATTAGCATGTAACAAACAGACTCTATTCAACAAGACCAAGCCTCGTTCTGCCAATGGCACCCTTTCCCATGTGGTATTAGTAACCTAGGCTAATGCCAGTAAGAAGGACTGGGGGCAACGAATCAACCCAAGTCATCTCAGATGGTCCTGGGAGACACAACCACAAGACAAACTAGGGAACGAATTTAATGGGGTGGAGAATAATGGGTGAGCACTGCACTCATGCTTAATTAAGGGTAAGCCATTGGTCAGAATCTATCAGTAACAGGGCATTTTGAGCATGTGCAAGGCCCATAGCGAGCTGAGATATGGCAGAACTGATGCAGAAGATCGACTTGAACAGGAACACTTTGTGGTTGACAGCAAAATTAAGTGAAGACCATGTCAATACCATACTATGTGCATTGATAACATAGCGGACGATGTTTTACAAGAACATGGGTGACACGAAGAGACAGGCAATTACAATAAAATTATCAGAGCTTTAAGTATGTCACGCAACATATTCATCGTGAGATTAGAATTTAATAAACAGAAGCAAAAGCAAGGAGAGGGTATAGGTTTGTTTATCAATTATCAATATCATTTAGTAGACAAAAATGAATACAAGATATCAAAAGATGACTAGATTGAAGATTGGATCACCGTAGGAGTTTTGGAGGAAACCCTACTGGATTTCTTACAATCCAGGGAAGACTTAGCTTTAATAAAAGCAGTGTAATTAGCGAGAAGCAAGGAGTCTTCATTCGAGGTGATAGATAGGTCTTCTGGACAGAAACATTTGATGCAGTGCAATATATTGGGCACAGAATCAAAAGTGTACCAAAGCTGAAGCCAGGGACACGTGAATAAAGGATGACAAATGCCATTACACAGTGCTCTCACTGTGGCAGGGAGAGGCTGCACCAGCCTGAAAATTATTCTGACAAACACATGGAGTGCCACACTTTTGGAAAGGCTGGTCACTTTCTAACAGTCTGTCACAGTAAGAGAATTTAACCTAGAAAGGAAAAATGATCAGTGTGAGCAGTATTCAAGAGACTGAAGAGCCAGATAGCAGCAAAATCAAGTTCCTAGGGGAAATAAAAAAATTAAAAAAGAACTATTAGAATGCTGATATAGAAATGAATGGGCACCAAACATATTTTGAACTTGACACTCGAGCAGGGATGTCAGAACGCTCAGATATTGTGGAAAGACTGAATCAAGAAATATTCCAACAATCCACAACTTGACTGTAGAGATCAAGTGGTATCCAATTAAAGTAAAAGTGTATTCGACATCTTTTGGCAGCACTCTGTTCCTGAAATATTCAAGAAGTCAATAACAAATGTCTTCGAGGGATTAAAAGATGTCATTTACCACAGGGATTTTAATCCAAGGTAAATCAAAATAGAGTACACCAATAGGATAAGGGCAGCGCTGGAAGCCTTGTTGGAAGCAGTACTACCTTTAAATGAGAAATGTGAGTTCTCAAAGTCTATAATCATATTCTTGGGCCATATTGTTCAAGAAACTGGCAATAACAGCTGACATACAGAGGGCCAGTGGTATCAAAGAGTTCCCATCAGTCAGAAAAATTGCAGAATGAGCCAAGTAGGCAAATACTTGCCACATCTTGCACAAATCCTCAGACAGGACCAGTAACGGTGTTGGAATGAAACTCAACAGCAATGTTTTGTAAAATTAAGGAAATGTTGATATTATCAAAAATTCTATTTCATGATAAAAAAAACCCCAAAAGAACTGTGGATGCTAGAAATCAGAACCAAAAACAGAAACTGCAGGAAAAGCTCAGCAGATCTGGCAGCATTTGTGGAGAGAAATCAGAGTTAACATTTCAGGTCCATAATGAAGGTCCATTCTTCAGAACTGATGGTGACTAGGGAAAGGTTAGTTTTTATGCAGAAGATAAGGTGAGAGAAGGGGATAAGGAGTAAATGATAGGTGGAGATAGAGCCCAAAGAGAGAGAGGAATAGAGAAAGGAGTGGCTATCAGTCAGCCTAGGTGAATGAATAGCTACGACCCATTAGTAGCTATGGCTACAATGACTCTCAGAGTGCAAATGCAAACTTGGAGAGCATAGATTCTCAACCACTTCAGAGGGAACTTCAAACAAGATTGGATAAATGATAATACCGCCCCAAATTTATACTTGTAAAACAGAGACGGGGGAAAATATAGGATGTGGTAACTATTGGATAAAGATATTGACTTGGGGGCGTAAAGGGTTAACATTTGACCATGGAAGGGTATATCACATATTGTTGATCACAATGATGGAGAGACACTGAAGATAGAGATACTAGTTGAAACCTCTTGCTTGTAGGATGTGAAGAAATACTTACCTTGAAAATGCCTCAGACTTCAGCAATTTTCCTTTGGTAATATAGTACACCCAACCTCCTCCAAAACTAGCCCCAAGACATCAAAATCAAGAGCAGGAACAGCATGAGGAGATAGTCAAAAAATAACCTGATGCCAGCTGTGAAAGCCATTAAGCAACTCTCACACCAGAGAGCTATTAACTTGAAAAATGTTTCCACTGAATTATCATCTTCCTTGTGACCTCCTTCATTTAAACTTTCATGCACTGTGCACTAAGACTTTTACACACTTACAGATTTTCCATTAAGGAGACATAATATCAGCCTTTTAAAAAACATTGTCAATCCAGGTAACTGCTGGCACTACATTTATTATGGGTACATGTCCCACTCAACAGAGTTGAGGATATAACCAGCTGCCACTTCAATGCATTTCTTCCAAAATCTTTTGGAAACATTATTAAAATGCACTCCCATTTCCTTGGTCAGGTGAACATGATAGATCCCATGGCACCATTCAAGAAAGAGCAATGTTGTTATAGTGATAGACTCATAAAGCTGTACAGAACGGAAACAGACCCTTCAATCCACTTGTCCATGTCCTCTAGATATCCTAAATTAATCTAGTCCCATTTGCCAGCATTTGGCCCGTATCCCTCTAAAACCTTCCTATTCATGTACCCATCCTGCTGCATTTTAAATGTTATATTTGTACCAGCCTCCGCCACTTCCTCTGGCAGCTCATTCCATTCATGCACCACCCTCTGCGTGTAAAAGTTGCTCCTTAGGTCCTTTTTAAATCTTTTCCCTCTCACCTTAAACCCGTGCCCTCTATTTTTGCACTCCCCTACTCTAGGGAAAGACCTTGGCTATTCACTCTATCCATGCCCCTCATGATTTTATAAACCTCTATAAGGTCACCCCTCAGCCTCCGGCACTCCGGGGAAAATGGCTCCAGCCTATTCAGCCTCTCTCTATAGCTCAAACCCTCCAACCATGGCAACATCCTTGTAAATCTTTTCTGCACAGTTTCAAGTTTAACAACATCTTTCATATGGCAGGGTGCCCAGATCTGAATGCAGTATGCGAAAAATGGCCTAACCAATGTCCTGTATAGCCACAATACGACATTCCTACTCCTATATTCAATGTACTGACCATTAAAGTTCTCCTTACTCAATATTTATTTCTCAAACAATATCACAATAACAAATTTTTTGGTCATGATTATTTTGCTGTTTGGGGGATCTTGCTGTGGGCAAAGTTTTTGCTGCTTTTTCCTGCATTATATGTCTCTCTCAACTCTTCTTCGGCTGTAAGGCTCACTGTGACATCCTGAAATCAGGAAAGGCAATATATAGGTGGAAGTTTTTTTTTGCTCCCTTAACACTTCTGATTCAGAGCAGGGAGTATTAACACTGAGCCTGAGATCACAAGCCTGGGGATGAGTATCTTGCTGGATACCAACCTTGTATTTAAAGGCAATGTTTAACCCATTAGTAGTGGAAAAGCATTTTTAATTGTTAAATTCAGGAGCACAGAGCAACCATGACAGCCAGACTATGCTGCAAGTCATAGAGTGACCAGCGGTATCCTCATGAGTGGCCAGCATCCTCTTGACTCAACCTTTGCTCTAGCCCAATAGCCCTGGTGTTGGTGGGAGAGTATCCCATGTTATTTGCTCTTGCTCTGTACTGCAAAGTTAAAACTGACCCCCATATTCTGTTTTCTATTCACCAGAACTGCCTAGAACAGAGCTCAAACATTTCAAGAATGCTATGTTAAAACAATGGCTCACTCTCAACAAAGACAATGCTAGATTTTAAATGGGTGAGCTCGAAAGGGGTAAATATATATATAAATAGAAAATGAGACTGGGTGAAGGAAACCATGAATTAAGTATATGTACTTAGATTTGATAGCTTATTGAACAGCCTTTCACTGAACATGCTGAATGCTGACTCAGCTGAATATGCACATGACAAATGGACAGATCTGGATTCAGTGGGGAGCTGAGACTTGGCTTCATGCCAAAGCACAATGTGCTGTATATACAACTAAAAGTATTTATTTTTGTAATCCTGGATCTTTCAAATATTCTCCACTTCATTTCTCAGTCGGAGGAATTCGTCTTGTAAGAGATTGGCTGCTTTGAATAATAAACTTTACACTCCAGTTACACATACTAGAGTGTAGTGATGTGTGGGAGTTAATTTGTATTGTACCAGAACTTTCGTATCAAAATGTGGTTTCACAAGGTAAAGGAGACAGACTACTATTTCCAGAGGAAATAAAACGTTTAAAATTATGCTTGTGTTTCTTATGACTGAACTAGTCTTTCCATTCTGCTTCTGTAAAATTCTTTCAATCTCTGAAAATTTGAACTGAAAAATGTACAATCCATATTGTAGAAATTCAAATTTTGGTTTTTTGATCTTCATTCTGGCAGTAAGCCATTCAGTCATTATTGCCAGTGTTAAAATAATGCCAAATGGAAATTCCACATGCAAGGAGCACTTGGGTTTTCAATCAGCAAATTGAAGCTCAAACTTGTCATTCAAGCTCTGTTAATTAAGTTGAAAGTTTTATTAGTTCTGTAGTGGGATTAAAAGAAGTGCTACAAACTAGCAATAAAGCTGCAAATGTTTACATTTCTATTGCGAATAGTGAACTGACAATATTGTCTAACTTAATGGAGGAAAAGACATCTCCCACCTCATTTTGGTTGAATTATACAGGAGGTTCTGCTATAAAGCGATAGTTGTGTTCCAGCGCAACATCACGTTATAGAAAATCATGCTATAGAAATAATGGGACCTATGGGAAAAGTGGGGTTATGGTCAGACCACCAAAAATATCACTCAAAATTGCTCAAAAATCACGCAAAAGCCTAACACAAAGGATAGCATAGTTTGAATACATTTTTAATTCATATCTAATAATGAAATAAAAATAAATTTAATACCTTATCTTGAAAAAATGTCAAGATGACTTGATGGGGGGAGGAGGTTTTGAGGTTGCTCTGTTGTTAATGCAGGGGATGAGGGTTGTCATCATCATCATCAGCTTCAGGTACAGTTGTGGTTGCACGGTTAGGGCGAAAAATAGTTAATCCAGAAGTGGATGGTTGTGGTTCATTGTCTTCTGACTGTTTCATGGGGGTTGGCTTAAAAAAATTCAGTTTTTGCTGCTTTGCCCTTTTTCTCCTTTCATGAAGAAGCTGTTCATAGGGTGCCAAATGAGATCTTATTCCATGAATTGCTACCCTGCTGTGATCTGCATTCTAATCGTTGTCCTCTAATCATTGCAATAGCTTCTCAATTTCCCTCAGGATAGAAGACACCTTCTTCACCTTCTTCAACTCCAGCTTCCTCTTCGCCCTCAGCGGCTAGTTGTTGCAGATCAGCTGTAGAGAGGTCTTCACAGTCAGACTCAAGCAGCTCTTCAACATCCTCACTCTGCACCTCTTCAAATCCAACTTGCTTTGCAAGGTCAGCACCGTGTTCTTTGATTCTTAGGAGCTCCTCTGGTGGATCAAAGCCTTTACTGACATCATCCCAAGCCTCCACAACAATGTCAATTGCATTCTTGATGTAAGGCTCTTCCAAAATTGCAGAACACTGTCCTTATCCCCCTCAGTGGCTGCAATCAGCCTATTAAGTATGTGCCTTAAATAACAAGCTTTAAGAGCTGCTAATGCACCCTTTTGGTGCTAATATCGCGCATGCTCAGGATAAAGCCTGCAAAACGATCATGTGATGTCAATGCGTACTTCTCCGCGCGCCGATGGAATCGTGTTATAGACAACACAAGTTTGTGTTTTAGAAACAACATTCCCCTATTTGTCAGTTGCATTACAGCCAATTTGCGTTGCCAGAACACACGTTATGGCAGAACCCCCTGTATGTTCTGAATGCTGATCACAGAGAGGCAGTGCGAGCAACCTGAAACATGGCCAATCTTCTTTTCGTCTTCTTCTTCTTCTTCTGTGTTTTTGTTTGCTGTGGTAGTCCCATGGGGTCAAGATGGACTTGTTGCCATTCTTATTCAATTGGCTGAAATGGCTGGTCTCAATGCATGGTTAGCTGACTGCCACATGTGGGGACGTGATGCTTGCAGAGTTGGGCTGTTTCTCAGTCACCATGACTGTTTCAGCTGTTTCTGATGAAGTATCTTGATGTGTTTGGTGTTTTCCTTTTCTATTTTGGTCAGTCACAAGCCAAGGACTCCCATAATTTACTGAGCAGATCAGATTTTTTCAGTGATGCTTGAAGACATCCCTAGAGTAGTTCTGTGATTGAATTTGAGTTCAGTGATATCTTCAAGATTCTGGTGTCAAGCATACAGACCAGTGGAACTAGTTTTAAGTGATTAGCTTGGGAGAGGACACTGATGTTGGACTGCCTTGCTTGTCACCAGATTTGGAATACTTTGCGAAGGCACCACTAATAGAAATTCTCCAGTGCTTTGAAGTGGCTGCTGTGGGCTGTGCCCATCTGTGAAGCACATGGGAATGCAGGATCGCTGCTACCTGCTACACCATGGTCTTGCACTTGTGACCAGAGGAAGCCCTCCAGATTCAGAAGGCAGACGATTCAGAATACAAAGGGAACAGAAACTGCAGAAATCAATGTAAGGAGTCAAGCCCTGAGGATCTCGCTGCAGTGCCGCAAGCATTTCGATGATCTTATATGACTGGGATAGCAGGAACTGCCGATGCTGGAGAATCTGAGATAACAAGGTGTAGAGTTGGATAAACACAGCAGGCCAAGCA
>NC_063339.1:42756667-42892588 GCF_021869965.1 Rhincodon typus
ACACACACTGTCACATAGATACCCACACACACTCACACCCACACCCACACTCAGACATATCCAGATACAAATTCTCATTCACATATACCCACACCCACACACATATGCACACTCACTCACGCACATCCACACACACACAAACACACACTCTCATGCACACGCACTCTCACACAGACACACAGACACACACACACAGCCACACACTCTCTTTCTCTCTCTCACACACACACACACACACACACACACACACACTCACACACAACCTACCCACTGAAAGTAGCAGTCTTCTATAAAGCACACTGCAGCTACTGGCATTACACTGCTAAGGTGCACTAGTCCAGGCAATGGCACATGTAAGTTGAGCACTCATGATATTTGTAAGGGCATTTTATTGTCTTTTGAAAGTAATACGAAATGATTTCATTTATAAATGTTGTTTGGAATGTGAGATTGTGGTGAATGGGGAAATGGAGTTGTATTCACCAATATCACATTCTGATGATTCCTTCATAGAGCATTTGGTAATTGGCTGTGTGTCTAAACTGCTTCCTCTTTTTCCTCCTCCCCCTATTCTTCGGTTGTACACCGTATCATTGATGGCAAAGGCTATCCCCTCATGATGGTAAGATTGCGCTGCGTGCAGCAAATCATGACAAATTCTGATTCGCACACTTCTGAACATTGCAGGGCTCCTCTAGAACAAGCCGGGTATTGTTTCAGTCTGGCCAGTAATCTTCTCCATCCCATTCCTTGTGGCCGCACAGCTCTCATTGCACGCATAGTCTTCTCATGTGCTTGAACTGTGGCCTTGAATTGTCTGCCATATGGACTGCTATCTCCCAGTAGTCACCCTTTGTGTTACCTGGGTGGTTCAAATGCAGCTTTTACAATGGACCCTTGCAGAACAAAAGCATGCATATACTACTAGGACACAAGGCATTGATGCACAAGATTGTCTGTTCGTGGCCACATAACAGCTGAATATTGGGTGAATGGAATATCTGCAGATGCAATATTGTGCAGGGTGGTATATGGCACTTGCAAAGTTGTAAGGGTGCTATCAGTGGCACCCTGAAGTAAAAGAGAGTCTGTATTTCCATCAAATTTGTGTACTTTTTCCATTTGCTTCTCTCAGGGAAGAAACATTGGAGTAGCTAAGTGTCAATAGATAGAGTTAACTAGAGAACATTCAATGTACCAGGGAACTCCCTCATGCAGTGGTGGAAAGCAAGCTGAGGCATGTGGTACATAACTCCAGCTAGCCTACAAGGAACTAAACAGATCGTAGTCACCTACACAGCCACTGGCAATGCAGTTCTTGTCCTATTCTAGAATTGCAGCTGTAGCTGCATCTGATGGAAGATTTCAGCAAGGTTAAAGTTAATGAAGCAAAGATGCCTATGCATTATTGCTTGCTGAGTTTTAAGTAGGACAATTGATTCCTGAATGAACTGGGCATATGTGATCTCTTGCAGAGAGACCTGTTTTGCTCTTCCAGCAGCTTGGCCTGCTCTGTGTTGCCTCTGTTCTTTCTTTAAGTCTTGATACAACCTGAGGGGAATGATTACATTTATTCCCATGTCTGGGAGCAACTGGTTTGTATTGACACCTTGAAATCAGCAAAAGCCCCTTGAGCACTGTGCAGACTTCTCCTTATATATTTTGCTAACTTTATATAACTATTAAAAACACTCAAAACTTTTTGGAGTGAGGTAATGAGCATCTAGGCTGTAAATCATTAGTGATCTGTTGAAGTCATGCTTCTGGGAGATCCTCTTGATACAAAACATGGGATTTGATATGTGAGTTTGGAGCAGGATGTTAGCTGGAGTCTTGAACTCCAAAATGTTGGCACTGTGTCAGATCAGCAGTGTGCACTGACTGACATCACGAGCTGTCAGCTCAGTGTCGTCCCAACAGCCAATCACTGCATAAGCACTAACACTGTCGCTATACAGTGTCCAATGTGATTTGCCTTGACAGTGCACCATGCACGCTGAGATCCTCTTTCAGAAGGCATCAACTGGCATCAGTAACATCCAAATAATAGCCAGATTGATTCAAGTTTCCTACTGATTGTCTTGCACTGTCTTGCAATACACAAAAGCAAACCTAAAACAAAACAGGGATAATTTACTGATTAATTTAATTGAGGTAGACAATAAAAACAGTTGGCTACGAGAAGGAATGGAGTTGCTTGTCATATACGTAAGCTAAGTATTTAACAGAGTTGCTTTAACAAGAAAGAAACATCATTGTCTAATGACTCTTCTGTAGTGTGGTCCATTTATAAAGAATGTGGTCAAGTTAGCGGTTGGCTCAAAGAATATTTTAGTTGTGAAAATGTATGATGATTGGGCATTATGGGACAATTCAAGAAGTATCACTAATTTCTTTGTATATTTAGCAACTAGTGCCATTAGTGCTGTTAAGCCTCTTTGTGAATCTTTTTGACAACGATGTCTACAGCATCTACAAAGTTCATATCTAGCAAAAGATGCACACATACCAGATGTTTTTCTGTAAATGTATCAAAGGTTCAAGAACAAACACCAAGAAAAAGAATGCTTATACTTTATGGAGCTCAGTGGAGCTTATAATCCAGTTAACCGAAAAATTCTTATAGAAAATTTGAATCTGCCATGGCAATTACTCAGCTCTGTAAGACCTGGCTGAAAACATCTGTTTTGTTTTTTCAACACATCTGGAATTCGGTAACGTGGTATCCACCCAGTGAACCTTCAGATACTTTAATCAGTTCTGGAGAAAGAAACAGTAAAGTCCACAGTTACATTGAGTGTTAGAAGGGCTGAGATGACCGATTAAAAACAAGATTTCATCTTGTGCAACACTGAAGAGATCTTGCTGGAGTGCTCGTTCTCTACAAGATAATACTGGAAGGAGCAACTTATTCTATTTAAGTCAGAAACTTAACAACAACAGCTGTAGCTCAGATTTTATGTTAGTATAAAACTCTGTGGAGGCTACTAAGAGGGATATTTCTCACAGTGTTTCACCTGCCTCTGAAACCCTGTTCTAGGCAGCATTGTCACCTGATTCCATTGTAGGTCCAAGTCGAAATGAGAAGTTGGCTTTTTGCTGCACAATCAAGATTCCTGGAGTATGTAATTAGCTGCTGGAAATGTCTGCCTTGCAATTGACATGCCAGGTCTTTCTCTGTTCTCAGAGACAAATTCACAAGGCATCTTTTGCCAGTTACACAAAGTTACCTCCAGCTGCAAACTATTGTTATGCAATTTGATAGTAAAAAGAGATGTAATTTTCTTTTACCAATTCTAAAATTCTTTTACCAATCCCATCTCAGGTATAGAGTATTTGCATAATTTGATGTGCCAAGAATAACATCATGCTTGACACATTAGAATGTGTGGAAAGCAAAAGATTTTTCACTTATTGGTTTGAAACTGAAAACTAATCTTGAATTTGAGCAGAGTTTTGCAGTTTTTGAAATGGTTATTCACAATGATTAATTATGACTGTATGCTTCTAACTCATTTTCAAGAACTGTTCAAGTTAACCTATGTTCTTGTGCCAAGTTAACTGATCTCAACCAGGGCAGTAGTTTGCTACTATATGTATACATTTATATTACTGAGTTTGTTGCTCAGTAATCACAAGATAGTGGAAAAGATCATTCAGAATTTGTGTTCCTGATCCAGTCATTCCTGCTCGAAAATATGCATAAATGGAGAGCAGATGTGAGTGCAATCAAGCTTAACAGTGTTGCTTTCCATAGCGGAATAGTCTGTTGACAAGCATGGTCATGGAATGTACATGAAGAATGGACGAGATATTGGTGGGCTATGCATAGAACTGTTTCCAAGCAAGTGGAAGAGTTTCACAGGACAGACAAAGAGGTAGGATCTGTGGGAGGAATGAGCAGAGGAGTGGAAGGAACTTCATCCGTTTTTCTCTAATGATTCTGCCTAATCCCAAATTCACAGCAACAGCTCCTCTACTATCGCAGATTTCTGATTCTTGCGGCCTCCCTGAGCGCAATTGACAATTTAGATTTCATGTCAAATTCAAGAAGTTGACTTATGAGTGGGGAGCTGCATAACATTGATTGGGCAAAGAGACTAAACATTTGGCGGCAAATAATCACAGGGAAACCTTTAATGAAACAATTTCAAATGTGCAACAAAAACACATTTCATTAAAAAGTAAGAAACTCAGCAAGAAAGATCCATTTGTCGTTAACTCAGGAAGTCGAGAACAGTATTAGGTTAAAAGAAACAGATTAAAATGCTGCAAATAATAGCAGCAAGCTTGAGGAGAGGGAATGTTTTAGGAACCAGAAAAGAGATACCAAAACTGAAACAGAAAAGTAGGTCAAACAGCCAGGAATATAGCATCATTTTATAAGAGGTTTAACAAGTATTTATAAAGGAGGAGAGTAACTGAAGTAAACGTTAATCCTTTAGGAGCAGAGACAGGAGAAATTATCACAAAGAAAAGGCAGAAACACTGATCAAATATGAACCGTTTATCTTCACACTGATGTGCAGGGGTTCAAAGGTGTGAAGAAATGAAAGCACCAAATATTAGCAAAAAAAAGGGCCAGAACATTTAAAGGATTAAAATCAAACAAGTTTCCAGGGCCTGAGGATTTATAAGGCAATGGAAAAGATGGCTGCAAAGATAGTGGATGTGTAGGTTATAATATTCCAAAACCTCTTAGGTTCCCAAACATCACAGCAGACTGGAAGTTACCAAATGAAACATTACTATTTAAGAAATGAAGAAGAGGGAAAATGGGAACTACAAGACTGAAAGTGTGATAGCAGTCGTAGGAAAAAGCTGGGAAATATTATTGTGGAAACGTTATCAATGTTTCAAAGAAGTGTTTGTTCAGACAAATCAATGTGGCTTTGAGAAAGGGAAATCATGCCTGACAAGCTTTTTTAAGAGTTTGTTGAGGATGCAACTAATAGGCTCGGTAAATGGGAACCAACAGACTTGAATTACACTTGAATTTTGAAAAGCTTTGATAAACTTCCACACTAATGTTGAGGCGCAAAATACAACTTTATGGGCTTTGGATAAAACTTGTAAATGCTCATGTTCAGGGGTCTTGGATGTATTCATACAAGGAAAGCAGGAAGTTGGCACACAGGTATAACAAGGAATTAAGACGGCAAATTAAATTTTGGCCTTTATTTTGAAAGGATTGAAGTATAAGAATAAGGAAGTCTGGCACAATTGTATGGGGCTTTGGTGATACCAAACTTGGAATACTGTGTGCTGCTTTGGTCTCTACATTTAAGGATGGATACACCTGCATTGGAGGTGACATAGCAAAGGTACACTATGTTATTTTCTGGGATAACAGGCTGTCCTATGAGTTGAACCTGTGTATATCAAGTTTATATTGTCTGGAGATGAGAAGAATGAAAGGTGATCTCATTGAAATATATAAGATTCTGAATGGGCTTGACAGGTAAATATTGAGATGTTGTCTCCCCTTGCTGGGGAGTCTAGAACATGGGAGCACAGTATCAGGATAACAGCCAGTCCAATTAGAACTGGGATGAGGAGAACTTTCTTCACATATATTGTTGTTACTCTTTGGAATCTTCAATCCCAAAGATTGGTGGATGCTCCATTATTGAATATATGGCTGGGATGGGCAGATGTTTGGTCTCTCAGGGAATTAAGGGTATGAGGAATGGGTGAGAAGCCTGGTTTGTGTCTCAAAAACTTGCAGGAAACTGGAACTGAGGCCAAAGATTGGCCATAATGATATTAAACGGCAGAGAATGTCAGAGGGGCCAAATTGTTTATGCCTGTTCCTGTTGTGCACCTTTGATGAAAATAAACTTTATTGCCATTGTGTCAATGCATTACACTAAGTGCCATGTAACTGGTAAACATGAAAGGTGGTCCTTATCACTGAATATTAGAGTTTGGTCTGACATTCCAGAAAAGCTGTCATTTTAACTCACTGCAAGAATTGGCTCCCAAATTTCATTATTTATCATTATATTATTTTGAGGCCATAAAGTTAATCTTTAAAACTTTAATCCTAATGAATCACATCAATACATATATATGGCACCATTCACTCTCTCCGATCATAACATTGTACTTCAGCTAGAGGTCAGGATAACACTTTGTCAATTAACCCCTGAACTAGTGGCCAACACATTAACTTTCTCCCCAGCAATCAACTGGGAAAGTGCTTGCGTTGCTGACAATGTACACATGTGATATCAGTTTCCCAACATTTGGAACATGCACAACCAATCAGCAGCACAGCCCTAGAGGCTTCTGTGGAATTCTGGGAAGAAATCTTGATCTTCTTAGGAAAGGTTCACTGGTACTGACATAAGATGCACTTGACTTTTGACCTTGATTTCAAAGGCACCTGTGTGTGCTTTTAAAATCTGCTTTGACCAATTATCCACTTTTAGCCTAAATTGTTTAAACCCTGGAACACATTAACTAGGTTTAGTACACAGCCATGTCATTCTGGACTTCCTGATGTAAAGAGATCTCTTAACATGGCTAGAAGAGAATGTGGGGATAGGGCACGAGATTAATCAATTTTCCTGACTGACAGTTTCAAACAGCCACCTGGTTTGCATCTCACGCACCTGCAGTGAAATTGTGGATTGATTCTTTGTAATATTGCCTTGATTCTTCCACTTACAGGTACACTAAATTCTTTAAAAGTACTGCCTGCAGTCGTAAGTAACTCAATGAATTGTGAACAAAAAAGAGCTTTACAAGTTCGTCTTTAGCTATGGCGCTGCAGCACACAAGGACAATAGCTAAATTTAAGAGAAGTGACATGTCTTTCTGTGAGGTATACATTTTCAACTGATGCTCAATATACCTGCAATCATCCAAATATTCTTATTCACTATTTTTCTCAAGAGCTACCGCCAAGGGATTTAAAAACTTGTTTAAACAATATAAGTGAATAAGAAAAATTGTACTAGAAAAGTGTTCGTGACACAGATTTCAATGTAACTGTTAATAATCCTGCTATGGAAATCAAACAGTACTAAGGTTAGAATATTGTTATGAATTTAAGTCAATTATATTTACTATAATCTATCTTTTAATTTAAAAAAATGATAAAATGAAGCTTGAATCTTGTAAAAGTTCCACACAGTTTTGTTATGAATCTTCTAGAGGTATTATTTTGATTGCTCAAGAAATGGCTGCCTTTTGCTGGTTTTTGTTTTTTCAGAAATGAGAGCAGAAATGGTTCTCCTGGCTCCAAATAAATGCTGCGCTCTGCTGCTCGCTACTTGATGCCCTTCCAGGTCTACAACTCCCCTGCCTCTCACCCTTTACACCCAACACTTGCTTCATTACTGCCCTGCTGGCTTGGGTCAGCTCTCCTATGCAGCCACTATGCAACTCCCAGTTGCTGGTACAGTGAGTTGCCTGCCCATGGCGCATGTGGGGCCCTGCTAATGAGGTCAGTACCTGAAAATGGTTGAACTTTAAGTGAGCAGCAGGGTCGCTCCATTGAGTTCATGTCCCATTCTGACAGATGTTAAACATTGCTCCCTTGGTATTTAGCACATGAGCTAAGTTCTCAATAAATCTGATCCTCTTTATTCGCAATGCGCTAACTTGATTTTTACAGTCTTATGTTCTGACAGGACTTAATTAATTAAAATTTTCAAAATTCAGTGAAGCATTTTAGAAATCTGAAAATGGATATTAAACTTGCAGACAGTTCAATCAGATGTACTGAAGAAAGGATTGACCTGAAAATTTCAGGATAATGTCACTAATTCAAAAGCCCCCAAATGAATATGTTAATATTCTAGATTACAAATGTTGGGTCAGTAGAAATTTAATGATACATGAATGATTGTTATTTTAGCTTGACTCTGTCTTTTCTACTTAGATTAATTAATTCATTAATTCAACACTAATTTGCATTCATATAGCAACTATAACAGTGAAATGTTTGGCAGTGTTTCACAGGTGAATAATCAGACAAGATATGACAAATAGGAAAATTTTAAGCATGAACAAAAACAGAAGTTGCTGGAAAAGCTCAGCAGATCTGGCAGCATCTGTGAAGAAAAAAATCAGAGATAACATTTCGGGTCCGGTGACCCTTCCTCAGAACTGATGGTAGCTGGGAAAACATCGTTTTATATGCAGAAATTAGGGAGGGGGATGGGATAGGGTGTAAATGATAGGATAGAGCCTGAAGGAAAAGAAGAGCAGTTGGATAGACAAAGGAGTTGCTAACGATTTTGCTGGAAGGGTGAATAGTTGTTAATGGAGACTGTTGGTGACTAACAATAAGTAGTGGCTAGCTGTAGAGGGCTAGGACATGGGAGAGTTTAGGCCTTAAAATTATTGAACTCGATATTGAGTCCAGAGGGCTGCAGGGTCCCCACGTGGAAACTGAGGTGTTGTTCTTCCAGCTTGCGATGAGCGTCACTGGAACACTGCAACAAGCCAGAGACAGAGATGTTGGCCAGGGAACAGGGTGGTGTGTTAAAATGGCAGGCAACGGGTAGCTCAGGGTCTTTTTTGTGACCAGAACATAGATGTTCTGCCAAGTGATCACCCAGTCTACGCTTCGTTTCCCCAGTGTAGAGGAGGCCTCATTGTGAGCAGTCAATGCAGTAGACTAGATTCTGGAAAGTGCAGGTGAACTGCTGCTTCACCTGGAAGGTATGTTTGGGCCCTTGGAGACTGGGGAGGGCGGAGGTAATTGGGCAGGTGTTGCACCTTTGCCAGTTGCAGGGGAAAGTGACGTGGGACTGTGGGGGTGGTTTGGGGGTGAAGGAAGAGTGAATCAGGGTGTCCCAGAGGGAATGGTCCTTGCAGAAGGCATTTGTACCTGATTTACTGCATCTGCAGTTCTTTCAGTTTTTATTTAAAATTTTAAGCATGTTTGGTTTAAGGCTGTAATGATTTGAACAGCCCTGGTGAAAATCTGTGAGCAGGCTATTGGTGAGCAATGCTGTTTGAAATACTGTTGACAATATCGCTATCGCTTTGCTGATGATTGAGAGTAGACTAATGGAATGGTATATGGGTGAAATCAGATTTCATCTCCTCTTCTTCCTGGGAGGACATACCCAGGTAATTTCACACATTGTCAGACAGATGCCAGTGTTGCACTGGAACAGTTTGTTTAGGGAGTGGTTAGTTCTGGGGCACAAATCTTTAGTACCAATTTCAAGGTTGTTGTGAGGGCACATAGCCATTGTTATATCCAACACCTTCAGCTGTTTATTGCTATGTCATGGAGTGAATCAAATTGGCTGATGACTGGCATCTTGATAGTGGGGACTTCAGGAAATGGTTAAGATGGATCCCCAGTCTGATGTGCTGGGTGACACCATCACTGAGAATGGGCTTATACTCAGCCCAAACCTCCTCCCACCATTTCGTACCTAACTATATCAGCATAACCCCATATTCCATGCTCCATCAACTGCTTATCTGACGTCTTCATGAAAGCATCTTACACTACTTGTTTCAACAGTACTCTGTAATTTTAAGTCCCACATTCTCACTAATCTCTAGGTAACGATGTTTCACAGGGATTTCCTATTTGTTTCCTTGGTGACTATTTTATATTAATGGCCTCTAGTTATTACTTTTTACACAAAACTTTCCAAATTTTTAAGACTTCTATTAGGTCATCTTTAAACCATCTCTTTTCAAGAAAAGGAAAACAGACCTGTTCATCCCTTCCTGACAGCTATAATATTGCAGCTCCATAAATCTTTTTGCATCTTTTCCAATGTCTCTACACCCTATTCAGAATGCTCCAAAAGTCATATTAACCAAGGTTTGAAACAAGCTTACCGTAACCATTCAACGCCATTTCTCTAGAAATCATTCCTCCTGTTTCATTTGCCTTTCTTAACTGACCTTAATAACCCGTAAAATGACTTATATTGATTTATGCATTTTTACTCTATGTTCCTAAACCAAATTTTTCAACATGTCCTCCAAGGTTTTCTTGCCAAAGTATAAAGTCTCCAAAGAAGAGACATATTGGACTTAAAATATTAACTATTTTCTCTCTTTGCAGGTGCTGCCAGACCTGCTGAGTTTTGACAGCATTTTGGTTTTATATCAGATCTCCAGCATTTGCAGTATTGTACTACATAAAATCTCACTCTCATTTACATTGAAATTCATCTGTCAATTATTTGTCCATTGTGCAAGTTTATTAATGTCTTATAATTGGTAATAGTCTGCTAATATTCTTGATAACCAATTGATAAGAAAGAACCAGACTGAATCATTCTATTCATAGACTGATCAGGTATATATCTACTACTCCACTCCTGTATTAGTAAATGGCACTTTTATATTAACTGTTCAGAACTGTTATTACACACTTCTGGAGCAGGTGGGATGTTGAAGTTGCTGGTTAGGCCAGCATTTATCACCCATCCTGAATTACCCAGAGGGCAGTTAGGAGTCAACCATATTGCTGTGGGTCTGGAGTCACATACAGGCCAGCCCCTGTAAGAATGGCAGTTTCCTTCCCTGAAGGACATTAGTGAACCAGATGGGTTTTTTTCAACAATTGGCAATGGTTTCATGGTCGTCATTAGACTCTTAATTCCTGATTTTTTTATTGAAGTCAAATTCTACCACCTGCCATGGCAGGATTCAAACCCAGGTCCCCAGAACATTACCTGGGTTTCTGGAGCGATAGTCTAGTAATAATACCATTAGGCCATCACCTCTCTTACAAAAATAAACTTGTATTTAGAATCTACATCAAACTCAGCTAATCCTTCAGTAGCCAATTTAAACAGTTAATCAAACTGCCCCAGCTGAGTTCAGGGTGATTCAAGTCCTGTCTCTTCCCCACCCACACCCCCCAACATTAGAAGAAATTGGAGTTTGGAAACAGGGATGGGACATCCATATCTTGCTCCATCCCCATTTTTAAGGTCCAAGCGTTTCCTGAAATCTGTGAAAATTTGGTCAATAATGCCCCATAATGTTTCTTTCAAATTGTCATGGAAGACAAAGGAATCCTGACCAAAAGTGAGGCCAAACTGCATAATACCACAATTTATCCTTCCTGTGAGAAATATTAGAAAGCTGTATGAGCTCAGCACAGTGATTTTCACAACTGATTGGCACTTATGGTACATTATTAATACACCCCCTACTTTTATAGATCTCAACCTAATTCAATGCTGAGTCTGGCATGAAGAGATCTTGCAAGAACATGGGGAGAGAGTGAATATAAAGTTTCAAATATAATTTTGCAGCCAGGTTGCACATTTAGTCTTAATAAGAGGGAGGTGCTGAAAATCTTTTCTGAAAAGAAACTAAAAAGGGATATTTCCAGTGCCCCAACAAATTTAAGAATATGGAATCTCTCATGGGGATACATGTAATCTAGATTAAAGCAATAGGCATTGGCTGTACTTTAGGCTGAGGGCATATTCCCCACACACTGGTATCAGCTTGTTTCCACTTGGCCTACTCTACTCAATTTAATTTTCCGGGCATTGGCCCTTTAATTAGTAGGAGGCAGAATTCATTTCCAGAAGGAAGTCCCACCTCATGCAACTACTAACCAATCAGAGTCCAGCAGTGTCAAGCAGGAGGAGTAAACACTGCTGATAGGCTGCAGAGGTTAATGTCCAGCAATGGATTTGGACATTCAGGTGAGATCTCACTGGGGTCAGGCTGTACAGGTAGTAGGGCAAGGGTAAAGGTTGCACTTGGGAAGCAAAAACTATGTGACCAGGCCCATCCCCCCCCGGCATTGGGATCATGGGAAGGATCCATGTTCCCTTCCCCTGAGCGGTGACCTGTACGGTTATCGCCTATTCAGTTGCACACTGGGAGCAGCGTCCCTCCTGTTGCCTGTTATATCACAGTGGCAGCAGGAGGCACCTGAGGCCTTTAGTTTGCATTAATGTCAGTTAGTACATGAGCAGGTGACCCACTGATGCGCCCCTCCAGATGCCTATAAAATTGCAGAAAGGGCGCAGGGTGGATATGCTGCTAATGTTATTGTGCCCTCATTTGTGGGTTGGCTCTTTTGGTGCAGTGGTACTGTCCCTACCTCTGAGCCAGGAGGCCTGGGTTCAAATCCCACCTGTTCTAGTGGTGTGTAATAGCATCTCTGAACAGATTGATTAGAAAATAGTTTCTTTTCTCTAACTGTTTGGTCCATATTGACTTCCATTCAAGTGGACTTTGGCTCAAATTTCATCCTGTTTCAAGAATTCTACAAATTGCCAACAAAATCAGATCTGCCAGAATCTGCATCATTTTACAGAACAGTTTGTATAATTTATCATGTCAGAGTGGACCTAGACCTTGCAAATGACTAAAAGAAGGACGCAGGATTCAACAAAATTCAAACTATAAAGAATTTACAATACATTCAAGGCAACAATAAACACATTGCTTTTAAAGATATTATCAGAAATAATTCTCTTCCCTTTGAGTTCACCACTTTCCAAATAGTAAGTAGATGGAGAAGAAGTCATTATTTATGAAAATAAAATGGAAAATTGTCTTTGTTAAAAGAACAAACTAAATCTGGAAATTTCTGAGCTGAATTTCTTGTGTTTATGCAGTTGAACGATGTCAAAGCCAGTGCAAAGTCTGAGTATTACATTATAACAGGCTTAATGCAGAGAGAGCTAAACAGCTAGATTAGGGTATATAACTTCCCTTTAACAACAATTCCACACTGATCAAAATTAGTAAAATCACCACAGCACAGTATTGAAGTGATTCAACTACATGAACTAATCTTCACAAATAACTCCTTTAGTGTGTAAAGGGTTTGATGGGTTGAATATTGAGAATTTGCCATTTGATAGTGGGGTGGGGGGTGCGGGAGGTGGAGTCCACAGTCTAGAACTAAAGGCCAACAATGAAACACAATCACCAATAAATTCAGTAAAGAATTTAGAAGAGGTTTCTTTAGCCTTTAGGAGACAATGGCTAAGAGTAGTTGTTGAAACTAGCATTTAGGTATTTGAAGAGGACCTAGGCAAATATGCGAAAAAGAAATGAATAGGAGAAAGTGTCAAAGAGTTTAAACAAAGAATGTGAGAGGCTTATTGTTAACACTAGCTGAGAGGAGTGAGTTAGCTCTCCCCTTTCAGAACCCTGGGTTATCTGCAACAGCGGGCAGTCTGAGTGACATGGACTACGGTGAGATTTGTGGCAGAAATGGACGAGGAGACTAGCGAGGCTTATCTCAACATCTCAGGGAGCATTTCACTCAATCTATTATGCGTTTGCCAAGCAGCAAGACAAGTTTCTTACTAGGCAGCTGTGAGTTACCAATGAAGGAGGATGATAGCTTGTTGAACACCTTATTAACACCACAACTCTCCTCAGTAATATTCAGTGTCCTCTTACTAAATGCACCCCAACAAGCCAGCATTGAAAATTCTCAACATGGAAGTCAGAGCAGGTACCTGGTGATGTCAGCATACCACTGGCTGCAAGGACTCTCCATGTGGATCAGCAGCAAACAACATAGAGCCATAGAGTCCTTTGGCCTTCGGCCCGAACTGGTCCATGCTGACCATGGTGCCTACTTAGTTAATTCCAATTGCTCACATTTGGTCTATACCCTTCTAAACCCTTCCCATCCATGTACTTATCCAAATGCTTTTTAAATATTGCTATTGTACCTGCCTCAACCACTTTCTCTGGCAGCCTATTCCATATACGCACCACTCTTTGCGTGAAGAAGTGGCCTCTCAGCTCCTTCTTAAATCTATCCCCTTTCACTTTAACTCTATTCCCTCTAGTTTTCAATTCCCCATCCCTGGGAAAAAGATTGTATGTATTCATCTGCAGTCTGAGAAACAACCTTCAACCATCACCCTCATGATTTTATATACCTCAATTCTCCTACATTCCAAGTAATAAAGTCCCATCCTGTCCAACCTCTCCCCATAACTGAGTCCTGGCAAAATTCCCGCAAATCTTCTTTGCACACTTTCCAGTTTAACTATGTCTTTCCTTTAACAGCATGACCAAAACTGTACACAATCTCCAAATATGGTCTCACCAATGACTTGTACAACTGTAACAATGTCTCAATTCCTATACTCAATGCCTCGACCGATGAAGACCAGCATGCTAAATGCCTTCTTCACTATCCTGTCCACCTGTGATGCCGCTTTCAATAAACTATATACTTGTAATCCTAGATCCCTCTGTTCCACAACACTGCTCAGCACCTTATCACTTATAGTATACGTCCCACCTTGGTTGACTTTCCAAAATGCAACACCTCACACTTATCTGTATTGAATTGCATTTGCAAATCCTCAGCCCACTTCCCTATCTGATCAAGGTCTCTATGAAATTTTTGATAAACTTCTTCACTATCCACAAACTTACTAATCATGCCTTGTACATTCACATCTAAATCATTTATGGAAATAACAAATAACAAAGGTCCCAGCACCAACCCCTGTGGCACACCACTAGTCACAGGCCTCCAGTCTGAGAAACAACCTTCAACCATCACCTTCTGCTTCCTACCATCAAGACAATTTTGAATTCAATTAGCTAGCTCTTCCTGGATCCCATGCAACCTAACTTTCATGACTAGCCTGTCCTGCAGCACCTTGTCAAAGGTCTTACTAAAGTCCATACAGAAACAATCCACTGCCCTACCCTCATATATCCTCTTGGTTACCTCTTCGAAAAACTCTAAAAGATTTGCCAGACATGACATCCCATGCACAAATCCATGCTAACTATTCCTAATCAGACCTTGACGATCCAAATGTTGCTTGATCCTGTCCCTCAATATCCTCTCTAATAACTTACCTATCACTGATGTCAGGCTCACTGACCTGTAGTTGCTGGCTTGACTTTGCTACCTTTTTTAAACAATGGAACAACATTAGCCACCCTCCAGTCTTCTGACACTTCACCAGTGGCTAAAGATGGAGTAAAAATCTCTGCAAGATATTTGGGCATCTTAGGGAATGATCCATGGGCACCAGCTGCATGCCATCCCTTGTCCATGGACATTAGCATTGACACGTGCCAATTCTTAATGACCATCATGGCTCGTCTCCAGTCAACTTGCAGATCCTCTTGAATCACAGGCCTACATTGCAGTGTGCACTGAGGATGGATGGAAATGGGCTGGTGAAAGGGGTAATGAAACTTTGGGGGAGGGGCAGTGTGAAAGGGATCATGTAGGTTTGGGGGGGAGGCGGGTGGTAGAAGGTGGTTGGAAAATGGCTGGGACAATGCCCAGGATGTACATAGTCAGTGTCACTTTGATGGGGGAAAGCACAGGATCCACGTTTACTGGCTGTGAGGATATTGAAGCGGCAAATTCATGGAGAATGGGTTTATTAATTCCAGCTACATTTAATTTAAAACAATTCTTTGTACATTTGCATTGCATGCATAATGAATGTGCTAATGTGTCAAATGCTGGCCAAAGGTGGATTGCACCATATCATTGGTGCTGGCTAATCTAACAGTGTCATCTCTGATACAGAGGTTAGCAACACAAAGGAGGTGAATGCTGGGCAAAAGCACCCCATCTCTTGTGGATCTTTCGAGAGCGGTGTGGGACAACAGAAACATTGCTGCATCATAAATCATGTAAGTAAGACAAAAGCCTCTAGTGAATGGAAAGGGGAATGGTTGAGGTGAGTCTGGGATGGAAAGGCGATCGGAATGCAGCAATGTTTCGATGTAATCTATTGATTTCTCAGCCATTGTGGCATCTTCACCAAGTTGGTGCATGTGCCCCCACCAGGGTTGAGATGGAGCAGATGATAGGGTTGCTGAAGATTCTTTTGCTTGGATAGGTCTGGGGTGAGGGCCCTCATAGTATAGAGCAGACAGACTGTGCTGCATCATCCTGATGTGCTGTGCTCTGCATAGTTGGAGCTGACAATGAGGTGATGTGATAGATGCTAAGGAACTGGGGGATTGGGTGCAGTTGCCTGAGGAGGAGGAAGGAGACGTTGATCTAAAGAAAATTCTCCTTGTAGTTGAGAGAGATCAGCTGCACTGGGCCCTATAAGGCAGGTAGGGCCTGATCGACACCCAGTTCCAATAGATGTGAGGTGGGAGCAGGAGACCATGACTTACAGTCAAGGTCAAGATGCCAGCTTTTGGTTGGCATTGTGATTGCTAGAATTCAATTCCTTTGTGTTCCCTTTTGCTGGCTGTCAATGAAAGTTTGAATGCCTGTCGGTACATGACATTCTCCTTCTGAACAATGACAAGATGTGGATGGTTACTCAGCATTCTAGTTACAAATCCGTCTCTTCTTCTTTGCTGAAGGCAAAATACAGCTAGTTTTGGTATTCCAATAACTGAGATCCTTATTTTCAAGTCTGTTAATTGAAGGTGATGTCTTTCATCTCCAATAAGTGAACATAATCATACAGGTATAAACGAAAACAGGAGATATAGGTTTCTTTGTACCTGACTGGTTTCAATTTCTTTTGACGGAAGTGTTAATTCAATTCAGACCTGTTCTTATTTGTTGATGGTTTCATGATAGTTGATCAACCAGTGGTCAGGTGACTACTTAAGCCATTTGTTAGGTCAACATCTTCTTTTTTGAAATCATTTCACTCCATGAAAGTTCCACGTATTAAAATCAGATGATGGAAATAAAGAATTGATAGACCATATTTTGTCACTAATGACATCCTCTCTATACCATCACCATCAACACAAAAATCCACCATCTGATAGACTGAATGGCCTTTTTCCATGTTACAAATATGCAATACAATGTTATAAATGTATTTCAAGGAATTGGAATTTCAAGGAATTTCAAGGAATTTCACACCTGCCATAGAAGAGTGTGGTAAGATGTCTGGGTGTAGTGATGACTTATAAAAATACTTATAGGGAGAGAAAAAATGAACTAGGAAGTTCTAAAGAGTTCAAGAAAATGGGCCCTACTTAGAACATTGACAGATATTCTGTGTAGATATGTCTGCCATCAGAAAATCAGAAGCACAGAAATACATATTACTTTATGGGCCTAATGGGATTAATAACCTTTCTCAAACCATGCTTTTCTATGGTTACACTCTCCAACTTTGGTGTCACTGTAAAACAGTTTGGTTTACTGGAATGTCACGGAGATAGTATTAATCTAGAGTTGAGGCTTGACTTCAGCAAGAAGCAGTGTGAAACCAGCAAACTGTGGAGGCAATCCCATGATCTGAACTTCAACACCACATGAAAGTTGAGGGGAGGTTATACTAGGTTTAATGATTGCTACATATCCTGGATACCTTTCTGAATCTACCTGAAGTTAATTTATATGGATAGACAGTGTAGGTGCTGCCACCTTCTGGAAGATGGGCTCTGCACATGTATTTAATGACATAATGGGCCTCTGTCCTTTTGGACAACTGGAATTGCAGACTTTGGGGAGCAAGGCAGTGTTCAGACCATTAAATGCCATATAGATATATTGCAAGATTGAAGCAAGCATCTCTCGAAACTAAGATAAAAGTAGTAATAATGTATATTAATATATCCGCTTTTTAACAAAGGTGTCCTCTGAGGTGGTTGGAGATAACCTGTGATGTGTGAGAACGTTTTAAAATAACTATATTTTGCAGCCAAGATATCTGTACTCTACAAAAAGTCATATATGTAACACTGACGTTTGTCTACTGCCTTTAGAATATAGAAGAATATTTTACATAGTTTTGCTTTATCAGAGTAGAAAATGCAAAATTGGACAATGAATATACTGGTGAAACTTATATTCCACATTTTACAGGAAGCAAAGGACCTCAAAACAACACCTTCATCACAAGAGGCAGAATCTTACCTTTTTTTAGCACGTCCCCAGAGAGATTTCTTGTTGGATTTTACCAAATACCCCTTTATCTTCTCACCTCAGCCGTCTGGTGACTATCACAATCGATCCTGTGCCCAACTTACCATGTGTGTTCTCCGAGCAATTCATCATCCAGTGGTTATCCACTGAAGAACAAGCTTCTCTCACACCCGCATCATCTTGAAAAGGTTGCTGTGCACTCAGATGAACACCAGCATTCCAGAGATGTCCAGCTTATTTGAGGCTGTTTCCTGAGGATGTCTGAGAAGAGGAAGGTGGTTGTAAAATATAGGAGCAGAAATAGACCATTTGATCCATTGAGACTATTCCATCATTCAATCATGGCTGATAGGTTTCTCAACCCCATTCTCTTGCCTTTTTTCTGTAACCCTTAATCCCCTTGTTATCTTTCTCTCTGTTAAATTCACTCAATGACTTGGCGTCCACAACATTCTACAGTAAGGAGTTCCACAGATTCATCACTCTCTGGTTAAAGAAATTCCTTGCTATCTCATTTCTGAAGGGCCGTCCTTTCACTCTGAAGCTGTGCCCTAGTCTGTCCTATCAGTGGAAACATCTTTTCCACGTCCTCTCTATCCAGGCCTCTCAGTATTCTGTAAATTTCAGTGAGATCACCCCTCATCCTTCTAAACTCCATCAGGTACAGACTCAGAATTCTCAACCGCTCCTTATGTGACAAGCTCTTCCGGAACCCCTTCAAAGTCAACATGTCCTTCAACGCCCAAAACTACTCACAATATTTCAAAGATGGCCTGACTGGAGCCTTACACAGCCTCAGCAGTACATCTCAGTTCTTGTATTCTAGCTCTCTTGAAATGAATACTAACATTGCATTTATCTTTCCAACTACCAACTGAACCTGCATGTTAACCGTAAAAGTATTGTGAACTAGAACTCCTAAGTCCCTTTGTGCTTCAGATTTCTGAAGTCTTTCCCTTTTTGGAAAATAGTCTACACCTCTATTCTTCCTATCAAAGTGCGTAACTCTCCTAGTCTGTCCAAGTCCTTTTGTAGCCTCCCTGCTTCTTCAACATGACCCGTCCCTCCACCTATCATAGAATCCCTACAGTGTGGAAACAGGTCCTTCAGCCCAACAAGTCTACACCAACCCTTGGAGAATCCCACCCTGACCCATCCCCCTATAACCCACCTAATCTACACATCCCTGAACGCTATGGGCAATTTAGCATGGCCAATCCACCTAGCCTGCACATCTTTGGAGTATGGAAGGAAACTGGAGCACCTGGAGGAAACCCACACAGACACGGGGAGAATGTGCAAACTCCACACAGTCACCCAAGGATGGAATTGAACCTGGATCCCTGGCGCAGTGAGGCAGCAGTGCTAACCACTGAGCCACTGTGCTGCCCCTATCTCTTGTGTGTTATCTGCAGACTTAGCAACAATGCCCTCAGTTCCTTCGTCCTGATTGTTAGTGTGTTCGGAGAATGGTTGTGGTCCCAAAATTGACCCCTGCAGAACTCCACTAGTCACTGGCTGCCACTCTGAAAAATACCCCTTTATCCCCACTCTCTACCTTCCGCCAGTCAGCCAATCCTGTATCAATGCCAGTACCTTGTCCCTAACACAATGGTCTCTTATTTAGCAACATCCCGTGCAGCATCGTGTCAAAGGCTTTCTGGAAATCCAAATTGATCATGTCCACTAGCTCTCCTTTATCTAACTTGCTCATTACCTCCTCAAATAATTCTAAAAGATTTGTCAGACATGACCTCCCTTGACAAAGCAGTGCTGACTCAGGACAATTTTTATCATGGACTTCCAAGTATTCCGCAATCTCATCCTTAATATTGGACTCTAAAACCTTACCAATGACCAAGGTAAGACTAATCGGCCTATAATATCCTGTCTTCTGTCTCCATCCATTCTTAAACAGCGGTGTTACATCAGTCATTTTCCAGTCCTTTGGGACCCTCCCTGGCTTCAGTGATTTCTGAAAGATCACACCAACACCTCTACAATCTCCTTAGCTATCTCCTTCAGAACTCTGGGGTGCAGTCCATCTGGTCCAGGTTATTTATCCACATTCAGACCTTTCAGCTTCTCCAACATGTTCTCCTTAGTGATGGCCACTACACTCGCCTCTGTTCCCTGATTCTCTTGAAGTTCTGGTGTGCTACTGGTGTCTTCCACTTTGAAGACTGATGCAAAGTGCCTATTCAGTTCCTCTGCCATTTCTCTGCTCCCCATTACTACTTGTCCAGCTTCATTTTCCAGTGATCCAATGTCCACTGTTACCTCTCTTTGACCTTTTATATACTTAAAAAAACTCTTGCAATCTTCTTTTTTATTACTAGCTAGCTTACCCTCATATTTCATCTTCTTCCCCCCCAACATTGCTTTCACTGTTATCCTCTGCTGATTTTTTAAAGGCTCCCCAATCCTCTGGATTCCCACTAATCTTCAGCACATTGTATACTTTTTCTTTTGCTTTTATGCTGTCCCTGACTTCCCTTGTCAGCCATGCTTGCCTTATCATAGTCCATCTTCTTGGGATGAATTTCAGCCATACCTCCTGAATTACTCCAGAAACTTTATTGCCGTTCTACTGATTTCCCTGCTAGACTCCCCTTCCAATCAACTCTGGCCAGCTTCTCCCTCATGTCATTGTAGTTACCTTTACTCAATTGTAATACCCCTACATCTAATTCCAGCTTCTCCCTCTCAAACTACAGGGTGAATTCTGTCATATTATAGTCACTGCCTCCTAGGGGTTCCTTTACCTCAAGCTCCCAAATCAAGTCTGCCTTATTACACATCACCAAATCCAGAATTGCCCGTTCCCTGGTGGACTCTATCACAAGCTGCTCCAAAAACCATCTTGTAGATTTTCCATGAGATTTAGACTTTCTTGGGATCCGCTACCAACCTGATTTTCCCAGTCCACCTGCACATTGAAGTCTTCTATGATTATTGTGATGATGCCTTTCTAACTTGCCTTTTCTTTCTCCTGAATTATTTTCTGCCAGACATCCAAACTATTGCCATGACACCTGTACCCAACTCCTATCAGGGTCTTTTATCCTTTTAGGTTCCTCAACTCAACCCACATAGACTCTACACCTTCCGACTACAAATCACTTCTTGCTATTGACTTAAGTTCATTTCTTAAGAACAAGGCAATCTCACTTCCTCCTCCCATCTGCCTGTCCTTTCAAAAGGGCACGTATTCTTGGATAATTAGTTCCCAGCCCTGATCCCCTTGCAGCCACCTCTCTGTGATACCCAGAACATTGTACCTGCCAATTTTGCTTTGTACGGCAAGCTTATTTACTTTGTTTAGTATACTGCATCCATTTAAGTAAATCATCCTCAGTCCTGCATTGATTTCCCCCCTTCTCATAATTGTCTCCTTATTTGCTGTGTCTGATGTTAGATTCCTAACCCTAGTTACAAGTTAGCCAGGAAGGACCTAAAGAGAGAGCTAAGAAGAGCCAGGAGGGGACATGAGAAGTCTTTAGCAGGGAGGATCAAGGAAAACCCTAAAGCTTTCTATAAGTATGTCAAGAATAAAAGAATGACTAGAGTAAGATTAGGGCCAGTCAAGGACAGTAGTGGGAAGTTGTGCGTGGAGCCTGAAGAGATAGGAGAGGCGCTAAATGCATATTTTTCGTCAGTATTCACACAGGAAAAAGATAATGTTGTCGAGGAGAATACTGAGATACAGGCTATTAGATTAGACGGGATTGAGGTTCATAAGGATGAGGTGTTAGCAATTCTGGAAGGTGTGAAAATAGATAAGTCCCCTGGGCCAGATGGGATTTATCCTAGGATTCTCTGGGAAACTAGAGAGGAGATTGTAGAGCCTTTGGCTTTGATCTTTATGTCGTCATTGTCTACAGGAATAGTGCCAGAAGACTGGAGACTAGCAAATGTTGTCCCCTAGTTCAAGAAGGGGAGTAGAGACAACCCTGGTAATTATAGACCAGTGAGCCTTACTTCGGTTGTGGGTAAAGTGTTGGAAAGGATTATAAGAGATAGGATTTATAATAATCTAGAAAGGAATAATTTGATTAGGGATAGTCAACAAGGTTTTGTGAAGGGTAGGTCGTGCCTCAAAAACCTTATTGAGTTCTTTGAGAAGGTGATCAAACAGGTGGATGAGGGTAAAGCGGTTGATGTGGTGTATATGGATTTCAGTAAAGCGTTTGATAAGGTTCCCCATGGTAGGCTATTGCAGAAAATACGGAGGCATGGGATTGAGTGTGATTTAGCGGTTTGGATCAGAAATTGGCTAGCTGTAAGAAGACAGGGTGGTGGTTGATGGGAAATGTTCGTCCTGGAGTTCAGTTACTAGTGGTGTACCTCAAGGATCTGTTTTGGGGCCACTGCTGTTTGTCATTTTTATAAATGACCTGGATGAGGGCGTAGAAGGATGGGTTAGTAAATTTGCGGATG
Organism: Rhincodon typus; assembly: GCF_021869965.1. Classification (NCBI taxonomy): domain Eukaryota; kingdom Metazoa; phylum Chordata; class Chondrichthyes; order Orectolobiformes; family Rhincodontidae; genus Rhincodon; species Rhincodon typus. Next base: position 42,778,929 of record NC_063339.1, read on the forward strand.
ACACCAAAGTCGGTGGAGTTGTGGATAGTGCAGAAGGATGTTGCAGGTTACAGAGGGACATAGATAAGCTGCAGAGCTGGGCTGAGAGGTGGCAAATGGAGTTTAATGCGGAAAAGTGTGAGGTGATTCACTTTGGAAGGAGTAACAGGAATACAGAGTACTGGGCTAATGGTAAGATTCTTGGTAGTGTGGATGAGCAGAGAGATCTCGGTGTCCATGTGCATAGATCCCTGAAAGTTGCCACCCAGGTTGATAGGGTTGTTAAGAAGGCATACGGTGTGTTAGGTTTTATTGGTAGAGGGATTGAGTTTCAGAGCCATGTGGTCACGTTGCAGCTGTACAAAACTCTGGTGCGGCCGCACTTGGAGTATTGCATACAGTTCTGGTCACCGTATTATAGGCAGGATGCGGAAGCATTGGAAAGGGTGCAGAGGAGATTTACCAGGATGTTGCCTGGTATGGAGGGAAGGTCTTATGAGGAAAGGCTGAGGGACTTGAGGATGTTTTCGTTAGAGAGAAGAAGGTTAAGAGGTGACTTGATAGAGACATACAAGATGATCAGAGGATTAGATAGGGTGGACAGTGGGAGCCTTTTTCCTCGGATGGTGATGGCTAGCACGAGGGGACGTAGCTTTAAATTGAGGGGTGATAGATATAGGACAGAGTCAGAGGTGGGTTCTTTACTCAGAGAGTAGTAAAGGCGTGGAATGCCCCGCCTGCAAAAGTAGTAGACTCGCCAACTTTAAGGGCATTTAAATGGTCATTGGATAAACATATGGATGATAGTGGAATAGTTTAGGTTAGATGGGCTTCAGATTGGTTTCACAGGTCGGCGCAACATCGAGGGCCGAAGGGCCTGTACTGCGCTGTAACGTTCTATGTTCTATACCCTTTTTTCTACTACTTTACGTTCATGTATTAATATGTACAAATTATGGCTGTTACTTGGCCTTTCTGATGTGATAAACATGTGATATTTGCCCAGAAATACTAGAAATAAATTTATAACTATGTATTTATGTTTATTTAATATATTTAAAATCACTAACAAATAAAATCTGACTTGCATTGTATAACATTTGGCTTTTGCAGTTTGTAACAGGAATATTACTGCTAATACAAGTTATTTAACAACAACTGGCAATGCACTAAAGGTTTCTAAGGTGAATACAAATATATAGAACTACCAAGTGTATCTTGCAGATGGATCAACTAATTGCATTTGTCATGAATAAAATTGGATCAGTGAGTTGGATACATTTATTAAATGAAAGAATGTAGCATTTTTGTCAAATTAAATCATTGTGGCCTAGAATTTCCTTGGAATGAGTTATGCTCTCTTATCCTTTCTAAAATAAATAGCATCCAGCCACGGCCTGCAGAGGGAGATACTTGCAAGTTTCCTGGGTTTGATCATTTGTATCCTCACTGGCATTGTAATTGGTGTAAAGTCTGTGTAAAATGGGTGCAAAAGCTTGAATTGAGTGGAAATCTCTCTGCTAAAAGTTCAACCAGTAAGCTTCAGCTGAGGGATAGGGCAAACGTCACACTTTTCACTTCACTCATCAATAACGTTACTGCGCATTCTTGCAACATTTTTATTATATGTGTACAGAAATATGACTAGGTAGATATCATTTAGACCCAGAGGACAGCAGCATGCAGCACCAAGGCAGAGGAGAAACACACAGATCATCACTGTTTTTGACTCACATTCCCTCCTCAAGTAACACAAAGACAGGAGGCACAAACCCCTGGATGTGGGGGCCACCAAGCAACCTAGAAGTATAGCATATGTATCCCTCATCCCCACAGCTGCAGAGCAGTGGTGCCTTGCAAGGTAACCCCTGGGCCCCCTGTTACTTGCTTATGCTAGGTGGGGCAAAGCAATTGTGGTATGGAATTGTATGACAGACCATTCTTCAGTTTCTGAAAGCAACACTTTCACGCTAAGCCTTCATACTGCATTCTAGTTAAGTTGGCAACTTGGCTGTTTTGCATTTTGGCTACAAAACACCCCTAACAGTAAATACTTTGATACACAAACATTAGCAAACTATTTTAATAACCTTAAATCCACACATTCCACATTTTAGTTCCCCTACACCATTTAATGCATCCTCCTCAATTTCTCATTTTTCATAAATTAATTCTAATTGCAGGAGGTCCAGATCTGAGAGTTTCAATACATTTTAAAAATAATGTTAATTTTGGCCCAGACTGATTCTTCAGTATTGGTAGAATCATAGTCATAGAGACATGCAGCATAGAAACAGGCCCTTCAGCCCACCATGTCTATGCTGAACATCAAACTATACTAATCCCATTTATCTGCACTTAGCCCATAGCCTACTATGCCGTGGTATTTTGAGTGCTCATCCAGATGCTTTTTAAATATTGCAAGAGTATCCACAACCCTCTCAGGTAGTACATTCCATACTGAGAAAACTTCTCCTCTAAACCTTTTACTTCTCACCTTAAACTTGTGCCCCCTGGTCTTAGACTCATCTGCCATGGGGAAGAGATTTTTACGATCGACTTTGTCTATGTCTCTCTTAATTTTGTACACCTCAATCAGAGCCGTCTCAGCTTCTCCTGCTCCAAGGAAAATAGACCCAGCCTATCCAGCCTCTCCTCATAACTGAGACTTTCCATCCCAGGCAACATCCTGCTGAATCTCCACTGCACCCTCTCCAGTCTTCTGACAGTGTGTCAACCAGAACTGCAGAGGGTATTCCATACGTGGCCTAACCAATGTTTTATAAAATTGTAACAAGTCTTCCATGCTTCTATATTCTACATCCTGGCTAATGAAGGCAAGCATCCAATAAGTCTTCTTCACCACCTTGTTCATCTGTGTTGACGCCTTCAGGGAAGTATAGGCTTGTACACCAAGCTCCCTTTGTTCCTCAGTGCTGTCTGAGGACCTACCATCCAATCTGTATGCCCTTACCTTATTAGATGTCCAAAAACGCATCATCTAAATTTATCAGGATTAAATTCCATCCATCATTGCTCTGCCCAATTTACCAGCTGATCAATATCAGACTGTAGCCTGAGGCCGTCCTCCTCACTATCAACAACACCACCGATTTGCATGTCAATCTGCAAACATACTAATTATACCTTCTACATTCACATCCAAGTCATTAATGTACATAACAAACATCAAGAATACTGATCCCTTGTTTAACCCTTTACACCCATGAAGAGAAGGTCATTGAGTTCTTGAAACCCACTCAGCTTATATTGTGGGAGATGGCGAATTCAGCAGCAACATGTTAGTGCAGCTTCATAACTGAATACCTACACTGTGGCCCTAGAATTCCCATGAAGCACCTGCATATAGCATCCCCCCATCCACTTCTCTGAATTCTTCATGTATAAGGAAAACTCATTCAATTTTGTATTCAATCTATTTCTTTAGTCCCATTGTAGCTGTGGGAACTAGAAAAGAATAGAAACAATGATGAAGGGGGAGGAGCAAGAGGAAAAAGATCTGGGGATGTTTTCCCCTGTCCTTCTACAGCTTGAAGCTGCTCTGTATCTTTCCGAGGTTTAGCCCCTTGGCAACACTCTTATTATTTTGTGAATCTTCTGTAGAATACGAGATAAATATCACAGAAATGTTCCAGCATTTTGAACATTGCTTTGGCCACTGTATACTTTTGTGCTTCATTACATCATGCTTGCTGCTGGACTAGGAGGATTATGGAGAGACAACCTGGTTGGAATATGTATGTTCAAGAAGATAGTCAACAATCCCTCCAAAGCACTGCAGTATGCTTGGCTGCTTCAGAATTATCTGTCTGAGTTTCCTATGATTGTCCTTAATGAGGCCTTAACTATTTTTATGCCCATCACTTGAATTTTCGTGGGCTAATTTTTAGAGTAGTAACAATCTTTGGAACAACACTAAACACAGATGAATGGGCAGTTATTCCTTTTTATCGATGGCATATATCTACCTCTTCATTAAAGATAGCAAGCAGGTGGAAATAATGCATAAAGTGATCATCTTGAGTTGTACCTCCTGTTGGGTAAACATAGAGATAGTGATAAAGATAAAGCCTGCTCCAGCACGATCTGCCTTGACAAGTTGAGAGCAGCAAAGGATTACATAGTACTGAGTAATGTCATCAAGGAAAGAAAAGGAATCACTTTCAGACCAACACTGTGAAAAATCTGGCTAAATATGGTGTGATCAAAAATTCGGTTTAAGATAAACTTTTCAGGTTTTCCCTTGTTTTAGGCTTAATTTGTAGCAAGTCTAACAGTTGATTTAATGTAGTCAGTGAAGCTGTGAGTACTATAAACACTAATGTGATTATTTCCACTAAAATGTGTGGTTGAGATTGATAGTTAGAGTTATTATTCAAACATGTTCTTGTATTTAAATATTTATGACTACATTGAGCTTTGTTTTCATAAATGCCTTTACTTCACCAGCTGACCCCCACGTTATGAAATTGATGCAATAAATTAGACACTGGGCCTTTAAATGATGTTATATGCAGACCCTCTCAATTCTAGTGAAAGCTTGGACTGTAAAAGATAAATGCCCGATATCAAACCCAGATTTTGTTTTTGACTCTCAGTGACAATATATCACTAGTGCAGACTTGCTAGTTTTTTTCTCTTAACAGGTCCTTGGGAAGAGATTAGAACAGTGGAACACATTAGTTCTTGACAAGATGATTGAAACTGCACTTTCTTGTCCAAAGAAGCAGATTTTACCATTTGCAGTTTGTAACTCACTTGTTTTTTGTTCTTTAAAAAGTACAGTTTGAATTGCATTTATTTATAATACTGACAGTTAACATTAGGAACTTGATTTAGAAGGCTTCATATCCTGTTTTTGTTGATTTATAAAATTCAAGTATTGACTGTGTTTAGAAATTGAAGCAGTAAATTTAAGTCTTTGGAGCTGCAGAAATCACAGTGTGTGCTATAATGCCTTAAGTCATTGGGTCAGCCCATTACTGCACACGCAAGAATAATCTGCTACCATAGAGGTTATAGTCTATCATATTAAGTCAAAGGTCCTCATGTCACATTTGTCTTATCATGAACTCAGACTAATTCATTTTGAAACATACAGAATGCTTTCATTCAACTTTTGTGAATGATTGAGAGGATAATAATTTCAAATTATTAAGTGATCAAGCAATAGGTTCTGCTTTGAGATATCAGTAACCAGAAGCATTTTAATATTGCTCCAAATTCCTCCTCAATCCTCCTGAAACACACTTTTTGATATGTACGTATCAGACATGCCTACTGTTCCTTTTTTCTTGAGTAACCAATTTTCATGTGTATATTAAATCAATGAGTGGCAGTAGTTGCTTGACTTTGGACAGTATAACAACAAAGGCCAATTTTATTTTCAACGTGCATTTTCCAGCAGAGGCAACTGGAAAGCGGATAGTCAGTGGATAGCTGGCTGATATTTACAAGAGAAAGGTGCAGACAAATATAGCTTCAGGGTGAGATTAGCCAAATCAGATTTGTTGTGTTGGAACTCAGAGTTAACATTTGAGAATATCTTTAAGAGACATGCTCATGATATCATCACTGCATCATAGCACGTGACTGGAGGTTTAAAGATCTCATACTTTATCCTGCCCTGGAAATGCTTGAGGCATGACATGCTACTGAGAGCATACTGCTCTATCATTATTTAACATTAGTATGTAACAGTTAACTGTTGGATTCTTCAATACCACGATATCCAACCCCAGTTTCTTATGTTATGACGAATATCCTGCTGGAGGCAAAATCGCATTAACACTAAGAACTACAAATGGGACCTTCTTGTTAATTTGACATGGCACTACAACAAATCCTTACGATTGGCAAGAGATAAGGGCACAGACCACCTACAGACAATACAAAAATGCAGATACCAACATAACGGAAATCCTTTATCTATGTGATCTGCCAGAAATGTCATTTAAATAAAACTAATTTGTCTGGGACTGACCTCACAAGTTTATGGCTCCATGGCTAGTGAATTGAGGAGTGAGTGCACACAGGGGAATGCTTAATTCAGTGGAGAGTTAGGTAACAATTAATTGTCAATTTAATATTCCTTCTTAATGCTATTGTACACCTCACAGTTGCTGATAGCAGGAGTTCCATCTTTGACATTCACATAATGTAAGTTAAGAAGAGAAATGCTGAAGTCCAAAATCATGACAAAATGTCTTTAGAACAAGAAACTGAATGTAAAATGGGATATGAGTGTCAGGAACCTGTGGAAGTCCTGATGTTCAACCCTTTATGGGGCTTGCCTGCGAAATTTAGATTTCTAATGGATAATTCCCTGCTTCCTGGAATTTCTTTAGCCAGAGGCTGGTTAATCTGTGGAATTTATTTCTGCAGAAGGCAGTTATTGAGTGTATTTAACACAAAGATAGATAGGTTCTTGATTAGTAAGGGTAACAGGGGGTATTGGGTGAAGGCAGGAGAAAATCCAAATTCCTGCAGCAAAGCCACCCACCAATCCATGCCATCTAACTCACCCACCTACCGCAGCTACCAACCCACCTCATCCATATACCCACCTAATACCCACCCATTCATCCACAAAACCACTTTACTTACCTATCTATACATCCACTACCATCTATCCATGCATCCACGAAACCACCTCACATACCTACCCACTCATCCATACCCACCTAATCCCCATCCATTTATTCACCAAATCACCTCACCCAGTCAGTCATCCTTTCATTGACACTTACAGACAGGACCTTTACATTTATCTGAATACAGCAGCTAGTGTTGGAAAAGGGGCATGTCCTCTTTCCCCTGACATTATTGTGCCCTGCCAAAATTCCCCTGGAGATGTTGCGTTCCATAATTTGATGAGAGCTGGGACCAGAAGGGTCTGGAAAAAATGCACAGTAGCATCAGAATCTTCATGGGTGTGCATTGCCACTGCTGACAAGATTCATGCCCATGTAATGAGGACTCTTTTCCTGAAACGTGTTAAGTCAGCAACACTGCCATTGACAAGCAGAAATGCTGCGGATCATAAATTAAAACTGGCATACCTTCCTGTTGCCTTGGTAGGTAACAGTTAAAGAGAAGCCTTTGGATGGATATTGCATATACAGACTGTCAGATATTTGGCAATTTATTTCAGTAGATCGGAGAATGATTTTCCAAAGTGCATCAGAAATTCAGATATAGAGAGTGTTAGGGAAGACTGTTAATTTAATGGAAATGACAGAGTAACCAGAAGCTGCCTCCAAGACCATTGGGAGTAGAGATTAACTCAGGCGTATTTCAATACATACATATTACCCCCTCCGGAAAGATAACTAAACACTTAGAATATTTAAATGAGGCCACTGGAATTGGTTTTTTTTGGTATTTAAATTGAACATCACATGCATCAGGTTTTTGAGATTCCTGAGTGTCACCATTTAAAGGAAGGTGAGAAGATTGTGATTGGAACGCCTGACATTACAACATATTTCCCCTGCGACTCTTTAATAATATTGCTTTTAATAGATAGCCTCCCATTTTACAGCGTCTATGCTGTTACAATCAGACCCCAGGCAAGTTTCCACAAATTGTCCAGCCCCAAGTGAGGAGGAATGAACCGAGTCCTTGTCTTTATCCACCCACCCTCCTCAGTTGGTCCCAACAAGGTTTATTTACAAAGATTCCACTCCCTTTCCCCCAGACTAAATTAACTTATGATTCAAAAGGAGCCAGTTTAACTAAACTTTCCTGACTCATCAAAAGAGTGTGTGTATTAATTACTAAATGTGAGAAGAAATAAAAATACAACACACGTATATACAGAGATAGTAGGAACTGCAGATGCTGGTGAATCCGAGACAACAAGGTGCAGGGCTGGATGAACACAGCAGGCCAAGCAGCATCATAGGAGCAGAGAGGCTGACGTTTCGGGCCTAGACCCTTCATCAGAAAAGCAGTTTGAATATGAAGAATGAGTCTAATAAAAGGTAGAAGTTAAAAAGATATATGGATCAGTCTCTACGGGTTGCTCAAGAGAATAGGCAGTAGAATGTTGCTAGTTGAACACTCAGTTTCAAGATTCTAGGCTTTGCAGGTTAGTTGAAATCCTTTTTTATCGTTTCATTTTGACTGGCATGCTGGCTAGCTTTCTTCTGGCATTCAGTGCTACAGAGTCCTTTCCCCGCAATGGAGGGATGACTAGTGGATGGTTCTTTAGCTGTGCTCAAACTCAGACTAGTACACACAAGTACCTTCGCTCACTAGAAAACCTTTCATTAGCACACACAGACTGTGGCTGAACTGGCCTTTAACCTTGTTCTTGTGTACTTTTGAAAGTGGGAGATAGAATACATGTCTCTTGCTAGAGTGTTGATGGTGCCAAGGAGATTACAGTTCAATCTGCAGTGCATTTCCTTCATTTTATGTCCACCCCTTTGAAGCCTCCTGGGCACTTTATCAGGTGTGACGTGCCAGAGTCTCTCTTCCCAGCCAGCCACTGAACTTGCATCTGCAGTCATTTGTTTCTCTCTAGCAGTCCTTTAATTACCAAAAAATGTTGGGGGTAAAACTTCACTACATCTGTAAGTAATCTTGGGTTATGATCGGTTATCATGGCAAGGTTTAAACCCAGTTGAGGTGGCAACCTTTTCTGCTCCATTTGGTTTAGTATGACATTAGGGTGGCACCTTTAACCATGAGACCATTACAGCATTTTCGAATGACTTGATTGTGACAATAATTTACTCTATAATTTGACAAATCAAACATCATTTGAGATCTAATTAGATTATTTCAAATTTGAATTATTTTGGGATGTGAATTTTTTTATTAGGTAGTCAAACAAATAACATAAATAAGACACATATTTGTTTTATTGGTGGCTAATGCAAAGTTTATGCCTTTTATTGAATTAAAATCCTCCAGTGTCCATCTTAGTAGCTCTCCACTTACCCTTCTCATTTCCTGTGCAGAACATCCCAGTTTCACTAGTCTCTTTTCATATCTAATACCTATCATTCCTGGTATCATGTGAATGATCTTCTACAAGCTCTTTATATCTTTCTAAATTAGGGTACTCAAAACTGGACACAATCATTGAATAGCGGCCAACTGCTCATACTTTACCGTTACCTTTTTCCTTCCTTTATTTTATCCTACTTTTTATAACATCTAAGATTTTATCAGTTGTGACGGTGGTGAACCTCAGCAGTAAAATTCCGAGTGCAGTACTAACTTCACACAGAATGAAGGCCCAATATGAGATGTAAGAAATATTGGAAGAACAGAGTTCCTCCCTATCCTTATGGATTATGCCCTTTACAGCTGATTAAGGAATGGCTCTAAAACAGCAATGGAGAAGATTTATAGCTCAAACTGTCCTCTAGCCCTAAAATGGTGTTGACCTACATAGTCATAAGATGATAAATGTGGTTAGGGTGAGGTTAAAAAGTTAATGAAGGTAAGTTTGAAATCAGATATTTTTTCAGTTACCAAAATATGGTGGGAATCATCTGAAATCTCCTTTCACCTCATGGGAAACAGATGCATGCTGCAAAACAAAAACTGCACATTTCAAATAAGCAGTTTGTGAGGTTTTGTAAAATGGTAATAACTTGTCTGATAGACATTTCAGGCATAAGTCCAAGTGATGCTATTTTAAACAAATATTTATAATAACTAGATTTCCCATAACCAGAAGTTGTTCAAAAGTTGTGTAAATGATAGAATGGCATTTGCAATTTATACCTCACATGGTTTCATTTTTGACATTTAGGGTTGAATGCCCTGTATATAGTGTTGCGTGGTTTTAGTAAAATATGCACTTCTGCAAGAGAGAATCTTGAACTTAATGCAATGATATTTTGTGCCAGACAGTGTTGTAAAAAATTTCTGTATATTTTCTAGAACAAAGTGCAAATGTCCTACAGGCCAGAGGACTAAAGCAAGCGAATAATAACTTTTCCCCTTAAAAACACTCCTGTTACTTCTGATGTCTTATAACTAGATGGTGAACACATTTAACTTGTTCACTGCACATTGCTGTTGGGACCTCACTATCTACACCTGCTTCCAATCTATACAATGATTGCTGGGAATCAGAGAATGCAGAATTAAAAATTAGGTTTTAGTAATGCACACATTAAAATAAATTACATATGATTTAAAGTATAAAAATACACTGCTGTGAAGTCACAAGAATTACAGGCAGCAACTTAAAATGTAGACACTCTCAAAAAATATAAGTGAAAACATGGACTTGTAACCTAACAATCTTACTACATGTAAAAGAATGCGTTTGTTTGGATATGAACACACCAAAAAACAGAAACCTGTGATTAACATATGCAGTCTCATACAATATTTCCTAGATAAATAACTAGTTTATTCCAAGCTATACAGCTGGGGGCAAGATCCCTGCCTTCATGTGACAATGTCTGCCTTCAAAAGGATCAGAATGCTCAAAATGTTCATAAATATAAACAGTAATTTAGTGCAGCAGAGAATAATGGAGAGTTTGAGATGATGGCAGTACAGACAAAACATCCGTAGTAAATCAAACACGTACACTAACATCTCTCAAAGGAAAATGCCTGCTTTTGTAATGTATGAAGTAAACTTTCTCACACTAATTGCTCTTTGGGCTGTATCGATGGCAAATATTTTTGAAGCACGCTTTGTTTCACATTTAAATGTTTGGAAGGGTTATGCATTTTATTTGTCAAGATGAGTTTAAGTAGAATTTTACACATGTAAACAGAAAATGCCTTCACAAACATACAAAACAACCATGTCACCAACAGGTTTTAATGGTTCTAGTTATGTTGATAGAAGAATCTGGGGTTCTTCTCCTCAAGGAAAAGAAAGCTAAGAGGAGATTTGCTAGAGGTGTTTAATGGCACAAAGGGTTTAGACAGACTAAGTTTAAAACAAAATGTGTTTCCAATATCTGTAGGGTCAATAATCAGAAGGCATGAATTAAAGGAATTGGCAAAAGAGCCAGGAGCTACATGAGGAACAACTTTTCTATGTAGCGAGTGGTTTGGAATGCACTGCCTGACAGGGTGGTGCTTACAGATGCAATAGTAGCCTTCAAAAGGAGGTTGGGTAAATTATAAGGAGAAAACAATTGCAGGGATATGGGGAACAAGTGGGAGAGTGAAACATACTGGATTGCTGACTGAAAGAGTCCAACGTGCACTCATTAGGAAGGATAACCTCCTTTTGTGTGCTATGTATCCTTTATTAAATAAAATTACATAGAATAGCAACAGAGAATCATGCTATTCAGTATTACATTGCTGCTTGTGGTCTCCTCCCATATTATTACTACATCTCACCTTCTCAACTTTCCTTCCATGCCTTTCCCCGCATCATCTTCTTAAAGGCAGCTGTAGTATTCATCTCAACAACTCCATGCATTACAGACGTCAACATTCTCATCATTCTTGAGGTTATAGTGCTTCTTCCATCTTCTTCAGCGGAGTGCCCTGGGCAACATTCACTCTAAGCTGTACAGCTGCGCACGCAGCCACTCCAAGGTTCTGTGTAAGGTTTTTGGCATTGGCATGCTAACTTCACTATTGATTTCTTGTTCATAATGTTGCTGCTGCACATGGATCATGGAGGCCATGAAGACAGGAAAATAAATTGGAGGGATTGTGATCCTAGGTTCAACAATATCTTCAGCAGCTTTTTTGATGATCTTCCTTCCATCATAAGATCAGAAGTGGGGATCTTCACCGACGATCGTACAATGTTCAGCACCATTTGCAACTCCTCAGATACTGAAGTGCTTATGTAGCAAGATGTGGACAAGATCCAGACCTGGGCTGATAAGTAGCAGATAACATTCATACTACACAAGTGCCAGATAATGAACATCTCCAACAAGACCGAATCTAGTCACCATCTTTAATATTCAATTGCATTATGAATGTTGAATACCACACTATTAACATCCTTGGGGATTACCATTAGCCAGAAACTGAACTGAACCAGTCAAATAAATGCTGCAACAACAAGAGCAGGTCAGAATCATGGAATTCCAGGGCAAACATTTGACATCCTGACTTGCCAAAACATGTTGATCAGTTACAAGGCATAAGTCAGGGACATGATTGACCACTTGCTTGAATAAATGCAGCTCAAACAGCACGCAAAAAGCTCAATGCCATTTAGGACAAAACAGTTCACTAATTTGGCACCACATTCACAAGCGTTCACCAATGATGCAGAGTATGCAGCTACCAGTCAAAGATCCTTCAACACCACCTTCTAAACTCTTGACCTCTACCAGCAGCAGGATAAGGTTAGTTGATGCAATGTAACACTGCTACCTGCAAGCTCACCTCTAAGACATGAACTTGGAACCAGATGTCTGCCCCTTCACAGTAACTCAGACAAAATCCTGGATCCCAGCCTAATAGGGCATACCCACTCTATGGGCTCACTATTACTTTCTCAAGGCCAATTCAGAATGGGGGATAAATGTAGGCAATACGCTCCTCCATGAATGAATAAATTTTGAAAATTTAGATTTATTGGTGACAATCTTATATTATGGTCCCCTAATTTTAAATTGCCACATAATGCATCAAAAGTATGTTCTAATTTTTCTTTTGAGTTAATTCAAATAGCTACCAGGTCCCTTTGCGAACTTCATTTTTAGAAGACGCTTCTCCACCTGTTTGGTGTTTCATTATAGCTCAGTGTGAGAAAGAACAACTTGCATTTATATGGTGCATTGGATGTCTGAAAGCACTTTACAGCAATTAAGTAAGTGCAATCACTGTTGTAATATAGAAAACCTGGTAGTTAGTTTGCACACAGTAAACTTCCACAAACAGGAATGTACTAATGATCAGATGATCTGTTGTTGTGTTATTAATTGAGATATTAGTTAATTGAGCGCAGGAATAACCCTGCTGCTCTTCTTCATTTTTCATGTCAGTGTATTCAGGTTTTATGCTCTAATTCTTGAATTTTCCTTGAGAAATATTTTCCAGGTACCTTTTCCCTCAAATCAATGCTCTTGTAATTCTATAGCTAAATTACAGTTATCCATTGTAGTATTATATTTCTTTTCATCATTTCCTTCTACAGCTATTTCTATTAAGGATCAGAAGATGGCAAAAAGAGATGTTTCAACAAGTGCCTTTAAATCTGTGATCATCTTGTCACAGCTGCACGAGGAAGTGTACCTCAATGAGTGTCACGATAACTTCAGCTGAAATCACGTTACTTCAAAATATAGAAGCCACTGTTTGCACCGCCAGCTCCTCTAAACTTCTCTTATCAAGCTCAGCGTTCCACCATTCTTGTCAGTCTGTCAAAGCAATGGATGTGGCAGGTCTAAAATCTTGTCAGGGGACTAGCAGTGACGTGACCGGTCAATCCCACCAGTCAGTTAGTATCTCAGTGGTCCAACATCCCGCAGAGTTTTACGTGTATAGTGTTCATCAGCAGCTGTGTTAGCACAGCTTTTCCTGCTGACAATCCAAGCGTAATAGAGTCATAGTGGCGGCCATACAGAAGGCACTTCAAACCCAAAAGAAAATTGATGAAGCGTGTAACACAGCATAACCTCACGATTAATCACACATTTAAAGGACTAGCATCTCCAGCTGCTTTGTATAGTTACTGCTGGATATGACCAGCATGTCCCAAGAACAATCTTCCTAAATGCTAATATGAGCTAATTGGTCATGAGCTGTCAACTCATGACACAATCTATTTTCTTTATGCAATAAGGTTTTCTAATTTAAAGAAAGGTTTAGGAAAATCTGAGGACTGTCGTGTCAAAAAAGCAGTTAACGCTATTTTACTCTAAACTTTTTAACTGATAATTTGCTGGTATTGACATGTTCCATTTCTATCCCACAACTAACACATAGGCAGAAAATGGCTAAAATATCTGCAGCAGAAAACCAGAGCAGAAAATCTCAATCCTTGAATGTTCTTCCGAAACAACGATCTCGTGAAATTGGTAGAGGGCAGATGGTTGTTCAAAGGTATATTTTGTCAAAATTCAATCATGTAACACAAACCGTCTTTGGAATAACACACTTCTATCACAATTCTCTGCTAAAAGGGACTTCACCTCAGAATTTCCTGAAAAAAAGAGTTTGTTTAAGACTTAAAGCCGTTGCTAAAAATAGACAGAGGAACAATAGAAGAACAAACAAGGCTTGGGATAAACCAGCCACAGTGTATAATCTTATAGATGGAATTCCTTTGGCATTGCTTATGCAAAATTTTGTGTATAGTTAACTGCTAAACTTGCCTGTTCCTTTAACACCATTGCCCAAATATGGCTGCCTTTAAATTCTTGAGGTCAATTCAAAACAATTGTATGTGCTTTTAAGACTCCTGGTATTCTATAACTTTTATATAGGCATATCCTTCCTGACAACTTTCCACTATAATACGCTTGTCCACATTTACAATTAAAATTATCTATGTGAACTTGTCAAGGGCTGTATTGGCTAATTTAATTAATAGATGGGTAATTGAGACACTTGATGTATGTGTGCTCAAATCATTCCAAGGCAGTTTGAGACTTTGTATTCCATTAATACAAACATAGAAGTGTCCATGAAGCTATGTGAAAGTTATAAACATCTAACTGGCACATTACGAGACAGCAAGGACCGCAGACGCTGCAAGTCAGAGTTGATAAAATGTGGAGCACAGCAGGTCAGACAACATCTGAGGAGCAGGAAAGTGATTCATAATGCCCTCACCTGCATTTCCCACACTTCTGCCCTCAAACTCCCTCACCCCAACAACAATAAGGATAGAGTCCCCCAGTCCTCAGATACCACCCCACCAATCTCCAAACCAATGCATCATTCTCCACTATTTTTACCATCTGCAATCAGAACCCACCTTCAAAAAGATATTACCTCACCCTATCTGCTTTCCGTAGGGACTGCTCACTTCGCAACTTCTTTGTCTGCTCCACATTCCCCACTAACCTTTCCACCACACCAGGCACCATTCCCTGCAACCGCAGAAAGTGCTACACCTCCCCCTACACCTTCCCCCTCACCTCCGTCCAAGGCCCCAGACTGGCATTCCAAAACCTGGTCTATTGCATCTGTTGCTCCCGTTGTGGTCTTCTCTACATTGGAGAGACCAAGTGCAGACTTGGTGACCGATTCACAGAGCATCCGCGCTCTGTACGCTCCAATCAACACCAACTTCCGGTTGTCAGCCATTTTAACTCCCCCTCCCACTCCCTTGACAACATGTCCATCCTGGGCCTCCTCCGCTGTCACAATGAGGCCACACATAAACTGGAGTAACAACATCTTACATACTGCCTTGTGAGCTTACAGCCCAATGGCCTCAACATAGAATTTACCAGTTTCAAAATCTCCCCACCCCAGCCTCATCCCATGTCCAGCCCTTTTATTCATCCCTGCTTCCTTGACCTGACACAAGCTGTCCATATTCCTTCTCACCTATCTGCCCACGCTTCCCATTGACTATTCTCTACAAACGTCTAACTGCATCCACCTATCACCATCTCACCTACCTCCCCCAGCCCCACACACCTCCCTCTATTTATTTCCCAGCTCCATACCCCCTTTCCAGTCCTGATAAAGGGTCCCAACCCGAAATGTCGGCTTTCCTGCTCCTCTGATGCTGCTTGACCTGCTGTGGTCCTCCAACAGGTACACTATTTCTGTTTAGGAAAGGGATCCTGTCCTCCTGATACGTGATCTCTATCTGATTCCAGTCCCACACCAGTGTGGTTGACTTTATCAAATCTCTACAGGCGGTTTAAAACTTGCTCATTGCAACTAGGGGAGGGAAATGAAGACCATCTTTAAAAAAAAGCACTGTAATTAAACAGTGCTGCCAGAGGCAGTGCTCTAATGCCTTAGTTTTGTGTCACTGAAATCCTTAGACTGTACTGCAGGACAACTCCTATATGTGAACAACCTCCACTTCTCAAATAACTACAAGCGAGTTTAAATATCATATAAAAAAAATACGTTGGAGCACTTTAAAATAGTGATTGAATGGTTTGCTCGGTATGGTCCCAATTATCACATGCCTTCAAATTCCTCTTCAGCTGGACGAGATCTTGACTCCCCATGAGCAATGCATGACACTTCGAATAATGGCTGGAAGAACAGCATGATTTTTATTTGTCATATTTTTCAGTTAGTTTTCAAAACATGTAGTAGGTACTAATGAAAATCTGTAAACCATTTTCAAAGTTAATGTTGTAAAGTGGATCACCAGTATAACTCCATTAAAACAGAGTATTGGCATACTGTTCCAAATTTTAAAAAAATTCTACATAATTCCTGTTTGGGGGTCATTCAGTTACTGATATTACCATGATGTTGGGGGTCAGGTAATGCTATGTTGGTTCAAGTTAAAAAGGCAAGATTGTACTGCTGTCACCAAAACAATTTTCAATATTTTGCTCTATTTCTGTTGATGAATATCAAGAATTAAAGTATATGCAATAGAAAAATAATGTGTGAACATTATTTATTTTTCTTGAGAATTGCTACAAAATAATAACATAGCAGGATCACCAAGTAGTTGAAAATAGCAGGATTCCACACATTCTTTCTGTGTGTTTTGAAAAGCAATATTATCTTTATGATCCTTCTGCACCTTAATTTAGAAATAAGACATTGCCGTAAATACACAAAAAGACTAGTATACAATAAAATGTGCAATTAATTTATTAATATTGCATTTTTAAAGATTTGATAGTTGTGTTTTTCCCCTCAGTAGTAATGTTCCCCCACCCTGTCTGGAGGTTAATTTGTATGATCTTGCCTCAAAATAGCCCATTGTGTAGCACAGCACAGTCTTTCATTGTGCTATGCCATCAAAATGACTGTATGATCTTCACTGAAAAAAGACCACTCTTAAATTTATGATGCATCAGCATTGTAGTTCCTAAAAAGAATGATGTTTTTAGCAATAAAGCAACATAAATTACTCTAGAATGCCAATGAATTAAGTTTGACTGAACTATTTATGCAGACCTTTACATTGAGAATAGGTCACAGGTCAAAAGGGCTGCAGCACATTAAATTAGTGGCATTTAATCACTTTCCTGCCATTGCACTTCTGCAGGTGCTCTGTGTGACAGGCTGTGTACACCTTTCTGTCATCAAACAGCTGACAAGGAAAAGTAGTGGGCAGCAATCAGACAGAGCTTTATGGGATAGTTCAGGCTGCCATGCTCATTCTGTTTGTTTATGTTTCAGTAGGAAACCATGTGACCAGTCAGTACATTGTTATTGTTAGAGGTTTAATGATGGGGTTTCAATTTTCAGGAGGACCAACATGGTTTGTTTAAACAGAGAAGGTCCTACTAAGGTCAGACCATGACAGCTCATTAAGGAATTGCATGTTTATTCCATATGAAAAGGAAACTCGAGGTTTCAGCTCAGCTTGGCCTTCTTAGTACAAAACCGTCGAGACAGAACAAGAAAACTATTGCTAGGAAAAGTTCCAAGATTTTTATCTTCAGTAATCTATCTTATAGACCAGCTATATTGCGCAACCTGATCTGATGCAAAACCTCATTGATCAAATTTCAGGCGAGAATTTTAAAACTACAAACAAGATCTACTCTCACACTGCTCAGGCTGCACGTTGGCTTCAGGCTGTGACTTCTTTCGGTATGTTTAACTGATGTTAACAGAAAGCCCACTGACCTATCAGCTATTTGTTAGCATTGAAAACATAATCATATTGCAGATGATGGAGAACAGAGATCTGTGTATGTATTCTACCATGAACACGCAAATCTGTTTTGCATAACAAGATATTGATGTGCAGTCAATGATATTGAAGCAGAACTGGAATTATAACCTGGGTACCTGGGCCTGCATTCCTCCCATTAGGCACTGGTACAAAATGTACAATGTAAAATGAGAGTTGGAAATTCAGTAATGCGTGAAGGCTAAATATCCCAAGCAATAGTGAAAAAGGTAGGTTGGTGACCAAGGTGCTGAAAGTAACTCTTCCCACCTTTTTGAAATCAGTCTTTGAATTTTCACGGCTATTGTACATATACTGCAGATATATAAAACTGCATCTGCAATTTCTGCATAAATATAGATAGTAACAAGATCATGCTTTTTTTTTAACAAACAAACCATGATTCCTACTTTAGTTTGCTTTACTTTTCACTGTAAAATGTCTTTTTTTAAAATTATCAGTCAAGCTAGAATGCAAAGCTCATTATGTTGTTGCAGACGAAGAATACATATATATGAGAATGCTTGTGGTCTGGCAGGTTGGACACAATAGATAGTTCTGCTGTTTGTTGCATGGGAGCTGAAGCAGATGTTGGGGCTCTGGGTTGGCACAGGCCCCAGATGCTGGCAGGGAGTCAATGCACACAGGCTGCAGGGTTCAGAGGAGGAGTATCCAGGGACCATTTGTTCATAAACACAGCTGAGGGCCAACAACCTGCTCTATGCTTTCCTTGTGCTTCTCTGTCGGATTTTTTTTTTGCGTGCAATCTCCCTAGCAGAGGAAAAGCAGGCACACACTGCTCCTGAAGCCCACGCACTCTAGAAGTTATTAAACAGTTTTGCTTAACCCTGCTTGCCTGTCATTTGTTATTTCCATTCTCTGATGTCCACTACTTGGGAACGCAAGAATGCTTGAAGCTGTACTGCTGGGTTATGGAATTAAGCTTTAATTGAATTAGAACATTGCGGAAATTATACAGAGTGTTTATAATAGAAATTTCTGGTTTACTCAATCCTTTCCATATAACAAACAATGAGGTTTGACGTGTTTTCTTTCAACAAGGCAGGAAATAGAGGATAAGTATGTTACTGGTACGAACATGTTACCAAATCCTTTCTTTTTTCCGAGTGACATCTGTGTTCTAATAAAAACATTCCACCATCAAAATACCAGGAAATTCTGGAAGTATCTGTGTTCTCTTCAGGCTATTCTACAATTAGCATTCTTGGCTTACAGAATAGGAAAATATGGAGAACATAATCCAAGTGTTTTTAAAATACCATTTATGATTACATCTTTAGGAGCAAAGCTCAGAAAGATTACCTAATTATATTATTAACATGTAACGTTAAGAAATTATTTTATTTAATTGAAATTAAAATGAGGTAAATGTAAGCTAATGCATGTAAATGCTATATCTGTTTTAATATATGGTTGTCATAAATATGCGTATGTATAAAAATGTGCATATACAAAATACCACATTGAATATTCCATCTTTCCTCTCATTTTAATGTATATAAAATAATTCAGCAAAATAGAATTCCACCAAAAATGAATACAGCCCCTTTCTTTTCACGAAAATATAAAGCCCTCCCTGTATTTGAATTGCTAATACACACTTGAATATAGAAACTCTCAAAGAATGGTGATTATGAGTTAATACTTTTTAAATGTAATTATGTTTGTTTTAGATTATAGATTTTAATAGAACATTATTTAATAGAACATTGCATTGTTTAAATTTGAGGCATGCACTTTGCTTCCATGGCAATTGGCCTTTCTGCTTTCTACAAAATTCTCCAGGCATTTCAATCCGTTATTGTTGTAATCTGTGTCCTTCTATTAGCTCCTTTTCACTTTTCACAATAATCTCTAGAATTTGGATCATTCAAACTTGTGTTTCACACCTTGTCTATGCTGCGGCCAAGCAAACAGTAGCCAAACCAATTCTCTTTGAAGGAATTAAGATGTTTTACTCACCAGAATGTAGAGCCAGAAGGAGCAGGAGTACTGCTCCAGGCTCCACATTAACACCAAGGGTCCTAGCCAACCACCACACCCCATTTGGAACAATGTCTTTTACACTGGTGGTTGATGGAGCATGGATTGCTTTGCCAGAGGGAGTGGGCGAGCCTAAACCATTACGTCTTCTTTAAATAAAATCATAAACATTTTTAGCAGAGGAAAGGCTCTGGGAAAGATGTGGAAATGTGATGACATATGGTCGGTGTAGTATGCTGGGAAGGAATGGGTGGGTTTGAACATATGGTTCTCAAAGATTTCCATCACAGTGTGTTTCTGTCAATTCATGTCTGGGTCTGTTCTCAACTAATTGATTGAAATTGATTGCTATAATTAGTCAACAGCCCCACTATTGCATCATGCAACTGCTAGACACATAGGAATTGTGAGCTGGATCGACAGTGCCATCGTTTCATTCAGAAATTTGTATGGTCTGACACAGTTAGGTTTGAGATTTCTGTGGGAGAAAGCTGGCACAATGAGCCAAGTGGCCGTCATTGCAGCCAAGATCAATTATTCTATAGCTCTATACATTGATGTGCTTCACACTAACACATTTTTGGGAGGAATCAGAACAATTGTTGAACAAACTGGAAGAAAATATAGAAACCACGGCAAGGAAAGTGATACACTTAGAGATAGAAGCCATGAAATACCAATCTTATAGGATGATAACTTATTGACATCACTGAAGTACACATGGTCTTTCAGTGTGACTCAAAATAAACTGTCCTCATATAAACATAAAAGCCTTGGAACGTGGGAAAAATTGGTCCATCCTTAATTGGCCGAAGGGCATCAAGAGTCAATCCTACAGTGTATGTGTAATCACATGTAGACCAGGCTAATGAATGGAGAAGGTGCTGAAGAAGTCAGATTCTACTCCCTAATGGCCTTCAGTGAATTGAATTGTTTTTATGACAAACATAGCAGCTATAGGGGTGAATAACTGAATTTCACAACTTGCCATAGTGTAAATTGAATTTAAAGCTTTTGAGGTTTTCTAGAACATCATTCCCATTTGCACCATTTAAAAATGTAGCCCTATGGTGTTTATAAACAATAGCTCACTGAAGAAATTCTCCTATGAAATTTAAATATTCCCCAATGCCTAATTATCTTAGAAAAAGTCTTACAAATATTAACTGAAGGTAAAAGTAGGATTTGGAAATTTAGCAAGATGACATCATGTAACAAGATCATAAAAGTAAGTTTTTAAGTTACTCATTTCTGTTTGTGGAACCTTGCCCTCATTACTTGGTCGCTGCATTTGCCTATATAAAATGACAGAATTTTACAATTAATTCATTGCGTGTGAAGCAGTGTATGAAATCTTAAGTATATGATAAGGTGATTTGCATGACTATTATTTACAGAATTATTTGAAAAAAGTGGGTATTAACTGATGTAATACTTCTGATATGGACTCATATTTAAGATTTGAAGATTTCTACTTGTTGATATTTGTAATATTTTGTAGATTCTTAAAGAATTAGTTTCTTATTAACAGGGAAGTAAGTACTATTGAAATTGAAAGGGGTTTAATATGTTATCTTGTAGGACTTCACTTTTGGAAGAGAAGTAGCTGATTTAATTTACAGACCTACAATCCAATCCCCAGACAGGGAGAGAGTCAAAGGTCAAAACACTAACTTTGTGCCCTGAAATATACGAAAGAATAATGATCCACATGTTTATAGTGAGTTGATAAGATCTACTGAGTGTGTCTGGACTGCAGTATGTGGGAGCTTGTGCATAGTGAGACTATCCTGAGTGACCAGAGCCACTGTAAATATCTCCATCTCAAATCTCCCTGGCTCAGAGTCACTGGGCTTGAATGTGAATTGGAGGCACTGGGCTGAATCTTCTGCTAAGTGTCTTTTCATCAAGTTTCATGGAAGGCTTGACTCCCCAAGGCCTGGTGAGATTTCTTGTGCTACTGTCCCAGACTTATCTCATTAACATTAGTACCACAGCCTTGTGGTGTCCCTCTTGTCTGACGTTAGCCCAATTCTCCCAGTCGCCTGAGCCAGAAGCACTCGTCACTGCCGGAATGTCCCAAGGTATCCTGGAATCTCTGGTGCCAGTGCTACATGTGAAAGGTCATTGGGATAAGTGCTGGCTGTTCAGAGATGTCCTGCCCCAAACATGGAAATGGGGAAATTAATGTCCTGCTTTGTGGACAGGACCTGGAGGTTGTGGTGAATAGGGTGGTACGGAGGAGGGTGTCCTCTGCCCCATAACTGGCCAAAAAGGCTGGAACATGAAATGCTATCAGGTTAGTCCAAGTTTAAAGCACAAGTCAGTGCTGTCTCCACAGTCTGGAGAAATTCCCAGCGTTGTAGGAAAAAGGCCAATGATCTTCTCTGCTCAGCCAGGGTGAGTACCACCAGCCTCTCTCGGTTAACTTCAATTTCTGTTACTTCATCCACCTCCCAACAAAGTCATGGTTCACCACTCTCACTGTAATACCATAAGACATAGAAGCCAAAGTAGGCCATTTGGCCCATCGTTCTGCCATTTAATGACATCAGACTGATATGATAATCCTGAACTCCTCTTTCTTACCTTTTCCCCATTACCTTTGACTCTCTTTGTGATGACAAATATCCACCTCTGTCTGAATATACTGAATGGCCCAGCATCTGCAGCCCTCGGTACTAAAGAATTCCACTACCCTCGGAGAGGTGAAATGCCTCCTCATCTCTGCCTTAAATGGACGATTCCTTATTCTGAGATTTTGCCCTACTTGATTTTATCTCGTAAGACATTCCCTTCATCCCTAGCAAATGCCAGTATATCGTTCATTAGATAAGGGGCCCAATACTGTAGACAGTATTCCAACTTTGGTCTCACTAGTGTCTTGTATAATTGTAATTTATATTGCACCAATACAGTAACACCTTCCCTCATTTGCTCTCAACCATGTCAAGATGCCCACACCACCAACTCTGCATGGCCTCTGCACTGTTACTCAGTCTCTGAGGACACTACAGCACGTTTTCATCACTATCAGCACTGCCAGCTATGTCACTCACTTACATCTCACTCAGTCTCTCCCTTTCTGTCACGAGTGGAGTAAAAGGCCCATTATCAGGCTGAATGAGCCACAATGGGTGATGGGGTGGTGGTATTTGTCTACGAGGTGAGGATCTTTGCCCTGGCAGGTAAAGACTGAGACTGCTCTTGAAGAGACTGAACATCCATGCTCTGACAACCAAGCAAGAAGCCTTGTTCATTATTGTGCTATTATCCCATTTCCCCACTGTCAATGTACCGTTGCCATGTCATAACTTCGACCCCTTGCTCGCCACACTTTCTCTCTTTTGCCTCCTGCAGGTACAAGTAATCGTCTATGCTCAACAGTGGGTGTCGCAAAACACCTTCTTCCTCAGCTCTGAGAAAAAGAGATCAGGAATGTCTCAAAGGAAACAATGGGCAGTGATTTCTCCTACACCCTGCACCAGCTCAGGTACTGACAGCTCGGTGTGTACTTCAAGAAAAAAAGAGAAGTTAGACTTGAATTGGAAGATAAAAGAGAGAAATGAGAAATGAAGGAAAGAGAAAACAGAGGAAAGAAAAGGAGAAAGGAAAACAAAGTGAAATAGAAATGGAAGCGAATGAAAAGGGAAATGGAATATGAAAAGCTTAAACTCCCAAAGAAAGATAGAGATCAAACAACATGAGTTGGCTACAGAAAAGCTTAGAGTGCAGAAGGAAAGAAGAGATAGTTCAGAAGATGATTCTGATTCCAGTGAGAGATTTGATTTAACGAACAATCTATGCTCAGTGTTTATATTTACTGAGGATGGAGTCAAGAAATTTTTCACCTCATTTGAAAGGGCAACTGGGCAGTCAAAGCAGACAAATGATATTTAGGCCTTTGACAGGTAAAGCTATGACTGTGATGCATATTTGTCATCAGAACAATCTGCAGATTATGAAGCAGTCAAAAAGCAATAAACAATGTGTATCAGCTTGTCCCTGAAACTTATCATTTAAAATTTACAACTACAAGAAAGAAACCTAAGCAAACATTTTTAGAATTTGTAAGAGATAAAGAACTGCCGGGGATCAATGGTTTCAGTCACTGAAGTTAGAGAAAAAGTTAGAGAATGTAAAGGTAATTTTGATTACGGAAGAATTCAGAGATAGCATGCCTGCAAACTGGAAAAAAGAACTTTCTAAGGTGAGCATCAAGTATCACAGATCAGAGAAGCAAGAGCTCCAGGCTGATTTCTGTAATATCTCACACAGACAGTTACTGCAACTGCACAAGGTGCTGGTGAGACCACATCTGGAGTACCATGAGCAGTTTTGGTCCCCTTATTTGAGGATAGATATCATTTCATTGGAGGCAGTTCAGAGAAGGTTCACGACGATGATCCCTGGTATGGAGGGCTTGTGCTATGAGCAAAGGCTATATAGGGGTGATATGGTGGCTCAGTGGTTGGCATTGCTGCCTCACAGCGCCAGGGACCAAGGCTCGATTCCACCCTCAGGCAACTGTCTGTGTGGAGTTTGCACATTCTCCCCATGTCTGCATGGGTTTCCTCCGGGTGTTCTGACTTCATCCCACAATCCAAAGATGGGCAGGTATAGGCGGATTAGCCGTGTGAAATTGCCCATAGTGTCCAGGGATATGCAGGATAGATGGATTAGCCACGGGAAATGAGAGTTACAGGGATAGGATGGGGGAATGGGTCTGGGTAGGATGCTCTTTGGAGGGTCGGTATGGACCCAATGGGCCAAATGGCCTGCTTTCACACTGTTGGGATTCTATGAGTCTCTGTCACCTCATTAATAGGTTGTGGCTGGTGTCTGGAAGAATGAGAGGTGATCTCATTGATACATGTAGAATTCTTAAGGAGTTTGACAGGGCAAATGCTGAAGAGATGTTTCTTTTCATGGAAGATTCCAGGACTGGGGGCATCATCTCAGAATAAAAGGGTGGTAACTTAAAACTGAGATGAGGAGGAATTTCCTCTGTCAGAGGTTTGTGAGTCTTTGGAGCTCCTTGCCACAGAGAGCTGTGGGTGTAAAGTCCTTGTGTATATTTAAGCCTGAGATAGATGGATAGATTATTGATCAATAAAGGAATCAAGAGTTACAGGGAAAGGGCAGGAAAGTGACATGCAGAATGTCAGATCAGCCAAGATCCTATTGAATGGCAGAACAGGCTTGGGGAACCAACAGCCTACACCTACTCCTATTTCTTATGGTTCGATGGTCTTATATGTGAGGAAATGATCACATGGGAATCAACAAGGAAACTGGAGGAACAAAAACGTACAGATTGAAGAATTATTAATTTTAGGGAACAAATGAAAGATTGTGACAGTAGTAAAGGAACTAGGCCAGGAGAAAAGTAATACAAAGAAAATAATGCTTCCATTGTAATAAGACTGGACAGATCAAAGCTAATTGCTGGAAGTCACATATACAACCAATTGCATTAGTATGAATGTCTAAGTAATCCCGAGAAAAGGAGGCATCAGGAAAGGAAATAGCTTTTAATTAACAACTGTATTACAAAGAGAACACACTTCCTTCGAATTTACTAAGGAGGGAGAGATGCTTCAGGGCAGTTAAGAAAACTCTTTTCTTCGATTATTGATAAAGACAATCCAATCAATAGGTGGTCTGAATATTTTATCTCAAAAAGAGAGGTATTTCTTTATGCTTCAAATCAAGGAATTAGACCGATAAAGATACTTAGAGACACTGGAACAAGTCAATCACTGATGCTGGCTGATGGTTTGATTTATCGGTGTTGATGAAAGAGGTACAACAAACTTTGTTTTAACTGACACCTTATCAACTGGCACTCTTGATAAACCAGTAAAAATTATATACCTCAAATACTGCAATCTACTGTGGTGTCCAAGTATTTATGCTGTGAATAAAATATAACAGTGATGTGAATACTCCCTGCATTACTATTACCTACTGTGTGTTTTTACATTTATTTTCGGAGGTATGTTGCTGTTTTCACATAGATTTTTTGAGCGATGTTGATGTTTTGATACTTCGCTTGGTCAGGGTTTACAGCGGTTAGGTGTACCTTTTTGACTATCTGGAATATTTGATCAACCGGCACACTCCTGGTCCCACAGGAGCCGGTTATTAAAATGCTTGCTTTACTATTAACTGAATGTATACATGGAGGTTACAAAGCAGTCCCATTATAGAGGGTGGGGTAAAGTGAGGGTGGAAATTGTAGTCGGAATACTGAAAATAATCCCGATTAGAGGAAATTAATTTTACCCTGGGTAATGACTTGCCTGGTTCAAAAGTTTGGCCTCACTGAGGGAAGTGGAACAATCAGCAGAGATGAAAAGAACTAAGATACTTCAGGAGGAAGATGCTGGATTTTTCCTGACTCTGTTAGGATTAGATCTCATGTCCATGCAAATAAATAGGAAGAAAAAGAGGCTACAAAAACGTAAGAAATAGTAAGAACCGCCGATGCTGGAATTAGATATAACACAGTGTGGAGCTGAAGGAACACAGCAGGCCAGGCAGCATCAGAAGAGCAGGAAAGCCGATGTTTCAGGCCGGGGCCCTTCTTCAGAAAAGTTTGCAGCTTGAACTTAGCCAAAAAATGAAGGAGGGTTCTCACCCGAAACGTCAGACTTCTTGCTCCTCTGATGCTGCCTGGCCTGCTGTGCTTCTCCAGCTCCACACTGTGTTATATTTATATAAAAACATAAGGTGGCTTGGCAATTCAGATATTGGATACAGTTTCTGAAAATTTAAATAAAAGTTGAAGATAAGGAGAATGAGGTTGTGGATAACTAAGAGAAAATTGTATTTGCACTAGAGGAAGAAATGGTGCGTGAAACAAAAGTTTCAGAACAAGTGGAGAGTGAATCAGAAATTGAAAATTCAAAAGTTGACCCTCCAGCAAACAGGATGTATAATGAGGAAATGCTTAAAAGGTTCAATACCATGATATTTGGTTTTCCAGAAAACTATTGAAGTGACTTAGAAAAGCTGTTACAGACTCAAATTAATTTGTGTGAATAATCCAGGAATAACACCTTTGACTGCTCATGATGTAGGGGACATGTTAACTATTAAAGCAACAGCCTAAGACTCAATGCAGAAAAATTAGCTCAAGTGAGGGAAGACATTAAATTCACGATGGACAATTACAGTATTGAACTGAGTAACAGTTGTTGGAACTTGCCCATTGTGAGAGTGCTGAAAATCGATAGGTTGCATTGATCAGCACTGTATAAACACAGTAGTAAATGCAGACTCATATTTTTCATGTTTTGATTAGGATTGCATTGAAGGAAGTGGACGCACATGATTCATCACCAATTTCAGGGAAGCGTCACCACCATCCTGGTATCAATGCACTAGCACTAGCACTGCACCCTGCATGAGCAGGCTTGTTTAGGAGGGCACACTGGTATGGACCAGGCTGTCCACCAGGGATGCTCCTTTGCTCTCTCAATGCACATTCCCCTGGTGTCTGCTGAAAAGCCCTCAGCATGCCTGACTCACCCTGCCCTGTCTTGCATGGCATCTGGCACAGTCACTCAGTCGTGCAGGTAGCAGTGCTGTGCAGCAGTCTTCAGCCGAGGGCTGATTTTTGATGCCACTAGTGATCAGTGATCTTAGCTGTATGACTTCACCCAGCAGGAGCAACTCTTTTCTGTTACAGCTATGAGAAGCTTTCAGTCATAGATCACTTTATGCGCTGACTATGGACCAAAATATTTTGGCAACTTCATGTAAATTCGCAGTTTTCTGACAAGTGCTTTGATGGTATGAAAAGGCTTTAAAAATCATGTTGTCTATTTAAAAGTAAATGAATAAATTAAATTAGAGCTGAATTCAAACGATAGAATATTTAGAATATTTTCAGTATTGTTTGAGTGTTTTGTTTGATTTTTATAGAAATCTTTCAAAGTGACAAACCATAACAGACCTTTTGACTCTATTAACATACTTTTGTTTTTAAAGCTAACGAACTCCTAACATGAACCTTAAAGAAACAGAACCTATGGTTTCTGCTAAGGGAGACTGTTTTGCTGAGTCCTACTTATCTTGTGCTCAAAAACATGCTGAACTCTCGGACAAGTATGTGCTATATCCAGCTGTTTAAACAGCGATTAATTAAAACAATTCAGTTTGAAAAGTGATATGTCCCGACAGACTGTAACTATTTCATATTACACATCCAAAAAAAGATGCAGCAATTTTCTAGTATTCTGCACCCAGGAGGTTAGCAGATAGCATGTTGCTATGGTAGAGGTCATTGCATAACACCACTTGGTACTCACCTGGTAAAAATGACTGCAGATAGATCTAGTGTCATCAAAATATAAAATTGCCATGTTTCCAGAATCATGCATTCAGTTCATCCTGCCTTTTGAAATGAATGACATGAAGAAAGGCTTAAATGTGTTTAAGAATGGAGAAAAATCGCAGAAATGACCCAGTGTTTGTTGTGCCCCTTGCAGCCCCAAAAATTATGGGTGGAATTCACTGCTCCTTTAACTGTTGCAGACAATGGTGAGAATGTTGGGATGATATGGTGAAAATGAAAAAAGAAATAATTTGTTTGAGTAAAATACCCTTTTTTTCCTTTGAATTTAAACAGTGAATTCGAAATCTGAATAATGAGTGGAAACTACTTTATTTCCATGCATTTTAACTCATTGCCAGGTAAACATGTCCCATTTCTATGCAGCTCCCAATTCATCCCTCCTTCCAAGAAATTAGAAAGGGCCAATTCCTGACATGAATGTCAGAGCAGTTACCGAGTGCAGGCAGCTTGCTCCTGGTTTCTCTGGATCTTCAGACAATTCCTCTTTCACCACAATGTTCCTGCATGACTCCATCCACTTCCACCCTTCGTCCATGCATGTGGGCATTCATAAACCACCATCCTCACCACATCATCAGAGCTGCTTTTGGATCAACTCACACACTGCTTTCAGGGCTTCACTTTGGAGTTCATTGATACTTCAGACTTGCATACTTCTGCCAGGTTGCTTTGTGCACAGGGATACGCATGCATCTTGTGTCCACACACGATGCCTCTTGTGGCTCGTATTTCACTTTCTCAGCACTCACTCACTTTGCATTTACTTTGAGGTTGCCAGCCTCTGTGGTTTACGTTTCTTTTGAGCACAGAGGGAGCAGCTCATCACAGTTTGGAGCAATGAACAGTCAAAGAATAGACAGGCCGCTGTATGGCACTGTGCTACATCAATGTCACACTAGTAGCATGTGGCAGCAGCTTATGTGACAAATCCACTGCATGTGCTTCAACCAAAGGATCATGTTTGAATGTCAAATGGGATAATCTTTGGTGAGGTGAAAGAGGATTACAACCAGCCAAGGACAATCAGGGGTCACCACCTCACTCAATCAAGGGGCAGTTGGGTTGCTGTGGAGACATTAGTCCAAGGCCTAGGCTGCACTCAGCATGGTCTGTCCTGCGGCTTTGGGCATTAATGGTTAGAAAGCTTATCAGGAACGGTTTGTGAAGCTCTGACAAGAGCAGATCTGGAGTTGTGATTCTGGGCACTGAGAGAATGCTAATAGTGAAGGGGGCAGCTTAAGATAGAAGGCTGGGATCTCTGAGCATGATAGTGGACAAGAACAGCAGGAGTAAGGGGAAGGAAGAGGAGGTCTTATAAGTGACTATGGATGCAACATGAGGAGTGTGTATGGCCAACAAGGCCATGGCAATTTGTAAAGCTTTGGGACCAGGGATAAATTGAGTGCTTAATGGTTACATCAGCAGTTCATCCCAAAGTGCCACTGGGGTGCTTGTAGTAAATCTCAATGCCTGAGACTCACATTGCATATCACTGATACCATCCCTCAATCCATGTGGATACAGGAACATAGGAGTAGGCCATTCAGCCCATTGAGCCTGCCCCACTTTTCAATATAATCATGGCTGATTGAACGTTTCAATGCTGTTATCTCATCCCATCCTTATCACCCTGTCTGCCATTGATATTTTTTGCAAAACAGCCTCTGAAAATGTGCATATTATGTACCTATCACTGATTTTAACAAAGTCATTAATGGCTGAGCCAAAAGATAGACTTCAGTCTGAAGATGAGCAGGTGTCTGAAAGTCAGCCAACCTGGGCTTATCTTCATTAACCAGCGCGGAGACATGTCAGCAAGGTGCTGATAGGATTCTGTGGTAAATCTAATCCAGATAGAGTGCCCGCTGAGGTGAAAGTACCTGAGCTGATGGAAGGTGCAGGTGAAAACCTTGCCAGTGCACTCTCTGAGAGTTGAGTATCTTCCTCCTCAGATGTAGATGTGGAACCTTGGATCTCCGGTATTGGCCTCTTTCTCAAGGTGGTTTGCTGGCTCCTGCAAGTGCCTGCATAAAAGAGAAGAGGAAATTAGTTGTGTGAAAGGGATAAAAGTTTGTGTGGGTGAAGAATGAGTTAGCTTTGGTGCTAATGGGAGAGCAGAACAGCACATTGAAGGTTACTGGCTTGGTTGCTCATGGAGATCTCACTGTCTCCATCAGTGGTTGTGCTCTTCTCTTTGCAAATCAAACATTAGCTCCTCATAAAGAGCTAGAAACCTTCCATCCCTACCACACCATCAATAGTCTTTGCCCTCTCAGTTTGAGATGGAGACATTTTTCCTGCACTGACCTGAGTTGCTATCTTGGCCCAGGTTGGCTGGATCTGGAGGTATGGCCTCCTTTGGTGGTCATCATGAGAAAGATGGCCCACCTTCCACCACCCTGTCCACCAGTGCCTTGAGGTCTCTTTCTACAAAGTGTACAGTTAGCTTCCTTTTCTCGGCCATTTTCTTCAGGGTAATGCTGGAGCACCAAAGCGTGGGGGGCTAGTTCAGTTATGCAGCATATAAAGTGGTGCTCAGCTTGGCTTTAAAAGTGGCTCCAGTGAGATGAACATTACAATACCCCAACGGTGGCGAGCAATTCCACCTCTCCCGTGACACAATTCCACGAGATGGACTTCAAAGAGGAACACTAGCATAATTAATGAGCTGAAGGGCAGAAAACTGTGTAAGTAAAGTCAGCAGGACCACGGTACTCCAAGTGCCATGAATCTCACTTGGAAAAACACTTCATAGAACTGAATCAGATAAACTTATGGCGCAAAAAGAGACCCTTTGGCCCTGTGTGCCTATGCTGGCTTCCTGAACAGTGCCCAACTTAGACCCAAGCCTAGCTTTTCCCATATAGCCCTACAGACTAACCCTCTTCAAATACATGTCCAATTGCCTTTTGAAAATTCCTGAGGAATCTGCTTCCATCAATATAAATTTTAAATTTAAATGCCCATCAATTTTCTAACCATTCAGCTCATGGTAGCAAGTATTTTGAGATTTTATGGAACAATAAAAATCCATTTCATAGCTGCAATATCTGTTTATAAATGAGTAGGATATAAAAGTGTGTCGGATTTTACTGAGCCATCAATGTTAGTTCCAATAGAAATATTATTCCAGATTGAAACAGTGGCCAAAGCAAGCAGCCAGCATGTTTTGGGCAGCAACCTTTTGCAGTATTAATGCCTTAAACTGGACCCAGTGCCATTTTAGAATGTGTCTTTTGTTGACCATTTATTAATAAAGTGCATTAATAATAGGAAGAGTTGCAGACAGACAAAGTGTTACATTTGATAGCTTGGGCATGACACTTTGTAGCAAATTCCTGGCAGGAATTCATTTATTTCTTTTAAGTAAAGACAGCCCTTAACCACTCATTAAAATGAATTGAACACCGTGATATCAATGCTTAGGTGGTGGATTCAATCTGCAAATTTCGCTTGGCTATTATTGCTGAAATTCCTTCTGAAAAAGCAAATGACTTGATTTGGTTCTACATGGAAAAGCTTTAAAATATAACATCAGGAATAGACGTAATTGATTTTGAGTGGTTTTTGCTGATGAACTGTCAGCATTTGCTGTCATTACATTCTCAAACGGACTGCAACTTCAGAAAATAGCATTAATCAGGTTATTGTGAATTCTCAATGTTGCTGTCTTGTCTCTCATTGTTCCCCCATTCGTTCCTTCTGCACCTATAGTCATCAGTGAGATCAGCTCTTCTCTGCTCTCACATCAGTTACAAATCCATTGAAGGTTAGACATTGTTAAAAATCCAATTACCCTAGCTGAACAGTGATCTGAACATTAGACATTATGAAACAAAAAAAGACCTGGCCTTGACAACAAAAAAAAATTTTAAACGCTTTGCAATTTTGTAAAACGCCATCATTCTGGTTAATTACTGAATCTTTCAAACTAAATCTTTCACGTTTTCATCAAAGGTTTTTTGTGATATTTCCGCTTTTAACATAAGCTATGCCTCGTCCTAATCTTTACTGTATGTAAAATAAAGTCACTTCTTAAATATTTAAGTGCTTTTCATTTCTTGTTTAGCTGCTTATGGGAATTCTTTCATGTGATTGGCTGCTTGGCTTCTTGACATTCCTGCTGTTCATTGAAGAGATCCTTCATTAATTAAAGCTGCAAAGGTGGAGAGAGGTAAAACTTTCACCATACAGATCACTAAATTTCTCAGCAATATTTTCTTAGAGATTAGTGAGCTCCCTTACTTTGCCAGTGACTGAGAAATCCAGGCTGCTGAGTTTGCAAAGCAGATATGACAGCGATTTCTTAACATTAAAAGCATTAATTGCTAGAGCTTCTTTCATCAGTTACTTTCTATATAGTAACTCAGAATTTGCTGTCGAAATAACAGTAAGTTTAATGCGGCTCACCACTACCATGTAAATTATCCATAAAAACAGTGAAGCTACCCGGGAATTTCCTATTGCCACAAGTTACTGGCCCTGAAATTCCCCATGAGTCTCATGAATTTGTTCTGCTTGTATGTTAATTTGCAATTATATTGCTGCAGAAAGTTAGGACGGTATTTTATATTTGCCACTGAAACCGTATCCTGATACAGAAAAAACTGTCAATAGCTCCAGCAATTGATCCTTTACAGAAAGTTGATGCATAGAATATTATTCACTTAATTCTTAAGGTGATCTTTACAGGTTTGTGTGCTTTATTAATTAGAGGCTGCTGTTATGCTAAATCTGACCACCAAATTTATGTTGTAATCTAGCTAAGGACTAGTAACTTTTATGTTTGAAACAAAGTGTAAGATCCCAGGGATTTACCGAGAGTAAAACCACAAGATTCCGCAGGTTTGAACAATCAAAAATAAACTTCACTGTACAGCAATCTTCAACACATATACAACTTATTTTCTAACACCTAGAATTACCATGCAGTAAATATGGGTAACAGACTATGATTGAACACACCACAGAGCACATCAAATGCAATAAAGATCAATCCCACAAGTTTCTCCCCCCAGATGTTAATGACACGATGGGTCATTAAATCTAATTAAACTTCACAAGGTATTTAAAATTCTTCATTTCGGCTGATCTGCTCTTGGAATTCGCTTTCGAGAGTCACTCTGTCATGAACTTTCTCAACGAATGCTCCCATTCTAGTCAATTGTCTTCTTTTCCTGAGTCTATTACCCCTGGGTTCCAAAAACTGGATTCTCTTACATGCACAACACTAGTTTTTCACAAGAAAACAAGCTTCACCAAGCCAGTACTTGTCTTGGATTTTTCTGAGCTCTAACCTTGCTCAGTTGCAGTCAGGAAATATTGCTTATGCATTTTTCAAACCCTATTTCAGCTACACTGAAGTATTAATGTCTACTGGCTCCTTCCAAGAACCTCATGGCTTTTCCTAACACAAAGACAGTGACCTTCCCACTTTCCCAGCTCCTAAGAACTTCTGCATCCTGACTCCGTTATTAGTTGCCCACTAACTCTTAGAGCATCCTCCCAGGTTCTGACAGCACAGAAACATCCACTGGTTTTGGCTGCTCACCAAGTCTCCTACATGGAATCTGCATTGTTCAGTGGCCTTCTCAACAGTACAGCTAAAAGCAGCATTCCTAATATGGAATCTATTCTCAGCCCAATGTTTTCCAACTTTCTCCAACCCTCTGTTCTTTGAACAGCTCCTCAGTGATTTAAAGAACCAGATGTCCTAGGTGACCAATCAAAAATCTGGAAATAAGTGTCTCCCCATTGCTGGGCAAAAATGAATGTTGCCATCTAGCAATTCATGGACTGCTTATATTACAAGTTTTACCAGTTCCAGATTGCTGGCTTGCTCAGTACAAACAATGGATATATATATAGAGAGAGAGAGAGAGAGAGGAGAAAATGCACACATTGAAGGCAATGAGTCACTGGTACTGATGTAACATAGTCACTTAACATGCCAGTAATAATTGATCTTTTTCTTTCTACAAGTAATTTTTTCAACAATGTGGTTGCTTCTTGAGTATTAAAAAGCTAGTCTGGCATTGAACCATATCATTTAAAAGTTTTATCTTTTGCTTTTACATTTTGTTAGTAAATTTAAAAACTTACTTTTGTCTCCTGGATCTTTCTCTCTTAATCCTATCTTCCTCTAATTATTTTTCCCAGGCTACATGATTTAGCATTGCATTAAATAGTCTAGGTTACACTTCCAGCGTTAGACTCTCGGGGGTGGATCATAATTTTCCCATTTTCAGTGTTGCAGGGCTTGAATCTCCATGATACATTTCCTCTCCCTAGGACATTTTCTGGAGGGGGCCAGCATCAGGTCAGTTGCTTGCTCACCAAAAATTTTGCCTTTGTTGGACTGGTCTCCCATTAGATAGGGAGGTCACCGTCTGAATGGAGGTCGCCTCCCTAAAGGAGATTGGTGGCCCATCAAATCCAGAGGGTTGCTTTTCAAAGAGGTGGCCTTTGGCAAGGAGCACACCCACAAGCCAAATGCTTCCCCTGGAGATGTCACCCTTCTAAATCCTGAGACTTATCAGTTTGCTACCTCTGAGAGCCTTTATTAAACCTACCTAAGCCAAAGGCACTTCCATTTTGATGTGTCCTCCAAGTCTCTGAACATCCCTGAGCAGCACCCAATTCTCACACTGAAGCTGCTGCGTTTGATGAGCAGCATTAGGAATCTATCCACCATCCTTAACTGCACAACAAACTCAATTAGGAGGCCGCCTCTGGGAAAATGGATCCTCTGACCTGGATCCTACCAGATAGAGGCCTAAGATTCCATGTTGACTTGACATCAGGTTCCCAAAGTCCTGTATATCCAAGGAAGGATTCTCCAATCTGATTGGTAAAGGCAATAGATCACTGTTTGTCTTGTTCAAACAAGGGGATCACCTATTAGAGGACAATGTAGAGTTTTGGCTGTCGAAATAGCAAATGTTCTAGTATAAACATCCACAAAATGTCTATGAGCAAGTGTTAGTGTAAGTGAACAGTAGGCAATTTTCACTTGCAGCTGACCACAAAATACAGGCCAAAGGTTTTGTGTCCTGATGAAAAATACAGCAAATTATGATGTTGATTATATTTAACAAGAGCACAGCAGTCATAACATTTTGTTCCATCAGTTTTATCAAACCATAGGCAAATGCCAAAGTAATGAATCACATATAATTTTGTACCCTGGAGCTAGGTTGAGACTATGCAGATTCATTTCACTGATATCACTTACTAATCATGAGTTAGAGACTGTAAATCCATCAATTTGAGCTAAAGGTGAAATATGAATTCTATTTCAGTGTACTATACATGAAGAAAGAATCAATCATATTTACATCCGCAATAGCATGGGGTAGAAATTCACTCCATACAACATGCACAACAAGTCATAGTAGTAGAGAGTATCTAAAGAGCACCTGAAATATGTCCAGAACCAGTATCAGACAGGGCATGTTCCAACATCAGGACAGCCAACCTAATTAGGCCTTTAACGTATACAAATTAGTTCATAAAATAAAAGTCTTCACCTCTTAAGAGAGAAACTGAGATGGTCTGATTGAAGCAGATTAAACAATGCTCTGCTTTGGGTTTCCCAGGCACCGATACAGTCTCCCAAATAAACCTGCTCAGAGCTAAAATCCACCTGGTTATTTGCACAAATTTTGTGGTTTAACCACACTTAGCTTGGATTCCTTTCAGCTATTGGGATTTAAATCACGCCCAGCAGATTCATTAACCTGTTTGCTGATTTTGGTCAGTGCATTTATCAACAAACCACAATTGTGATGTATTAACATGCTCTGTGAGAAAGGAATATTTGTTTCACTTTCTCCATATATTTAATGTACAAAGTTAAATGTGTGTATAAAGAAATGTCTTCTTAAATTAGCTTCAACTCAAATGCCTAATTACAGCTTTTAAATGAGAGTACAATCTTTGAGAGGATCTGGGCCTAGTTTCACCAAGTGTTCCTACAGAACAGTGCCAGATTTTAAAGAAAAGCTTGCTCAAAGAACATCTGGACTTTTACTAAAACAAACAGCATCACCAGGCATTTTACGGTGCACATAATGTCAAAAATCTTCCCAAGTGTTTCAAAGCAGAAAAAAAGTTATCAGTGGCAGAAATGAACTCCAAGAGAAGCAGGACAAAGGAGTAATGATGAAAAGTTAATAATACTCGAGGGGCCATCAAAGATTTGGCTTGGTGGTTTTAATTTTCCGGTGTAAAGACTTAATTGTGATAAGCAACAAGTGAAGTGCTTTCACTCACTGGGTGAAATGACCATTGGAATTAGGTTGCCAACTTTGCTTGGGAGAATCCTGAATTTGCTATTTGTTTCAGAGCGCTGTTGCTGGCAACCCTGGAGAAGAGTTCATCACAAGGTCAGGTCACACGCAAGGATAGTCCGAGCGTTAGCACTTGCAGCCAATAAGTTGGCTTTGCTCCCCACCCCCCAACCCTGTTATAGCTCCAGTTACATTGGTGCCAATTGAAAGAGGTTGCTTGGTTTGCCAAGAGTGCAAGGTCAGTGAATTTACAATGTGTGGGCCGGTGGTTACAGAGCAGCTGTGGAGCAGGGAGTAGGAGAATGGATTGGAATGGAGGCAGAAGAATTTGTATGGAACAGTTTTGCCAGGACCCAATCTGGGAGTATCAGCAATTTTCTGAAGCTAAAAAGAAACATATCAGTGTACTGCATAATTAATGTAGCCAGTCTGGGTTGGGGGTGAGGCCAGGGGTACAGTAAGTATATACCTGTCTGCTTCCTTTCGCAATGTCACTCTGATTATCTTTAACCTGGGGAGGGAAGGGGGGAAGGCAAGCAATATCACTTTTAAAAAACATTGAGCAAGAATTAAATTGGGATCCAGGAGAATTTTTTTTTATGCATGTTTCATGCCTTGGTGCCTTCATGACTGAACTCTCAATTCCTGCCCACACCAAGCCAAAAAGGGAGTATCGCATGGGAGGGAACCAGAAGTCCTACAAATAAGCATAACCGATTATATAGAAAATGATGAAAACATCGATAATTGATGCCACCTGGCTTAACAATGAAAAATATCAATGTTTCTGTCTTAGCCCAAATGTATAAGTATCATGTAATAAGTACTTCATCTTGCAATTTGAGCTTATACTTCTACCTGCACATTGAGATTTTGGCCTGGAACATCCCGGACTGATATCTGCTGATGTACAATCCTGGAGTCTGCTTGTTCACATCTCTAAGTCAAATCTCTTCAACTCCATACTGCTTAAGTCTATACAGAGTAGGTTCACAAGCACAGCTCTTTAGTGTAGTGCCTGAGAGTCTTTGTTCATATGCTCACCCTAGACTGGTGTCTTCCCGCTTACTGGCATTAGAGTCATGCGGTCAGTTACATCATGATTTACATGAATCTCATGATGCCACCTCTCCTCCACGTCTCTCTCTAATTGGTCTACATTATTCCAATAATTTATTTTTACTTACATAGTCTTTAGTCATTAAAATCATTATTGACATAATTACCATTGGCACTGTTATCACCATTATTACTGCTTCCCCCCTACTCCAAAAGTCTGAATCTCACAGATCAAGATGATTTGGAATGTTAACTGGATGGCCCTATTTGGTTCACTTAGTTTTAATTTTAGGGTGATGGTGTTGTTAGTGTCTGGAATGATTCTATCGCTATCAAATATTTTATCAAATATACTGGCTGTTTCACGCCCTGTGATAATCATACTCTGTCTCACTTCTAGGCTTGAGCTTGGGCTTCTGTTCCTCCTGCAAGTACCCTCAGCATTCTGACAACATAAAGGGCTCAGTTGATGCATTTGTCTGATGGTCATGGCTTTTGACTTCTTATCCCTTCAAATCAGACTCTTTGTCTTGGCTTTAAGATTGACAGAGATCTTACTCTGTGTCTAAAGTTATGTTAGCACTGCTAGTTTTTACTGTGCATTTTCTCTGGTTGTTTTACCTTCTTATAGCCTTGAGAGGTTATGTTTGGCTTGACATGCTTTTCTAAAACTGGGGTGTCTGTTTTTAGCATCTCCTGATTAACAATTCCACTCATGAGTATTTATTATTCAAAGATGTTTCTCGGTCATTGAGTAGCGCTAATTCCCAGTTTGGATTCTAATAGATCAGTTACTTC
Source organism: Rhincodon typus (assembly GCF_021869965.1). Classification (NCBI taxonomy): domain Eukaryota; kingdom Metazoa; phylum Chordata; class Chondrichthyes; order Orectolobiformes; family Rhincodontidae; genus Rhincodon; species Rhincodon typus. The sequence goes on from NC_063339.1 coordinate 42,817,188, forward strand.
ACAGTCTTGACTGGATTGGAGAACTTGTCACTTAGTTAACATGAATTTGCTGAAATCCTTGTTCAAGAATTGAAGTCCACTATCCCATACTGATTCTTCCAGGAAACTTTTTATGGCAAAGATACTTTTCAGAGCCCTGGTCACGGAATCCACTGTGGTTGAATAAAACTTTATTACTTTGATCCATCTTGAATAATCGACATAAATACATCTTCTATCTAAAACCAACAAACAATATATTGCTAGCCTTCCAAGAAATCGTGATGTGGTTGTTGACTGTGAAAGCATTTGGTTGTGCACATATTTGGCCTAATGAAACATAATCCTACACACCTATTGAAGTACCTGGAACAGTTTGTTTGGATCTTGCCCTACATTTTGATACCTAGATGCCCCCTCAAGTTTCTTCAGCATTTTTCTTTGCAAGAACTTTGGTAAAACAATTTTATGGTTATGTACCAATAAATCTTTCACAAATGTCAAATGTTGCTTCTGTTTGTTTTGCTTTGCAGCTTTCGATCTGCTGGATTATATTTCAACCACCCCTGCAAATAGAGTAGTCAGAGCCTGTGCACACCTTTGAGCTGCATGCATTTGCCCTCAGTTGCCAGTAAAGTGTTCATCATTGCCTTAGAACAAGGCTGTATGTCTTCGACAAGGATGAGATCTTTTACTGATTGATTCATGGAATGCTCTCAAGAGTATATCTACCATTACTTGCTCTTTGCCTGGAACAGCATATTCCCTAGCCATATCTCTCTCGTCTAAGCCTGAATCTTTGTATATTCTCGAGGCATTTTTGAAATTTTTTTGTTACCCAAGACTTGTGGTCTGGCTCGACCTGGATTTTCACTCCCATGAGGTAGACTGTAAACACTTCACATCCCAATGTAAAATGTTAACACTGCCTTCTCTATGGTTGCACACTGTATCAGTATCCATTAAATCTCTTGGATGTGAAGTAGACCAGGTTTGTATTCCATCAACGTGCACTTAAATAAGGACTGCTCCAAATCCTGTGGATGGTGCAACTACAGCTACTATAATAGCTAATGCACTATAATAATGAATAGAAAGTAAATTCTCTTTGATGTTTTCAAAATTACAGTCTGTTCCTGACTCCAATATCATTGCTGGTCTTCTTTTCAAAAGGACTCTTATGGGTTGAGTAAAACTGGCTATGTTAGAGATAAATTTTCCCACTTGTTTTACTGGGACCTAAGAACATTCTTCACATACTTCCATGTTGGAAATTCAACAATGGCTCTTGCCTTCATGATGATGCCTCATTCTTGGACAATGTGTCCAATGAATGCACTCATCTACAGAATTGACATTTTACATTTTGTTTAAGACCTGCATTGTATATTTCTTTGATATGTCTCTGGTCCTCAAGTCAAGTTAATTCTTTGCTTGTACCATGTACCAGGATGTCACCACATTGCAAATGGTCTGCTGTTTGCCATTCAATATTCTGGATTTTGCCCTTTGGGAAATATCTGAGTGCAGAGGAGATCCCAAATGTTTGAAGCAATACCACCAGAATGATGCAAAAATTTATCTGCCAGAAACCATTATTGGTATCCAATTGTATGTCTTGTGGACAATTTTGACAACCTTTTGTTGACTAATGAAATAGGATCGATATCCCCTTTAACATCATTGTTTAACTGAGTGAGATCCACACATAAATTTAGTGCTCCATATGCCTTGGGAACAGTTACTATCCCCAAGTATCATTGTGTCATCTGTGTCACTGATGATATAACCCCACTTTCAATCATGTTGACTAACTAAGATTCTACGTTCCCCACTGAAATATGAGAATTTTTCCTGGGCACGTACATACAGATGGATTTAGCACCTATTGCAGTATAATGTGATACTCCTGCTTCAATTTTACTACACCTCTGAACAACTTTGGAAATTCTTGCCAAAATTCTCTACTGGTCTTTATTCTGAAGTACAGTACCCACTGTCTCCAAGAAACTCAAATGATTATATGCATTTCTGCTCAATAATGATTGATCTGGTTCCTTCTGATAACCACATCCATGAAGATTTACATCTCCTGCATCTTGTAGTTATGATAGCTGGTATGACTCTCATTGACTTCAACCATGGCAAATTGCCTGCCAATACTGGAACAGCTACTCCAGTATTAAGTTTAAATTCTGTTTCAAATCTTTCTACCTTCAATTTAATGTTTTGCACTCTTTGATCTCACCTAGGAATGTTATCTTTACCTTTTGCTCTGTATCTTTCTGTACTTGAATGTTTTCTTTGTTGCACGATTTTCATTAGTCTGGCAATTCTCCTTTTTCAAGATCTTCTCTATGACTTTGAGATGATGAAAGTGCTGATAACTTGGAATATTGTGTAAAGTGTACTGACTGGCCACACTTGCAGCATTCAGCATATCCTGCTAGATCTTTCATTGCATTGGTGGTTCTGTTTCGAGTTCACATTTTGTACATCCTAAAATAGTTGACGACATTGATTCCTGCTTGTTTGGTGTCTTGGTAGACTCTCAGGTGGGTGATGATACCATCTCGGATTGCCCATTGAACTGTGTCAGAAGAATCCGAAGTGTTTGTGCATACTATGGACTAATTCTGGGCCCTGATTTCAGCTGCACCATGAATTTGTTGCGTTGTTTTAGTGTTAAATCTTCTTGAATAGACGAAAGTCTGGACTCTTTTCATCCCTCGCACCAACTGCTGAATGGTCTGTAATTAATTCATCCTCCGAAAAGCTCCATACCCACAACATTCTGCTAGACGACAAGATCAATCTGTCAAAAAGGATTCTATTGATTCTTTGAATGCTAGGATCACTGACTAAGTCTCACCTGTTATATCACTACATTTCTTTTGGTGCTAAAGTATGCATTGAATGCTTTTATCAACGCATCATACTACGTGATCTTTTTTTCCGCACAGCATTATCAGAACATCATCAGCTAATAGACCTACAGCAGATAAAAACATGTTGATTTGATGGTACTGCTCCTTCGCATAAGCCTGAAGCCTATGGAGCAAAAACTGCCACTCCCCCTTCAGGGCTCATTGCAGGGCTTCAACATTATCAAGTAATAGAGATAATGGAAAAGTTTCTACACGAATCCATAGGGATGGTTGCTGACTGATTTGGGTTGTATACTTCAATTATTCCGCCTCTTGCTACGGAATGTTCTGATCCTCTGCTTGTAATCTTGACCATGAACATTCCTCATCACAATGGATGTTTTGGCATCACCAGCATCTCCCACAATGATGGCATCGCTGCAACAGCCTCAGTACTCAATAACACCAACCGCCAATTTCCAGATGCCATCCTACAACTCATTCGCTTCATCCTCAACCACGTCTTCACCTTCAACAACCAGTTCTTCATCCAGACACACAGAAAAGTCATTGGGATCAAATTTGCACCCCAACACACCAACATTTTTATGCACAAGATTGAGTGAGACATCTTTGCTGCATAAAACCTCCGACCAACGCTTTACACCAGATACATTGACGACTTTTTCTTCCTTTGGACCCATGAAACAACTACGTAGCGATATCAACAAGTTTCATCCCACCATCAGATTTACCATGGACTACTGTTCAGAATCAGTCTCATTCTTGGACTCACACATCTCCATCAAGGATGTATATCTCAGTGCCTCACTCTACCGCAAGCCTACTGATAACCTCACAATGCTGCACTTCCCTAGCTTCCACCCTAAACATATTAAAGAAACCATCCCCTACAGACAAGCCCTGTACATACATAGGATCTGCCCGGATGAGGAGGAATGCGATTGACACCTGAAGGTTTTGAAGGACGCCGTTATAAGAATGGAATATGATGCTCAACTCATCGTTCGCCAATTCCGATGTGCCACAGCGAAAAAAACCGCAACGATCGCCTCAGAAGGCAGACACAGGATATAACCGACAGAGTAGCCTTCATCGTCCAGTACTTCCTCAGAGCAGAAAGATTGTGTCATGTTCTTTGCAGCCTTCAACATGTCATCGATGATGAGTATCTCACTAGGATCTTCCCCATGCCTCCACTTCTTGCCTTCAAGCAACCATCAAACCTTAAACAGACCATTGTTCACAGCAAACTACCCAGCCTTCAGGACAGCATCGACTACAACACAACAAAACCCTGCCATGGCAACATTTGCAAGATATGTCAGATCTTCGACATGGACACTACCATCACATGTGGGAACATCACCCACCATGCCCAGGGCAGATACTCATGTGACTTGGCTAATGTTGTCTATCTCATACGCTGCAGGCAAGAATGCCCCGAGGCATGGTATATTGGCGACACCATGCAGACGCTACATCAACGGATGAATGGACACCGCACAACAGTAGCCAGACACTTCAGCGGTCAAGGACATTCAGCCTCCGATCTTCGGGTAAGCATTCTCCAAGGCAGACTTTGAGATACACAACAACCCAGAGTTGCTGAGCAGAGACTGATAGACAAGTTGCGTACACATGAAGATGGCCTCAACCATGATCTTGGGTTCATGTTGTGCCACAGGTGACACCACTCTGTATCTGTAAAATCTTCCTTACTGTCCTGTTTTGACAGCATCACCTTGATATATTATGATCTCTCTACCTTATTTAGTTTGTACAGTTATTGATTCAACATGCAATTCCATCCGATTCTTAATTTTTTGTAAATATCTCCCTGCCTCACTTAATAGGATTATAGGTCATTCCTTTGCTGGTTATTCAGCTGTTGACACTTTACTCACTGTCTAATGCTCTTGGTCACCTGCGGAGAGTTATCTTCTGACATTTCACTCACACCAGTTGTATAATCTTTTGATGTCTCTGCCCTTGATCTCTCTGCTTATAAGATGTGGGTTTGTGTGCTCTGCTTGGTCACTGTACCTGATGAATGGTCCATGCTCCAAAAGCTTGTGTGATTTCAAATAAACATGTTGGACTATAACCTGGTGTCATGTGACTTAAAGTCATCAAGTAATACAGCATGGAAATAGGTCCTTTGGCCCAAACTGGTCCATGCTGACCATTGTGCCCTCTCAGCTAGTTCCAATCCCTCTAAACCCTTCTCATCCATGTACCTACCCAAATGTTTTTTTTAAATGTTCCTATTGTACATGCTTCAACCACTTTCTCCGGCAGCACATTCCATACACACACCACTCTCTGCATGAAGAAGCGGCCCCTCAGTTTCTTCTTAAATCTATCCCCTTTCACCTTAAACCTATGCCCTTTAGTTTTCAATTCCCATCCCTAGAAAAAAGACAACAAGCATTCATTCTATCTATGCCCCTCATGATTTTATACACCTCAATAATCTCATCCCTCATTCTCCTATGTTCCAAGGAATAAAGTCCTATCCTAGCCAACCTCCCCCTGTAACTCAGGGTTACTAGTGCTTGCAACATCGTCTTAAATCATCTTTGCACACTTTCCAGTTTAACTATGTCTTTCCTATAACAGGGTGACCAAAACTGTGCACAATACTTCAAGTGCAGCCTCACCAACGACTTATACAATTGTAACATAACGTCCCAACTCCTATATACAATGCCTTGACCAATGCAGGCCTGCATGCTAAATGCCTTCTTCACCACCCTGTCCACTGTGACGCCGCTTTTAATGAACTATATGCTTGTATTCCTAGGTCCCTCTGTTCCATGACACTCATCAGGACCTTACCATTTACTGTATAAGTCCTATTTTGGTTTGACTTTCCAAAGTGCAACACCTCACACTTATCTGTATTGAATTGCATTTGCAAATCCTCAGCTCACTTCCCCATCTGATCAAGATCTCTCTGTAATTTTTGATAACCTTCTTCGCTATCAATAATACCTCTTAATTTTGTATCATTCACAAACTTACTAACCATACCTTGAACATTCACATCCAGATCATTTATGGAAATAACAAAGGTCCCAGCACCGACCCCTGTGGGACACCACTAGTCACAGGCCTCCAGTCAGAGAAACAACCTTCAACCATCACACTCTGCTCCTACCATGGAGCCAATTTTGAATCCAATTAGCTAGCTCTCCCTGGATCCCGTGCGACCTAACCTTCATGACTAGCCTGCCCTGCAGGACCTTGACAAAGGCCTTACCAAACTCCATACAGATACAACCCACTGCCCTACCCTCATCCATCCTCTTGGTTACCTCTTCGAAAAACTCTAAAAGATTTGTCAGACATGACTTGCCGTGTACAAATCCATGCTGACTATCCTTAATCAGACCTTAATGATCCAATGTTGGTTGATCCTGTCCCTCAGTGTCCTCTCCAATAACTTGCCTACCACTGATGTCAGTCTTACTGGCCTGTAGTTCCTGTAGTCCTTGCTACCTTTCTTAAACAATGGAACAACATTAGCCACCTTCCAGCCTTCTGACTTTGGCTTAGCAATCTTCCAAGGTTGTTTTTCCTGCCCATCAATGTCTTCCCAAAATCAGTGTCTTTGGAAGTCTTGGCCTGCTATTGGAGTCTTCTCAGTTTTTACTCAACTGTACCTTTGAAGTTTTGAGATCCTGTCCTTCCTTTGAGGTTCCCTGCTGTGCCTGTGAACTTTTGTTTCAACTTCAGGTCCTGGCTCCAAGGTTAGTACCATCATTGCTATCATATGTAATCCTGTGCTTTAGTCCATCTAGCTACCTGCACATTTCCGAGCAATGATCATCTGTACATCCACTGATTCTGTGGCTGCTTACTCATGAGGTACCCTAAGTAAGGATCTTCAACTGTTTATATAAAATAATACTCCTTTATTTACATCAGTATGTAGGAAAATGCCTACAAAGCACAGTGTGGCAACTATAGAGATATCACGTCTCTGTCCATAGCAGGAAAGATCTTCTCTCACATCATTCTGAATAGGAACAAATCTACTGGAGCCATAGTGTATCTTTTGTTCAGTTCGCAGTACTATGAACATGAGATGACAAATGCAGGAAAATGCCTCAAGCAGAACATAGCCCTTTACTTCATTTTTGTTGTCTTTGCAAAGGCCTTTGACACGGTCAATAGGCAGTCCTCTGGATATTCCTGGAACAATGTGGTTGGCCAAAAACAGTTGTTGAGAGCACGCACATGTTCCACAATGGAGCGATGGGTCAAATCCTTTTACATGGCAAACCATTAACTCTCTTTGAAATCTTAACGAAAGTGAAGTAAGACTGCTTTCAATCACCTCTTTAATCTGTTCTTCACCTGTGTCCCTAGCCGTGCTATCATGCAACTTTTTCACACAGTGTGGTTCATGTATGGAATGAACTGCCAGAAGAAGTGGTAGATGCATGTGGTTACAACATTTAAAAGACGTTTGAACAGGTACATGAATAGGAAAGGTTTAGTGCGATATTGGCAAAACACAGGAAAATGAAACTAGTTTAGTTTGGGAAACCTGGTTGGCATGGACGAGTTGGATGAAGAAGTCTGTTTCTGAGCTATATGACTCTTTGAGGGAATGTATTCTTGATACTGTCTTGACAGCGCACTCTTTGACCCATGACATGTCAGTGTAAAACTGAACCTTCCACAAAATTCATCAAAGATGTCCTTTTGGCCAATCATTGTGTCTTGACAGATCACAGACAGAGAGATCTGCAGATCTTAGTTGACGAATTTTCAAAAGTTTCAAATCTTCTTGAATTGGCAATCAGTCTTGGAGATACTAGTTCTTGCTAAATTCCAGCACTGTTTAACCAGACAAATTCAAAGAATGTTGATTGCCTTTAATACACTGGAACCATAATCTCTAACAACAGTTTGCTTGATATAGAGATATCAGCTAGGACCATCAAGGTGAGCCAGGCAGTCGGAAAGCTTCACACTAGAGTACTAAATGACCACAGTATTAGTCAATCCATGAAGATTAAAGATGTATATTGACCTTATCATTATTTCCCTCATTTATAACAATGAGTGCTATACTGTAATGCTCCTGAAAACCCAACTCTTCTGGGTAAGGCACTTAGTTAGAATGGAGGACCATTGCATTCTGAGATTGTTGCTGTATGGAGAACTAGTATCTCGCAAAAGAAATCAAGATCAGCCACATAAGCACTACAAAGACATTCTCATGGTAAACCTGAAACCATGAAGCATCAGGAGTTGGACGAATCATTGTGAGAACTCACTGGAAAGTCCTGACCTGTAGAGCTTTTGTTACTTTTGAAAAGGATCAATGTCAATGTCTCATTGCAGTCCATCAGTAACATCATCAAGGAGCATTTGTCTGTGTTGCAAAATAATGGTTATAATGTCCTATCTGTTTCTGATTCTGTGAGTTCAGACTGAGATTCTAAAGAAGAGTCATATTGGACTCAAACTGTTAACTTAATTTCTCTCTTCACAGATATAGGCAGGTCTGCTGAATTTCTCCAGCATTTTCTGTTTTCGTATCCATGTTTGTGTTCATTCAGTACATCCATCATCATCTTCAAACTTGAAAGAGAACATCATAATCATCACAGTATGTTCTGAAATCCAGCTCTCATGTAAAAGACAAGGAAAAAAACATGAAAGACTCTTCATATGCTCATTCTACACTGGTGTCTTCTCTCTTACTGACATTAGACTCATTTTGATTTATATGAGTCTACTTGTAGCACACAAAGGAACATGATAGAGGTTAATAGAACATAGAACATAGAACATAGAACATTACAGCGCAGTACAGGCCCTTCGGACCTCGATGTTGCGCTGACCTGTGAAACCAATCTGAAGCCCATCTAACCTAAACTATTCCATTATCATCCATATGTTTATCCAATGACCATTTAAATGCCCTTAAAGTGGGCGAGTCTACTATTTTTGCAGGCAGGGCATTCCACGCCCTTACTACTCTCTGAGTAAAGAACCTACCTCTGACATCTGTCCTATATTTATCACCCCTCAATTTAAAGCTATGTCCCCTCGTGCTAGCCATCACCATCCGAGGAAAAAGGCTCCCACTGTCCACCCTATTTAATCCTCTGATAATCTTGTATGTCTCTATCAAGTCACCTCTTAACCTTCTTCTCTCTAACGAAAACAGCCTCAAGACCCTCAGCCTTTCCTCATAAGACCTTCCCTCCATACCAGGCAACATCCTGGTAAATCTCCTCTGCACCCTTTCCAATGCTTCCACATCCTTCCTATAATGCGGTGACCAGAACTGTACGCAATACTCCAAGTGCGGCCGCACCAGAGTTTTGTACAGCTGCAACATGACCTCATGGCTCCGAAACTCAATCCCTCTACCAATAAAACCTAACACACCGTACACCTTCTTAACAACGCTATCAATCTGGGTGGCAACTTTCAGTGATCTATGCACATGGACACCGAGATCTCTCTGCTCATCCACACTACCAAGAATCTTACCATTAGCCCAGTACTCTGTATTCCTGTTACTCCTTACAAAAGGGAAAGACAATGGGGGAACACATAGACAAGATGAGAAAAAAGTGAATTGGATGGGGGAGACAAGATGGTTGATATTCAAAATTGACAATGGCACAAGAAAGTAGGTGACATGGACAGAGATAGAGATGAAGGAATGAAGAGGTTATCTTGGATGTAAAGAATGCATGAATAGTTAAAGTAGAGATAGTAGGAACTGCTGATGCTGGAGAATCTGAGATAATAAGGTGTAGAGCTGGATGAACACAGCAGGCCAAGCAGCATCAGAGGAGCAGGAAGACTGACGTTTCGGGTCTGGACCCTTCTTCATAATTGTTAAAGTAGATTAGCTAAAGTACAAGGGGAAAAGCACATGCAAATGTAACGATCACCTCCTGTTGTGTGCCCAATAAATTCAATAACGCAATCTTTGTTTTATTCATTAAAAACCTGTATCTTTCTCTTTTTCCAGCCCTTTCCTCTGCATTTGCTTAAGAAGAAAGGAAGTGCAAGCAAAGGGTGAGTACAACAATATTTTAAAATTGCAGCAAACTGGATATCACATGATTAGATCATATATAATAAGGTGTTATGTAATGAGGTTTCATATGACCAAACTTCATGAACTAACAGCAAGACAGCGTCACGTGGGTGTAAACATTTTTATTTACGTTAACACCACTTAATTTAAAATGTAAACTTCAATTTCACTTTGATGTACTGAACACTGATTATGTGAGTTTAATCAAGTTTCGAATGCCAACTGTGATGGTGTGAACACAAATGTAAAACTGAGGCTGCATTCTAATGAAGTGGTAATGAAAGCACACTTTTCGGAACTGACACTTTCCTTCAATAGAGAGTGTGGATAGAGTTACATGTTATTCTGGATGAAACTAATGCAGAAATAACATATTTCTTGTGTAAATTGAAGTGTGAAACAGGCTCTTATTGATTAAAAGCATGGAAGTGTTGACAGGACCACACTGCTGCAGAGCACGAGCAATTAGAGAGCAGTTGTCTGTTAATACCAACCTGTTTTAAATTCAGCTGAAGGTATCTCGTATAAATTATTTCCAAAGTAAAAAGTTTAAAAACTTATACTACAAAAAATTATTTCCTTACCATCACATTTTATTTCTATTGCTTAACTCAATTTTGGAGTGAAGCCCATTTTAAGATGAATTGAACTGCTGAATGAACACAGCTGCATTCAAAATTCTTAATAACTCTAGGCAACAGGCCGGGCTGTGTATTTCTGGGATTAAGTGTCCGTTTTGACTAACATGACATGTTTAAAATTTTTTGCAGATTTATTTATTGGAATTTTAATTTACTGTGAGGTCAATGACAATACCATCTTAGGCATGTATTTGTCTGACAGATCGGCAGGTCCAGATTGACCTGGTCCATTTTCTTCGTGCTTTTTGGATTCCATAAAAGACAAAAATGGGAAGTCAAAAAAAATGGCATTGTATCTATTAGCTTGTTTGCCCCTTATATTGTTTGTCTGCTATTACCTGAGAACCAGCCTCTTACACCCTCACACCTGCTAGGCTGACATTTGAGGTACCACGGGCACATCCTTCTAACCGTAAGGGGCCAAATTTCCAGCTTATTTTACTGTCCCCCGGGCTGCTCACATTCCACATTTTGTTTCTAGCATGAAGGATGTTGTTTTAAATCATAATAGTAACCAGGCTGTAATCACATTATAGCACACATGGAGAACTTGCAAAGATCATGTGTTTCAGATTTGACATTCTGATTTATGGTTGTGTGCTCCAGTTACACAGCTGCAATCTCATTTCTGAACAAAGATGGTTTTTATTTTTCTATTACTTCGCTCCAGCTCTTTTCTTTTCAGCAGAGGGAACGTATACTACCAGTTAAAGTCATAATACAAGCACAAACGTGCTGCTTTTTTTCACTTGACAATAACACTATTTTCTTTGTAGTAAAATGACTATCTCTTGATAGGTAGATACAGTCATACATAATTTCTCATATTTGTCCAACAGAGCCTTTCTCCAGAAACTAATCTTTGCAGAAAGCAGTTTATAATTTTAAATGAACCCAAGAAAAATGTGCTGTTTTCTCAGTACTTATAAATCCTTCCTTCCTTCATTAAATATACTTTATTATTTGAGCTTTAATTATAAGATTGGCCTCAGTAAAGCAAACTCAAACTGATCTGATTTTAGATTGACCTTATAAGGAATTTTACACTTAAATACATAAACAACAGTATCAGCTACAAACTGGGTGTTTGGGGAATTTTCCATAAATTGGTAGAAAGAGTTGGAGCCAAAATCAGTTACCAAAACCAAGGAAACATTTTTCTTATTCACTAGTGGCACATTTGCATTCCATGAGCAGAACCACTTCAAGCAGAAGCTCTGTGGGCTGATATCCACACTGCAGGGTGATACCAAAACACCTGTGGCAAAATCCCTGTACAATTTGTTTGAAAATCTCAGTAACAACTTTAATTTTCTAGACCTCCCTTGATGTCAGCAGAAAATTTTATCCAGGCCAGCAATTCAAAAAGCAAATCACTAAACCCGCCTGCAGCTCTAGGAAATGGAAGTCTGTGGTATAACGGTTATCATTTATGTTTGCCCCGGGTTTAATTAGACTCAATCAGAGCTTCCAGAGATGGGCGTTTCTCTTGCACCTCCTTCATGTTACAGTGTTGTCCCTGGAACAATGAAGGCCAGTATGATTGTGCTGTATAAGTGAAACATAATTCATTGACCGTTTCATAGTTTTGCACATTTGCTTCTAAATGAGTCTTCTATTTTCAATAAATTCATATGAATTGTTTATTATTATGTTGTTTCAAATGTGCAGTTGATATAAGATTGTTATATCTTGGGACTGCATCTTTAATCTACAATAAGATGAAGCTAGCTATCTGTTCTAAAGTCTGCATAATACAAAGCCTGGGGGATCTGCCAATTGAAGACCGAAGGGAGGCCTGGATTCTTTTGCTGAAAAGAAGATGTAAGGTTTGGAGACAATGGCACCAGCATTTGGGCTGACAAGTGTTGGATTGTTAGTCTCCAAAATGCCAGGAGGGTGATGAGAATGTTGGATTGTGAACACTGTATGACTCTATGACTTGTCCTTTTAACAGTCTATGGGGAGGTGATGGCGTAGTGGTATTATTGCTGGACTATTAATCCAGAGGCCCAGATGGCATTCTGGGGATCCTGGTTTGAATCCTGCTGTGGCAGATGGTAGAATTTGAATTCAATAAATATCTGGAATTAACAATTTAATGATGACTGTGAATCAATTGTCAGGAAAAACACATCTGGTTCACTAATGTCCTTTAGGGAGAGAAACTGCCTCCTTATCAGGTCTGGCCTACATGTGACTCCAGACCCACAGCAAAGTGTTTGATTTTTAACTGCTCTCTGGGCAATTAGGGATGGGCAATAAATGCTGCCTAGCCAGTGATGCCCTCATCCTGTGAATGAATAAAAAAAAATTTAATCCAATGACAATAGAGAGTCAGGGTTCAAACTGTAGCTAATCAGCATTCTTTCCAGTTATAAGGCCAATGTGATTCATGTTGCCATTGAGATGGCATTTGAGAAGGGAATGTTTTCCAAGATGTTCCCAAAGTCTTTTGAGATCTGGATGACAAGCAACTACTAGAGGCCAAAATGCTCTATCATCCACCTTGCAGGATTGTGGGTAGGAGCTTGTGCTCAGAGTGAAAAGACAAAATTCAAGAAAATTTTAGGTCAAGCCTGGGAGACTTTTCTAGTTTACATAAGAAGGTGAATATCCAAGAGAGACAACCCCTCGCTATAAAAAGGAGTTCTGGTGTTCAGAATTAACAGGTTAGGAAAGAAACAGAGCAGAAGTAAATCCTTGAGAGTTAAAAACCGTTTTGCCCTGGTTTTAGGAGAATTGAATTTCTGCCTAAGGAACTATTTAAAGTTTAATCATGAAATGAGATTTTCAGTTGTGTTAACAGTAAAAGGGGATGGTTCTGCTCAGTAACTGAAAGGACAAGTTCCATATACAAATGATCTTGCTCCCAGTCTGCTTGTTACAGTAAAAGTGTTAAATGTGAAATGTTGACATATCGTCCTTTTGATTGACAATCAATTGAAAGTTCAGTTTTACTCTATGGCACTTGTAACAATGGGAATCTTATAAGGGCATGAATGGCATAGGCTACAGCAATAAATGTCACAGATCACACAAGAAGTCCAGTGAGAAAAAAAATAGAGATTGCTGGAAAAGCTCAGCAGATCTGGCAGCATCTGTGAAGAGAAATCAGAGTTGCCATTTTGGGTCCAGGGACCCTTCCTCAAAACTGATGGTAACGCGGAAAATGTTGGTTTCTATGCAGAAGATAGGGTGGGGGAAGGGGATAAGGAGTAAATGAAAGGTGGGGATAGAGCCCAAAGAGAGAGAAGAGCAGTTGGACAGACAAAAGAATGGGTAACGATCTGGCTAGGAGGGTGATTAGCTGTTAACGGAGACTGTTAGTGGCTAACAATAGGTAGTGTATAATGGCAGGCGATGTGACAACAAGGCATGGTCTGTGGGTTTGGGTCTAGAACATGGAAGAGTTCAGGCCCTAAAATTATTGAACTCGATATTGAGTCCGGAGGGCTGTAGGGTCCCCAAGTGGAAAATGAGGTGTTGTTCTTCCAGTTTGTGCTGAGCTTTGCTGGAACACTGCAGCAAGCCTGAGACAGAGATGTTGGCCAGGGAGTAGGGTGGTGTCTTAAAATGGCTGGCAACAGGTAGCTCAGGGTCTTTTTTGCTGGCAGAACATGGGTGTCCTGTGAAGCGGTCACCCAGTCTATGCTTTGTTTCCCCAATGTAGAGGAGACCGCATTGTGAGCAGTGAATGCAGTAGATTAGATTGTGAGAAGTGCAGGTAAAGTGCTGCTTCACCTGGAAGGCATGTTTGAGCCCTTGGATACTGGGAGGAGGTAAATGGACAGGTGTTACACCTTCAGTGGTTGCAGGGGAAGGTGCTGTAGGGCTGTGGCAGGGGAGGTGGTATTGAGAGTGAAGCAAGAGTGGACCAGGGTGTCCCGGAGGGAATGGTTCCCTATGGAAGGCAGACAAGGGAGAGGTGGAGTATTTATGTCTGGTGGACGCATCTCACTGGAGGTAGCAGAAATGGCGCCTGATGATCTACTGGATGTGGATGCTGGTGGGATGGCAGGTAAGGACAAGGGGGACCCTATCGCTCTCGCAGGAGGGAAGAGAAGGGGTGAGGGCGGAAGTGCAGGAGATGGTTCGGACCCAGTTGAGGGCCCTGTCAACAACGGTGCTGGGGAATCCTCGGCTGAGGAGGAAAATGGACATTTTGGAGGCTGCCATCTGAACATGTGTGACGGAGATGGAGGAACTGAGAGAATTGAATGCAGTCTTTACAGGAAGCAGGGTGTGAGGAAGTATAGTCCAGGTAGCTGTGGGAGTCCGTGGGTTTGTAGTGGATATTAGTGGCCAGTTTACCCCAGAAATGGAAACAGAGATGCCGAGGAAGGGAAGGGAGGTGTCAGACAAAGACCAGTTGAAAGTGAAGGCGGGGTGGAAATTGGAAACGATATCTCACGAACTTTTCCAATTCTGGATGAGAGAGGGAAGCAGCACTGATGATATCGATATAACAGAGAAAGAGTTGTGGGTGGGAACCAGAATAGGATTGGAATTTGGAATGTTCCACATACCCCACAAAGAGACAGGCACAACTAGGGCCCATGAGGGTACCCACGGCCACCCCTTTGACCTGAAGAAAATGAGAGGAGTTAAAAGAGAAGTTGTGATGGTGAGGACGGGCTCGGCCAAACGGAGGGTGATGGTGGGTGGGGACGGTTCAGGCCTTTGCTCCAGGAATATCCTGAGACCCTCCTGGTGGGGGATGGGCGTGTAAAGGGATTGCACAATCATGGTAAAGTGGAGGTGGCTGGAACCTGCAAACTGGAAATACAGAAACTGGCATAAAGCATCAAAGTGGGCAGGGACTGGACCAGGGGAGGAAAGACCTAGTCATGATAGAAGGAGATGAGTTCTGTGGGGCAGGAGCAGGCTGAAACAATGGGTCTGTCCAGACAGCCCAGTTTCTGAATTTTCAGGAGGAGGTAGAAGAGAGCTGTGTGGTACTGGGGGACTATGAGCTTGGAGGCAGTAGTAGGGGGAGATCAACAGATGAAATAAGGTCAGTGTCCGTAGTTGATACAATGGCCTGATGTGCTAAGCTAGGGTGATGGTCCAGGGGAAGGTAGGAGGAGGTATCTGAGAGCTGGCGCTCAGCCTCTGCAAGGTAGAGGTCAGTACGCCAGACTACACAGCACCACCCTTAGCGGCAGGCTTAATGACAAAGTCAGGGTTAGATCTAAGTGCACGGACTGCAGACAGTTCGGAGGGAGATAGTTGGATTGGGTGAGGGGGAGCAGAGAAATTGAGGTGACCAATGTCACGTCAACAGTTCTCAATGAACAGGTTGTGTGCAGGTAAAAGGCCAGAGGGAGAGGTCCAGGTGGAAGGTTAGTGTTGGACCTGGGTGAAGGAGTCTGTGGGATGGGGAGACAACTTTTGTCCAAACAAATGGGCACAAAGGTGAAGATTACAGAGAGTTCGACATCATGCTGTGCCCAAAATTCGTTAAGGTGGGGTTGCAGAGGGATAAAGCTGAGCCCTTTGTTGTGTACAAAACACCCAGGACTGGAGAGTGGGAGGTTAGGAGGGATAGTGGATACCCAACAGGAGGTAGAGTTGAGGGAGATGATGGAGTCAGAAGGAAGTGGAGGGGAGGAAGGGTCCAGAGGGCCATTGGTATCTCTGAGATGTTGCACCTTGTGGGCCTTGATGCCTGAAAGGAAAAGAAATTGTTTCTTGTTAGCGCAACGAATGAGCCGGAGGATGAAGTGGAACTGCAGGGTGGTGCAGCCCTGAGCCAGTGTGACGCGATGCTGTTGGAGAGAAAGGATGAGAGTGTGCATGTGACGCCGCATGGCACTGAGTGTGGCTCTCAGGATGCGGCGAGAGCAGCTGTCTGTGTAATGGTGAACATTACGAAGATGCCTGTGATCCTGGATGGATTCCAAGCACGAGGGATGTAAATTGAGTTAGAATCCACATGGGGTGAGTCTGAGCAGAAGGCAGTCAAGTGACGCCCATCTTGGTGTCAGAACAACTTGCTGCATCTTTTAACTAAGTTCACGGTATTGAGATGACATTCACACGAAGTAGCAGTGAGGTGTGTATTAAGGGTTTTTATTACTTGTAACTGACCTTACCAAGTGCACTTCTCATCTCATTAATATGCAGCCTTCTATTGTACTACCTGCCGTGTGCTATCTGGACCCTGAGAATTCTCAACATGGAAGTAAGTGTGGACACCTGGAGACTTCAGCTCACCACTTTCCTCCAAAGGACCTCCATAAACCAGGCACCAATAGCTCAGAGCGTGCTGCATGGGTGCCAGGACATTGGCATCTGACATGTACCAGCCTCTAAGAATCCTTACAGCGCTACATACACTGCACTTTGGCACTTCAATGAACAGAACAGTACAGTACAGTGCTGGCCCTTCGGCCCACGGTGTTGTGCTGACAAGATCAAACTACCCTGCATACCCCACATTTTACTATCATCCATGTGCCTATCCAAGAGTCACTTGAATGTCCCATATGTATCTGACTCCACTACCACTGCCGGCAGTGCATTCTACACACCCACCACTCTCTGTGTAAAGAATCTAACTCTGACATCTCCTCTATACCTTCCTCCAATCATTTTAAAATTATGCCCCTTCATAATAGTCATTCCCAGCCTGGGAAAAAGTCTCTAGCTATCTACTCTATATATGCCTCATCATCTTATACACAAAGTTGCACCTTGGGGGCAAAACAGCAACTATCATTGTAACACTGCTGCAAGGAATGCTCAGGGACATGCACCCAGCTCGTGGACTAAACCAGACTTTACCTCAAGGCTGTTCACTCGCTCTCTTAGTGCTCACTCACTTTGAGCCAAACTGGACACCCCAGCCTTGCCTTGTTTTGCTGCACTTATCCCTCAGCCAGTGGTACCCAGACTCACAGGACTGTTGTATTGTCTTGTTCTTTAGCGCAGACCCAAAAGCAAGAATCTGGTCATGGCTGCCAGCAATCCTCAGCCAAGTTGAGGGAACTAGCCTTTGGTCAGGGGTTTCCAGCACAGTAAGTCAAGGGCAGCCTCTGAACCAGTCCAGAGGTTTGGGCATGCTCAGTCAGCCACATGGGATGGCCAGTCAGGATGCTCTCATCATGAGGGTTGAGGGGTCAAATGTTGGGCAGTACATCACCTCTCTTGACTCTTTCTGCCTGATTGCGGCCTGTTTCACTCCTGGAATGAGAGAGAGGCAGATATTACAGAGGGATCTTGGAGTCCAGGTACATAGCTCCCTGAAAGTGGCAACACAAGTGGATAAGGTGGTAAAGAAGGTGTACGACATGGTTGTCTTCATTGCATTGAGTATATAAGTCAAGGCATTGAGTATAAAAGTTAGCAAGAAATGTGCAGCTGCATAAAACTTTAGTTTGAAGTATTGGGTGGAATTCTGGTTACCACACGATAGGAAGGATGTGAAGTCTTTGGAGAGGGTGAAAAAGAGGTTTACCAGGATGGGGTTGTCTGGAGTGGAATGCGTTAGCTATAAGGAGAGGTTGGACAAACTTGGATTGTTTTCACAAGGGGTCGAGGGGCGACCTGATAGAAGTGTATAAAATAACAAGGGGCATGGATAGGGTGGATAGTTGGAGTCTGTTTTCCAGGGTGAAAATGTCAAATACTAGGGGGTATGGGTTTAAATTTAAAAGGGAAAAGTTTAAGGGAGATGTGTGAGGAAAGTTTTTTTACTCAGAGGGCGGTAGGTGTCTGGAATGTGCTGCCAGTGGAGGTGGTCAAAGCAGATAGGTTAGCAAAGGTTTAAGAGGCATTTGGACAGATGCATGAACAGGCAGGGAACAGAGGAATACGGACTACATATAAAATGACATCATGGTTAGCATGAAACTGTTGGGCCGAATGACCTGTTCTTGTTCTGTGCTGTTCTATGTTCGCTGTTCCATTAAGGGAGATGGAAGTAGGCAGCACAGGTGGAAGGTGTTCTGAGGGAATGAATAGGTAGCAGAGGGCATGCTGGGTAAATGGCATCAGGAGTTGGGGCGAGTGAGGGCCAGTGGGAGTAGATGTTGCAGGCAAAGATGATAGTGGTAGAGCACGAGCCTTGTTGGGAGGTAGGTCCAGTAGCTGCAATAGAGTGAATGTGAGGCATTGGACAGAAGAAGGTGGCACTTTAGCTGGTAGAGTGAAGAAGCACTCTGATTTTCTTCCTGCATTGCTGTACATTCCCTCAGAAAACTGAGACTGCTCTGATCCAGGTGGTGACTTCAGACCAGGCCGGCATGGTCTGGAATCTTGGCCTCCACTGCCAGTTCTGGAGGAAGAGAAATCATGTATTTGCAACTTCTTGCCCAACAAGACCTCCAGGTCACTGCCAAGAGAGTGTCACACCAAATTCTTCCACATCTGAGGCAAATATCAGATAATGTGCAGGGCATCTGCAGACTGACAGAATAAAAATAGTGCCAGTCCCAGGGATCACAGGAAGTCATTCTGGATCATAATAATTCGTCCCCCTCCATTTTGGTTTTGCAATGGTATTAATATATATATCAATTCTTTGAGGAGGTGATGCATGTTGTGGATAAAAGGGAACCAGTGGGTGTACTGTGCTTAGATTACAACAAGGCATTTAATAAGGTGCCACATCAAAGGCTATTGTGGTAAATAGAAGTCCATGCTGCAGAGGGTTTTGGCATGTAAAAAAGATTGGCTGGTTAACTGGAAGCAGAAAGTAAGGATGATTGGGTCTTTTTCGGCTTGGTAAGATATACCAGAAGTCCCAGGGATTAGTTCTGGCACCTCAACTGTTCACAATGTATAAAGATGATTTATAAGGGGATGATGTATAAAGGGACAGCAGCTACGATTACCTAATTTACTGCTGACACAAAGACAGGTGGGAAAGTAAGAAGAGGTCAGAAGGGATAACCAAAAGATATTGATAGGTAAATATACCAGGAAAAGATGTGGCAAATGCAAAAATGTGGCCTTGTCTATTTTGGAGGAAGATTTGTAAAGAAGCACATTCTCTAAATGGTGATAGATGTAGAGGAATCTTGGTGATGTAGAGGAATCTTGGTGATGTAGAGGAATCTTGGTGATGTAGAGGAATCTTGGTGGCCTTGTGCTTGAATCACAAAGGGTTAGACTGCAGGTAGAACAGTAATTAGGAAAGCCAATAGAATGTGATTGTTTATTGCAAGAGGAATTGAACAGTAAAATATGTTTCAGTTATACAGGGCATTGGTGAGACAACATTTGGGCAGTACTGGTCTCCTTAATTAAAGAAGGCTGTAAATGTGTTGGAAGCGGTTCACAAAACCTTTACTGAACTAATATCAGCAATGCGTGGCTTTTCTTATGAGAAAAGGTTGGTTGGATTAGGTTTGTATCTGCTGGAGTTTAGAAGTAAGAGGCAACTTGACTGAAACTTGTAAGATCCTGAGTGGTCTTCGCGAAATGCACGTGGAATGGATTTTTCCTCTTGTGGTACAGTCAAGAACTAGGGCTGATTGTTTCAAAATAAGGTACTGTACATTTAAGACAGATGAGGCAATTTTTTTCTCGCAGTGTTGTGATTCTTTCAAATAGTTCTGATTCTTCAAAAGGCATTGGAAGCAGTCTTTGAATATTTTTAAGGCAAAGGTAGATGGATTCTTGACAAGCAGTGTAGAGAAAGGTTACTGCAGATAGGCAGGAATGTGGAGGAATCAGATTAGCAATGGTCTTGCTGAATAGTGTAGCAAGCTCCAGGGGGTGAGTGGCCTATTCCTGCTCCTAATTTGCATGTTCTTCTATAAACCTTAAATTTGCTTCCTCCACTCCCAAGCTCAGGTTATTTATGTATAAATGCATCACCTTATTGTTGATTTAAAATCTAACAGTACTCTGATTCAGTTTTTCTTCTCTTCGCTGTTTCCTTTCACAGTTTATAACACTGCTTGTCATTTTTTGTTAAAGACAAAGTCAAATGCAAACCAAAGTATTTGTTCTGACATTAGCCTTGGTAGATATTGCTGTCTACCTGCAGCAAAAAAAAACATGTTAGGCATTACTTCTGTCTTTTTGTCAAATTCCTATCCATGCTGCCACCCTCCACTCTCCATGACATGGTCATGTTTCATATTAACTACTTCCTGCACTTCCTTATGTTCAACTTCACTCAAGACGTGCTGGGTTTTCTTCAATTCTTCATGTGATGGTTTTGGAAGATGGCTTAGTGTCATGTTTGTACATTGCAATGTCACTACGCAGATTCTCATGCTAGGCAATGAATTTTAACAGGCATACAACTGGTTCTGTTGCACTTAGTGGATGAATAATTAGAAGGTAAAAGTAGAAACTGTACAGGAGTGCTGCTGTACACCTCATTAGCTCCTGCAGAGGGCTGGCCAGAAGGTTCCAAAGTTTATGTCATGTTAGGGAGGAGAGGAATTATTTCACAGGTCTTTGGTCCACTCTAGAATCTCCACAGACACGCCTAATCTGTGCAAATCCAGTGTTATCTCTGGCTTCCGTAAGGGGTTCCCTTGCTGTTTGGAGTAAATCGCGTCAGGAGGTCAGGAATAGTCTCACCTTTAATAAAATGCTACTACTGGGCTGGAATCTACTCTGGATGTGAATGAAGGCCCATGTCAAATCTCTGCGCTGAGGGACAACAGGAAATGTCGCTAAGGTTTTGGAGTAGAACTGTAGCTCTGGTTATGGGTGTTGAGGTTGGTTGGCTCACCGAGCTGGTTTGTTGTTCCGCAGACGTTTCGTTACCGTGCTTGGTAACATCCTCTGATGAAGCGTCGGTGTGTTTTTCCGCCTGGTTTTTAAACTCTAACTCTAAAAACTCAAACACTACATTGGACAAACAGGAAGGAAACTAACAACAAGAGTACATGGACACCAACTGGCTACAAAAAGACACGATCAATACTCACTCATCTCAATCCACATGGACAAGGAAAACCACGGCTTCGACTGGGATAACACCAAGATCCTGGGACAGGCTAGGCAGAGACAAGCACAGGAATTCCTGGAAGCATGGCACTCCACGAAGCATGCTATTAATAAACACATTGAACTCGACCCCATATACATTCCACTATGGAGGAAACCCAGAAGTGAGGCAATCCATCGCAATGGACCCCAGAGTTTAAAAACCAGGCTGGAAAACACACCGACACTACATCAGGGGCTGCACTGAGGATGTTACCAAGCACGGTAACGAAATGACTGCGGAACAGGAAATCTCTTTAAGTGCAATGGAGTAGGACGAAAATATGATGGACTGAATTTTCATTTTGTGTTAGAACCCTGACATTAGAAGCATTTCCAGGCTCCAACCCTATATTGCATTGGTATCTAATACTTGACACAATTTCCAAGAAGACAGCCAGTGCATTCATCATCCAGTTAAGGATGGACAGATCAAAGGAGGTCCTCCAGCATGGAAGTAACAGCAGACCCACTTTCATAGTTACTCAATGCCATTGTAGGGAGGAGAAAGAGAGGACACCTCAAGATGGAGTGTTGGCTGCCAGTCTGTAAGCAGGCTGACTCCATTGACCAATCAGGTTTTGGCCTCCTGGGAGTTCTGCATGATGACTGGAAAATTTTGATTGCTGTCTGTAGTGCAATCAAAGGGCCCTTTTGTTGGCATAAATAACTAATTGTCCCTTTGGTAAGTAGCTATCACAACCATCCATTCCCACCTTGAGGCAGCCTCTTGTAAATTGGTCTGGAGGTGGCAGATTTCCATCAAACTAGCATTTTTTTCTCCAGCTACAAACTATGTTTACCTTATCCCAATAAAATTGATGGCCTTCATTGTCTGAGTGTACCGATATTAAGGAGAATTCATCATGCCGTGTTGCTGCTAGTTGATGTTCATGTATTCTGATGGCTAGTTTCCTTCCTGTCTGTCCGATGTGATGTTTGTGGCAGTCGTTGCATGGTATTCTGTAAACTACGTTGGTTCTGCATGTTGTGGGAATGGGGTCTTTAATCCTTGTAAGTGATTGTCGTAGAGTGGCTGTGGGCTTGTGGGTCACCATGATTCCTAGTAACCTTAGGAGTCTTGTTGTCAGTTCTGATATGTTCTTGCTGTAGGGCAGTGTGACCAGTGTATTAGGGCGTACTGTGTCCTCCTGTTGTTGTCTGTTTAGTAGGCATCTGCAGATGAAGTTGTGGGGATATCCATTTATAGCGAGGATTTTGGATAGGTGCTCTTCCTCTTTCCTGTTTTGTCCCGGGTGTTGCAGTGTGTCTAAAAAGATCACAGATCAAAACTGGAAATGACACTGCTCACCATGACGGACCAAACAGTGCAGATTCCAAACAGATCTTTGCCAAAACTTTGAACAAGTGGTGCACCTCATGGGTCAGTGCTGGGCCCATTGCTGTTTGTTATCTGTATCAATCATTTGGATGAGTATGTACAAAGCATGGTTAGTAAGTTTGCGGATGATACTAAAATAGGCGATATCACGAACCGTGAGGAAGGTTATCAGAAATTGCAGCAGGATCTTGATCAGCTGGGGAAGCGGGCCGAGAAATAGTAAATGGATTTTAATATAGATAAGTGTGAGGTGTTGCATTTTGGAAAGTCACATCAAGGTAGGATTTTTGTGGTGAATGGTAGGGCCTTAAGAAGTGTAGTGGAATAGAGGGACCTTAGAGTGCAGGTGCACAGTTCTCTGAAAGTGGAGTCACAGGTAACCAGGGCAATGAAGGCAACTTTTGGCACACTGGCCTTCATCAGTCAGGGCAGCGAGTACTGAAGTTGGGAAGTTATGTTGCAGTTGTACAGGACTTTGGAACGGCCGCGCTTGGAGTATTGTGTTCAGTTTTGATCACCCGGCTACAGGGAAGATGTTATTAAACTGGAAAGAGTGCAAAAGAAATTTACAAGGATATTGCCAGGACTCAAGAGGCATGGGTAGGGTGAATGCACTCAGTCATTTTATCAGGGTTGGTGAATTGAGGACTAGAGGGCATCAGTTTAAGGCTTGAGGGGAAAGAATACGTAAGAACCTGAGGAGCAACTTTTTTAACATAAAGGGTGGTATGCATATAGAATGAGCTGCCAGCGGAAGTGGTTGAGGAGGGTACATGAGCAACATTTAAAAGGCATTTGGTCGAATACATGATAGGAAAGGTTTAAAGGATATGGGCCAAGTGCAGGGAAATGGGGTTAATGTGGATGGACATTTAGGTTGGCATGGACTAGTTCGGGCCAAAGGGCCTATCTCCGTGCAGTAGGACTCTATGACTCTACCCATCCATCCCTATTGGGTTTTACCTCCTCAGTCCAATTAAACCCTGTTCTATAGATCTCTCCTCCTTTTTCTTAATAATAAAAATGATATCTTACTTAAGAAGCAAGGTCTTGGCTTAAATATGAATTGTAGTATGAATTACATTGAACAATTCAAATACAGACTAAATAACCAGGATCAAAACATACACAGATGTAACAATGAAGCAGCAATTAAAAGTGATATACAAACTTAGTAAATAACAGGAGATTGATTGGTGGGATATCAAAGGAAGAGTTAAATTGAAGCTATTTTCAAATTACAGACCAATACACCATGCTATATTGCTGGCACTGAAGTACAGAAAAGTTTCATCATTGATGTATTTAATTGAGGGCCTGAATCATGTAACAAATAGCATTCCATCACTACCTCTCCATCCTGCATCTGATGGTGCGAATTTAGTCAAACATCTGGGCATGGTAGGGGTAACCAGTTCTGAAATTGGGAAAATTGCAAAACAGATTTACCAAACCAAGTACAAATATGATTCTTCCTTTTTGTAGGATTTTGATCTTTGAGGGGCTTGTCATAAAACTGGTCTCAGACTAACGAAGATTTGTAGCTCGGGTTATAGATGAGGTTGGTGGCTTGCTCGCTGAGCTGTTTGGTTATTGTACAGATGTTTTGTCACCATGCTAGGTAACTTCATCAGTGCGGCCTCCAATGAAGTGATGTTGTTCTACTTCGCTAGGTATTTAGATGATCCGGTCTGTTAAGTCGAGTTGAGTCATTTCCCGTTCTGTTCTGCATGGGTTTATGTATGGGGTCTAATTCCACATGTTTGTTAATTGCATCATGGGTTGAAAACCAGGCCTCTAGGAATTCCCATGCGTGTCCCAGAGACCTGGTTTTCAACCCGTAATGTAATTAACAAACATGTGAAATTAGACCCCATATATAAACCCATGCAGAACAGAACAGGAAATGACTCAACCCAACTTAACAGACCGGATCATATAAATACCAAGCGGAGTAGAACAACATTGCTTCATTGGAGGCCGCACTGATGATGTTACCTAGCATGGTGACGAAACATCTGTACAATAACCAGCCAGTTCGGCGAGCAAGCCACCAACCTCAGATTCAGTGTAATTGCAGAGGTGCTTCTGTTTTTATCATGTTTGGTAATTCCCTAACTGCTCAAAGTAGAATCATTTATTTCCCCTGCTCCTGCATTATTTTGTACTCCCTACTCCCTTCCTTCCCTTTCCCTAGCAAATTAAGTTGATACTTACTCAAATTAGTTTGTGGTTATGAATGAGAGGATGCGGTAGTGGAACATGGGGGAGGCTTTTCTTTCCACAGTCTCACATGGCCTTGTCCTCAACACCCTCCATTTCCATAGCAGCATCTTCATTGCCCACGAAGAAGAATCTGTTTTCTTTTTGTTCTTCCTCCTCATCACCTTTTTGATGCAATGCACCCTATTTTGCTGATAAACCTGTAGGAAAGGCTAGCAATAGACGGTTTTCTTCGATTTTGTACAAAGTGCTAAGAGTGTGCAGAAGAAAGGACTCAGATAGTGTTCTGAACTAAAGAACAATCATTACAAAGCATAAATAGGTTCCATACCCAAAACCACTCAAAAAATTGGCAGCATATTGATTTACAACGGAAGCTCACAAAAAACAACAAGTAAATTTGGAGCCAGCATTTTAAACAGTATAAGTATTTTTACACTGTTTGCAATTGGTCTATTGCTTGTGAAATTTTACTGACCGCTAAAATTGACTTTTGCATTCACACGTCATCACCACACTCTGATGAAGTGTGGATATTATCAGAAACAACAAAGAATAACTGTGGAGCAACTTTTCAGCATTTGGAGAATAATTGAACTCAAAAATTTATAATTTCAATAAAGACTATTTCCTATCATTTATCACACCATTCATATTTCACCCTATTATAGCTTTTAATACATAGCTATTGCAGATAGCCTTTAATGTCACATATATATATAATTCCAAACAAAAGACAAACTGGAGGTTAAATAGTTCCATGCAGTCATCCACTAATAATTTGTAAAGTAACAAATTTAATAGATGTTATCTCATTTTTACACTCGTTCCTCCATGTTCCCTTTAAGTGCCTATTCATTTTAATAAAGGCATCCAAGCCTGTGTTTTTGAACGGAAGCATTAACTTGAAATGCCAAAGGCAGTTAGTTTGAAAAAAGGCAATATTGTTTAGCTTAAATAGCATAGAATTTTTTTATGGCCCAAATACTTCCCTTATTATATACAGATGCCAGATGAACGTCATTGTCATTGCCGGGGTTTTGCAGCTTTGCTGCAGTAATGAGCTCCAGGATGGCCCATTATGTGGGTCAAACACAAGCCTGCAGCAGGATAGTTTTCCAGGTCTGGCTAAAGGTTAATGCAGCATGTTTCTATTAACTTATTTTTCATTCTTCCAACCCTTCCAGTGTTAATTTCCATTAAAAACACCCTATCCATATTTGATAATTAGAATTCTTGTTTAACAATAGATTCATTAATATAAAGTTGAAAGGGTCTTTGTCATATATTTCAGACTTCTGAACTTTCAGGTATCCACTTCTTTTAAAGGGATGATCAATGTTGGAAATAGATTGAAATTTTTCTTTCCATGGTCTCGAAATAGACATGACATTGCAATAGTTCAGCCAAATATGAATAGAAGCTGCCCGAGGATTGATGTCCAGCAAAATTTGTTGTTAAAGGGATTCCTCTTTGGCCAAGGTTACTGCAACGTAAATAAGAAACAGTCCAAAACGGTCATCAATCAGACGAGCGTGCTCAGGGGAGCAATTAATATTCCATGTAATACAGTACTAGAAACGCCAGGATTTTGAGAGAAAGGTACTGTGCTTTTGCAAAGTAAATGCCTACAGCAACTGAGCAAAATTCAGAAAGCACAAACAAAGTGTTCACAAATCCTAAAAGCTCTTGTCTCTGTATTTGTGTTAAGTCACATCACGTCCATGTTGTAATGTATTCATATGGGAATGACACATCTCCCCACTTTCCACATCAAACTGTTACTATTTATTTGGTAGGTTGAGCACCACTAAGACATAGCAAAGCATTTAAGAGGCCATTTTCTTTTGAGCAAGGCATTACTTAACAATTCAGATTACTTGCAATTTTGACATTCTGTCAGGAGCATAACTGGTACTTTCACGTCAGCTCTACACAAATATAGTTTTGGTTGGGGAACACAGATTTCATAACAGGATTCCTTTCATTCCTATTGTTGTATCTATCTCATGTTTAGAAGACCAATATGTTTTGGATTGTCTCTTCAATTCAAGGTAAAAGTGTTAAAATGAGAGGCATGTAACGTACTGTTAGCTTTGCCTGACAACTATTCTGCATGGCTCAGTTACCAGGAAGAGGGGGGACCCTGGCTGAGACTTACTGAGGCAAGGTACAAAAAATTGACACCTGAACAAAAACACAGGAGCAGATGGGCTGACTCTGGACAGACGTTCTATCTCCAGGCTTTTGGACAGAGAGAGAGAGAGAGATCATGCAGGGATAGAAGGTTGCAACTGATGGGGAGAAAGCTTTTGCTCCCTTTGAGCTAGAGACAGAATAGGGGAGGGAGGAAGGTCACTGGATTGAAGAGACATAACTCAGAGATAGTAAGAACTGCTGATGCTGGAGTCTGAGATAACACAGTGTGGAGCTGGAGGAACACAGCAGGTCAGGCAGCATCAGAGGAGCAGGAAAGCTGACGTTTCGGGTCGGAACCCTTCTTCAGAAATGGGGGAGGGGAAGGGGGCTCTGAAATAAATAGAGGGAGGGGGTTTGGGCTGGGAAAGGTAGGTGGGATGGTGATAGCAGGTAGGTAGTGGTGGGGATTGGTCAGTGAGGTGAGAGGAGCAGATAGGTGGGAGAGAAGATGGACAGTTCAATGAGGCAGGGATGGGGGGTGGGCTGGTCTTGGGATGAGGCAGGGGGTGGGAGATTTTGAAGCTAGGAAAGTCCACATTGAGACCATTGGGTTGTAGGCTTCCAAGGCAGAATATGAGGTGCTGCTCCTCCAGTTATTTGTTCTGGCAGGGCCAGGAAAAGAAAGCACTAGTGTAGGCCTTACTACTAGATGTTGGTTTGAGAATTGTCATGAAACTGAAGGATGTACCTTTTATGGTCGGTCAATTAACCAGCATTATGTAGGTGCTCACATGTATTAGAATACTTTATCTAGTGATAAAATATTGTTATGCATTTAACAGTTCTGAAATTCTGATTTTTGATTTGATTTATTGTTTTCACATTGACCTAGGTACAGTGAAAAGTTTTGTATTGCATGCAGTACAGGCAGATCATACCATATATAAAGTGTATTCGGGTAATAGAACAGAGTGAAGAATATATTATGACTGATTTAAATGGGTCACGTTGACATTGTGATTTAATTTTAAATTGAGTTAAAATCCAGACACCTGTTAAACTTTGAAAAGGTCCTGAACAGATTCCAGACTTCTATGACTGAAATTATTTTGAGCATGTTTGGGGTGGCATGGTGGCTCAGTGGTTAGCACTGCTGCCTCACAGCGATAGGGACCCAGGTTTGATTCCACCCTTGGACGACTGTCTGTGTGGAGTTTGCATATTCTCCCCGTGTCTGCGTGGGTTTCCTTTGGGTGCTCTGGTTTCCTCCCACAGTCCAAAGATATGCAGGCTATGTGGATTGGCCATGCTAAATTGCCCGTAGCGTTCAGTGATGTGTAGATTAGTGGGGTGGGTCTGGGTGGGATGCTCTGAGGGTTGGTGTAGACTTGTTGGGCCGAAGGGCCTGTTTCCACACTGCAGGGATTCTATAAAAATATCAATAAAAGGAGTAGATAGCTGAACATTTGGTCAGGCAGCATCAAACATTCTACTGTATTGAGCTCTGTACATTCTGGCAGTTTAGCAGTCCAAAGTAATCCAACTATGAATGGATGGTTGACTTTCAAAACCACACTAAATTATTTAGCTCACCCAAGGTAATTGATACAGCTTTTGGGGGCACTGTGCACTTTGATTGACAGATCTATGAGCACATAATAGGATTAAATATTTCAAAGAGATTTTTGAATGGCAATTTATTTTTAAAGATGAATGGGCAGCTGAGAAGAGAGTATAATTTCACTGGATTTTCAGTTGTTGCATTTCATTGATAATCTTTTTGAGTTTCTAACAGGCAATTTTTTTTTGCATGGAGCTTGAATGGTGGATTTTCTGAACATTTCAAAGATTTCTCCGTGTAACTGTATGACCCATGAGATCAATGCATTGCGGATGCAGAATGAGTGGGTATGGAGGTTGCATGTGGGGAGCATAAAGGATGCATAATGGGCAGGGAAGGGGAGTGGAAGGATGAAGAGGAATGGATGGTGAATGGTGAAATGAGAGGGTGAGAAGTGAATGCTAGAGGGCCCACAGGCCATGTAGAGAACAGGGGCTGATGTTCCAGCGAATGGAGAAGATCTGCAGACCTTCATTCCTACCTCAGCTTTTCTTTAGGAGGTGACTCTCATGACAACAGCCTGCTCCATATTTGGAAGATGAAAACTCTGAGTGAATAGACTGGCTTTCAGAAGTCAGGAACATGAGATCAAGAAGTGGCTAAACTTGTGCTTTTGAACTCAGAAGAGTGGAAATCCTAATCAGAACTATGCACAGTACTCTAACTATGGTTTAACCAAAATTCTGTACCAGTTTAACATAACTTCTCTGTTGTTCAACACCTTTCCTCTGGATATGCACCTCTATGTTCTGTTTACTTTCTGTTGGTATTAGTAACTTGCATCACTACATTTAGTGATTTGTATATCTGTATTTCTGTTTTGACACTAACTTTTCCAAGCAGTGTTCTATCTGTCAAAATGCACCACCTCACAGGAATGATTACTTTCTGACAAAAACAGAAGTTGCTCAAAAAGCTCAACAGGTCTGGCAGCAACTGTGAAGAGAAATCAGAATTCACATTTGGGGTGCTGTGACCCTACCTCAAACCCTTTCGGTTTTTAATGATTATTTTATGATGGGAGGAAGACTAAGTTTCAAAAGGTAAAGTATTCTACAATTTATGCAGTGAGCATTTCAGAAATGGTTTTAAATTGAGGTAAAATTAACTCTGCTTGGAACATTTCGAGAAGCCTGGGTTTTGCTAAGAAATATTTATTCAAATAGATTATCAACAAATTCTTATTTTTTTCAGGACCACTGTAGAATGATCATCTGTCTATCAACTTTACGCTACAATGAAAGCAACAATGCATCCAGTTAGTGAAGCCTAGCCAATGTGAATCCAATATAAAGTATAAAAGCCTACTTGTGATGATGTTGCTTCAATAGCGTATTTGTGAAATTGTAAACCATGTCTCTATTTGAAAGCAGTATCTTCACAAAGTCATCATTTCCTTACCTCAAGAGTTTCGCCATGATGTAATTGACATCTGACATCACCTGCCCCTTGCTGTTTATTCAGTAATTTACCACACATGTGCCAACAGATTTTATTCATGTGAGTGGCCCCTGCTATGAAATGTAATGCAAACAGGACCACAAGCAGGCAATATTAAAATCAAAGTGGAATGTTAAGCAGGAGAAGGGGCCAGCCAGGTTATGAAAATGAGCTTTAAAACGATACAGTCCTCTGTGAAATACCCTCAATATAAACTTAGTCCAGCAGGCAGACGGCATCATAAACTGTGAGAGCAAAGCTTAAGTGGTTTCTACAATCCTCAAACTCCCTAAAATTGAGTTATAACCTGCACTTACTTACTTGTAGCCAAATGTATAGACAATTTGTTTTATTTACCCCATAAATTGAAGATGATCATAAAACAGTGAAGTAGACAGTAAGATTTCAGCCACAAGTCTCTGTGAACAGCAGCAAGTTTTCCAATTAAAGCGTAAATCATTTGCTTTGGCTAAAGTGTAAGTTTTAATTACTTAATCTTCGTTACTGCCAGACCAAAATACAACCAGACAACTGCCTTCTTATTCCCAATTTGTAACCATTTTCACTTATCACGACTGTCTTGTCAATAGGACACTGCAGTACTATTAACATTAAATTGAAAGCAATTGTTCCTTCCAATTAAATAGATATTTATTTACAATATATGTGAATGCATTATTAAATTGATGACCAGTGCGGTGACTTAAATCAAGGAAATCAGCATGTCTAACCACAACAGTAGAAAATGATTAAAAGCAGAGTCCAGCAGAAAACAGTGGCTCAGGTTATTCAGCTACAGTAGACATTACAGGTACATCAGTCTGATCCTGTCCTCACTCAGCTTGATATGCATCGGTATAATGCACTGATAATTTTAAACCATGAGTAGACCATTTAGTCCCTTGATCATGTTCCACTATTCATTTAAATAATGGCTGATATGTATCTTAATTTGAACTGGCATGATTCCACAACCTTTAATACTCTTGCCTAACAAAATCAATCAATCATGGCACTAAAAGCTTCAATTCATTAAGGGCCAGGTTTTTGTGGAATTGGGAAGACACTACAGACCTTTAGCATATTGCAGGTGGAACCCAGATGTGGATGTTCCTCGGTATTTCCAACTGGTCCAAGTTTACTGACAAGCTTATAAAAGGTAGGGTGTAACTCACACAGGTGGAAACCCAAACTCAGCATGGCAATTTGAATCTCATGCTGAGTTCCAACAGACTTTATTTTAACTGTTACAAGAGCTTAATTATGGAAGGCATGTGGAAACAGAGAGGTTGGGAGCAAGTATAGGGCACTAGACCCAGCAAACCTGATCAGCCATTCAATACAATCATGTCTGATCCTCTATCCCAATGACAAACTCTCACTCTCTCTCCGTACCTCTTGATACAGTTAATGGTAGGGCCCTGGGGAGTGTTGCCGAACAAAGAGATCTTGGGGTTCAGGTGCATAGTTTCTTGAAAATGAAGTCATAGGTAGACAGTGCGGTGAAGAAGGCATTTGGCTCACTTGCTTTCATTGGTCAGAACATTGAGAATAGGAGCTGGGATGTCATGTTGCAGCTGTACAGGACATTGGCGAGGTCACGTTTAAAATACTGCTTATAATTCTGGTCTCTAGGAAGGATGTTGTTAAACTTGAGAGAGTGCAGTAAAGATTTACAAGGATGTTGCCGGAACTGGAAGGTTTGAGTTATAGGGAGAGGTTGAATAGGCTGGGGCTTTCCTCGCCAAGAACGTTGCAGGCTGAAGGGTGACGTTGTAAAGATTCATAAAATCATGGGGTGCACAGAGAGGGTATATAGTCTATTTTCCCAGGGTGGGGGATTCCAAAACTAGAGGGCATAAGTTTAAGGTGAGAGTGAAAAATCTAAAAAGGACCTGAGGGTTACCTTTCTCATGCAGAGAGTGGTGTAGTATGGAACAAGCTGCCTGAGAAAGTTTTCAATTACAACATTTAAAAGATATCCGAATGGATTTATGAGTAGATAGGGTTTAGAGGAATATGGGCCAAATGCTGGCAAATGTGACTAGGTCAGATTGGTGTGTCTGATCGGCACAGACAAGTTGGACAGAAGGGTCTGTTTCCATCCTGTATAACTTTATGACTCTATGACATCTTTAAGGTTTAGAAATCTATCTATTTCTTTCTTAAATATATTCAGTGACTTGGCCACCATTACATGTGGTAAAGAGATCGAGAAGTTCACCACGCTCTGTGTGAATACATTTCTCCACACCTCAGTCCAAAATGGCCTATTGCTTATCCTGAGATTATGCCTTTTTGTTCTAGGTCTCCCTAACATCCCCACACAAGGGAGTATATCATCCCTGCATCCAGACTGTTTAACTCTGTCAGAATTTTATCCATTTCAATGACATTCCTTCTCATTTTTCTAAACTCCAATGAATACAGGCAGCGTTGAACCTATTTCACCTCATACGACAAACCTGCCATCCCAGGAATCATTCTCTGAACCTTTGCTACAAGCCTTCTATGCAAGTATATGTTTTCTTAAGTTAGAAAATCAAACTTGTACTCCAGGTGTGGTCCCACCAAGGCATCCTTATTCAAATCCTCTTTCAATGAAGGCCATCATACCATTTTCCATCCTAATTCTTGCCTTCAGTGACTGGTTTACAAGGACCCCTAAACCCTTTTTTAGATCAACATCTTTCAATCTATCACCATCTAATTGCATTCCCCTCGAAACCATTCCTCAGCAGTATCCAAAAGAGGAAACATCACAGAGGGAGATAAAAGTGCTTTTACTTCGTCAGGTAGTCACCTATTCCTTTTCTGCATGAACAATTTTTTTTTGCAGCATGGCCACCTCACTGTACATACTATCCTCAAAAATCTCAGCCTTATGGATGCTCTATAGCCACAATTCCAGTTCCAGAACGAGAATTTTGAGTAGCTCCATCTGAAGACAGTTCCTGCACAAGTTATCACCCTGGACGCTAGAAGTGTCCCTGGCTTCCCACATCGCACAGGAGGAGCATTCTACCTGGCTGAGCTACTCTGCCATTAGTTACCCTTAAATTACACCCTTCTCATTTATTTCCTCTAGCTTAAAACATATTAAAATATATGTGGGTCCTTACCTTACTTCTTATATATTAAACTCTCCATAATCTAAACCAAAGACCTTTTTTTTTTACTATAAATCCTGTACAGCAGAAATGCTCATTCATGTGTTGCTGACTGCGTGTCTTAGGTTTCTCTGCTCTCCTGCTCCTCAACCAATGAACTTGTAGCTTTTCTTGTGATGTTTTGATTTTTTTTCAAACTCAG
This sequence comes from Rhincodon typus, assembly GCF_021869965.1. NCBI lineage: Eukaryota > Metazoa > Chordata > Chondrichthyes > Orectolobiformes > Rhincodontidae > Rhincodon > Rhincodon typus. Next base: position 42,850,810 of record NC_063339.1, read on the forward strand.
CCTTTTCCCGAGTAGAGGCGTTTCCTGCAGGTCCGGAATTCTCTCACTTTCTCAAAGGAAATATGTTCATGACAGAAGGTGCTTCTTTTTCCTGCTCTTCTATATGATGCTGACTGTCTTTGGTTCTTCCTATCACCCGCTCTTCATGATTAAAAGATTAGATTTAATGCTCTTTAAAGATGGACGTAGTCTGTTTCAGTGTTATGATCTGACATTTTTAAAATTCTTGCTATTTTAACATAAAAAACGCTCCTTTGACTGACTGACCATTTCATGTAGGTTATGAAAAATATCATCGTCTACCCATACCATTGTTATTTTCCCAAGGGCTATTATTATGTCATAATGAATACTTGGCTGTGTTTCAAACTCTACAACTATCTCAAAGGGGAGTTCTGAATTCACAGTTTGACCATTTAGAGAGCAGCTAAAGTATTAGATGTTTTTGCTGGGGGTCTGAAAAGGAGTTTGCTTCTTCACAAAAGAGAATAACTACTTGAGGATACATACAATTTTTGGACGGATGTCTTGAATGGGAATTCTTTTGTCTATTAAGTGTGTTTGAAACAAAACTGTATGAGATTGTTAGAGGTTTATGCGTTTCATCTGTACGTGACTCCTGAGGTCATTCTAAGGTAGACCGCGGATGAGTGGCTATGGGGGTGACATGGGTATGTGTGTGTGTGTGGTACATATTTGGATGTGGTGATTGTATGGGAGTATGACAGGCTATGAGGGGTGGGTGGGGGTGTGAAGGGTAATGGATAAAGAGAGTAACAGTATTTTTAAAACCTGAGCTAAAATTCCACGGCTAGCCTTCTAATCAGGTTGCTTTGGCATTTGACTTTATGACCATCCAGGCTGTTTTCATAGAATAGTATCCCTACAGTGCGGAAACAGGCCCTTCAGCCCAACAAGTCCACACAGAGCATACCACCCAGGCCCATCCCCCTGTAACCCATCTAATCTACACATTGCTGAACACTACAGGCAATTTAGCATGGCCAATCCACCTAGACTGCATATCTTTGGACTGTGGGAGGAAACCAGAGCAAACCCACACCGACACAAGGAGAATGTGCAAACTCCACACAGTCAGTCACCCAGGGGTGGAATTTAACCTGGGTCCCTGGTGCTGTGAGGCAGCAGTGCTAACCACTGAGCCACCATGCCACCCAAGGTTGGCAGGCATGACATCCAACCTCCAGCTCACCACAACAAAAACTGGATCTTTAAACGAGATAGTTCACGTTTGGAAATTTACAAACCTATCTGCCTTGGTAATGGAAATCCAGCCCCTGTCCAAATGTTTTGGTGATATGGTGGTGATAGTGATGATTTGGTGGGCAAGAAGATAGGGGGAAAAACTAAACAGATTAGTTCTAATTTTAAGGTTATATTACCTTGTTTTTGGATTTCTAAGGTTTTGGAGTAGATCTGTTTTTGGATTTCTCACCACAGAAATAGTTTTGAAAGTATGTTCTATTCAGGAAACAAAAAGATACGCTGGACTTTAGAATCAAACAACAAGAGACGTGGGGAGATTATTTGTTTGATGTTTGTTTGTTATTTGATACTGAAGTAGCAATTTTGACGGTTGTCAGTTCAATTCTGCCCATGACATATTATAAAATAATAAAAAAATTCTAAGATTAAAAATTCTCTTCATTTGTGGTCTAGTATGAGAATTACTGCTGTTTTAATTGCTATGAAAATATAACTGATTCACAAATATCTTTCCAGCAAGGAAATCTGGTACCCCTGCCTCTTCATCTGTGACTCTCATTCCACACTCTTATTGAATCTTAATACCCTCAGGGTGATTTGGAATGAGAAATAAATATAGCCCCATCAGCATTTACCACATTGACAGAACAAGTAGAAAAAAAAAGAATGTTTTTAGCATTACTTTGGGAAATGTATCACAGACAAAGTCTGTATCACTTCACACGCAGCCTTATTTATGGTCTAAAAGAGTCAAGATGATTTGTGTTCTGTTGCTGCGCTATAACTTTATGCAACACTGTATTTCACAAAATACATTTTTGTGTAAGATATTTCATGATGCAACACAGGTGCAAATTACTAGCTGGTCACTGAGGAAGGAGATACTACAGAAATGCCTGATTATTGTGAAATAACTACATGGCATGGTTCTAAGTACACAGAATTTTGAATGTGAGGAGATTGTATTCCTCTTCATTGCTTCATATAGTTAGAAATTTTTCTAAATTATTGTTAACATGTTTCAAAGTATTAGTGTATATTCTCATTGATAAGTCTACTCCAACAATGCTAGTTTATGATGTGAAACATATTTGATAATGATTTCTTCCTCCCACCCCAAAAATCAAATCGAACCTGACTAATGTTTTCTTTTCCATCTTCTGAAAAAGGAAGCCGTGATGGGGTAAGAGATTATTTTATAATCGCCTATTTAGTTAGATTTCTTTTCTCAAGATGACAGTTCATTTTCTCACCCTTATTATTCTCTACAAATACCTGCTATTGACCTTTTCTTTCCTTAGAGTTTGATGCTTCAGAACTAACAAAAACCATGTCACATTTTGATCAGTGCCATTTTTCAGCATATCATTCCTCGAACTTACTTCATTGCCTCACGAGAAAGTGCTCATCGCCTATTGGAACATGTTAAACGTGTCACTGTCTGTATTTGGATATATGGAGCAGAAATAATATGGAGGCTTAACTAAACCAACACGTTTTTTTTTAAAAGGCACTTATGGACAGATCATAATTAGTTTCTATCTCCTTGCACTAAAAGACAATCAGTAACTCAATGACTCATTAAAAACCTGGGAACAATTAGCTGCATTGTTTTGCTGTAGCAGACACCTGGTGATTTCAGGCTTCCCGATAAAAAATGGAATTCATCTTTCATACCAGCTAGCATCATCGACTCACTGCCTTTTATATGGAACAGTTATAAAAGGGGAGTGGGTGTGAAATGTTGGAGCGGTCTTTCATTTTGAAAGATAAAGCTGTTGTTGGACATGAGCATTTTAGTAAAAACAGAACAAAAAATATCTCCTTCTGGAAATAAATCCTTGACCCACAGACAATACAATCCAGTGGAATTGCTTTCACTTAAAAAATTGTTGTTGCCTCATGAAAATTGACTTGAAAGCAGTGAAGGTAAATTCCCCGACAAAATTTTCAACCTGGGGTGCAATTATAAACATTTCTATAACGTGCCTTGATATTCTGTGTCTAGTGGAAAGGCTTAGAATTCATCTTAGCTGATTCTCCTTTGCTGTTTGAGTTAAAGATCTAAAAACTCTCCAAATGATTTCATCTGGACAGTAGACAAAACAGATATAATCTTTCCAGATTTCAAGCTTTTGAACCCCAAATTGCAATAAACATGGTTCCTAATCATAAACTGAAAGGTAACTAAAGTTTCACAACCCCTACTTTATATTCTCATCTGCTTCTCCTTTGCAGATTGCTTTTTTTTCTGAAAGAGAGTTGTTGCTTCATCATTAACAAAAACATTGGATCGTTATCTGTTTATACTTATTTAGTTATTTAATTAATGTGCCTCTTGATATGCCGTTTTCAGAGAAGGTTACTCCATCATTTCAAAGACATTTTAATTATTAAACATACTATAATTCCAGATGCAGCACAACTTAAAACCCATAGAAATAAAGGCAAAATACCGTGGATGCTGGAAATCTGAAATAAACATGGAGAATACTGGAGAAGCTCAGCTAGTCTGCCAGTGTCTATGAGAGAGAAACAATGTCAATGTTTTGAGTCTGGTATGACTCTTGTTGAGAATGATTTCATATTGTTTCTGCCATCACTGAATATATTTCTTCCTGTCTTGACTCTATTTATCCCCTCTTATTCAATCTTTCCTCATTTACATTCTCCTTATGTCAGCTCAATAATTTCCAGTTTTCTTCCGAGGAGTTTTGTAGAAATGATACCGGACTTGAAATATTCACTCCGTTTCTCTCTCCATGGATGTTGCCAGACCTGTTGACTTTCTCCGGCATCGGCTGTGTTTGCTTAAGGCACATGGAAATTATATGTGTTTTGTAAAGGTTTTATTCTTTCGAAGTATGGTGGAACCCTGATCATTGGCCACAAAAAATGAGGCAACAGGATCCCAGATGCTGCTTGGCCTGCTGTGTTCATCCAGCCCTGCACTTTGTTGTCTAGGATCCCAGATGACTTGCTATATTAGCATAAAACAAAATCAGCACCTGTAAAGAAAAAGGACATTTGAGAGAGAGGAAATAACATTTTGGTGTGTAAGTTTCAGAGGAACATACTGCAACATCTTCACTTGTTGTTGTTCCCTTTGCAGAGATAACTGCGTTGGTATGTAATTCTACCAGGTTCTGTCCCTAATGCACATTGGTGTTTCTTCTGTCTTTCCTTTTGCCTAGCTATCTCAGTCATATCTAGTGGTGCTCAGGCCAATTATTTCTGACAGCAAGGTCAGCTAACACTGCAACAGATAATCAGCGATCTGTAGCTCCCAATTACCCTATCCAACAGCCTGTGAATCCAGCCTCACTGGCATGGTAGCTCATTTAAACTGGCAAGCTCTTTATTTCTTTTAAAATCTGGAACTGAGCTCGGATGAGTACTGTGTAGCATGCCAATGAGATCATTAGAAGTGTATACAAATGGGATAGATTTTGATTTTGTGTAACAGTGTAAAGTAACTGATAGCTAATCATCAATCTGTTTTCCATCATGCCTGATTAAAAATGGGAGAGAGTTGCTATTACACAAGTATACCAAAACAAAATCTACTTCACTGAATTTCAAACTGATCTAAGTAACTGAGGAGTTGGCACTGGGAAACATACAGCAGAATAAGACCTGGAGCAGGCTATTCAGCTCCATCAGACTTCTTCAGTTATTCAAGCAAATCATTACTACTCATAGACTCTTAGAGCCATATAGTCGTACATCACAGAAACAGAACTTTTCCTACCCTAGGAAAAATACTTTGGGCTACTCACACAATCCATGCCCGTCATGAATTTATAAATCTCTACAAGGTCACCCCTCAGCCTTCAACTGCTCTGTATTTCAACTTCTGTTACTCAGCTTTGTTCCATATCTATTAATACCCTTCCCTAACAAAAGTTGATTACTGTCATCTGGAAATTACAACTGATCCATCTTCTACTGCTTTGTGAGGCAGTAAGTTTCAGATTTCCACCACATTTTGTGTGAAAAAGTGCATCTTAAATTCATTCATAAGTACCTTCTCCTAATTTAAAGATCATGCCTCCACATTCTGGATTCCTCCAGCAGAGGAAAGAGATTTTTTGTTTGCATTTATTCCTGTTGAAAGATTTCATCATTTTAAACACATCAATTAGATGACTTTGTAACCTCCTAAACTCAAAGGAATACAAGCCAAACTTATGTAGGCTCTCATCATTTTCCTTTTCAGCTTTATTAACATTCCAGTGAACTGTGCGGTGCCCTTTCCAAGCCCAATATACCTTTCTTAAAGTTCTATAGCAAAACAGAACACTGAAATCCAGAAGAGGTCTGGCAGAGGCTCTGAAGAACTGAAGAATCACTTCTTCACTTTTGGATTCTAACTCCCTTGAGATGAACGCCAACATCCGATCTGCCTTTCTGATTGTTTTTGTACCTGTACTACCTTACAGGGAGTTTTGAACATGGCCACACATATCCCTTTGTTTGTCACAGTGCTTAATCTGTCATCACTGATATTTTGATTTGTCTTTATCAGATCCTAAATGACTAAGTTAGTATTTCCTGCATTGAAGGCTATTTGCCTTAGTTTTACACACTTGCTAAATACGTCTCTGAATGAATTTTAGTGCTGCCCACTGTGGGAAGTTGAGTGATGGGGGTCATGGGGGCGGGGGTGTGTAGTTGGAGGTTGAGGAATTAATCAGGCAGAATGCAGGTACATGCGGGTCTTGTTGCTTTCCCATTACTCTGATTAGGTTCGTGGATGACCACTGCTGTTATGCACCCAGTTGTAGGTAGGGAAAGTACCTCATTGCTAGGCATTCAGCGTCAGATCGAAGGACCCAGGATAGAATCATCCCAGGTCCTGAAAAAGCATGGACTTTAGCAAGAAAGTTTGGAAAATAGATTGAGATCAGCAGGAATGAGATTCTCAGCTTAGAGAGAAAAACGTTCCATTCTCCAACAAAGTGTTGAATAGTGAGAGGAGAATTGTGCTAGTTAGCAGTGGGAGAAGCTCATTTGAATTAACTTGCATGCATTAACATCTCATTACTACCTCATCTCAACTCATTTATAAATGGTTTTTCATTCGCTACCACACATGACAGAAACTAGAATATAACAATTCCAACATGAAAGTCAGAGAGGTTACGTGGCCATCCCAGCTCAGGGCTCGATCCGCCCCACCTTCATCTTGGTTGGCAGGGGCCAACAGAGGGGTACCACCCTGGCCAAGATGGAGGGACAGTGCAGCATGATGGATGGTGTGACTATGCCTTAGGGCTGGAGCTCGGGTTGGGGATGTTAGGAGATGAAGTCATCCTTTAAAGAGGTTTGTGGGGATGTGAGGAGGATCAGCCCCGATGGACTCGACAGGGAGTGCAAAGAAGAAAGGAACATGGAGATTCAGGAAGGCTATCTGATTACCAGACTGAGTCTGTGACAAACTGCATTGTCTTCCATACTCATGAAAATCACAAATGCACATTGGAAACAGAAAATGGTTGCCACTATAGCCGGAGTGGATGAAGTAGGTTTCTTTTCTGCCTATGCAGCCATGTGGATTCAAGGGGCAATTGCATTGATCAGGCACATTAACAGTAAAAGGTAAGATAAAGTCACTACAGTCCACAGGGAGAGACACCCACAAGCAATGGGTCACCAGGTGGAGAAGGTGGGGCCTTCAGGTGTTGCTGAATGAATGTGAATGGGAGTGATTGTTTGGAACTATTTGAAGGCTTTCCCTTATGTCATGGTCCCATACTGAACAATGAGAAGATGTTGGGTGGCACTGGGCATTGAGGAAAGAGTAATACTCCATTAGTCAGGGTTCTAAGATGGAGAGATGCTAAGGGCAGTTAAGCTGCATAGCTTCTTTCTTAAACATTTATTAATGTCCATTTGTATTTGCAAAGAAGTGTCAGCTGTGGAACTGTGTGCTCTGAGAAGAGTTTCTTTCTGGTTCCCAGCCCGCTGTATGCATGCTGAAGGGCAGCACCTTGGCTGGCAGGGATTGAGTGGGTGCATGACTCCTGAGTTTTAAATATTTCTAGTACAAGGCTCCCCCGGGAGATCTCAGCAATGGCAAGACATTTGACCTGCACAGGGCACCATCAAAGTGAGGTGCATAGCTATCAAAGTGTATTTAAGAGAATAATACGAGAAATCTTGCTAGGCCTCATGGAGAGAAGCGCTTCATGAAACTCGCCAACATTGACACTTACCTATTTCTGGCAAAACACAGACCCAAAATTGGCAGAAAGGGGCCTGGTGAGAATCAGCACTGTTCTTGCTGCTCCTCCTCCATGATCTTTATCCCATAAGCTGCCATTACTCCCAGGCTTTAGAAGGATGTAATACTAGCAGCAATGTCTTGGTAGTGCTCCCAAGCAACAAAGAGTTGCCACCTTCCGCTTGGCTGAGAGCTCTCAGCAGGAGGGGTTACTTCCACTTGATCCCAGGGAAGATTGCTGCTGTCTGTTTAAGTATCTGATTGGCACTTAAAGGTGAAGACTTTCCTGGAAAGAGACAAAGTGCAGTCCTCACCAGCTCTCTGTGTGGCAGCCACAACCCTCATCGCTTCCAGTAAATATTGCTCAATGTTGCCTTGTGAGTTCCTGCTTCCATCCACACAACTTATTCTATCTGCAAACTTGGATATACTTAAATCAAGTCATTAATTTTTGTGGTGAAAAGCTAAGGCTTAAGTTCAGATTCCCGGTGAATGCTAGTTGTCACAACCCCCAGAAACAGAACTAACTCTTTATCCCTACTCTCTGTCTCCAGCTTCCCAACTAATTACTGACCCATGTCATAAGGTTACCTCCAACTCTATACACTCTCATTTGTTTTAATAATCTCTTTTGCAGACTCTTTTCAAATGTCTTCCGGAAGTTCATGTAGATAACATCCATACACACTCCCCTATCAACTATGCTAGTGACCTTGTTAAAAACAAATCAATTAGATTAGTCAGCTCTGACCTACCCTTGACAAATCCATGCTGACTTTCTTTGATCAACTAATACATGTCCAAGTGCTCAGTCACTCTGTCTCTGATGATTGATTCCAGCAACTCCCGTAGAATTGATGTTAAACTGCCAGTTCTGCAGCTATCTGGTCACTCCTTCCCTCTTTTCTTAAATCATGAAGTTACATTGCAATATTTCAAACCAAAGATAGGTTTACTGAATTGAGACAGCTTTAGAAAATTATAACTAATGCAGCTTCAATCTTTTCAGCCTTTAAACATTTTGCCAATTCTACCAGATTTTTGACTGGGACTCTCAGTGGCAACTTTGGGCACAAACTGCAATTTTAACTGTAACCTGAATCAGGAAGCTGCTGGTTTAGCCAACCAAGTGAAGACTGTGAGGCTGGGATTCCACGATTAGAAGAACTCCAAATGGGTAATTTCTTTTACTTTCACCTCTCACAATTTTCCCTCACCATGAAACTGTATCTGTTTCCTGTGCATGCAGTCTGCACTGTAAATATCAATTGCAATTGCATGGGAAATATGGAAAAGGAAGAGAATAGAAGTCACCCCACCGTTGGGAATTGTATACCAGAGATCAAATTCATGTCTTTTGCTTTCTGGAGCAATCGATCAAGCAATCCCTTATGGAAGTAGATTACAAATCAATAAATATTCTGGCAATTCAAACACAAGAAACCTAACAAGAGTTTGGAAATCAGAAATAGAAATTGTTGGAGAAAATCAGCAGGTCTGGCAGCATCTATGGAGAGAAAGCAGAGTTAACATTTTGGGTCCAGTGACCCTTCTTCAGAACTTTAATTTGGCAAATACCTTGTCAAATGCCAGGAGTGACAGCAAGATGAATGACAGCAGAGCTTCTTCAAGGTGGGCTTACCTGAAAGAGTTGTAGCAGTGAATTAAACACTAGACAAAAAAAGTGAAAAAACTACGGATCCTGGAAATCAGAAACAAAAACTGAAATTGCTGGAGAAACTCAGCTGGTCTGGCAGCATTTGTGGAGAAAAATCAGATTTAACGTTTCATGTCCAGTGACCCTTCATCATAACTAATTGTTGCTCTAATTGTCTGGGAATCTGATGACCTGAATATGTTGAGAATTTCTCAGTCTATCATTCTATATAAAGTGTATCTTCTTATCTTATTACACAAATAATCTCATATTTGCATGTATTTCAGATTTTATTTCATATGGATCTCTTCATGTTAATCTAAGCTTGGTTTAATCCAACATGGAGGATAATTCTGTTGCACAAATCCAGAAAAGTTGAGTTAAAAAAAACTTTAGCATTCAAATTTAGCGCGACACTACTGTCTGTGTGAATGAATTAAAGCACTGTAGATGCTGGAAATCTGAAACAAAAACAAAAATTGCTGGAGAAATTCTGCTGGTCTGGCAGTGTCTGTGGAGAGAGAACAGAGTTAATGTTTTGAGTCTACTGGCCTTTCTTCCGAACTGTGTAAATGGCTTCTTCATTTTTACAGTCTGTTTCTTATTTTGGAATATCTGGATCTGAGTCTGCTGCTGCAGCTGTTGCTTGTAGTTACTCCTGCCAGGAGATCTGCTGTCATGGTGTGTCACCATTGTGCATCTTGCACCATGTTCACACATCCACTGTAGATTGTTGACAACTGCTCTGTGACATCCATTACCCAGCTACGCCTAGGTTCACTCCTTATTTTGCTGCCCACATTTTGTCACAAGAAGAGATATCTGTAGATTGTAGCTCTGATAAAATGGCCAAAGTAATTACTCTGTCTTGTGGCTGTCACTTTTGGGTGTTCTTTTTGATTTTGCAATTTCATGTAGTTTTTCATTTGTCCTTTGTATTGTATATGTATTTCTTAATATGTTTCTTAGCATCCACGTTGTAAAGGCCTCTACTTTCTTCGATAAATTTTTACTCATTGTTCAAGTTTCTGAGGCATGTAGAAAATTGCATAGCAACTTCTGAGAATTTTCTTTGTTACAACCTTGAGTTTTGCTGTTGTTAACACCTTCCATCGTCACAAGATATTTATTTGGATCAAATCATTTAATGCTTATGAAAATAATATTATAGAATAATTATTAATGATCCAACCATGTCTCACAGGTTAAAAAATTTAGAACTAATCAACTTATCTTTAAACAAATGCACAAGTCCCCTAAGTCTCAGAGAAAACAAGACTGAAGTCAAATGTGGTCAACCTGGTTTCAGTGTACAAAGTGGATCACCTGTGGGTTGGAATGAAAACATTTTAGTTGAAGAATTAGCTGCATTTTTTGAAGCAGCCTCTTGTGTTACATTGAAATCTGCTATTTCCTCAGCAGTACAACAGTTACATATAAAGTGGAAAGCCTATGGGATTAATTAATGTATTTTTGTACCAGTGAAACAGTGAAAAACTGGAAGGATCAAGAATGAAAATATTAAGGATTAAAAAGCAGAAGCGAATCACTTTTCTTCTGCAACTGTGCAATTTACAAATAAATGTTCTATTGTTGAAAGGTAAGAAAAATAAAAACTGCAAAAGAAGATCCACAAATGAAAAAAAACTTTAAAATAATACATAGACAATGATTGTACTAAACCATTTCATGATGAGATGAGGTGATAAGATGAAACTTTGCTTACTGGATTTATATATGGTCATTTCACATAAGCAAGATGAAACAAATATGTTTAAAATTAAGATCTGGACAGTGAAAGAGTTCTTGCCGTAACTAATGGAAAATGTAGCAAGAGGACTACTCTAAAAGTTGAATTATGATAGAACAGTTGCCATACCAGTTTCATTATTACCTAATTTTATTTCAACTACATTTTTCATTTTCTTTCTTCACTGCACAGTTCATGCCTGCAATCTTCTCATTTGGAAGGAATGGGCAATCCATTTTGGCGTATACACTGTTCCTTATTTCTTTTGTTGAATGCATAAATTAGTGTTCTACATTTTACATTCATTTAGTTTATCACTGATAATAGAGAATAGAGGAAAATGCATTACCATATAATTATTTCCACAAATTTTAGTTTCATTGGGTAATCAGACAAAATATGTAAGTATCACAGGGAGACTGATCATCAATTTATACTTCCTTCTCAACACTGAGCCTTATCAGTAGCACAAATTAAATACTGAAAAATAAAACTATTGAGAGCAGGAAACATTTTCTCGACGGTTTGTTCATTTTTTGAATAAGTGATACAAAGCAGAGGTTTTTTTAATTCATTTATGGGATGTGGGTGTCGTTCGCTGGCCAGTATTTATTGCCAGTCCTAGTTGCTCTTGAAGGAGCTTTGTAGCAATTGGTATAACTGAATGGCTTGCTAGGCCATTTCAGAGGGCAACTGAGAGTCAACTACATTGTGTAGATCTGGAGTCACATGTAAGCCAGACTAGTTGAGGATGGCAGATTTTCTTCCCTGAAGGGCATTAATGAATCAGTTGGTTTTTCAGACAATTGACAATGATTTCATGGACATCAGTGGATTCTTAATTCCAGATCTTGACTTATTGAATTCAAACTCCACTACCTGTTGTAGTAGATTCGAATGCAGGTCCCCAGAACATTAACTGAGTTTCTGGATTAATTGTCTAGTGCTAATACCACTAGGCCATCACCTCCCCATAGTTCATAGATGGTGATAAATTTTCATAATTACTTTTTGTGTATCTATTATTCTTTAGAACCCTAAGAATAATATTGGAGATTATAATCCTATCGTGACAATGAAAATTAAATTGCTCATTTTTGTGTACTTGTACATGATTACAATAGTCATACTTGTTATTCAGTATGTACAAGTAAGGCACATGACAGTTCCTGTACTTTAAGGTATTTAGCCTCTCCTTCTAAATCTAACACTATAAAATGAACCCAAATATTTGCACATTGACTTCACAAAAATACAATGAATACAATGTTGCATTAAATATCCTAATTTCAATATCACCCTCACTACTCCTCTTTGAATGGTCCCCACTGCAATGGCAATATTTGATGAAGGTTGGAGAGAGTCATTGAAATTTTCAATTGATTGCCACCCATTTACGACTATATGAGGGTCACCAATTTAAAACTGGGAGGGAACTAGCCACCTCATTGTCTACTAGGACAAACCTGATAAAATATGAAGGAAAATATAAAGGCACAGGAGCAAGAATAAAACTAGAATGCCAAATCTGCAAAAAGAGAACAAAGGCCATAGTTTCTGTGTGGTAGCAAACCACTGAGAAATGCATTAGTTGTATTATTCGTTGTCCCTCCCTTACTCCACTCAAGCAACAATGACTCTTACCAGCGGGACCTAGTCTTTCATCAGCTCCCACTCTGCCCAAATTGACTGTAGTCGGATCATAATTGAAACATCACGATCAACAAACACTTATCCAAGCTATCAGAACATAGAGCATAGAAAAGTATAGCCTTTTCGCCCACCATGTCTGTGCCAGTCACAATACCATTGTAAATTAATCCCATCTGCCTGCACATGATCAGTATCCCTCTATTCCCTGCTCATTCATGTATTTGTCCAAATGCCTCTTAAACTTTGCTAACATATCTGCCTCTACCACCTCCCCAACAGTCATTCCAGGCATATACCTTTGTCAGTGTAAAAAAATTTTCCATGCATATCTCCTTTAAATTTAACCCCTCTCACCTTGAACCTATGCCCCTAGTATTTGGCACTTCCACCTTGGGAAAAAGACTCCAACTATTCTCCCTATCCATGCCTCTCATAATTTTACATACTTCCATCAGGTTGCCCCTCAGCCTCTGACACTCTAGTGAAAAGAATCCAAACTTGTCCAACCTCTCCTTATGGCTATTACACTCAATCTAGGCAACGTCTTGGTAAATCTCTTATGCACGCTCTCCAAAGCCCATACATATTTCCTATGAAGTGAGGATCTGAACTACACACAATACTCTAAATGTGGCCTATCTGAAGTTTTATACAGATGCAACATGACTCGTCAACTTTTATACTCAATACTCTGACTGATTAAGACAATCATGCCGTACACCTATTTTACCACCTGAATCATTTTTGTTGCCACTCTCAGGGAGGTAAGGACTTGCACCCCAGGACCTCTCTGTATACCAATGCTCGTAAGGGTCTTGCCATTCACTGTATACTTTCCTCTTGCATTTGACCTCTCAAAATGTATCACCTCACATTTGTCTGGATTAAACTCCACTTGCCATTTCTCAATCCACGTTTCCAACTGAACTATATCACGCTGCATCCTTTGACAACCTTCCCAACTGTGTTTATCTACCTTAATATTTTCAAAACACCCAACAACACTTCCTTCTTAATAACAATATGTCCTAGAATATCAACAAATCCCTCCCTAATCTTCCCGTCATCTGCATCCTTCTCATAAGTGAATACCAATGCAAAGTACTCATTAAGAGCTTCACCCACTTCCTCTGGTTCCACGCATAAATTTCTCCTTTATCCCTGAGTGGTCCTACCCTTCTCCGAGCCACCCTCTTGGTGACATGACCTCACTGGATGACCTTGCAAGGTGTCCTCTCTTGTTGCAGCTGTAACTTTCTCCTTAATCAGTAATGCAACTCCCCCATCCTTTTTTACATCCCTCTGTATATGCCTGAAACATCTAAGCCCTGGAATGTTGAGCCGCCGGTCTTGTCCTTTCTCTAATGGCTACAACTTCATAATTCCACGTACTAAACCAGGCTCTAAGCTCATATGCCTTTCCTGTTATACTTCTTGCATTAAAATAAATACACTTCCGACTGCTAGTCCCGTTGTGATCATTAATCTGGCCCTGCCTGTACTTCCTATTAGACTTACTTGACTTAACCCCTACCTTCTTCTCAATCACTGCATACGTTGACCCACTGCCTAGGCTCCCCCCACACCTCACCACACTACTTTAAACCCTCCCGAGTGGCAGTAGCAAACCTCCCAGCAAGGGTGCCCCTTCAGTTGAGGTGCAACCTGTCTTTCTAGAAAAGATCCCAGTGATCCACATATCTGAAGCCCTCCTTCCTAAATCAGCTCTTTAGCCATGCAATCATTAGTATTATCTTTCTACTTCTGGCCTCACTAGCACATGGCATAGGGAGTAATCCTGAGATTACAACCTTAGAGGTCATGTTTTTTAACTTTCTACCTAACCCCTACCTTCCCTGTTCAGGACCTCATCTCTCTTCCTGCCTATGTCATTAGTATCAATATGGACCACAACCTCTGGCTGCTCACTGATTTCTGAATGGCCTGTGTCAGCTCAGAGACATTCTTGACCTGGGCATCAGGAGAGGCAACACACCAGCCTGGAGTCTCGCTCGTGGCACAGAACTGTCTATCTATGCCCCTGATGATAGACTCCCTTATCGTGGTGCCACTGATCTGGCTCCTGCTGTTGCTTTCCCAGCAGTATCCTAAACGGTTTACTTGTTTGAGAGGGGGACTCCTGCACTGCCTGTCTGTCCCTCCTGCCATCGCCCATCTATCTGGCTGATTACATCCCTGAACCTCCTATTTATAAAACTTTCTGCCTCCTGTATGCTCGTCAATGAGTCCAGCTGCTGTTCCAACTGATCCATGTGGTCTGGGAGGAGCTGCAGGTAGACACATTTCCAGCAGACATAGCTGTCAGGGGCATTTGACATCTCTCCAATCTCCCACATCTCACAGGAGGAGGAGCATACCACTCCAATAACTGCCATTCCTACCCCTCTGGTAACTGTGGGATTAAAAAGAAGAAAGTCCTTACTTTGCTGTACCTCAATGCCGCTTGCCCTCCTCAGCAAAGCCTGACTCCCATAAAAGCTACACTATGACCTCAATAGCTGCACTCTGACCTCTCAGCCTATCTCCAAAATGGCAGTTCCCACTACAGCTTGAGTTTTGAATGGTACCAGTCAGAAGGAAAAGCTCTCCCAGAATCCTCCTCAGTCACTTCTCACTAATGCTCTTTGTTAGATCTTCAACCCATTTCTTTTTATTATTCATTGGATATGGGTGTCAGTGGCTAGACCAGCATTGTATTGCCCAGAGTCAACCACATTGCTGTGGGTCTGGAGTCACATGTAGGCCTCACCAAATAAGAACAGTAGTTTTCTTCCGTAAAGGACATTAGTGAGCCAAATGGTTTTTTAATGACATCTACAACAGTTCCCTGGTCACCTTTAGACTCACATTCTAGATTTGTTGTTGAATTCAAATTCCATCATCTCCCATGGAAGATTCAAACCTGGTTCCCCAGAGCATTACCAGAGTTTCTGGATTAATAGTCCAGCTATAATACCACTATGCCATTGCCTCCCATGTTATTTCCATTAACCACAATCTTGTAGAAATACAAAAGATGAATTTGGATCAATGTTGATCTTTGCGGCTTTTCTATTTTTTATCCAAGGTGCTAACCCAGTCACCAGAACATTCAGTCCCCATGTTAGGTGCAAGTACAAAATCATTCTTTCAGTATTGAAAATGGAAAACTTCCACGCAAATAATACTCTTCAGCAGGTTGAAGACATAAAAAGTCCTTAAAATCTGTGATTTTATGTAAAGTACAATTTTACGTCAGTCACATTTTCCTTAGGCAAATTTGGTCTTTGCGATCTTCAAGTTTTTGAATATGCCTCCGTGGTTTTGTGCCGGCACTCATGAAGTTGCTGAGACTTATATTAACATTAAGCAAAATAATAAGAAATGACATTGGAGACCATTTGCTAAGTCTAGATCCATTAGACAGAGGTCCCAAGTTATATTTCTCATAATTCTTATGACATTCCTTTACAGTGATCTGATCGAAGTTTGCCAATGAACGAGGAGGAAAAAGAAGCAAAGCCAACATGGCAATAACCCTAATGTGTCCTCAAAATAACCTGCACATAGAGTGTCCTCTTTTCCAAAAATAATACTGCTGCAAGTTGGTGTATTATGCGAGATTCAATTTGTGTGTCCTCCTCTCAATAATAGGTGAATCATGAAGGATTAAACTCAATTACGCTGACAACATTGCACTAATAGATCACACATCATCATAACATTATTTAGCATCAATAAACTTGTTCCTAATGTGTAATAAGGATAAAATGAAATTGAAATCAGGATGTCAATACAGAGCACTTTCATTCTCTTATGGCAAAATCTGACTTAAAAGATTGCAATTGTACTGCATGTTGCCATTTATCATAGACAGATTTATGTTTAAGTCTGGTGTGATTATATGAATAAGTAGGACATGTCATCAAAATTACTGCCACAATACCTAGGAGGCAAAAGGGGGGCAAAAAGGGGACATGAGGTGTCTCTGGCAAATAGGGTTAAGGAGAATCCAAAGGGATTCTACAAATACTTTAAAGGAAAATGAGTAACTTGGGAGGGAATAGGACCCCTTAAAGATCATTAAGGCCATATATGTGAGGAACCACAGGAGATAAGTGAGATATTAAACAAGTATTTCACATCAGTATTTACTGTGGAGAAGGATATGGAAGCTAGGAAACTTGGGGAGATAAACAGTGATATCTTGAAGTGTCCATGTAACAGAAGAGGAGGTACTAGACATCTTAAAACGCTTAAACGTGGATAACTCCCCGGGACATGATCAAGTGTATCATTGAACTTTGAGGGAAGCTAGGGAAAAGATTGCTGGGCCCCTTGCTGAGATATTTGTATCATTGATAGCCACTTGTAAGGTGCCAGAAGACTGAAGGTTGGCTAATGTGGTGCCATTTTTTAAGAAAGGTGGTGAGGAA
This sequence comes from Rhincodon typus, assembly GCF_021869965.1. Taxonomy (NCBI): domain Eukaryota; kingdom Metazoa; phylum Chordata; class Chondrichthyes; order Orectolobiformes; family Rhincodontidae; genus Rhincodon; species Rhincodon typus. The sequence goes on from NC_063339.1 coordinate 42,867,759, forward strand.
AAGCCAGGGAACTATAGACCGATCAGTCTGACATCAGTGGTGGGTAAGTTGTTGGAGGGAATCCTGAGGGACAGGATTTACATGTATTTGGAAAGGCAAGGACTGATTAGGGATAGTCAACATGGCTTTGTGCGTGGGAAATCGTGTCTCACTAACTTGACTGAGGTTTTTAAAGGTGTAACGAAGAAGATTGATGAGGGCTCAACAATAGACATTGTTTATATGGACTGTAGCAAGACATGCAACAAGGTTCTATATGGTAGACTGGTTAACAAAATTAGATCACATGGAATCCACGGGTAGCTAGCCAACTCGACACAAAGTTGGCTTGAAGGTAGGAGATAGAGGGTGGTTGTTGGTTGTCGAAGGTTGTTTTTCAGACTGGAGTCCTGTGAGCAGTAGTGTGCCGCAAGAATCGGTTCTGGGTTCATTGCTTTTCATCATTTATATAAATGATTTGGATATGAACATAGGAGGTATGGTTAGTAAGTTTGCAGATGACACCAAAATTGGAGGTGTAGTGGGCAGCGAAGAAGTTTATCTCAGAGTACAATGGGACCTTGATCAGATGGGCCAATGGGCCAAGGAGTGGCAGATGGAGTTTAATTTAGATAAATGTGAGGTGCTGCATTTTGGAAAGGCAAATCAGGGCAGGACTTACACATTTAATGGTAGGGTCCTGGGGAGTGTTGTTGAAAAGGGAGACCTGGGGTGCAGGCTCATAGCCCCTTGAAGGTGGAATCACAGGTAGACAGGGTGGTGAAGAAGGCATTTGGCACGTTTGTCCTAATTGGTCAGTGCATTGAGTATAAGAGCTGGGATGTCATGTTTCATTGAATAGCATGTCAGTTAAGCCACTTTTGGAATACTATGTTCAATTCTGGCCTCCCTGCTATAGGAAAGATGTTGTTAAACTTGAAAGGGTTCAGAAAAGATTTACAAGGATGTTGCCAGGATTGAAGGGGTTGAGCTATAGGGAGAGGCTGAATAGGCTGGGGCATTTTTTTTCCTGGAGCATCAGAAGCAGAGGGGTGACCTTATAGAGGTTACAAAATCTTGAGGAGAATGGATAGAAAAAGATTTAAAAAAAGGTATTTTTTTCCCCCAGTGAATGGGAGTCCGAAACTAGAGGGCTTCGGTTTAAGATGAGAGGGGAAAGATTTAAAAGGGACCGAAGGGGATGTCCCTTTCACATAGTGGGTGGTGCATTCATGGAATGAGCTGCCAGGGGAAGTGCTAGAGGCAATTATAACATTTAAAAGGCATCTAGATGGGTACATAAGTAGGAAGGGGTAACAGGGATGTGGCCCAAATGCTGGCAAATGGGTCTAGATCAGGTTAGGATATCTCACAAGCTGATACTTTCACTGTTTCTGCGACTTCTTATGCATGGATAACAAAACAAGTACATGCATTTGTAGAATTTTCAAAAAATAACTTCCCCGAACATGGCTGCCCACACCCCCACCCACCTCCAAATCATGAATAGTTGACCTCACTATTTTCTTTCTAATGACTAATTGGTCACAATTTGCTAAACAGCAAGATCTTACATACACTTGATTGATGTGGGCGATGTTGGGGCAGAATTGTGTAAGATGTTCTTTGAGGCAATTTGTAACTAACATCCAGGCACCTCACCCAGCAGCAGCAAGTTGCCTATTAAAGGGAATTATTGCTGGTTAATGACCTTATTAATGGTAGACTTTGCCTCTATCCTACCACCCGGCACAAACAACGCACACTGAGAATTCTCAACATGGAATTCAGAGCCGGTACCTGGTTAGTTGCAATTGCCTGCAAAGAACCTCCATGTTAGTTAAGTTTGCAACATGCTTTCAGGGCATGATCCATAGGTACCAGGCTCATGTATCCCTCATCCACGGATCCGATAATTGCCAACCCCTCAGTATTCCATGTCACCCATGTCTCCGATCCACTGAAACAATGCTTAGAAAGTTGAGACTGCATTTCAGGATTCACCAGTAACTAGGACTAAAAGGCAGCTTCAATTTCACATTATGCACAGAGACAGGCATCCATCACAGTTTGGAGCATGCTGAAGCTCAACGCTTCTTGCCGTAGAGATTGCAACAAGGCCAGCCAGCAGGCCCTCATAGGTTATGAATTCCCTGACTGGGGCTGTTAATCTTGTACAATCAGGGAACCCTGGCTGTCAGATACAAACAGAAGTGTTGGTGGCCCAGCTCACTCTGAGAGCCAACTTTGAAGAGGCATTACTAAAGTCAAGGACTGTTCATGCATAAATAAAAAAGGTGACTTGGTGACACAACACTGGCTTCCGTGGAGCTTTTTCACTTGCCTACACTTAGCATTCATTCACCTAGTGCCAACCTGAATGCTCACAGCATGCCTGCCTTGCCTCACCTTGCTCTATCATGCTGTGCTTTAAGCACAGTCACATAACCAGGCAGCCTGCCTTGCTGCTCAGCTGTCCCCAGTGAAGAGGGTGGACATCTTGCTGTACGGCAGTGTGCTCTGTCAACCTCACACCCACACCATGTGCTTATATGGTAAACACATGGCATTGTATAGCTTTCAAGCAGCTATGAATCAAAGACTCTGGGGATACTCCCTGCCGAACTCCATCGAGATATCTCTCAGTCAGAGGGTCCTGGCACAGGAAGTCAAGGGTAGACTCCGAGACCAGTCAGCAATCCATTCGTAGCGTACTTGGTCAGGGCTCAGTGCTTCTGTAGTCCAGGGAGTAGGTCACACTCAGTTCTGTGGCTCCATAGCAGCCAATGCATGGAATAGGGATAGCACAATTGGGAAGATGTGGAGCCACCAGCCAGGGGTCTGGACACACTGCATCCAGGACTATCCAGTTAGATCACTGGAAGGGGTGGGCCATGGTCTGCCCATCCAGAGAAACTAAGGGGAAAGAAAAAGTGCAGGTGTGGGAAGGAAACTTGGGAAGCTTTTCATGGGGATTTGGAGGCTGCAGGCTCGGTGGGCAGGTGGGGGGTGGTCAAGTGAGATGATAATTGTGAATCGGGGGTTACTGGATTTGTATGGGGGCCATACAATAAAACATGAATGGGAAGAAGGTCATGCAGGAGTGGGTTTCATCCAGCTGACTGGCTTCAAGACTGGGAACAGTGTTTGACCCCTTTTGACTGGAGGTGCGAAAAGATGGGCAGATAAAGGTTCATGTAGACAGATTAGATGATAACCTTGGGATGTGCTAATCCTACAGAGTTTGTGGGGGTTGGGGGTGATATCACGAAGGGGATCTGGATGTTTGGCGCCTCACCAACATGAAGAGGTGATTGAAGAGGGTTCACTGTCACCATCCATCGTGCTGGAAATGGAAATGAAACAATGAGAAAGAAAATGGATGCAACTGCACCTGGAAGAAAGCAGGATAAGTGTCCTGTGAGGGAGGGTGCTACAAGACTCATTGATGTGAGGCCCTTTAGAGAGTAACGACATCTCAGTCAGATCCATGCACAGCCTTGTGTCTCTCTAATCGCTGGTGATTCAAATGCATTGGATTTCTGTGTGTGTTGAACACCCCCTGCCCTGGACATTGCTGACCACTCTATTTCAGCAACAGCACTTGTACACACAGAGGCCAGAGAAAAAATTAGAGATATTTCGTTGAGAATCCAATGGTACCAGGAGAACCCACAGCCCTTTATGTCCTTCGTCCATCTTAATTCCACAACCTGCAGTAGGCTCTTAATATGACACTATACCATGGTACCATCCTTATCGGCAAGAAAATGTCTCAAACATACAGATGTTTTGCAAAGCCATTAACATTGAATCAAACATGAGATTCTGTATAGATTATGCTGTCCCTCATGAGTGCCTTTAGAATGATCCTTACGTCCTCTTGCCTTCCCACTGTGTCTCAGTGTAGGCCCTGGTACTGTGGCAGACTGGAGGGAGCCCACTCATCAGTGGAGCCCCTTTGTCCTAGAGGTTGGTTGGGTGGCCCTGGGGGCATTTGTGTCTGAACAGCCCAGAGATGCTGCAGATCTCCTTGCCATAGGCAAGCGAACCCTTCTCAGTGTGAATGTCAAAGGGTTGAAGGGGTGGCCTGCAAGGATGGGAGTGGAGGGCCTAATCCCATCTAGATTGCCCTGAGTGGAGATTTCTCAGGGACCTGTGTGCAGCTTCCCCTCTGGCTAGGTGGCTCCTAGGAGAGGGACCTATAGTGAGATCACGGTTCCCCCATGCCCCTGCTTCCATCTCTTCAGTCCTGAGGACCAGTGGCCAGGGTGATGGAGCACGGATCTGTGCACATATCCAGTGGACCCTGAGGATGCTGGACCTGATTCTCCATGGTAACGGCAAACCTGTCCATGGGGCAGACAGAGGATCATATACTTGTGGCAGCAGGGTCCCCATAGTGTAGCTGTGCTCATGCATCCTCTGAGCTATTAGAGCCATGAGCTCCCACCACCACCCCCCCTCCCCCCCACCCAACTGCTGCTCCTGCCCCTCCCTGTGCATGTGGATGAAGATCCTGATTGTTGATCCCACAGGGTCCTCTCCTGCCTGGGCCCTAGCAGGGACCTGGTCTCTGACAGCCCTCCGAGAACCGGCGCCCTGAGCTGGTTCATCCTTAACCAGCTGCGGAGCGACAGAGTGGGGTGCTCAGCAGATTGTACTCCCAAACTTTCTAAACCTGACACTCCCAGCGAGGTGCCAGTATCTGAGCTGGCAGGCTTGCTGCTGCTTCCTGTGAGGCCTCAGGTTTCTCGTCCTCTGGGGTCCAGAAGGTGCCTTCTGGTGTAGCTGCCCATTTCTCCACAGGGACTGTGCCAACCCCATGGGCACATGCGAAAACAAGGGAGAGAAGGCTTCGTGCTAGTGGTTGGAAGTAGCATTGCAGGGGAGTGAAGAGCAGTACTTACTCAGTTGATGAGAAAATGGATGATTCGGCATCCCCTCAGATGCAGTCCCAGTCCTCCCCTATTAGAGACAAGGTTTCCTCCTCTTATGGATATAGGAGACTAATGTCAGGTCCACCTCCAACCACCCTGGCTCCTCCCACCCTATTTTGGGCTGTTTTATCCTCAAATAAGACTGAGTGAGATAGAAGTGGGTGCCATTGCTGTTAGTGCTTGTACTGAAGGCTGAAATATGGTGAGTTTTCCAGGTGAATGACCAAGAAGTATAAAAAGCCATGGGGGCTGGTGAGGTTGAGGGAAACAGAAGTGAGTAAGGGAACATGTTGCAGGCAATATTGAAATACACCACGATTCTTGATGGAAGGTAGGTGCAGTAGCAGAGATAGAGTGACAAGATAGAGTAGTGAGGTAGTAGAGAGTAGATTGTAGCACTTACCTTGGAGCTATGGAGGTGTTGATTGACCTTCTTAGAGCACCGCTGACTGCTCCTCCCGGACACAGCTGTCTCAGACCAGGCTGCCAGGATCTGGTGGCATGGACGGCTCTGGTGGCCCTGTGAAAAAAGGACAGTCCTCCTTTGGATCAGCCTGTCCATCAGGTCTCTGTTGGAGAATCCTAGCACCATTTTCCCTTTCTCAAACACCTTTGGTCAGACAAGCAGGGCAGCTTCGGAATGCCAGTACTCCTCTGGCTGTACGGCAGCTTTTTAGCGATGGTGCGGGCACAATAGATGCCAGTCTTTTGGTACATATTCACTGAGTTGGCTTTGGAATGGAATTGAGCTAGAATCAGGTGAAAGGAATACTACAGAGTGGGATGGAAGACAATGTGTTGCTTTCGGTCAGATATGGTAAATGTCTCACTTAGACCTTGTGGAGGGAAACCCATTGTAAAATTCAACAAAACCAACACATCCAAAAAGCACAAGGTTCAGTCCATTGTTATTCTAATCAGATGATCAGGAGGCAATTTTACTGGCCATGTAGTCTGGGAATAATGTGACTAGTGACACTTTCAAAAGCAAATTCAGACAGTGCTATGATAAAAATACAAATACAGTCCTGTGAGCCCAGTCAGCCTTGTCAGCCCTGTCAATCCTGCAAAGTCTTCCTCATAAACATCTGGGGACTAGTGCCAAAATTCAGAGTGCTGTCGCACAGAATAGCCTGATATAGTCACATTCACAGAGCCATAGAGTCATTGTCATATCCCACAGAAACAGATTCTTCTGTCCAGCTCATCCACACTAACCAGACATCCTAATCTGACCTAGTCCCATTTGCCAGCATTTGGCCCATATCCCTCTAAACAATTCCTATTTATGTACCCATCCAGATGCCTTTTAAATGTTGTAATTGTACCAGTCTCCACCACTTCCTCTGGCAGCTCGTTCCATACACAGACCACTCTCTGCATGAAAAGCTTATCCCTCTGGCCTATTTAAATCTTTCCACTCTCACCTTAAACATATGCCCTCTAGTTTTGGGCTCCCTGACCGTGGGAAAATGACCTTGGCTATTTGCCCTATCCATGCCGCTCATGATTTTATAAACCTCCATAAGGTCATCCCTCAGTCCCTGACACTCCAGGGAAAAAAAGCGCCAGCCTATTTAGCATCTCCCTATAGCTCAATCCCTCTAGTCCTGGCAGCATCATTGTAAATCTTTTCTGCATTCTCTCATGCTTAACAACATTCTACCTATAGAAAGGTTACCAGAATTGCACGTAGTATTCCAAAAAGTAACCTCACTAATGTCCTGTACTGCCACAATATGACATGCCAACTCTTATACTCAATATTCTGACCAATGCAGGTATGTGTACAAAACACCTTCTTCGCCAACCTCTCTACTTGAAACTCCACTTACAAGGATCGATGCACTTCTACCCCTAGGTCTCTTTGTTTAACAACTCTCCCCTGGGCCGTACCATTAAGTGTATAAGTCCTGCCCTGGTTTGCCTTACCAAAATGCAACACCTCGCATTTATCTAAATTAAACTCCATCTGCCACTCCTCAGCCCATGGGCACATCTGCTCAAGGTTCTATTATGCTCTAAGAAAATCTCTTCGCTGACCACTATACCACCTGTCATCTGCAAACTTACTAACTATACCTCCTATATTCAAGTCCAAGTCATTTATATAAATGGCAAAAAGCATTGGACCCAGCACTGATCCTTAAAATTGTACCTTACTGCTGGTGTTCCAGGCATTACTTTCACCATCCCTGGGTATGTCCTGTCCCACCAGCAGATCAGATGCACTGAAGGTGGTGTTGTAGAGTTGTAAAATCTAAAGGATTTTGCCCTGGGCATCCTCAACATTGGCTCCAAACCTCATGAAATCTCATGGAATTAGGTCAAGCATGAGCAAGTAAACCTCTTGCTGATTTACACCTACCACGAGTAACCACTTCTCTCAGCTGATGAAGCAATTCTACTCAAAGTTGAACACCTCTTCAAAGAAGCATTAAGGGTGACAATGGCACACAATATACTGTGGAGGAATTCCATGGCTATCGCCGACAGAGGCTCAGTAGCATCATCACTGACTGAGTTGGCCCAGTCCTAAAGCGCATGACTGCTGAACTGGGCTTGCAGCAAGTCATGAAGGAAGCAACAAGGAGAAAAACCTACTTAATTTCATCTTCACCAATATATCTACAGATATAGATGACAGATTCTTATATCCATACTATGGTTAACTACCAAACAGTCTTTGTGGAAATGAAGTCTTACCTTTCCATCTAGGATACCTTTCATCATGTTGTGTGGCATTACCATTGTCTTAAATGTGATGCAGTTTGAACAGATCTAGCAACTAAGATGGATGTACACAGGTGTTGTGCACCATCGGCAGCAGCAGAATGTGTTCAGTCAAAGTCTGTAACTACATATCCTTGCATATCCCTATTCTACTGTAGCTGTCAAACCAGGGAATCAATCCTGCTTCAAAGATGAGAGTAGGAGGACATCCTAAAGAAGGAATCAACAGTTGAACCTGTGAAAGGACTACACACAACCCCAAATGCATGGAGATGCATGGCATTAAGCAATCAAACAACCGAAGGCAGATTTAAACTCTACCATCCTGGCATGCCCAGTTGTGAATTGTGGGAGACAATCAAATAACTAGCAGAATGAATGGTTCCACAAATAGTATTTGAAGCATTTGCATCTACCTTTAGACAGAAATGCTGAGTAGGTGACCCATCTTGGCCTCTTTCTGAGGTACACAGCATCATAAATACCAGTATTAAACCAAACAGATTCACTCCACATAATTTGAAGAAATGGCTCAAGGCACTGTATACCGCAAAACCTATTAGCCCTGATAGCATACCCACAATAGTACAGATCACAGATCACGGAATCCCTACAGTGTGGAAACAGGCCTTTCAGCCCAACAAGTCCACACCAAACCTCAAAGCATTCCTCCCAGACCCATCCCCCCATAAATCCACCAAATCTACACATCCCTGAACACAATGGGCAATTTAACACCGCCAATCCACCTAGCCCTCACATCTTTGGACTATGGGAGGAAAACAGAGCACCCAGAGGAAACCCATGCAGACACAGGGAGAACATGCAAACTCCACACAGACGGCCGCCTGAGGGTGGAATCAAACCCAGGTCCCTGGCGCTGTGAGGCAGCAGTGCTAACCACTGAGCCACTGTGCCATCCTGAAAACTTGTTCTCCGAAATGGGCTGACACTAGCTAACTGTTCTGATACAACTATAATAATGTGGAAAACATCTAGGAATGTCATGTTCACAGAAAGCTGGGCAAATTTAACAAAGGTCATTACTGCCCTCCATCATTCCATTCCTGATCATCAGCAAACAGATGGTAAGTGTCATTGACAGTGCTGTCAAGTGGCAGTTGCTAAGCAATGATCTATTCACAGATGCTCAGTTTGGGTTTCCACCATGACAACTAACCTCCTATCTCATTATAACCTCACTCCAAACATGGAAAAAGGAGCTAAATTCTAGACGGGAGTTAAGAGTGACTGTTCATGGCATCAAGGCCACATTTAACCAAATGTGGCATCAAGGATCCTGAAGAATACATGAGGCAATGGGAATGAGGTGGAAATCTATCTGCTGGTTGGAGTCATACCTAGTACAAAGGAGGATAACTGAGGTTTGATGTTACCTCACTTTTTTCTACCCCAAGACATCTCTGCAATAGTTAGAGTCACAGTTGTACAGCACGGAGACAGACCCTCCAGTCCAACTCATCCGTACTGACCAGATATCCTAAATTAATCTAGTTCCATTTGCCAACATTTGGCCCATATCCTTCTAAACCTTTCCCATTCATGTATCCATCTAGATACCTTTTAAATGTTGTAATTGTACCAGCCTCCAGAATTTCCTCTGGCAGCTCATTTCATAAATGCACTACCCTCTACGTGATAAAATTGCCCCTTAGGTCCCTCTTATAACTTCCCCTCTCAATTTAAACCTATGCCGTCTAGTTTTTGACTTCCCTACCCTGGAAAAAACACTTTGGCTATTCACAATATCCATGTCCCCCATGATTTTATAAACTTCTAAAAGGTCACCCCTCAGCCTCCCACACTCCAGGGGAAATAGCCCCAGTCTTTTCAGCCACTCTCTATAGCTCAAACCCTCCAACCCCAGCAACATCCTTGTAAATCTTTTCTGCACTGTTTCAAGTTTAACAACATTTTTCCTATAGCAAGCAGACCAAAATTGAATGCAGTATTCCAAAAGTGGCCTAACAATATCCTATACAGCTGCAATATGTTGTCCCAACTCCTATACTCAATGCATTGACCAATAAAAGCAAGTGTACCTAGGGGTCATCATTGACCAGAAACTGAACTGAGCCAGCCATCTATACACGGTATCTACAGTAGGTAAGAGAGAGGCTGAGAAGTCTGAGGCAAGAAACTCAATCCCGAACTCCTCAAAGCCATCTACCAGGCACAAATCAGGAATGTGATGGAATACTGTCCACTTGCCTGGATGAATGTGGTGCCAATCATTATCAAGAAACTTGACACCGTAAGTTCCTACTATCACCATCCAGGAAAAGCTGCCCACTTGATGGACACCCAATTAACATCTTAAACATTCACTTGATGTACAATGACCAACATAGTGTACCATTCAGAAGATGCTTTGCAACAACTCACGAAGGTTCCTTAGGTGGTAACTTCCAAACACACGGCCTCTACCACTTAGAAAAACAAAGGCTTGGATCCATAGGAATACCACTATCTGAAAGTTCTCCTTCAAGCCACACACCATCCTGACTTGGAACTAAAGCACAGTTCCTTCACTGACACTGGGTCAAAATCCTGGAAACCCCTTCCTAACAGCATTGTGGGTCTACCTACACCACATGAACTACGCTGTTCAAGAAGGTAGCTCACCTCCATCTCCCCAAGGGATACTAACCTCCAAAAATCCCAGACCTGAATGCTTTAGGACTTCACCCTGTGACAAAGCTTCAAATAGAGCTGAATACCATTATTAATTGTGGAATGAAATGTTTGTTCCATTTGATTTAATGAATATTTTTGCTTAATGCTTTTGCACTTATATCTATCTTCTACGGACAAGTTAGGACACAATCCTTTGTAAGACTGAATAGTTCCTGTTCGCAAAAGTATTTAAATATAACACAATGTTTAGTTCTGAATTTCATGAAATATGACATAGGTTTTAATAGTGTAAAAGTAACTTCCATGTTGAATCGAAACAAATCTGGAGATTATTTAAAGTGGGTGTGGAATTTATTATTGTTAGACAGCTAAGATTACCACACAGGGAGCATTTACAGTAATAGCCGCTGTTTAATCGAACTGCAAAAAAACAATGTTCAACTGAAAGAGACGTATGAAATAAACAATGAGTCCAGTATCCATTATTGTCTGATTTTGCAGGTACTCCAAAACCAATTTTTATATGAACAGAAATGTTCATCAAAATAAAACAAAATCATGGCAGAAGAGAATAAATGCGCCATACATTAGAAGTGGTGTTAATTCTATAAATGATATTCACTGTGGAACTGTGATACACCTACTGGTCAGGTGTGAGTGCAATTGCAATGGCAATTAAACTCAGTGAACATAATGCACATACGTGATTTACTAAAGGAGTTAGTCCATTTATTGCAAAGCTAGCCCATCCATAATATAATATTAAGTAAGATTTTAAGATTAAGTAAGATTTTAAGAACAGCTGTGGCTTTGAAAACACTACAAATCTGATTAATCTAACAGCTAGGTGATTTGGAATCCTCTTTAAAAATATTGCATGCTACAGCTTCCATTGTGTATGTCATGAATCAAAAAATACAAACAAAACTTTTAGGAATGATTGTATCGTGAAAGAATATATTTTGAACAAATTGAGATTATTCTAATGGACACAATGCTATGGGAAATGTTAACCTAATAGATTCTCCCTCAGTTCAAAAGTTACAGGTTCATTAAACTTTATGATTCACTGGGTTAAGTAGTTGGGAATACTTATGCCATGGAATTTTTGTGCTTTAAGGCAATATTATTGTAAGTGACTTGTTTTAATGTGAAGAAAAGTGAGTTAACCCCTTCCTCCCAATCTTTTCCAAAGCAGAGCGACATATTTTCAAAAGTCAAACATGAGACACATTGAAAAGTGATGAGAAGTTGGGATTGCATGATGACTGACAAGTGGTGACTGATGGCAGGAAAATTTGGGAGCAGCAGTTGAAGCTGGGAGGTCAGGTGTTGAATATATCCAATGAGTTGGAAACAGTATTCTGCAGATCTTGAGTCACCAAGCACCAAGAGTGAGATAAATGACTTCTGACAACCATATCCACTTTCCTTTAGTATTTGTAGTGATTGTAATGAGGTCAGCCAGGTTGACCTCATAGAATATGAGTTCCCTGATTGGTGCTGTTAATCTGAGCTAATCAGGGAGCCCTGGCTGACAGATATAAACAGGAGTATCAGAGGTTCTGCTCACTCTGAGAGCTGGCTCTGAGGGAGCTGGATCAGTATCAAGGACTTTCCATGTGTAAATAAAGGGTGAGTTGGTGATGGGATACGGATCTCTGTGGAGTTATTTCGCATTGATTCCAAGCAGTGGGGAGATTTCACCTTGAAACCACAGTTTTGCTTGAGCTCCTTGATGCTGTACACTTTCAAATGGTGAGGAGTTGAAGCCTGGGACAGATCAGTCATGGTCTTGATGAATGGTGAGGCAGGCAGGAGGAGCCGAATGACCCACTCCCACTCTTATATTTTTTATGTCCTTATGTTCTATGTGCAGCTTTCATATCAAGGGCAGTCACCCTCACCTCACTTCTACAATTCACTCTTTTGTTCATGTTTTGGACTAAGGTGTAAGAAGATCAGGAACTGAATGGCCCTAGTAGAATCCAAACTGAGCATCAGAGAGTAGGCCATTGTTGTACAAGGCTCTATTGTACAAGTTTCTAAAAGGGTTAATCATGAGTTGGGCCCTGCTCATCAGCGCATAAAGGACTATTAGTCATTGGGACATGGGTGATAGTACCTGACTGTCTGTCCCTCTTCCGCAGTTATATTGACACTAGAGACCCCATTGAGAGAAAGCATGCGGTGTCCACCAAATTGATAAAGCCTTTAGAGACTGGTGGGCACCGCAATGTCTGGTGCACAGCATGATTACTCAGTGGTTAGCACTGCTGCCTCACAGCAAGATCCAGGATCGATTCCACCTTTGGATGACTGTCTGTGAGGAGGTTCCACATACTCCTTGTGCCGGCATTGCCTTCCTCTGGGTGCTCCGGTTTCCCCCCACAGTCCAAAGATTTGTAGGTTTAGGTGGATTAGCCATGCTGATATTGCCTATAGTATTTAGGGATGTGCAGGCAAAGTGGATTAGCCATGGGCAGTGCTGGGTTACAGGGATAGGATAGGAGGGGTGGGTGTGGGTGGGATTTTCTTTGGAGGATCAAAGTGGACTCGATGGGCTGAATGTCCTGCTTCCACACTGTAAGTATTCTATGATTCTATTCTACCCCTAAATCAGGTCTGTGGTTTTACAAAGGACTCTCAGTGACTTAGATGTAATGTAACTAGGTACAAATTATTGTGTAACACACCTATTCTGTTTGTCAAGACAGAGCCTTACTTCTGCCAAAGAGTTTGTGTCGGCATCCTTCCGCACTTGGCGTTGGTAACTTAGACTAATACTAAAAAGAAGGATTATTGGCAGTGAATCTACACAAGACACCTTAGATGGTTCTGGTCAACACAATTATAACAGATAACAAGCCAACAGAACGGGTACCCAAAATAAATCATGGGAGCAGTAGGTGGATATTGCTGTTTAAAAAAGTTGCCCCTCGTGAGCTTTTTAAATCTTTCTTCTCTCAGCTTAAAAATACACCCCCTGGTTTTGAACTCCCCTACCCTGAGGAAAAGATCTTTGCTATTCACCTTATCTACGTCCCTCATGATTTTATAAACTTCTGTAAGGTCACCCCTCAATCTCCTATGCTCCAGTGAAAAAAGTCCCAGGCTATCCAGGCTATTTTTATAACTCAAACCCTCCAATCTCGGCAACATCTTGGTGAATCTTTTCTGGACTCTCTCCAGATTAATAATATCCTTCCCATTCAGGGCAACCAGAACTACGTGCAGTATTCCAAAAGTGGCCTCACCAAAATCCTGCACAATTTCAACACAATGTCCAAATTCCAATGCTCAAACATCTGAGCAATGAAGGCAAGTGTACTAAGTACCTTCTTAACCACCCTATCTACCTGTCTACATGCTTGATGATATGATTGTAAATGAAGTGTCCTGCATCTGGCAAATGCATGATTGGTGCCTTTGTCCGTACAATGTCCTGTGAGCCAGCAGAAGTGAAGCCTGCACTTTGCCCATCAAACTGACACTGACTCTGCGGGCCTGGGTGTAGTCCCAGACATCTTCGAGTTGCAGGTCACTTCTAGCAAGCAGCAAGTGATGTCAGAGCCCTCTCTACCACTCAACGTACAGACCCCTAGAACTGGCTGTTCTCCAGCCCAATGGTCAATCTTGTTGGATAGTCCCAGGAAGGGACTGATCCAGACCCATGACCACCTCTTCTATGCTGTGTGATTCTACGATTTTACTGTAACAAGTAGGTGTTATCCTGAAGAGCCATTAGAACTCCATACATGGTCCTTGCTGTCAGGGTCCTGCATGTCTCAATGTACAGATGCCATGCGGAGTGTTTCAGCACTGACCATGCCTTGAGCGAAGAACTTGTTATGTTCCATCATTTTGTTTCCATCATAGGTCCCTGCCAGCAGGAGTCATGGACCATCCACAGATGGGATGCTGGTTGATGTGGCTGCCTTGCTAAGAGAGTAAAGGCAGATGCAGAGGAGCTGGTGTGACAGCAAGTCTGAGAACAGCAGTAAGCCAACACGGAAGATGATGTGCGCTCAGCTCAGGCAGAATTGCAGCCTTAGGGTTGTTCACTCTGTATTAGGACAACAGGCGACCTAGAGTCTTTCATCCTTGAATCCATTTCCTGGGAATAAGTGAGGCACAGTGCCAATGCAGGCCGCATATGTTCCAGGACACTGTGACAGAACTGTGCCAGTTGCTGGAGCGGGACATGAGGGCTTCATGAGTCACTTGCAGGGTGGAGGAGTGGCCTTCCTCTCCCAGTGACTCTGAAGGTGACAGCTGCTTTATGCAACTGGATTCTTCCAGGGAGCAATGGGTGACCTGTGTGAGCACTACAAACACATCAGGATAGTGACAGCATGCATGATCACACCAGCTCATTTCATTTATGACAAGGTCAGTGCTGCAGGCCTGGCACCAGGACTTGGAAACAAGCTGGCTTCCCCAGAGCACAAGGTGCCACTGACTACTAGCATGTCAGACTGGGGACTCTAGTGGTGCAGTAGTAGTGTCCTACCTCTGGCCAAGTATACCTGTTCCAGAGGTATAACATCATCTCTGAACAGGTTGATTAAAAAATTTCTGAGAGGGCTGTATCACAACACTGTGGAGTTCATCAACAGGAAGGGCTTCCATTCACATGTTGTCTGTGATCACTGATTGCGCTTCTTGTAGGTCCTTGACCGTTAAAGTGACAACCATCCCTACATCTTGAAGCACTCTTAGCCAACCACGGCATTTGAGGCTCTAGTAGCTTCCAAGGTTGGTTTCTGGGTGATAATGATTGCCCCACTGTGGCCATTGCTGATGACACCATTGCACAAGACCCTGACTGATGTGGATCACAGATAAAGAAAGGGAAAATTCAAAGATTGCAAAAGGGATAACCAATTTATTGTAATTCCTTCTGTGGATAAAGGGGAGACTTTAGACATGATGTATTTGGATTTCAAGGAAGCATTTGACAAGTTGGCTTATAAAAGGTTGTTGCAGAAAGTGGGGTGCTCTTGGTGTAGAGTTTAAGAGTTTAGCATGGATAGATTAACTGAAAATAGAAATTATGCATAAATAGGGACTTTTCTGATTGGTAGGATGTGGCAGATTGAATCCACTGGAGCCTGTATTAGTATCTCAGCATTTTATAATTTATATCAATGACTTAGATGAGGAGAATGAAGGCACAGTAACTAAGTTTGCAGATGGCGCAAAGATAGGTAGGAAAGTATGATGTGAAAGGGAAATAAGGAGATTAAGTGAGTAGGCAAAAACCTAGCAGATGGAGTATAATAAGGGAAAATGTGAAATAGTCCACAATAAAAACTGAAAGAACTGTAATGCTGTAAATCAGAAACAAAAACAGAAATTGCTAGGAAAGCCCAGTAGGCCTGGCAGCATCTGCGGAGAGAAATCAGAGTTAACGTTTCGGGTCAAGTGACCCTTCCTCAGAACTCCCAAAAAGTTCACTTTGGGAGGAAAAGAGATAGAGTACTTCTTAAATGAAAAATGCAGAATTTCAAGATGCAGAGGCATTAAGGTGTTCTAGTGAATGAGTTTCTAAAAGTTAGTTTGCCAGTACAGCTAATAATTAAGAGGAATTAATGGAATATTACCTTTTATTACAAGAGGAATGGAATATAAAAGTTAAAATGCCATGCTTCAGTTATGGAGGGCATTAGTGTGTCCACATCTGGTGCACTGTGTAAAATTTTGGTTTCTTTATTTAAGAAATGATGTAAATGCAATTGGAAGCAGTTCAGAGAAAGATTTTTGTTTATTTGTTCATGTGATGTCTGCATTGATGGCTAGACCCTCATTGCTCTTGAGACAGTGGTAGTGTGTTGCCTTCTTGAACCGCTGCAGTCCATGTGGAGTAGGGACAGCTTTACATTATTAGGAAGGGAGTTCCAGGATATTGAGCCAGTGATGGTGAAGGAATGGTGATATGTGTCCAAGTCAGATCGGTGTGTGGCTTGAAGGAGAACTTGCAGGTGGCCATGTTTGCAGACAACTGTTGCCCTTGTCCTTCTACTCCTTCATAGAGGTTGTGAGTTCACAAGATGCTGCTGAAAAATTTTTGATAAGTCATTGCAGTACATCTTTCGATGATACACACTGCCTCCACTGTACTTTGGTGATGATAAAATCAATGAAGAAGTGATTTTGATGGAATCCAAGCTGAGTGGCAGTGAACAGACTCTTGTTGTATGTTTAAGTGAGCTCCTGAAAGGGTTAACTGGCATCTTGAAATAGGTTTCTTCATCAGAATTCAAAGGAATGTTTTTAGGAGGAGCTAGCCAGTCTGTGTTCATTGTTAGTTAATTGTGAAGACTATGTATCTAAAGTAAATCAAGTCTGACATCTTGCAGAGGACTCTCATGTAACTCAGATGTAATGTAACTGACTATTAATTACAATATGATAAACCTATTTTGTTCATCAAAACCAAGTCTCACTTCTGCCATGTTTTTGTGGGTTTCCTTCCCCACTTTGAATTGGTAACTTATCCGAATACAGATAAGGAGGGTTGGTGGAAGATGATTGGCCTATAACAGCAACAATTATTTTCCGTTGTGCTCTCTATGATTCCAACCAGCTGAAGGTTTTCCACCTGATTCCCATTGATCCTAGTTTTGTAAGGGACACTTGATGCCATACTCAGTCAAGTGCAACCGCGACATCAAGACCAATCCATCTCACCACCCCCTCTACGATTCAACTCTTTAGCCTATGTTTGAACCAAAGCCTCTAATGAAGTCAAGAGTTGAGTAGCCTAGCAGAACCCAACCGAGTATCAGTGAACAGGTATAACACAGTGTGGAGCTGGAGGAACACAGCAGGCCAGGCAGCATCGGAGGAACAGGAAAGCTGACGTTTCAGGTTGGGACCCTTCTTCAGAATTTTTTGAAAACCCAAACTACATTCTGTGCCCATGCCACTCCCAGGGTTTCCTCTAAGTCATGATCAACGTCATCTGAGGGGGTATGGTAGCTAGTAATCAATAGGAGGTTGCCTTACCCATGTTTGAACCGATACTATGAAATTTCATGGAATGTGGAGTCAATATTGAGTACTCACAGGGTAACTCCTTCCTGACTCTATGCTGCCAACTTTGATTGGACTGTCTTACCAGTGGGACAGGACTCAGTTAATGATGGTAGTGTCAGGGACATTGTGTAAGGTACAGTTCTGTGCTTATGGCTACCTCAAGTTGTTGCTTGACTAGTTTATGGACAGCTGTCCCAATCTTGGCAGTAGTACCCAGATGGTAGTGGCGAGTACTTTGACAGTGCTGGGTTTGTTGTTATTTTTTCTGGTGCCTTGGTCATTATCAGGGAATCATCTAGCTTCATTTTCTTATCATTTGTAGCAGTTGGGTACAACTGAGTGGCTCATCTGCTAGGCCATTGCAAAGGCAATTAAGAGCTGCTGTGGACCTGTAGTCAAATGGTAAGCCAGACCAGGTAAAGTCAACAGATTTCCTTCCCTCAGAAATAATAAGTTGATGTTTCAGGTCGGGACCCTTCTTCATTCTTCAACTGTACCTTACATCATTCTGAAGAAGGTCCTGACCCAAAACATCAACTTTCCTGCTCCTCTGATGTTGCCTGGCCTGCTGTGTTCCTCCAGTTCCACACTGTGTTATCTAGATTTCCTTCCCTAAAGTGAACCAAAGGGTTTTTAATGAAAATTAAATGGTGACCGTTAGGCTAGCTTTCAAGGTATTTTCAAATCAATCTTGTTGATGTTATTATGCATCTGGAGCAGGTGGATTGAGTCTCCTGGCTCAGAGGACGGAACACTACACCATGCCACAAAACACCCCTCAGGCTAGCTTTCAATTCCTAGATTGATTAATTGATTTCAGACTGCTATGGAACACATGTTCCCAGAGCATTACAATTTGCCTCTGGATTATTAGCCCAGTGATATTACCACTGCATCCCCCCATGAGGCTACACTATAGGCTATCTGAATATCTGTTATACCAGAACAAAGGATGCTCATTTCATTACATAATACAAATGCATTGGCCCCATTGAAGTTGAAAAGTTGGAGAACATGAACCAAGTCAATATGGTCACCCAAATCCTTTGTAGCCATCTCCTGTTGCAGGATGTGTTTGCAAGATTGAGTTCATGTATTCTTCACTTTTGTACATACTCCTTGTGAGGAACCTATCATGCATGGCACAAAGCTTCTGGGAGGGGCCTTTTGAAGCAGTGCACATAATCATTGCCTTTTGCATTCACAACTTCACTGCACCGAAGAAGCATTGCTTCCTTTACTAAAGATGAATGAACTAAGGGCCAAGAAACAAAAACATCAAAGTCAAAGATGCACCTCTATTTTTATGGACTTTCTTATTGGGTTTTGCAGACACATCAGAATCTCCGCCTTAAATGGTCTACCCCATATCCTTAGACTGTGACCCCTGGTTCTGGACTCCCAGTCATCGGGAACATCCTTTCTCCATTTACACTGTCTAGTCCAATTAGAATTTTATAGGTATCTATAAGATTCCTCCTTGTTCTTGTAAACTCCAGTGACTATAGTCCTAAACGATCCAGTCTCTCTTCATACATTAGACCTGCCATCATTTGATTTGGATTTTGGGTTTTGAGAATTTTTGGTTTCAGCATATTCTAAGACTGATTGGGAAGGGACACTCAAGTGTTTTATAATTAGGAGATCTTGTGAAAGAGTGAATTAGAGTATGGTGAGAAGGTTGTTTAAAATGTTACATTTCGAGAGCATTTTAACGATATTAGCTATTGAATATAGTGCCATGAAACAATTGCAGATTTTTGTATAGGCCATGGCCGATGGTTGAACCAATAAAAATTCAAATGCAACAACTCTTGTATTTCTAGATAATTGCTTTTGAAATAACAGCAACTTATATGATACCACTTCTCCTTCTTGGCTGACTGGACTCAGAAAGGCAAAGCCAGTTTGGAAGAATGAAGGAAAAATCTGAACAATGGGAAAGGTTCGCAAAACAAAATCCAAAAAATAATTATATATCTTAGCAATACAAATTCTCTTTACATAATGATTTGAACAAAATAAACTTTCATGGCACACATTTCTTAGTGTTTTATTTTAGGATTGGTCCTTCTGATTGACTTACTTGCTTTGGAACAACTGGAATTGAAATGGTAACTTCAATAAACTTTATAACAATTCCTTAATGAGCATGCTTTCAAGCCTACCCTGTTTAAAAAAAAAAATCATGCTTACAGGTCTGACCAATTCCAAGGGATCATGAAAATCCTCATTTTAAGTGGCCTGGGAAATATGAATTCTTTTCAAAAATCATATCAGCAGTTCTGAACTATTCATTTTGAATATTTTCAGACGTCTGTCATATGCAGGTGCTAGAGGGATTTGTTCAGAAGATTCCTGGAATACTTCTATAAGTAAAGAGTGATTATTAACTGCTGGTGTGAGTCCTTTGTGCCACTACCAGCTATTAGTTGTTGGCTCAAGTCCAGGAACGTCCACTTTGCAGTGGATTCTGCCACCAAGGGAAAGGTCATTAAAGGCTACTCTTTATTCCTGTTAGTATGTTCCAACATAATTAGCAGAAGTTGTTCTCCAGATGGTTTCCTTCCTGTCAGCAAGTACCTATGGTTTAATGATCTGTCTTGGATTCCTCATTTCATTGGGTGAGGTTTAGAGCAAAATTATACACTTTGATCCACCCTTTGCTAATTCTTCCTTAAGAATTCATGAGATTGTGGGAATTAATAGCTGATATAGGAAAAGAAAGAGACTGCACAGCTCACATTGCAACAAGTTTGTTTGACATATGATAGTTCTTTTAAAAAAATTGCGTTCAGTATCCTTTCACTAATCCTAGAAATTCTTATCAAGCCAATTTGAAAGTTTGAACATAATGAAGTTTTGGAAATGCTGTGTGTGTTTTATAAGAGATTGCAAACCCACTTTTTTTCTTGTACTCATTACTCTTCTTGGGTAAACTGTTAACCTTTCAAAGTCAAAATGGATTCAGCAAGCAATTGTGCATCTGCGATCACAATTTGCACATTACAATCTGTATTCCATGTAAAGTTTTTGTAATCTGCAAATTATATTTAATAAACTCTAAAAGGCCTGATATAATTTGAGACAATTTTTTTTGTTACAACCGGGAGTTTTGCCAAGGTTTTTTTTAATTCACACACAGAATGAGAACATCACCAGCTAGGCCCATCCCTAATTGTCCAGAGGGCAATTAAGAGTCAGCCACATTGGGTCTGAAGTCACATGTAGGATGGGAGTTTCCTTCCCTAGAGATGTTAGTGAACCAGATGGGTTTTCCCTAACAATCAGTAATGGATTCTTGGTCATCGCTAGACTCTTAATTCCATTTTTTTTTAATTGAATTCAAATTCCACCATTTGCCATGGCAGGATTTGAATCCAGGTTCCCAAAACATTACCTGGATCTCTGGATTAACAGTCCAGTGTCAGTGCCACTAGGCCATCTCCTACCTCTTTTTGTTATGTTTCTAGCTGGGTTATCCCAAATTATCAAGCTTCTATGTGAGGACAGATGACTGTCTCTGCTTCTTTATTTCCCTTCTCCCTTGTTTGGTTGCAATAAGGTTCATTTTTGAAAGGACCACCTCCCATGTCAATACCTTTCGCCCACATGAAATGAATTGATGTTTCAAATGGGAACAAATTTAACCACACTTTCTTGAATTAACAAGAGAGTGAGTTTATTAGTTACTAAAAACAAGAAGAAACAATAAAATAAAATGCATACACACAGATTAGAATTAAGAATTGAATCCAAAAGCAGATAGAAGTTAAAAGATATGCAGAACAGCCTCTATGGGTTATTCATGAAGGGTAGATAGTGAAATGTTGATAGTTGAACTTTGCAATTCTTGGCTTTGTAGGTTAGTTGAAATGCTTTTGTTTTTTTTGATAGTAGGTGGTGGGCAGCGCCCAGAGTGAGAGTCCTTTACCTACAACGCAAGGCTGACTAGTGGACTAATCTTCGACAGTGATCTTCACGGCATGTTAGCACTCAAAGCCAGGCTAGTATGCACAAATACCTCAGTCCACTAGCAGACACGAGCAGCTTGGCTAAACAACACATGTTCTTTCACTAGCACACTCAGCTAAAGGTTGAAAAGGCTTTTAATGACTTTCCTTGTGCATCCTTGAAAGGGGAAGACACAAAACATGTCTCATTTTCCGTATTACTGCCTTGTTTCCCATAATGTTTGCAATCTGAGATAATATTTAAGTCCATCATGTTGAAACTTCCTTGACAGTTCATCGTGTATAACGTTCCAGACAGCCACTACATTTATATCCACAATCATCTTTTTGCTGAATGTCCTTTTTTTTGAAAAAGAAAACACGTCGCAGTGAAAACTTCAATATGCTTGTATGTACTTTGGGATTTCTCTGTCATCATGAGATTTTACTTTAAATACATTCAAATGAGATGGAAATGAGTGAAAGTTGGCTGGTTAGTAACTCAACACCAACAGAATAGGAGTAAAAGAGGGAACGGAGAATTTAGAAGAAACCTTTTTCACACAGAAGTTAATAAAATATGGATGCATCATCTACAACTATTTAGGACAGGACTATAACATAATTTGAAAACAACATAAATAAACTTTTGGAAAGTTGTATATAAAAAAAAGGTAATGAAATAAGATTAATTTAGGTGGGTCCAGTTGAAATATTAATGTCTGTAACAGTCTAATGCGTCGACTGTCTTCCCTTTGTGCTGTAAATTTGGTTTCCATAGAACTTCTATTTCCTTCTTTAATACAGATATCTTCAGTTTCAAAGTGCATCCTTTTGACTTGATTTCATAATTTTATAATTACTATTTCACGATGGGCACTTAATTCCTGAAATATTGAGCTCAGAAGCCCAAGGCCTTAAACGTACTTGAGGTTCTCAGTGTATGCCAGTACAGATGATGAGCACAAAAAAACCCAGGAACCTGTGTGCAAGCTGTGCATTTCGCTTATTAGACCCTTTACATCTATATTCATTAACCAGCTGTCCTGTAATAAAACTGGAATGTGTAAGTAGCACTGCAGCTGCACAGTGCCAGTTTCGAATCAATACTGAAAGGAAGGTCAGCATCAAAAAGTAAAGTTAGAAACTGGAACCTTTGCTCTTTGTCCCTGTTGTCTCCTAGTACAAATGACTTCTGTGCCCAATGCACACATACCTATTATTATCCCTCTTTACTGTCACTGGTGTCACATCATATACCTGGAATCTTCCCGTGTATAACTGATAGCAAGGAGCCCTTTACTCAGTTGTTGCTGCTCAGTAATTATTCTCCTGGCATGCTGTGATATATTCAGAATGTGCCAATGGATGACCTTGTACAATTTGTTGCTATGCTGTTTAACACTGAGCTCCAATAGAAACAAAATTATTCCTGTAAACTTCTATATTTTTCCAAGAATGCTTGACCACAGAGCTATATACAGTGATTAGAATGTACTCTCATTTAATTTTGTTAGGTGTCACACACTCTCTTGGTTATTATACTACCAAGGAGCGTGCTTTTGAAACTTGCCTTCCAATTTCTTCCATCTTCCTCCTGCTTGTGAAGGGTCCACATACAAGGGTGAAAAACAGGCCATGTAATCCATTGAACCTGCCTCTGGCTGTATCATTCCAAATTTATTGCTGTCCTTTCTCCATATTGCTTAATATTCTTACATCCATGGGCCCATCTTTTTTATAGCCAGGAATGGTTCTGCATCCATGACCTTGTAGTATTTTACATTTTTCACAAAGAACTTTATATGAAACTGTTTGAATTTTTGATTCTATTTAGAATATAATAGCCTAACAGTTGGTCCTCAATACATCCGTGTTGGAATACTGACAGCCTGTGGTCCAGGAACTACTTGAAACACATCCAACTTGATCGTAGATTGGACAATTTTTTTTAAGGCATCGGTGCCACATAAAACGGGTATGGGCATTGTAAATATTGATCCTGGGGTTAATGCCAGATTTCAGGCCTCTCTGATTTTGGCTACCCCAAAACTGATCAGGCAGTTTACTCCATGTTTTATCAACGTGAACCTGTCCTAGCAAACGATTACCATCAACAAATTAAGTGAAAACTTCTTAAAAAAAAATTTAGATGGGGAGCCAGAAAGAGCAAAAATGTTCGTCTTAACTCCACACCACTCCTGATTACAACCACCAGCTCAATCATGACCACTCCCTGCTCTCTTCCTGAGACTGATTTAGGCAAGGTGGCAAGACTGAAAGTTATTTCTGTAGAAAAATATGTTGTCTGATGGAGCAGCACTAGTTGGTCACTCTGAATATTAGATCAGGCCCAATTTCAAATGAGCCTTCGACCTTGTGCATGTATTGTTGCTTCCCTGCCTTCACTCCCAGATTCTTGGTTCTAACACATTTCTATTCTTATGTAAAAGCAGAAAATGTAGAAAAGAAGATATTCAGCAAGTTTGGCAGCATGTGTGGAGAGTGAAAGAGAGCTAACTTTCTGAATCCTCATGACCCTTTCTCAGAACTGGAGAGGTGCAACGTGATGGGTTTTATGTTGTTGAAAAATGAAGGAGAAACAACTGGACAAAAGGGAAGATCAGGGAAACATTAGAGGTGAGGGAGACTTGAGATCAAAGGTATCATAGAACTAAAGGCAAAGGGAGTGGTAATAGTTGTGGGAAAGTGGAAAACATTAGTCTGGAGTAGATATTAATGCCAGAATAAAGCTCAGCTCTGTGACTGAAATCCACAATGTGAAAACATGATGCAGACATTTTCATGAGAAATAATATCAAAATGGAGGAGAGCGTTCTGTGCCTGAAGCTGTTGAACACACTGTTAAGTTCAGAAGGCTATAAAATGCCACCACCAGCATGATGCCATTATCAAATGTATCTTCCCCTGCCCTCCACTACCTGCATTCTGAAGAGACTGTTATACACTGCCTTACTCCTCTATCACCCCAGCACCTCATCACTATCCATGGCACATTTTGATGCAATTGCTGAAGGTGTAACACATGTCCTTTAACATGTCCAAGGCCCTAAACACTCCTTCCAGGTGGAGGAGTAATTTACTTGTACATCTTTCAATCTAATCTGCTGTATTTAATGCTCACCATCTTTATGCTGGGGCGTCCAAATACAGACTACATTGTGAAACATCTCTGACCTTTCAGTCACTTGCTATTTCAGCGCACAATTTTGCTTTCTGCCTGAGGTCTGATGCAGTTTTCCAGCACAGATCAAGGAATAAAGGTCTAATTTTCCAATCAGGCACTTTAGATACCTCAATATGTTCATTTTATAAACTCCCATCATCTCTAAGCAAATGTAACCTCACTATTTCCGGTCTCTCATCACAATTTCTTCTCTAGAAAACTAATTTTTCCTCACTACCAGATCTATATTACATACTTAATTCATCAGTATCCCAGTTGCACAGAGATAATTTTCATGATTATTAAACAGATGATTTTTATACATAGATAACACAATGT
>NC_063339.1:42892988-42981600 GCF_021869965.1 Rhincodon typus
AAACGTCAGCTTTCCTGCTCCTCTGATGCTGCCTGGCCTGCTGTGTTCCTCCAGCTCCACACTGTGTTATCTCTGACTCCCGCATTGGCGGTTCTTACTATCTCTGATATTTATATAATTTGTTTGTGGAAATGCTTGGCATTCGCAATCACCAATGTGACCACTTCAAAAAGTGGTAATGGACTATGTATTTCATCTTGTATCATGCATGTTTGTACCTCAAATAGCAAAACAGAAGTACTATAGTTTCTTTCTGCCATAGCAGTTAGGTATTAAATATGTTCAAATCTTGCTGCTGTGTAATGGTTAGTTCATTTGCACATTTTCTCATTTGTCTGCAATCTGCCTCTACCCTGGTTTTATGACGGGAACTTGACATATAGCTGCAAATCTCACCCAATGAAATCCAATCTTCTTTGTAAATGTTTTTTATTGACTGTTGAGTTTACTAGCTTACCTTATTCTAATAGATTTCTAAATACAGGATCACGTATTTATTTTAATTTCCATTTCCCTTCCAACAGTCATTTACCAGCATTTAAATTATTTATGTTTACATTGCAATGTTTACTTGCAATGAAAAAATGTGAATTATCAATTTGCTCTCCAGATGGAAATATGTTGCCTTATGTAAGTTTAATGTTCTCAGTAAAATAGTCTTTAAAAACCTGCCATTGAACCAGTCTCCTCGTGCCTCATTACCTGAATGTCTCCTTCTCTCATTTCTCTGCCATTGTTAATTAAACTGGGCACTAGGAGGTGCCCAAGAGCTGTATGGCTTTTTTTCCCCTCACTCTGGGGAAGTACCTTATACCTGTTCGTATGAACCGTCCCTCTATGTTGCTGAGTAGAGATGGGCGTGTTCTTGCACCATACTGCTCCTTAGTATGCATCACAGCATAATCACAACCTGCTTTTAAAACAGCTCCATCTCTTGCTTCTCACGTTAACCAGGATGTGCCCAATTCTTTGAAGGCTAAATGTTTACTTACCAATACCTGAAGACAGAGCTTTATTTCTTTTTCAGAACCCTTTTGGACTTTCACCACACAACGAAATGTTTGGCTTTCCCCAACAGAAGAATAAGTGCCTTTGTAAGTGGCGAATGTTTAGAAAGCAAAATTAAAATTTCATTATTTCAAAAAGCATAATTTTGGCTAATAGTGTATTTATACTAAATGTCATCAACAGTGGTTGCACCAGTAATATCAGGGGTACACCAGGGGTAATAAAAATATAACACTCAGGCCCAGTATCTTAATCATGACAGGTATAACACTCAATAATATTCAGAGACAGGCACACCCATAAATTGAGTTCTCGGGTCATGTCCTGACTTAACAGATTCAGAAATAATGTAGAATATTAATAGTAGTCCTAGAAACTTTAGCCTATAATACTGTCTTGTTTTAGTGCCGCTCAGATAGCTGGCCACATATACCAGACTGTGTTCTCTCTGTGAATCGGCTATGTGAACTGTAACAGAATAGGATTCAGTGGCTCAACAATTCTCTTAGTAAATTTGACCTCATCAAACATCAATGTTTCTGCTGTGACAGTGTTCATTGAAGCAGGTCACAGCAGAAGTAAATCTTTAAACTTCTGAGTTGGGTGAGGCAGGGAGTGAAGCATTACTATTTTATTTCACTATGAATGCAATATTCAACAACATGAAGGACATTTCAATTAAGTTCACTGATGTCATCTCCTATAGGGGGTGCTACTGTCAGTTCGTTCATTTTTAAGCATAGAATTTGACCACTAACATTGTGCAACTACATTAACATTATTGAGAAGTTCCTTTCCTCCGTCCCAATTTTCTGCCCTTGTCATTCATGTCTGATCTTCTTAATGACATTTTCATTCCAGCACAGTTAGGAGCTTTATCCTCTGTAGCCCAAATTCCAGGCATGTTTAAACAGAAAAATCAGGGAAAAGGTCAAATAATTATTTTCCTTTAATTGGCTGACATTTTAACAAGGTACAGTACTAGAAAGCATTTTTTTACTCGTTGCAGGCGTTACAAACACTGCAGTTCAACATTGATCTCCTGCGCAACTTGTCTTGCACATATATTTTAGGGAAGGGGAGTCAGAAATTTTAGTTCTATATTAATTCTAAAAATTATTTGAGCAGATTTTATTTTTCTGTTTCATTGTGCTCTGAGGAACATGTATTTTCCCTTAATCTCTCGTAGGATGTTTCCCTACATAAATTGCAAGTTGTGATTTGTTTCATGTCATTGCATACTTCTGAGTGTTATGAAGTTCACCTAAATCATACTTGGAAGCCACCCTCTTATGGTTACGACAGTTTTCTTTGCAATTAACAACAGAAATTAACAATAGAAATTGCTGTTAGCAGACCATGACATAAATTACTTGGGAGGCTCTCATCCTCCCGTAAAAACTCTAGACTCACATGTGAGGTTTTAAGGTAATGATTTGTGTATGTGTGTGTGTGTGTGTGTAACAAAACAATCTCCATAATGGTTTACTCTGGAAATTTCTTTCTTCATGTAAGTTTGTAGCTCCTTCACAATTGGAAGTAGTGCTTTATCCTCCACTGTCCACTTCAATTAACATAATGACAACTTATGCAATCCTGTCACCACATTACAAAAATATGGAAGGTAAGATTGAGCACAGTTTAGGTATTCTGAAATGAAGTTTATTTGTTTTGTATTATATTTCCATTTTCTATAGTAATTGGTAGCTGGTAATAGCTCATGCATTCTGAGGTTTGAAACAGGTTTTGTGCATTTCCTATGATTTTGCCAAATCTTAACCACATTTAAATTTCTTTTGAATACAATGTGCCTCTTGCCAACAATGCAGTTGGGTTTGGCAAGCTTTGTTTCTTGAAAAATGAAGAAATTATAAAGATTAGTTTTCATCAAAAACATTTTAGTCTAAAGCCTGTTTTTTCTCAATGAACCATTGTGTCCTTCTGTCATTTTTCATTTCAGTTGTACTTTAATTCAGTACAGACTGGGTAACCATGCTAACATCTCCTGTGTTTGACTGTGGCCCAGAACTTTCTCTTTATTGTGATGGTTTGTACTGTAAATCAATCCAACGCCACTTGTTCTCATACCCAAGCTCTGTCAATAGTCAAAAGCTGAGTCAGTTGTACAGGAAGTTGTACTCAATGAAAAACCCAATGCAGTTTCTAAAACTGACCTCTCAGGAAAATGCTCCAATAATTTGAACCAGCCATGATTTCAGTGAATGGCAGAACGGGCTCGGGGAGCGAAATGGACTTCGCTGGTTGCTATGTCTTAAACCTTTTATTAGTTAATCAAGTGGATGATATCAGCATTAAATCATGGTTTCAGAAATGGAATTGATTTGTTTTAATACCAAAGTTGGCTGTTTTTCTTCAATTAATCAGAATTCAAGGTGAAGAATCAAGGTCTATGGTGTAGCACAAGTAAGGTCAGAGTCATAGAGTCAGAGTCATAGTGTCATAGAGCACGGACACAGATACTTCAGTCCAACTCATCCATGCCAATCAGTCAGTCATCTCAATCTGACCCTGTCCCATTTGCCAGCATTTGGCTTAATCCCTCTAAACCCTTCCTAATCGTGTAACCATCCAGATGCCTTTTAAATGTATTTGCACCCACCTCCACCACTTCCTCTGGCAGCTCATTCCATGCATGCACCACCGTCTCCATGAAAAATTTACCCCTCAGGTCTTTTTCAAATCTTTCTCCTCTCACCTTAAACCCATGTCCTCTAGTGTGTTGTTGGTAATATATACATA
The DNA here is from genome assembly GCF_021869965.1 of Rhincodon typus. NCBI lineage: Eukaryota > Metazoa > Chordata > Chondrichthyes > Orectolobiformes > Rhincodontidae > Rhincodon > Rhincodon typus. The sequence goes on from NC_063339.1 coordinate 42,896,757, forward strand.
AATGGTCTGGAGAAAAATGTAGGTGGTCTGATCAGTGAGTTTGAGGATGACAGCAAAATTGGCGGAGTTGCAGATAATGAGGAGGATTGTCAAAGCATACAACGGATATAGATGCTTTGCAGATTTGTGCAGAGAAATGGCAGATGGAGTTTAACTGGACAAAACAAGGTGGTCCATTTTGGAAGATCAAATTCATCAATAAATGGTAGACCCCTTAGGAGCATTTAAATACAGAGGCATATGGGCATACAGGTTCACAGAAACCTGAAAGTGGTGACACAAGTGGTAAAAAAGTCATAGAGCACAATTGCGTTCATCAGCCAGGACATTGAATATAAAAGTTGGCAAGTTATGTTACAGCTGTACAAAACTTCAGTTAGGCCACATTTGGAATTTTGTGTGTAGATCTGGATGTGGTTGCTTTGAAGAGGGTGCAGAGAAAGTTTACCAAGATGTTCCCTGTCTGGAGGGTTTTAGTAACGAGGAGAGGTTAGATAAACTCGGATTGTTTTCACTGGAAAGACGGAGGCTGCGGGTGCGGTGGGGAGCGGTGAGCTGATAGAGATCTACAAAATTATGACAGGCACAGACAGAGTGGATAGTCAAAGGCTTATTCCCAGGGTGGACAGGTCAATTACAAGATGGCAGAGGTTCCAGGTGAGAGGGGAGAAGTTTGGAGGTCAGTGTGGGGAAAACTTTTCACACAGAAGGTGGTGGGTGCTGGGAATGCATTGCCAGTGGAGGTGGAGGTAGCAGGCACGTTAGCAACGTTTAAGGCATATCTTGATAGACACATGAAGGGGAGGCAAACAGAGAAATAGAAACCATGGATGGGCAATAAGAAGCGGGTCTAAATAAGGATTAAGAATTGGTGCAGCCTTGGTGGCTATAGGGCCTCTTCCTGTGCTGTATTATATTGTATATTGTATTGTAGTTTTGGATTCCTCTACCCTAGGAAAAAGACCTTGGCTTTTCACCCTATTCATGCCCCTCATGGTTCTATAAATGTCTATGAGGTCACCCCTCAGCCTCTGATGCTCCAGGGAATAATGCTGCAGCTTATTCAGCCTCTCCCTATAACTCAAACCCTCCAGTCTCGGCTACATCCGTGTAAATCTTTTCTGCACCCTCATAAGTTTAACAACATCCTTCCTTTGGAAGGGCGACTACAATTGTATGCAGTTTTCCAAAAGTACCTATACAGCCAATGCCCTATACTGCTGCAACATGATTTCCCAAATCCTATACTCAATGCACTGACCAGTGAAAACAAACATGCCAACGTCTTCTTCGCCACCCTCTTTCTCCACTTCCAACGATCTGTGCACCTGCATCCTCTTTGTTCAACAATACTACCCATCATTAAGTGTATAAGTCCTGCCCCAATTTGCCTTACCAAAATGCAACACCTCACATTTATCTAAATAAATCCATCTGCCACTCCTCGGCCCATTGGCCCATCTGATCAATGTCCCATTGTACTCTGAGATAATCTTCTTTACTATCCACTTCACGACCATTTTTGGTGTTTTCTGCAAACTTACTAACCATACCTCCTACGTTTACATCCAAAACACTTATATAAATGACAAAAAGCAGTGAACCCAGCACTGATCTTTGAGGCACACCACTGGTTACAGTCCTCCAGTCCGAAAAGTAACCTTTTACCACGAAAAGTAACCTTTTACCACTACCCTCTGTCTCCAACCTTCGAGCCAATTTTGTATCCAAATGGCTAGTTCTCCCTGTATTCCATGTGATCTAACCTTGCTAACCAGTCTACTATGTGGAACCTTGTTGAACACCTTGCTGATGTCCATATAGACATCTACTGCTCTGCCTTCATCAGACTTCTTGGTCACTTCTTCAAAAAACTCAGTCAAGTTAGTGATACATGAATTCCCATGCACAAAGCCATGTTGACTATTCCTAATAAGTTCTTGCCTTTCCAAATACATGTAAATCCTGTCCCTCCTAATCCCATCCAACAAAGCACCACTGATGTCAGGCTCACCACACTATAGTTCCCTGGCTTTTCCTTACAGCTTTTCTTAAACATTGGCACCACTTTAGCCAACCTTCAGTCTCTGGCACCTCACCCGTGGCTATCGATGATACAAATATCTCAGCAACAGCCTCAGCAATCACTTCCTTTACTTCCCACCAAGTTATCTTATCTTACTTAGGATGGCAGTAAAAGTGTGACTTCTGAGTTTAGCGATTCTGGTTAAAAGGAGAGCAAGTTAGACTGAGGTGAATCACTAGCATCAACATGGGAAATACTTCAGTGGGAAGACTGTGAGGACAGGACCAAGTGCAATCAATGGAGCCCCCATCTCACCATGAACCCAGTTGTCTAGTCACATTCATGTTTTGATTTGCATACGTTTTGTTATGTCAGAGTATACCCTCAGTGAGGTACATTCTGAATCAGGATTTCTTTCCATTGCCTTTATACCTTGCTGGTGTATACACAAGTGTTCTATTTTGGCATGTGTGGAAGATTGGCATAGGTGGAATGTTGGCATGGGTAGCAGATTGGCAAGGGTGGAATGTTGGCAAGGATGGAAGATTGGCATGGGTGGAAGATTGGCATGGGAGGAAGGTTGGCATTGGTGGTAGGTTGGCTGGCTAAAAGGAAGCAGGAGGCAGAATCTTTCCGTTTTCAGTTAAAGTGTTTTATCAAGAAAGATTCATGGTGTCCAGTTGTCATGGCTCGCAGCAGGTGTTGTCACACACTCTTCACCTCAGTCATTATGGAACTGGGCACTGCCATGCCCTCCTTGTGGAATCACATGGAAGAAAAGGTAGACGTGCCCACCATTATTGGGACCTTCGAGCATTTGTGCCTCTGGTGCCATATTTAAAGCCCAGCTACACCACACTTCAGACGATCCAAGCCAGGAACTGTCTTACACGGTGTCATGCTCAAATATGGCCCAGAGGAAAGGAAAGTTTGCTCCTATCTTCACAGTCAGAGAACTGGAGGTGCTGGGGGATGGGGTGGGTGTGGGGAAAAGGCCTGTCCTTTTCCATATACTCCACCACAGGAGGGCAAACCAAAACAGCCCAGGATCCAGATAGCAGCTATATCTTGAATGCAGGGAAAATATTATTGATCTCCTGTGTGCTGCAAATGTAATTGCCACTGTCTTCCCACTGCTATTTCATAGTCACAGGGCTACCACTCACTCTAACGCTGTCATTGCATGTATATCTCACCAAGACTCGTGGACTAAAACTTTACCGCTGGATGCATATTTTACACTCAATGCCTCTCACACACCTCTTTCTCCCAAATTACTAATCGTCACTGCCCGCTGCTCAGTCTATTCTCTCAGTGGGGCCACCTCGCCACTTCTCCTGCTCCTGCATCACCTCTAACTGCCCTTCCATCTACTTCTAACATAATCCATCTCGCTTTGCCATTGCAAAAAGAATGGCTCATGACCAGGCCAAAAGGTCCATGACCAGCATGGGATGGCAGACATCAAGTCCCATGCTCCATATGAGGTGAAGATTCTTGAATTCACTGGAGAACAGGGTTATGATCCCAGCAGATATTATTACTGGACAGGTCAGATCTCAAACTGAAATCCGGCTTGATATATTTTGGTTCTCACTGAAACATAAGTTTCTGAAGAAGGGTCCAGACCCAAAACATCAGCTTTCCTGCTCCTCTGATGCTGCCTGGCCTGCTGTGTTCATCCAGCTCTACACCTTGTTATCTCAGACTCCAGCATCAGCAGTTCCTATTATCTCTAAATGCAGAACACCCCTGATTTGGTTTTAACAATAAAACAGAATATATTAAGCAAAATAAATGAAAATACAATGAATTAAACCAATTTACATATAATACAAATTTAAAGACTTGAATTACGTGACAAAACACAAATGCATTAATCACAAAACCCTTTTGCAGTTTGTATAACAAAGAGAATTCCCTTCTATTTTGCATCTACAGAGCTTAACCTAACTGTGGCTTCAATGTTCCACCTTAACAATCGGACAACCTCTTCCTGAGCCTTCATACAGCTGAGTTTATATCTTCTCAGCCTCAAAAACAGTCTTCAGTGTTTGAACAAACATTTCTGATCTTGAACATGTGGATTTTAACTTCTAATATTGTGGTAATCATTTTTTTTAACAATCCTAAACCATCTCCTTTTCTTAAGAGCAACTATTTTATTCATCAAGCTTCAGCCAAAACTTCTGCAAAACTGCTTACATTGAAATGAAGAGCTTTCCTTCCCAGGCCATGGGTGATTCCCCTAATCAAAAGAAAAAAAAATCCATTCCTTCCTTTTTAAACTGAGTCTATTACACAATTTTTGCTTTTGTTTGCTCATAAAAATCTCCCAATGTAACCAAATTCCCATTAGCTGCCCCAAATGTTTCTTGTCAGACTGTTTTAAAAACAAAACCTGCCAGTCTTGGACCTTTTTGGTCTGGTTATGGGCCAATCTTCTGTCACCATGGCTACAGAAATACTTACAAATTAGTCATTAAATGCCTTCAAATGCACAGAAAACCCTTGTGTCACTAGTTCAAAATTCAAGAATTGAGGATTGAGATACACATACAAATCACACACCTTACATTATACTTCTCCCCAAAGAAGATCAAAAATGTATTTTTAAGAGGTATTTTTATTCCTCATCAAAATAATCTTAACACTACATCTATGGCTCACTAACAGTAGTAATATGTTGAACTATACATACAGAGTTACACAGCAACCAGGTTTGACACAAGTCCATGGGCACCAATGTCCTTCATCTTTGCTCTCGATAAAGCATCTGGTACAGCATTTTATGTTTTAGGGACATGGATGATATTCAAATTATATGGTTGGAAAACAAAGCTCCGGTGAAATAATCATTCGTTCTTGTCCAAACATTTTCCAAGAAAATCAAAGGATCGTGGTCCTTACAAAGAACACTGTCTTCTACACATTTGATGATCTAAATCTAAAAATGATGTAGAGTAGCACTAGAATCAATGACTTCTTCTCCTCTGTGGAATATTTTCGCTGACAGTCAGTCAGTTCCTTTGAAACAGAACTGACAGGCTGTTCAACCCCCACCTTCTCACTTTGCAGTAAAAGCTACCCCCACACTGAGGTCCCTGGCAATCAACAGCCAGTTTGAATATCTTTGAATAATTCTACACAGCTAAAACCAGTACAGCTGTCAGCACAGCTTTCATGTTTTCAAAGGCATTTTGACACTCTTGCATCCATTCATTTTTTCTGCCTTTTTCAACAATTTCATTAAAGATGAGATGATAATCTTGAAGTTCAAAACATGCTTGTGATGAAATGACCCATGCCAACATAACACAAAATTTCACATTTTGTCCTAGGCACAGGAATATCCAAAGTAGCCTGTGCTTTCATCTCTCCAGGCACTGCATGGTGAACAGTTAAAGGAAGTGCAAACGCAGTGTATTCATTCTCGAAGCAAGCCTCACCGTGGTTAGCTCTGACTTCTGGAGCTTGATGAAGTGCTGTTCTGTTGACTTGTCTTGGATGGCTCTTCTGGTCTAAAGTTCTGAAGAAAAGTCATGTTGGACTCAAAATATCAATCCTGTTTCTCCCTCCACAGATGCTAGCAGATCTGTTGAGTTTCTCTAGTTCTTTGTTTTTGTAGCAAGATTCCAATTTTGTTTCCCTTATGAATGACTGGCAGTCTCTTCTTGTGACAAATGAACTGTCCTCATTCTTTAATAAAAACCAAAAGAACTGCAGATGCTGTAAATCAAGGACAAAAACAAAGTTGCTGGAAAAGCTCAGCAGGTCTGGCAGCATCTGTGAAGGAGAAAACAGAGTTAACGTTTCGGGTCCGGTGACCCTTCATCAGAACTTCCTCAGTTCTGAGGAAGGGTCACCGGACCCGAAACATTAACTCTGTTTTCTCCTTCACAGATGCTGCCAGACCTGCTGAGCTTTTCCAGCAACTTTGTTTTTGTCCTCATTCTTTATTTCCTTCTGGTGTTGCTGTCCCTGTGGCCTCCATGATGTTTCAGCCTCACTCTATTTCCATTGAGCACATCAAATGATTATTAATGGCCCCACTTCACCACCAGAATGCACAATTTTAGAACTTTCCATGCCCTTGTTATCCTTACTCTCTACTCATGTAGAGTTCAGAGTTCCTGTGACTTATTTAAATACATTTCCAGAGCTCCCAACATCCCCCTCCGCAATTCACTGTGAGGTTTCATCCTGCTGTCTTCAGTTTTCCCCTATCACCGTCACCATTTCCTCAGCAACCCAGTACAATGAAGCCCAATCCCAGACATGTGCCACCCGCTTTGCCCAAGAGTCCATGGACTGCACTTTGATAAGACACCGAACTATTAATGAGAAAACTCCAGGATTGACTTGGCAGGATGGCCCAGATTGGCCATGGTCCACCCTCCAGACTCCATGTCTCCAATCACCCGAACTGAGCGACCTGTAATTCTAGGACTGCTTGCACTTGACTTGCAGGACTGTCCATGGCCCAATCCCCAAACTGCAAGGACATAAATTCCCAAATTCTATTAGGACGAATAAACCAACCCACCATGGCCAAACCCCTGGGCTGGCATCGGATGGGTCCTTTGACTAAGTGTGGCATTATCCTTTGATTGACTATAGTGCCCCTTGATCTCACTAAGAACTGATCCCCTTTTGACTTTCAGACATGGCCATTTTCTTGAACCACATACAGGGAGTCTGAAAGAAAGCAGAAAATGCTAAAAGAAACTCAGTAGGCCTCGCAGTATCTGTGGACAGAGAAATAAAATGAATGCTTCAAGACCCATATGAGTTCCAGAGAACAGTCATATTAGACTCAAGATGTTAATTTTATTCTTCTTTCTCACAGATGCTGCCAGACATGCTGAGTTTCTTCATCACTTTCTGGAGTGCAACAGGACATCGTTTTCTAATCAACCTGTTCAGAGATGTTATTACACACCTCTAGAGCAAGTTAGTCTTGAATCTAGGCCTCTTGACTTGGAGGTAGGGACACTACCACTCTACCATTCTGTCACGAGAGTTCTCCTAACAGTAGATGTTTTTAATCAACCTGTTCAGAGATGTTATTGCATACCGCTGGAATAGGTGGGATTCAAACATGGGCCCCCTGGCTCAGACATAGAAATACCACCATTGCATTATATAAACCCCTGCCTCCTAGTAGTGGATTGTTTATCTCAATATTTTTAATCAATCTGCTCAGACATATTATGAAACAACTCTGGAAAAGATAGGACTTGTACACATTTCCTCCAACCTCCAACAGTATCTTTTTCTTGTTGATTTGATGCAAGAGGTGAGTATTACTTGGAGATTCATTTGAGTCCCCAGTGACTGGACAAACTAAAATGATAATCTTAGGTTAGGGGGTGTAGGTTTGTAATGTGTAACTCTGAAAATAATAAAAAGTGTGAAGTTTGTCTCCAGTTTTATCCTTCATCGACATTTTTTGGAGTACTACAATTTTCCTTGACATTTGTGAATGTAAATTGGAAATTAATATCAGCAGAAAGTGTCAGAAGTAACAGAATAATTGATATAGAATGTATTAATTATTCAATCCATTGTGTACAACTTTGACCATATGAATCACTATTTGCAATCTATTTTCCTATCACAGTTACATTCTGCAATAAAATTTCAAACAGATTTTTGAGTAAAACCCTAATGACTAAATGGATAGTTTGGATTAAAATGATTACTAAAGGCAGGATTTTACCACTTTGTCATGAGGATGAATCATGTCAGAGGGACTTTAGTAATTGTTGTGGAGAACAATCCTGAGATTCTTGCCTCCACCCTCAACCCTAACTTTTATCGGCATGGGAAAGGGTTTTCACATCGAGCTGTACAATAATGTCGGCTACTCTGTAGAAATGTCAGTTTTCAAGGAAAAGCCATGTGATTCACAGCAGCTCAGAGTTGCCGGGACACAGTGGAGTTTGTCACTGAGTAGCTTTCTGCCTCTCCCCACCCCAGTCTGTCGAAAAGCCAGCAATGAGACAGCAGAACGCCTAGATCACTATTTTAAATTGTGCAGCTCTTTTCCTTATCTTTTGTTTGGATATAAAGATTTAAACCTTTCAAGATGTAATGACTTCCACTGATCAGCTCCAAAGACTGGTTTTAATAATTGGACTAAAGTACTTAAAACCAAGGGCTAGAACTAAATCTGTCAGTTTGATGTATGAGTGATCTCCCTTTTGTATACATTTGATGGCAGCATTAAGTACACTTTGAAAATTACCAAAACAAATGTTCGTTATACACTTGGGATAATATGTTCATACATTGCCTACATCTTTCTAGCACCTAATTTCACGTCTCAGTTGTCATTTCCATCACCTTCCACATGCCTACAAACTGATACATTCTTTTCTAATTCCCAAGCATGGAGCAAATTCCAAACTTTAGCTGTTAACCTTTGTTTTGGTTCAACTTTCACACTTTTTTTTACTCCAGATTATACTGCTTCAGCCATGCCAGCCAGCAACTGAGTTAACAATTCTTTCTAAACTCACAATGGGTGGAATTTAGGTATATTGGCAACATTCCAGCGAAATGCTTACTTTAACCTTTTATGCCAAGTAGATGGAGAACTGGAAGCTTGTTGAAGAAAATTCATCTCTTTTGAAATGGTCAGAATCATCAATTAGTCGATTCCCCTCATTGAAAGCAAGTCTCACATGAATTCTATTTAAATTAAGATGAGAAATCAATTTGGAAGGAGGGGAAATTAGGTTCGGTTTTAAAATACAGGAGAAAGGAAACGTATAGGAATGTGACTAACTTGGAAAGGACAAGTGGAAAATGGGAGGCATTTGTAGTGTTAACCAGAATAAAAGCAAGACTGAATTTCCAACTCCCAAGAAAATTGATTTAACTGCAACTCGTCTCAGGGCATTATACAGGAAAACTGTCTGATGGTCCAGAGGAAGTTGTAGGGTGGGCATAAATTTAAAAAAAACAGTTTACCAACAGCTTTAGAGAATATACTGAGATTATAATCACAAATAATTTTCAAAGCATAGAATACAAAATATGTTTATAGTCCTCTCATTATTTAAAGTTTTTTTAGTTTGGAAGATTTGATAATTGTAAGATTAAAGATGCTTTACCATCTGCTCTTAATAACTGCATGAAGCTGTTTCTTTTTCAAATTTGATACATTTTCTTTTGTTATTAATAGAAAGAGATTTTAGAATATCTAAGAAAATATTTTTGTGGAATGAGCAGAGATTTTTAAAAAATGTGTACTTATTTGTCATGTCACAAAATGGCAAGTGTATATGACAACAATTAGTTCACCATAGAATCCCTACGGTGTGGGGAAAGACCATTCAGCCCATCAAGTGTACACTGTCCCTGTGAGGAGTATCCTACCCAAAGACAACCCCTACCCTATCCCTGTAACTTTGCATTTCCCATAGCTAATTCACCTAGCCTGCATATCCTTGGACACTATAGGTAAACCTAACCTACATATCTTTGGACTGTGGAAGAAACTGGAGGAAACCCATGCAGATTTGGGGAGAATGTGCAACTCCATACAGTCAGTTGCCCAAGGCTGGAATCAAACCCAGGTCCCTGGTGCTGTGAGGCAGCTGTGCTAACTACTGAACCCTGTAATAGTGTGTCTCTAAACAAATCCACAAAGGTCTGTTTAAGACATTTTTTTGATAAAGTGTTTCAAAATTCTTAGCAATTTCTCATTGGACACAAGGTTGTTTTCCTTTTAGTTGGAAAACCTGCAAACATTTTAAAAACTACCTTACAGCATTGTTTATATGTAGCTTTTGGTATTTTTGTTAAAGTGCACCACTGGAGGGAAATGTTTTAAAAATCCTTTTCAAATACAGATGGTAGTTTGCAAGGAACACTGACTCTGCCAATGTGCTTTACTTATAATGCTGAGGGGGAGGGCTGGAGGGAAGAGTCAGTCAGAGGGTGGCCAGGTTTTTATGTAGAAGAGTGTGACACAAATTATTTTCATACAGTGGAAATTCAGAACAGCTGTTTTCTACATTTCGCCTTTCTCCCCATAATGTTCAGAATATTACACTCAATTTCATGAAAAAAAATTCAGCGCAAACCCTTTATTTTAACATGCATGAAAGCGATATTGCAGACGTTACTTGGCATCTGAATCTCTGTGCCAGTTTTGACGAGCTAAGAATTGGAGCAGTTATTTTGAACAAAGGGTGAAAATGGGCAAGAAGTGGGTGCCATGCTAATTAGATATTGTTTGTCTAAAATTCTGGTTGAAGCCCATAGTTTAGAGGCTAATTGCTGGTCGCTATAATTTAAAAATGCTTGAAGGCACAAAATGGAAACTCATATTTGTGAGCCAAGCGCAATTTACAGGCATTTTTCCTGGAGCAGCTTATGCAACTTCGTGCATGCACTTCCACTGAAGGTGCACAGCCCACTGGCTGACACACAATGGCACATATCAGAACGGTGCCAGAGATTTATGGCTTTGGAAATATTGGTGGACATATAGAAGAAGAAAGATATCATGTGCTCATTTGACTTGTGGCGATGTGAAGGGTGAGAGCTGGAGAAGAAGCTCACTAATTTAGCAAATGTAGGAGGAGATCACTTACAAGGTGCTAGCCAGGAGCATTGTTCCCAGGAGATGGCCATTGTGCTTTAACAAAAAATATTGACATGAATAGTTAGAGTAAGATCCCACCTCACAAACATCTTTCTCAATAACAGAACCACCACCGCTACCACAACAATATATTACATCTACCATCTAACTATAGGCTGACATTCATACAGCCCACAATATTGTTTCCTTCACAAGCACTAACTGAATCTTACTCAACTCAGCTCTTCAATTATGTGAGGCAACTGGAGGACAAGCTCAGTACAGAAAAATCCACTGCACCAAGTGTTAACACTGCGCTAGCACTAGGCTGGCCGCAGGCCACATTCAATGTTAAGGGCACTGTAGGTGCCACCTTGCTCGTGAGGAGGTGGGGGTAAGGTTGCATACAGTTTGCACTGTAGAGGCGTCAGATCAGGACTTCACAGGGCCAAGCTTCAAGAGAAGGCTAATAGTTGCAATAAACAAAATATTTTATACAATGAATGCCCTGCCTGAGAAGTTGTGGATTGTGGTTGCACAGAATACCAAATAGAGCCTATTGTGTTACCAGCATGGCCTATGGAATGATAATTGTTTTGTTATGACTTTAAGAATGATGTCCCTTTAAGAAGTTCAGCATGCAGTCCAGTCAACTATTTATTTTTTTCTATTCATTTGTGGGATGCATTTCTTGCCCATCCCTAGTTGCCCTTGATATGGATGCGAGTACATGATAGCGAACTCTGGTCACTTTGAATTGCAGTAACCTACACAAAGGATGTATCCAGAGATTAGTCTGTACCACTTAGCTGTAAATAAGTTCAGAGATTTTCAGGTGAATAGAATTGACATATCCCATTCGTGTTACACATAAATAGTACAATCGCGATATGGTGTGCAGCAGTCATTATCTCTTTTAAAAAGCAGAACAAAGAAGACAATGATACAGCTTGCAGATCATGGGGAGAAACAGCAGACAAGATTCTAAAGTACTCCAAAAGTCAAACATTCCTACAGGACAAAGAACAGAAGAAAAGATGTACAGAGAAAAGAAGATTTCTTTTTAAACTGAATGTGTGTGAGCAGGTCAAACCAGATAGCCAGCTGTCGCAAAACTGTGCCATCTGAAGACTATTTAAAGTTTAAAGGGCAGCCAGGAGTCAACACCATTTCAATAGTTAATCATTTTGAATTTATTAAGTAAGTGAGGAATTAAATTATATTGTTTAATTCTGAAAACCTTTTGTAAGAAGGAAAAACATGTGGTCCAGGCCAAAAGTAAGGTTTATAGTTTACAGTTGCTTTTGTGGTTCAGGTTAACATAAACCTTCCCTCACAAATGTGAGAATGTGTTGAGGAAAAATGTTTTACTGTGGCAGTCTGGTGATCTGCTTCCAGAGTTTCTAACTCTGCTCGCACTGCCTGTTTATACATAGTGATGCACCAGGACATCGTCAAATAATTGTTAATGGATCCTGAAGTCCTTAAACAACATCGTTATAGCTATCAGATCCTTTACTCTGGTGACTTCAAAAAGTATAGTAACTCATCACTCACTGTCGTTATGTGAAGTCTTCAGGGTATTCACAGAATAAATATTAGAATTTTCACAATGTCTTGACAGAGGCATAGAAAGTCCCCCAAGGTGTATCAAAGCTCCTCTTCATACACAGCCTAGCTCAGGTTTGTCCAACATTTTTATATGGGGAAGGCCAAGTTTCAATTTGTGTCTCATTCTGGGGTGTGGAGAGGCTTGCTTTAAAGTTTCAGAAAGATAAGTTTTGGCACATATCACAGCAGTAAACATGATTTTGAATTTCAGGAAAATAAACAATTCCAAAATAGTAAATCAATAATTTAAATGAGCATGATAAAAATAACCATTCCAAAATGTCAGCAGTAGAGTTAACTAATAAACCATTTCTTGTCTTTTCATTCAAGAAGCAGAGCTAGAGAGAGATAGACTAGGCCGCAAGGGCTGGTCATCAGGTAAGTTGATAAAGGTGGCAGAGGAGTAGCAGGGTTGCATGCGAGCTCCTGAGCCTGAGGTTCATCCACTCCTGTCTACTTTCTATCTTTATTTTCTTTTTACTTTTGCTCTTTTTCCTTCCTTCCGTTTTCTTGTTTTTCTTTTCTTGAAAACTTTTTGCAGCAGGTTGATCGGCGATGTCGGCATGGCAGCGAGAGCGGGTCATACGCAAAATGGCAGCAGCATCATGGCATTCGGAGGGGTGCGGTGGGTGCGGACACAGCCCCCTCCCAGCGATTGGAGGCAACAGCGGCAATATCAGTGACAGCAAGAACATGCCTCCTCCCGGTGAATGATACAAGACTCACAGGTTGAGCGAGAGTTCATGCTGTGGCTAGACCCGGGTGCCTTCATCAGTAGTTCCAAACACCTTATAGAGATAAGACTCAGACTTTAACATCTGGATGTTTTTCTTACCTTTCGGCTTTCTTTTATTTCTGCTGTTCTTTTAAATTCTTGTTTTGTAACCAAGATAGTGCTGGAGAAGAGCAACTTTTCACTATTCATGTATTCCTATACTTGAGTACACGTGACCATAAAATATAATTCTAATTCAAAGTCGAATCCTAATTCTAATTCTAAAGTGGGTAGGCACTGGGGCTGAGCTAAGGAGTTAGGTTTAACTAATACTGAAACAAATGCAGAGGATGATGGAGAAACTCAGCAAGTACCTGGCAGAATCTGTGAAGAAAGAAACAGAGTTAATGCCTCAAATCCAATATGACTCATAGTCAGACCATACTCTGTTCCTCACTCTACAATTGCTACCAGACCTACAGAGTTTCTCCAGCATTCTTTGTATTTGTTTCAGATTTCCAGCATCCGCGGTATTTTGCTTTCATTTAATGAACAGTGACTTTGATTCACTGCAGGGGAGAAAACTCTCCAAGTGGCTTTGGTGAATTTCACACAAAATGGTGTTTGTGTGAGAGTTGCCTTTCAAACTGGAATTTCCTTTGAACTAATTCCACAGAGGCCCGTATCACATCAACAAGTCACCCTTTATTTGCACGTGGTGAGTCGTTGACACTGATCCAGTTCCCTCAGAGCCAGGTTTCAGGGTGAGCAGGATATCTGACACTCCTGTTTATATCTGTCAGCCAGGACTCCCTGATTGGACCAGATTAACAGCCCCAATCAGGGGTTGACCTCATTGTAATCACTACATCCTCTTCTTCTAGCCTGCTTTGTGACTAGATTTTTGGAGAGGGATGAAGATGAGAGTAATTGGTTATGTATCCTTCTCTCTCAATCTCAGAGATTGTGCACACTCTCCCTCTTGTGCACAAAGTTTCCCTCCCTCCCCTCCATCACCACTCATCCAAACTCCCTGTACCTCCCTCCCACACACTCAGCATCTCTCCCTTCCAAGTCCACACTGTCCCACACTCCATCCCTCCCACTGACACAAACTCCTAACATTCCTCACACATACTCTCTCCCTCTCTCATTCCTTCATTTATACACTTACTGCTGGTCCTCCTGGCATCCCAGCCTGCACTTCCATTCCTGCACTACTTCTTTGGCCACCAGTTCCACGCTTGGGCAGAGTCCTGTCCACCCATGGAAGGAGAGAGCCGATACTTTTATCATGCTGTTCAGGAATGTTATTGCCCACCTTTCGAGCTAGTGGGACCTAAATCAAGGTCTCCTGGCTCAGAGGTAGGGGCACTACCACAGTGCCCCAACAGCCCTCATTCATGTGGAGAGGGACATTTTTAATCAACCTTTTATGACACACCTCCTCAAGAGTATGTAGGATTTGAACTCAGGCTCTGTGGCCAAGAAGTAAAGGCACTATAATTACTCCATAAGCCCCACCACGTCAAGAGAGAATGGACACTGTGGAAACTAAATTCATCTGCACAGTATTTGCTGTTGGCAGGGTCAGATGAGAATGCAGGGAGAAAGGAACCTGTGACGGGACAAGCACCTCTATATGGTTTTTAAATCCATGTTCTTACGTGTTATTCTGTGTGCCTTGGATGAGACCACATATACCCAGCCCTGGGGGAGTCACATTCTGGCCGTGGGGCTACCTGTCAGTCAAGCCTGGTCTGGTCAGTTGATCTTAATCAGCAGGGCACAGAGTGTCATAATTGTTACAGTGCAGACTGAAGCAAATTGGTCCAATACTAAGCATTTCTATTTAGTGCCAATCGCCTGCCTTTTTTCTGGTAACTTGGACATTATTTATACAGAAACAATCATCAGTGAATGCCTCAAATGACCTGTCTCCTGCCTCCAATGCATTCCAAACCCTAGCTACTTACTGTGAGAGAAAGCTTTTGCATAACTTACATTTGCTTCTTTTGCAAAACACTTCAAATTTTTGCCTTCTGATTTTCAATCCTTTAATGATTCACAACAGTTTCTCCCTATTATCTCATTAGAGACCCCACAGTAATTTTGAAAACTTCTATCAAATCTCCTGTTAACCTTCTCTTCTCCTAAGCAAATAGTCCTAAATTCTCTAATCTATCTCACTAAATAAAGTGCCTCACCCCAGAATCATTCTCGTAAGCCTCTTGTACACTTTCTCTACTGTGTTCACATCCTTCCTAAAGTGTGGAGTCGAGAACTGTGCACAATACTCCAGTTGAGGTCTAACCAGTGTCATATATAAATTAATCTTAATCACTTTACTTTTGTATTCTGTGCCCCTGAAGCTAATCCCAGAATACCATATGCTTTATTAACAGCTCTCTCTACTTATTCTGCCACATTTACAGACTTACGTGTATATATAACCTGCTCTTGCACATCATTCAAAACATTTCCTTTTATTTTATACTGTTTCCCCATTTTGTACAAAAATGAATTACCTCACACTTCTCCACATTGAACTTCATCTCTCACTTATCCAACCACTCCACTAATGTGGAAATATTGTTTTGAAGTTCTACACTGTCCTCCTCACAGTTTACTACTCTTCCAAGTTTTGTGTCTTCACAAACTTTGAAATTATCCCCTGCACACCAAAATCTGTGTTATTTATATATATCAGGGAAAGCAAGGGTCACAATACCCATCCTTGTGAAACTCCAGCATAAACCTTCTTTCAGGTAAAAACATACCAATTAACTGTTACCCTGTAGAGCAGAAAAAAAACAAAGAACCGCGGATGACGGAAATCAGAAACAAAATCAGAAATTGCTGGGAAAGCTCAGCAGGCCTGACAGTATCTGTGGAGGGAAAGAAGAGTTAACGCTTTGGGTCCAATGACCCTTCATCAGAACAGTTACTCTGTTATCAGTAAGCCAATTGATATCCATGTTGCCACTGTCCATTTTATTCCATGATTTATAACTTTCCTCACCAGTTTGTTATGTGGTTCTATATTGAATATATTTTGGCAGTCCTCATACACTACATCAACTCTATCTGTTACCTCATTGAAAAACTCCAGTAAGTAATTAGACACAACCTTCTCTTAACAAATCCATGCAGACTGTTCCAAACCAGCTAACAATTTTCCATGTGACCAGTAGTACTATCCTGAATAATTGTTTCTAGATGTTTTCCCGTCACTGATGTTAAGCAGAGTAATGTGTAATAGCTGGATCAATCTTTACAACCTTTATCAAATAAGTGTGTAATGCTTGCAATTCTCCAGTCCCCTGGCATTACCCTTGAATCCGGGGAAGATTGAAATATTGCAAGTGCCTCTGCAATTTCCAGCCATTTCCTTCAGTATCCTCAGATGTATCTCATACAGTCCTGTAGCCTTATACACTAGGTGCCTATGACTTAGCCAAAACTCCTTTTAAATTCACTAACCATGGAACAGCGAAAACTGAGTACGGCTTTCGTGCTATTCACAATTTTTACCAATGACTCCTCCGGTATAGCTAGTCACTGTTAGAACAGGACAATACTCGCTGCATGCACCAGCAAAATAGCAAGCAACCTCTTTAAAGGGCAGTAGGAGCCATTGTTGATCAGTTGCTTAATCTGTCTAGGGCGGTTATACCTCGCAAACACATAAAATCCTGTGAGATTTTGCATTATGATTCTCTTTACTAATTCACTCACAAGCACTCTATGTTTGCTATACCACGTCTCCATTCATTCATTCATAAAATAGCATTTATGGAGTACATGTTACTCTTAAACTAACTGAAACACCCCTTCCTAGGCTGCTAATCCATTACTGTTTCTTTACACCTATCAATTCTTATCGGCCCCATACTGCAAGCAGCGTTTAGACCTGTTTCTGTATCAAAGGCTACCCCTGAGTAAGTGTTAATACTGTAACCTACTCTGAACAATGCCATCCCTGCTATCATATCTCCATAACTCACTTGAAATCATGGAATTATTATAATATTAATTAGCCCTTAGTTACTGTTTCTCAGGACCTGAAAAGGCTGCAGGATATCAGTGTTCTCTCCCAGCTTGTCCCAACAGTTTTAATTAAAACTGGAAGAACTGCAGATGCAGTAAATCAGGAACAAAAACAGAAGTTGCTGGAAAAGCTCATCAGGTCAGGCAGCATCTGTGAAGAAAACATCAGATTTAACTCTTCGGGTCTGGTGAACCTTCCTCAAAACTGATGGTAGCTGGGAAAATATCGGCTTATATGCAGAAATTATGAAGGGGGACGGGACAGGGAGTAAACAATAGGATTGACCCCAAAGAGAGTGAAGAGCATTTGGAAAGATGAATGGAGTTCTGGCAAAGATGGTGAATAACTGTTAATGGGGACTAACATTGGGTAGTGTGTAATGGCAGGCTATGTGGTAACAAGTCCTGGTGTGTGGAGTAGGGAGCAAGGACATGGGAGGGTTAGGCCCTAAAATTATTTAAGCTCGATATTGAGTCCAGCGGGCTGCAGGGACCCCAAGCAGAAAATGGAATGTTCTTCCAGCTTGCGTTGAGCTTTGCTGGAGCACTGCAGCAAGCCAGAGACAGAGATGTTGGCATGTGAACAGGGTGGTGTGTTAAAGTGGCAGGCAACAGGTAGTCAGGGTCTTTTTTGCAGGCAGAGCGTAGATGTTCTGTGAAACAATCACCCGGTCTATGCTTTGTTTCCCCAATGTGGGCGACACGGTGGCACAGTGGTTAGCACTGCTGCCTCACAGCGCCAGGAACCTGGGTTCGATTCCAGCCTCGGGCGACTGTCTGTGTGGAGCTTGCACATTCTCCCCGTGTCTGCGTGGGTTTCCTCCGGGTGCTCCGGTTTCCTCCCACAGTCCAAAGATGTGCAGGTTAGGTGGATCGGCCATGCTAAATTGCCCGTAGTGTTCAGGGAGGTAGAGGGTGTATATTAGGTGGGTCATAGGGGAATGGATCTGGGTGGGATGCTCTGAGGTTCGGTGTGGACTTGTTGGGCCGAAGGGCCTGTTTCCACACAGTAGGGATTCTGATTCTAATTCTAATGTAGAGGAGACCACATTGTGAGCAGCGAATGCAGTAGAGTAGACTCTGGGAAGTGCAGGTGAAGTGTTGCTTCACTTGGAAGGTATATTTGTGTCTTTAGTTGGTGGGGAGCGAGGAGGTAAATAGGCAGGTGTTGCACCTTCACCGGTTGCAGGGGACGGTGCTGTGGGGCCGTGGGGGGGTGTTGGGAGTGAAGGAAGAGTGGACCAGGATATCCCAGAGGGAACAGTCCCTGTGGAAGGCAGACAAGGGAGGGGAGGGGAATATGTGTCTGGTGGTGGCATCTCACCAGAGGTGGCAGAAATTGATGATCTTCTGGATGTGGATGCTGGTGGGATGGTAGGTAAGGACAAAGGGAACCCTATTGCTGTTGCGGGAGGGAAGAGAAGGGGTGAGGGCGGAAGTGCGGGAGATGGGTCGGACCCGGTTGAAGGCCCTGTCGATAACGGTGCTGGGGAATCCTCGATTGAGGAAGAAGGTGGACGTTTTGGAGGCTCCCTTATCGAAGTTGGCTTCATCTGAACATATGCGACAGAGTGTTCACTAACAGTTCCCATTAAAACTAGTCAGTCTCCTAGCCAGATCATTATCAACTCCTTTGTCTGTCCAACTACTCTTCTCTCTCTTTGGGCTCTATCCTATCGTTTACTCCCTACCCTCATCCCCCTCCATAATCTCTGCATATAAACAATGTTTTCCCAGCTACCATCAGTTCTGAGGAAGGGTCACCAGACCCAAAACGTTAACTCTGATTTCTTTCTTCACAGATGCTGCCAGACCTGGTGAGCTTTTCCAGCAACTTCTGTTTTTATCCCTGCAGTCTGCTGCTTTTTATCTCTTTGAAATTTCCGCATACACTACCTATTTCTATAACACTGTATTATCTACTTCTAACTTTTATTGAGGACTACCATCTTCTACTAACGTATGGATTTATACTTTCTGAATACGTATTAAATAGGGCCACTACCCCCTTTAAGAAACTTACTATGAAAACAGTGCTTCTGTGAAACTGCACGAATGAATGTGCAGGACCTGTCAAAACTGGCAAAAGTAGATGAAATCTCACAAGCCAGCTGCAAGAGGTCAGTTTAATATCCACAATACTTTTATTTAGTACACACATAGTTTCTTACTTATTTAGATCGTATAGGTGTTGTATTTTTACTAACATTACTAACTTTAAAGACAAAAGGACTAACATCTCTTAATTATGCAAACTCAGACCAGACAGACATTCCAATCCCATCAGGAGTAACAGCCAGCATTTAGCAAGTGCTTAAACTATCTTCTGTTTCTCCAGGACAGATGTCACACAAACTTGTGTACAATAGGTACAACTATGGGGCACAATAATGATAAAATTTTAATATATGTAAAAACTGTGTATAAAAATGCTGCTGTAAAACTGCACTTGGATTCCATCGCTGCGTCAAACTGTGCCACTGTAGATGCTCAATAAAGAGACTATTTCGCCATTCACCGATCTGGTCGCTATTGAACACAATCCCACACACCTCTATGATGACCGTGTGTTGCAATAAATGTGAGTTAACCAATTTTTGCTGTTCAAGACCCACTCCTTCTTTAATTCTTTCGCACTTAAGCGACACTTCATGATTGCAAAAAGTAATAAATTAAATCATTTTAACAATAATTTGCCAAAAAGAGACATGAAAGCTGGATATTTATCAGAGTAGATCTTCATTTCTCGGCTTAAACCCAACTCAAATAGATGGGAAATAGGATTTTTCCTTTTGTAGTCAGATGAAGGTCAGAAGTGAAATGTATTTGGACAATCCAAGTCCCAGTGGATGGGAGTCTACAACACAAAAATCCTTTCAAATTCATTATTAATTGGAATTAATTAATTTGACCATCCTTCTCTGGGGCATGAAGAAACTGAGTTTGGAAAAATAAATGTGCAGTAGGAATTCTTCTTTGAGCTGGGTCTTTAACACATTTTATGCATATTGGTGGCTGGGGGAACTCTGCAAATGTTTACAAATGTTCCATTCCCCAGCACTGTCATCCTTCATCTTGATGAGTGTATATATTTTCATTTCCCCCTCCCCCCATTGAAAAGGGAAATTCAACTTGTTGCTCTGCCAATGATATTTTCAATAACATCCAAATATAAACACTTTAATTAATTCCTTCACTTCAGTAATTAAAGCTCAGGCAGGGACTTCATAGTCATTGCACAAATGTCTACTATTTCCTGTTTGAAAAAAACAGCTGTATTTCTTTGTCCAACATCTGTCACATACCAGCTGTGCGATGAAATTATAACTGTTTAAAGAAACAACAGAATTTAGTTT
This sequence comes from Rhincodon typus, assembly GCF_021869965.1. Taxonomy (NCBI): domain Eukaryota; kingdom Metazoa; phylum Chordata; class Chondrichthyes; order Orectolobiformes; family Rhincodontidae; genus Rhincodon; species Rhincodon typus. Next base: position 42,917,114 of record NC_063339.1, read on the forward strand.
ATACAAGTATATGGAGTAAAAACTACCTAATGAATGGTAAAAACAAGAATTTAAACAAATCGTAATCCAAAATTAAAGACTTTGGGAAAATAGAGTTTCTATAGAAATTTTTCCGAGATTTAAATTGAATTTTAAAAATTGAATCACCAAATCTGCACATGACAAAGGCTGATTTGCAACATAAGTGTTTGAGGACTATTGGTATTTCAGGCTTGCCGACACCATAGAGCTGTTTGGTCAAACCAAGTCTAACCTGACCTTTGCTTGGGTCATACTTGTATAGATCTGTTTTCCAGTTGGAAAATGGAAACTTGAAGGTGAGCCAAATTTTCACTTTGCTATTGAGCTGGAGGAAGAAGTAAACATTTTAGAGGTTCAGATCTGACCCAGATTGTTGGGAAGCCATTAGCTCATCACAAATGTTTTCTGTGATTCATTTTTATGAATCTAGTACTGTATGCCCCTTTCCTCTCTATGACCTTAACTACTTAAAAGAAACGTTGTAAATCTTGCGTTTCATCGTTCTTTTCAGAATCAACAACAAGGAATTCAAAAGAACATTTTTACCCAAGTGTCACTTCCTCTCATAAAACATTGGAATTCTTTCATGTTTAAGAGGTTTTATTACCATGTAGTTGTTTATAAGGTTTGTTCCCTTGTTAGTTCAATAAAGCACTGTAGAATTCTGGAACAAGTTCAGCAATGCTAATCACAATCAACGTTAAAACTCCTTAAATGAGTAATTTTCTAAATATGTGGATAAATTATCTTGATGTAACCTTAGTCAAAAGAGTGCAAGAGTGTTGAATGGTTCATATTGAAGAGATGAATTATTGCAGAAAGATTGGTACTTCCTATAGTTCGACCACAATATGGTTAAAAATATCAATTAATTACAGTTTTGTCAGTTGAATTTATTTCATGCATACCACTAAAAATCCTCAGAGTTATTCACTGCAAGAAAAATATCAAAGGGGAAAGGACCAATGAAAATGAAAAAAAAATTAATCTGCTCAGGAGCTGGTCTTTATGACTTACTGATCTCTTGATTCTTGTTCCCAGCTATTTAACAACAGAATATCACCAGTCTTCTTCTCAAACAATATTTTATAATCTAAAAAAATTGAAAACCATGTGCAAACACATTGAATAGAGCTCTGATCTGATTTTGACAAATTCACAGCATGCACACATAGACAGTCAAATGTGCCTGAAATGAACTGATCAGTATAAAGATGGCGACGGACTTGGTAGCACTGTAAGTAGGAGATAATGACTGATTTCAAGATCTCAAATCCCACTATAGACTAATTGAATGAAAGGCCCTGCTGCAAAATACTCATTTAGTAACTCACTTGTCTCCTGCAGTTCGACACATAGAAAACCTTGCTGATCTTTAAGAGCCCTATTCACTCCCTACTTACTTTTTCCTTAATATATTCATAAAATCCCTTTGGATTCTCCTTAACCCTATTTGCCAAAGCTATCTCATGTTCCCTTTTTGCCCTCCTGATTTCCCTCTTAAGTATACTCCTACCGTTTTTATACTCTTCTAAGGATTCACTCGAACTCTGCTAACATACGCTTCCTTCTTTTACTTGACCAAAAACTCAATTTCTCTAGTCATCCAGCAATACCTACACCTACCAGCTTTGCCCTTCACCTGAACAGAAACAGACTGTTCCTGGACTCTCATTATCTCATTTTTGAAGGCTTCCCATTTCCCAACCCTTCCTTCACTTGCAAACATCTGCCCTCAATCAACTTTTAAAATTTCTTGCCTAATACCATCAAAATTGACCTTCCTCCAATTTAGAACTTTAACTTTTAGATCAGGTCTATCCTCTTCCATCATTATTTTAAAAGTAATAGATTATGGGCACTGGCCCCAAAGCACTGCCCCACTGACCCCTCAGTCACCTGCCCTGCCTTATTTCCCAAGAGTAGGTCAAGTTTTGCACCTTCTCTAGTAGGTACATCCGCATACTGAATCAGAAAATTTTCTTTTACATGCTTAACAAATTCCTCTCCATCCAAGTCTTTAACAATATGGCAGTCCTAGCCTATGTTTGGAAAGTTAAAATCCCCTACCATTACCACCTTATTATTCTCACAGATAACTGAGATCGCCTAACAAATTTGTTTCTCAATTTCCTGCTGACTATTGGACGATCTATAGTACAATTCCAATAAGGTGATCATCTATTTCTTATTTCTCAGTTCCACCCAAATAATTCCTTGGACGTATTCCCAGGAATATCCTCCCTAAGTACAGCCATAACATTATCCCTAATCAAAAACGTCACTCCCCCTCCACTCTTGCTCTCCTTTCTATCCTTCCTATAGCATCTATACCCTGAAACACTCCTGTCCATCCCTGAGCCACTGTAATTGCTATGATATCCCAGTCCAATTCCCCAACCGTGCCCTGAGGCACCAGTGAGGCAACACACCATTCTAATGTCTCGCTGTCGGTCACAGAAATGTGTCTTACCTGTTAGGCCCCTTGCATTGAAATAAATGCAGTTTAATTTATCAGTCCTACCTCGTTCTCGGTTTTGTTCCTGCCTGCCCTGACTGCTTGACTTGCTCCTTTTCCCAACTATACCAGTCTCAGACTGATCTCTTTCCTCACTATCTCCCTGGGTTCCACCACCGCACGCCCCCTTACTAGTTTAAATCCTCCTGAGCAGCTCTAGCAAATCGCCCCACCAGTATATTAGTTCCCTTCGAGTTCAGGTGCAATCCATCCTTCCTATACAGGTCACTTCTACTCAGAAGAGATTCCAATGATCTAACGATGTGAATGCTTCTCTCCTGAACCAGCTCCTCAACCATGCATTCATCTGCTCTATCCTCCTATTCCTACCCTCACTAGCTCATGGCTCTGTGAGTAATCCAGTTATTACTACCTTCAAGGACCTACTTTTTTAAATTCCTGCCTAACTTGCCATATTCTATCCTCAGAATCTCATCCTTTTCTCTTTCTGTGTTGTTACTTCCAATGTGTACAACAACCTCCTGCTGGTCCCTTTGAGAATATTCTGCACCTTCTCTGAGATATCATTTGACCCTGTCACCAGTGAGGCAACACACCATTCTGATGTCTCGCTGTCGGTCACAGAAATGTCTGACCGTGCCTCTGTCTAGACAGTATCCTATCACAAGCAATCACTTGGAACCTGGTATACCCCTCATTACATTCGAGCCGGTCTTGGTACCAGAAACCTGGCTGTCAGTGCTACATTCCCCTGAGAGTCCACCAACCCTTATGTTTTCCAAAGCTGCATCGTTTGTGATAGCTACAGGAGACTCCTGTACTACCTGCCTCCCTCTCCTACCTTTCCTGGAGGTCACCCATCTACCTGATTATAACTTCAGTTTATCTCCCTCCCAGCAGCTGCCATCCATCACATGCCCTAACTCCTGTAAATTCCTCATTGCCTCTAACTGCTGCTCCAACCGATCCATTTGATCCAACAGGATTCGCAACCAAACACACTTCCTGCAGACATAATCATTGGTAACATGGAAACTCTCCCTAATCTCCCACATCCGACAGGAAGAGCATGTCACTCTACTAAAGGCCACCTTTGCACCTTAACAATCTACAGACCCTGAAAAAAGCACAGTCTTCCTACACTAAAACCACTGCTCCAGGCTAACTTAGTACCTATGTTTTATATTTTTAAAGTTTAATCAACAGACAGATCTCGATAAAACATACAATCAAAAAAGAACCCACTCTACTCTCTATTGTAGCTTTATAAAATAAACAGTAAGGCTATACTTTGAAAAGGCACCTAGCTGCTCCCCTGCTGTGAGCTCTCCCACACAGGTCTCTCTACAGTCAGCTGTGAATTTCACTGTTTGTTAATTTTTCTCAGACAACTCTGATATCCAACAATATTTGAAGTAAAATAGCAGAGGCTGTGTAGGTTTCTTTCTCTGTTTGAATCACTTCTCATGTGGTCATTGCCACTGCCTTGTCTGTCTTCCTCCTTTTTTAAAGTGCCGTTGTTTTGATCTTTTATTTCCCAAAGTTCCAAAGCAATGCAACGGCTTATAAATTACTGTCTTAGAATTTGAGGAAATCAGCTCCAACACTGAAAATAACTCAAAAAAGGAGCAGCTCTTACAGCCACAACTTTTCCCCGTCCTCCATCTTGGATTACCCAGAATCCTTATTAAGTTGTAAAACAATGCAGAAGGATACCTCATGTTATGGTATGAAGTTCTTCTTAGTTTCAAAACAAACTATACTGCCGAGACAAGATAAAGAATAATGTTTTCTATATCTGAGCTTGGAATGCTTGATGCTGACAAAAAACAGAAGATTGTTCCCGCCTAATTTCCCCCAGTTTAGGCACCTAAAAGGAAATGTGGAGGCAGCAGAGAGAGGGATCAACCTCAGTGTAGTTGGACCAGTGATGTTAAAGATTAATCACAGTCAAGCTACCGTGGATGTATAAGAAACACACTAGACATATGAGCGTGGCAGTCCATGACAATAGCTCTCCTGGCAGTAGCTATGTAACAGTGGCTGTATACTGTTTCCTTACTGTAGCTTGTTTCCACTGATAGCAAAATATTGGTTGTGATCTTGTCATTGAAAGGGAGCAAAAAAAATGATACAATTCCTGTTCTCACTCAACATCCACACAGATTTAGCCGCTCTAAATCTAGCGGCTAGACATGAGGAGGTAAAGCTGACCTTAGCTTCTTTGATGCAGAGGTTCAAAGTATCTCCTTACTGCTACCCTAGTTGATATAAAGCAACCAATATAAATCGATGACGAAGGACTTAGTCTTTATAGTTGTATAGTACACTACTTTTGTAGTGTGGACATCTTGACTTAAAAACTGGATCAACTTCTTTTACAGAATGGCCACCTAAGGATACAATATGGTGGCATTTGCTCATTCCTAAGAGTAAAGTGCCACCCACAGTATTATTAGAGCTCCTCTATAGATATCCAGAATGTATGTTTGAAAGTAAGGATCAATCCATATATGGATATAGGAGCCCAACATTCTGTCATAGACATTTTATGAAATTTAAGTGCGAATAATAGCAGCACATGAACATATATGGTGTGGATTCTTTTTAAGCCCAAAACCAGTGATTCTTAAAGGGAGTGCTAAAAGCTGCCACCTGAAAAATAAGTTTCAAGTTTTCTTTAACTTATATTAATAAGGAGCTACATCCTTGTTTCACATTCTATCTGTGAGCGCTTGTACACCACCAGTTATACATCCTTACCTCCTCCACCCTCCCTTATATCCCAAGGGATACATCACTAACTGCCAGTTCCCCTCCAAACCACTCACCATCCTGACTTGGAAATATATCACAGTTTTTTGCTGTCACTAGGTAAAATCCTGGAATTCCCTCCCTAATGGCATTATGGGTCTTCCTACAGCATGTGGTCTGCAGCAGTTCAAGAAGGCAGCTCACCACCAGCTTCTCATGGGCAATAAATGTTGGCCAGCCAACCACACTCACGTCTCACAAGTGAAAAAAGAGAACGTGACAATATTAAAATGCATATTCTGCAATGGACAGATTTTCAAATGTCTCTGGGTGATGAGACTCCTCAACTACAAGTATTGCTGGAACAAAGACTTCAATCTGAAACTCGTCACGTACAGAAGAGGATTGAGCAATGCTGTACTTTCCCACCTGTATCAAATGATAACAGAGGAACTGTAACACTGAATTCTTGTTAAACATCATTTGCCCCCAAAGTGGGCTACTGGCCAGGATTCACATATCAGTATCCCCTCGTATAAGAAACCATGATTAAAAGCTTGTGGGGTTTTTTTTGCTGCAGAAGAGAGTAACGTAACGTAACACCAAGCAAAAGGATTCCCATTCCTTTTGGAAGTGGTGTGTTTGGATCTGCAAAAGTGATCAACTCTGGCTGAAAACTGACTGCAAGCTGGAATCTTTTAAAATATGGAAATCTGCTCACTACAACTATATCCAGGAGAACAACCGAACCAGCCCACATATAATTCACTCACTGAAGAACCAGAATTATTCATTCAATTTGACTTCCTCTCACCCTGTACCTTGTTCAGTATGCTTGCACGTTTGTGTGTGGGTTTTTGCCTCGAATAAAATTTATACTTTACTTAAATAAGTTTACAATAAACTAACTCTTAATTGTGATAACCTGAAGAAGATGTGTCTAACCTGTTCTTCATAGCTTGAACACATATTCAAGTGCATATTGAATTGGTTAAAAATTTAAAACTGTTTATCAACCTCAGGAATGGACAGAGAGGAATTCATCCACCCCACCAGATTTCATTGTAACGTAATATCATGGTCTCATCAGATGCGAGCACTGTGAGATGTGTTACATTGTAGCATTTTCCAATTCATAGACACCATTTTAATGATCATGAGCACATGCCAAAAAAATGTGTTTTTTAAATGCTGTGTTTTTAAAATCAAAAGTAGAGGCTAAACGCTGAACAATTAACCTGGGAGTACAGCAGAGGCTGTAAAATAAGACATTTCCATCATGTTCATGTGCATGCACAGATCTATTATGTCATATGTGTTCTGTGATTTCTGGTTTATTAAATTATTACACATTTGAGGTATCAATCCAAAGACATTTGCAACACTATGAAACAACTTGATTAGCGATCCAAATACTTTGAGAATTCAAACCCACACGTGATGACCAATTTTCTCAGGCAGTCTGTCTGATAAATCCATTTATTCTCCACACTATAGCCTTAAAGTGTGGATTTTGGAATGACACGTAAAACAGAACATTCAAATGCTGTAGCGATGTGTGCTTTTTATCAGATCTAAAAATGAACACACAAAGCTTCAGATTAGAGTCCTTTTGAAATACACGGCAGTATTTTCAGTTAAGGTCTGGGGCAATGGCCATTCAAAATTATGGAACTGAATGGTGTGTCAGGACTTAGCAAAAAAGATTTTACTTTGACTCTAAGTGTGGAGGTGGATATAAAAGCAGGAGGGACTTCCACTCAGAGGCAGATAGGGTTTTCCCAGGCATTATTCTCAGCACAATAAGACCATAAGACCATAAGGAGCAGAAATTAGGCCATTCGGTGCATCGAGTCTGCTCCGCCATTCAATCATGGTTGATAAGTTCCTCAACCCCATTCTCCTGCTTTTTCCCCGTAGCCCTTGATCCCCTTGATAATCAAGAACCTATCTACCTCAGTCTTAAATGTACTCAATGACCTGGCCTCCACAGCCTTCTGTGGCAGTGAATTCCACAGATTCACCACTCTCTGGCTGAAGAAGTTTCTCCTTATCTCTGTTCTAAAAGGTCTTCCCTTTACTCTAAAGCTGTCCCCTCGGGTCCTAGTCTCTCCTGCCAATGCCAACATCCACTTTGTCCAGGCCATTCAGTATTGTGTAAGTTTCAATTAGATCCCTCCTCATCCTTCTAAACTCCAATGAGTATAGTCCCAGAGTCCTCAAATGTTCCTCATATGTTAAGTTTTCCATTCCTGGGACCATTCTCATGAGCTTCCTCTGAACACGCTCCATAGCCAGTACCTCCTTCCTGAGATATGGGGCCCAAAACTGCACACAATACTCCAAATATGGCCTGACCAGAGCCTTACAAAGCCTCAGGAGCACATCCCTGCTTTTATATTCAAGTCCTCTCAAAATAAATTTCAACATTGCATTTGCCTTCCTAACTACTGACTCAAACTGCAAGTTTACCTTGAGAGAACCCTGGACTCGAACTCCCAAGTCTCTTTGCACTCAGACTTCTGAATTTTCTCCTCATTTAGAAAATAGTCCATGCTTTTATTCTTCTTATCAAAGTGCATGACCTCACACTTTCCCACGTTGTACTCCATCTGCCACTTCTTTGCCCACTCTCCTAACCTGTCCAAGTCCTTCTGCAGCCTTGTCACCTCCTCAATACTACCTGTCCCTCCACCTATCTTTGTACCGTCTGCAAACTTAACCAGAGGGCCCACAGTTCCTTCATCTAGTTCATTAATGTATAAAGTGAAAAATTGTGGTCCCAACGCTGACCCTTGTGGAACACCACTTATCACCGGCTGCCATCCTGAGAAAGACCCTTTTATCAATATACATGAACGTATAGGTACAACAGCAACTTTTATGGTCAGGGTGCTCTGAAAGCTATCAGGACCTTCCTCCAATAGCTTAGAACATTTGGGTGTCATATTAAATGGAAAAGATAACAGCACTTCACTCCCTGCAACCTTCAAGGAGCATCATTCAACCTTTGCTCATCATCCCCACCCAACTCTAGGGATGTCAGATGCCAGACAAAAAGCAGTGCTATGTTTTAGTGATATCCCCTAAAGCTGCCTAGGAGAGAAGTTCTTTTCCCTATTGGCATCAACAACATCCTGACTGATGAAAGCAGCCTGGAGAAAGGTGATTGTGGAGGCCAGTGCTGCAAGAGGATGAATGATCTGCTGCCCTATGCTGGAGTATGTAGCATTGTCAACATCTCATGATTCTATGAGTCTCAGTTAATATTGTGAGGTTGCTACCACAGAGGGCAGTCTCACAGGATGCTGATTGCCCAACATCTCCAAAAGTTGTCTCTCATGTGCAATTCATGCCTGTCCATTAATTGCAAATACCAATGTGGCACTACTGGTATTCCCTCTGACATAGCCCAATGAATCTTTCCTGAACTGATTCCAGAGCAGGAATTTCCTTTCTTTAGTAAGGAGAACAAAACATACAACAGTTCTTTAGGTGTGATATTGCCAATGTTCTACACAGTAGTAGCAAGACGTCCTTACAATCTACAATTTGTCACCTTGCAATAAAGGCTACCATTCCATCTGTCTTTCTGATATTTGCCGTACCTACTCACTTTTGAGATTCCTGTATAAACACATTCAATCCTTCTATCCTTTAGAATTCTGTAGTATTTCACTATTAAATAATATTCTCCTTTACTATTCTTTCTGCCAGAGTAGATGACCTCACATTTCCACATACTATACTCCATCTGCCCATTCAGTTAGCCTATCATATCCAGTAAAATGGTGGCAGATTAGGATGCTCGAGCCAGAGCTTCTTGGTTCTGCCCATTCTTTTACTCCTTTCTTTGTTTTGTTCCTCTCTTCTCCCTTCTCTCAGCCCCGGACACTCGGCACTGGCCTCCAACACCCGGCCACCGAAGCAGGTTTGGCAGTCGGCAGAGATGCCACCAGTCCAAAGCAGGGACACCAATGACCAATAGCCTGGGGTGGGGGCACCACTTTCTATCTTTCACTATCACCACTATCTTTCTTGCAAGCTTTCTTTCATTTTCCAATTTCCCACATGTTGTCACTCTTTGCAGATTTCTAAAAAGATTTCTCAATCTTCCGGTCTTCCACCAATCTTCACAGTATTGTACGTCTTTGCTTATAATTTGATATCATCCTTAACTACATTACTTAGAACATGAGCCCTTCTCCTGGAGGCCTCCTTTCTGAATGGAATTATCTTTGTTTTGAGTTATAAAATATATCCTTAAATGTGTGCCACTGCTTCTTTGCTGTCTTATCTTTTAATCTTTTTTTTCTCATTTAATTTAAGGCAACTCTGTTTACATACCATTGTAATTGCCGTTATTTATATTTAAGACTCTAGTTACAGATTTACATTTCTCATCCTCAAATGGAATGTAAAATTCTGACACAACAAAACATAAATTTGGAAACTAGACATGACATATTTTTACCATTGGGATTCCTGTTCAAATCTAGCCAAGACAGAATGAAAATCACCTGCTCTGCTAACTTTATGGTCATACAAGACATGGGTTCAGCCAGTTTCCATTCAAGTTCTAAGTAAACATTGACTCTGCACAAAACTGTCCTATATCTGATACAAACAAAATTCTTTTGCAAAAAACCCAGAAAAATAGTTGAGGTGAAGAGTATGAATGATACATGGATGAAGTAAAAGATAAAGGATGTCCCCCTGAAGTAACTGCACAGAGGCCAGTATCCCATCACCAAGTCACCCTTTATTTACATGTGCACAGTACACTGGCTGTGACCAGCCAGCTTGGAGTCAGTCCTCAACGGAGGAGATTCTCATCTCCTAGTTATATTAGTTAGCCAAGGCTTTCCTGATTGGCCCAAGTTAACAGTCCCAATCAAGAGCCTTGTTGTAAACAAGGTCGACCTGGTCCCAATCACTGTATCCCTCCCCCCCAAAGTCCAGGGATGAAGGGCTGGTATTTCGCTTGTAGCTTCTCTTGTGATGTTTTTGCCCCAGCTCGGGTTCCTCCGACTCAGACTCAGACACTGATGGCGTGTACTGGACCGTGGCCCGTCTCTTGCATCCCGAACACCTCTTCAGGCAGCAACGGTATCGAGGCTGCATCTATTTCAGACTCAGAGTTTTCCTCGACACTAGACGGAGAAGAAACACCTGCAGTTTCTGCCAGACCTTTGGGCTGTTCTGAGGGGCCGGGTACGTTTTGCTTCTGCTCTGTTTGTCAGGTAACAGCTTTCAGGTGATCCATGTGTTTGTTCAGGACTGTATCATCGACCCGAACTTTGTAAGTCAATCTCGCCTTGTACCCACACAGGGCCAATTCTATAGTTCCAGCACCAAACTTCGTCCCCCTGAATTAAACTGTCACTCTCGCTTAAAGGGGGCGTGTGGCCAGCATTGGTGCTCCTTTTGCCATTCCACCCTCCTCACCAGCTATGGAGATATCAGGTTTAACCTGGTGAGGAGTCTCCTCCCCATCAGCGACTCTGCTGGAGCTACCCCTGTTGTTGTGCGTGGGATTACCCTATAATCAAACAGGAACCAGGACAGTTTGGTATCAATTCATGCTGTAGGCTGCTTCTTTAAACCTGCCTTCAATGTTTGGACCGCTCTTTCTGCTAGACCATTGGACATTGGATGGTATGGAGCTGTCCTTATGTGCCGAATGCTATTGGACTATGGGAAATATTCGAATTCCCTGCTGGTAAATGACGTCCCATTGTCCATGTCTAATACTTCTTGGGGTCTGTGTATCATGAACGATGCTTACAGCTTCTCAATTATCATCTCTAATTTGCTGAACGAACTTCATGCGCGTCCAGCCACTTTAAATGGGCATCCACAATGACCAGGAACACTGAGCCTATGAAAGGACCGGCACAGGCAACATGCAACCGAGTACAGCGTTTTCCTGGCCGTTCCCACAAATGTGGGGGCACTGATGGTGGAAGTTTTTGTCCTTGGTGGCATTCTGAGCACTGCCCTACCAATGCAGCAATGTTGGCATCCAACACTGGCCACCAGACATAGTTTCTTGCTTACATCTTCATCTTGGAAACCCTCGGATGATGCTGGTGGAGTTCGGCCAGTATCTGGCAGTGACTTTTAATCAGGACAAAGATCCTTGCTCCCCATAGTAATATGCTGTCCTGTACGATGATCTGGTCTCACTGGGTCCAAAAGGTTTTAATCCTGGTTGCGATGGTCCTTCTGTTTCCCCCATTACCACCGGCTGTTTTGTTTCGTTTCGGATCTTTTTGTGTCCACAGTCAGATGTTGTCCGTGGTGATAGGAAGGGTGTCCAGGAAGTTCCGGGAAGCACCACCAGTGGAATATCTTCAAGAGGGAGGCAGTTCAAGGCATCCACATTAGCCACTTGGCTTCCTGGATGGTGTTCTAGTGTGTACTTGTACACACTGAGAATCAGGGCCCAACACTGGATTCTAGTGGAAGCTATGGGCAGCACCACCTTGTCTTCCTTCAGTAGCCCTACCAGGGCTTTGTGATCTGTGATAATGACAAATTTACATCCATAAAGGTACTAGTGGAATTTCTTCGCACGAAAGATGATCGCCAAACCTTCCTTCTCTATCTGGGCATATTTGCGTTTGGCATCAGCTAAAGTCCGGGGAGCATATGCTATCAGGTGTTACTCGCCATTGGGCCACCGGTGAGCCAGCGCTACCCGATCCCAAACAGGGAGGCATCACATGTCAGTACTACCTCTCGCTTTGGGCCAACACCTTAAGATGACGATAACTGCTTTTTCTCTTCCCTAAAGGCTACTTCTTGGCTACGTGACCATTAACAAGGCTGACCCTTTTTCAACAGCAGGTGTAAGGGTGCAAAGATGGAGCCCAGGTCATGTACAAATTTTCTGTAATAATTTACTAACCCAAGGAAAGACCTAAGCTCCAGTACAGGTGTGGGAGCTGGGGCTCCTTTGATCGCCCTCACATTCCCTTCCAACAGGTGTAACCTGGTTTTGTCAACTATGTGATCCAAGTAGGTCACTTCGGGCGCCTAGAAAACACATTTTCCCTTCTAAGGCGCACGCCCGCCTGGGAGAAATATTTAAGCAATATGTCCATGTTCTCCAAGTGCCTTCATTGGTCTTCTCTGTTCTTAGTATGTCATCCAGATAAGCAGCAAGCTGGGGTAGCCCTTGTAAAATGTTCTCCATGGTCCGCTGGAAAAGGGTGCAGACTGATAAAACCCCAAATGGCAGTCTTGTATATTGGTATAAACCCTTATGGGTGTTAATTGTGGCATAGTTCTGGGACTCATCATCTAGTCACAATTGCAGGTAGGCGTGGCTCATGCCTACCATTATAAAGGGTAGTCCCCACGCTAACTTTGCATACAAGTCCTCTATGCAAGGTATCGGGTATTTATCCAGCTGCGAGAAGCAATTTACTGTTTGTTTAAAATTCCCACAAAGGCAAACAGCCATCAGGCTTCACAATCGGTACGACCGGTACTGCCCATTCTGTAAACTGCACTGGTTTGCTGATTCCTTTGCTCACCAGCCTCCTGATCTCTGCCTCTACTACTGTTCGCTAGACAAATGGCACCAAGGTGGGCTTTGCAAAATCTCGGAATTGCTTCCTGGTCAACATGTAAAGTGGCTTTGGCCCCTTTGGTAGCCCCAAGGCCTTCCTGAAATACTCCCGGGTATTTCAATAGGACTTCAAAGAGGCAGCCATTTTCAAATTGAAAAACGTTGAGCCAATCCAGGTGAATCTTTCTCACCCAGTTCTGACCGAATAGGCTTGGACCAGTGCCTTTTACTACCATCAGTGGTAACTGCACCAACTGCTTGTCATAGGAAACCGGAACTGAATGAACTCTCCCCCAGTGTATGTTCTCAGTCTGGCTGAGGTCTTCACAGGCTTAAAGATTGGAGTCCTGAGTGAATGTTGTTAAAAACAGATTCTGCAACCACAGATACAGCTGCACTGGTATTAACCTCCATGGGAACTGGATGACTATTTAACTAAAAATTAATTTTACTTGGCTCTGATTTGGGTGTCACCAAGCAATTTAATTGTTCCAACCCACAAGTAGGGGAACTTTCCAGGGTGTGCACTCTCCTGGGGACCGGCCTACAAGTTTTCCTACTCAAGTCAGGCCATGTAGGACGCCTTTGCTGTCTCAAGTCCATTTACCAGCAACTACAAAGGCTCATTGGCCCAGATTCTGAAGAATTGTTTAGCCACTTGGCTGAAGATCACTTTGTTGTGGGTTGGCCTGGGGTCCCTCTGATCAGGACATGCCCTGTGCGAGGCTCTGCAATTGCCTACACTTAAGCAGTGTTCCCCAAGCTCTGAGATAACAAGGTGTAGAGCTGGATGAACACAGCAGACCAAGCAGGATCAGAAGAGCAGGAAAGCTGATGTTTCGGGCCTAGAAGGGTCTAGGTCAAGGGGAATAGCCTTCTCCCAGGGTGACCTGGCACTGTAAGTCAAGGGCAGTCTACAGGCTGTTTGGGGTGAGGAACTGAAATTTGGCAGCCACTATCTGAGTTGACTCTTTCTACCCTATTTTGGGCTGTTTTACTCCTGAAATAAGACAAAAGCAGCTGTTATGAGAGATTAAAGTGGATTTCCCAGGTGTTATTTTTGGTACAAGTGGGGAGCATTCCTGAGCTAGTGAGTAGGCAGAATAGAGAGCGTGCAGGCTTAGTGGTGTCGGGGATGGGATAGAAGACAATATGTGAGGGAAAGTGTTATGTGTGATAGTGAGAGTGGCGTAGCATGAGCCTTGGTGGGAGGTGGGTACATAGCAGTGATAGAGTGTGTGTGAGGTATCAGCAAGAAAATGGTGGCACTCACCCTGGTGGACTGCAAAAGGTCAATAACCTTCTTCCTACACTGCCGGGCATTCAACCTGATAGAAAAGACTACCTCAGACCAGGCTGACATGGTGTGCTGGTGTGAACCCCCCTCTGCAGGGGGAGGAGGATGTCCTATATCAGCAGTAGCATGTCCAGCAGGACCCTGCCCACAAAGCAGGGCACTGATTTCTCCCTGTCTGCCTTGTCCAGGACCAGTGTCAGGATCATGTAGCCCATCTGGTTCACTAATGTCCTTCAGGGAAGGAAATTGCCATCCTTACCTGGTCTGACCTACATGTGACTCCAGACCCACAGCAATGTGGTTGACTCTGACCTGCCCTCTGGACAATTAGGGATGGGCAATAAATGCTGCCCGGTCAGCGACTCCCTCATCCTGTTAATGAATAAAGAAAAGCTTTGGGCTGGAATCTGATGCAGGTGTCAGTGATGCTGCTGGTTTTAATGCGGTTACCTGCTGAGTAGGGAGTTGTTCTGAGAACGGGAACAGGGAGCAGAAACCGAATGTGGCAGACACCACAAGAACATGGTAAGTAATTAAAGATGTAGGTTTGGTAAGATATGATGAGAAAACTCACTACACTTTGCATTGTCAAGCCCTACAGACAAACACAACACAATTCAGACTCAGCCAAGAATTTTTCTTTTATTCACTCATGAGATGTAGGCATCACAGGATGGGTCAGTACTTACTTTCTGATTTGTAGCTGCCCTTGAGAAGGTGGTGGTGAGCTGCCTTCTTAAATCGCTGCTGTTAATTTAGTGTAAGTGTACCGACATTGCCATTAAGGAGCAAGTTGCAGGGTTTTGTTCCAGCAAAAATGAAGGAACGGCGATATATTTCCTAGTCACAATGGTGAGTGGTTTGGAGAAGAACATGCGGTTGGTGCTGTTTCCATTTAACTGTTGCCTTTGTCCTTCTAAATGTCATGGCTTTGGAAGGTTGTGTCCGAGGAGCCTTGGTGAACTTCAGCAGTACTTCTTGGAGATAATACACACTGTTGCTGCTGAATGCCAGTGATGGGGGGAGTGAATGCTTGTGGATGTGGTGCCAATCAAATGGGCTGCTTTGTCCTGGATAGTATCAAGCATCTTGAAAGCTGCTGAAGCTGTACCTATCCAGGCAAGTGGGGAGTATTCCATCACATTTCCAAATTGTGCCTTGTAGATGGTGGACAGGCTTTGGGGAAACAGAAGGTGCGTTATTCAATACAAGATTCCTTACCTCTGATTTGCTTTTGTCACCATAGTACTTTCTGACTAGTCCAGTTCAGTTTCTGGTCAATGGTAGAACCTCAGAATGTTGATCAAAAACAGAAGTTGCTGGAAAAGCTCAGCAGGTCTGGCAGCATCTGTGAAGAAAAACTCAGGATTAAAATTTTGGGTCCGGTGACCCTTCCTCAGAAAATTAACTCTGATTTTTTCTTCACAGTTGCTGCTAGACCTGCTGAGTTTTTCCAGCATCTTCTGTTTTTGTTCCTGATTTATAGCATCTGCAGTTCTTTTGGATTTTACTCATAATGTTGATAGTGAGGAATTCAGTGAGGGTGACACCATTGAACATCAAGGAGCAATAGTTAGATTGCCTCTTATTGGAGTTGGTCATATCCTGGTACTTCAGGGATGTGAATGTTACTTGCCACGTTTCAGCCCAAGCCTGGATATTGTTTAGGCCTTGCCATATTTAGGCATGGACTGCTTCAATATCTGAGGAGTCATGATTAATCCTGAACATTGTGCAATCATCAGCAAACATCCTTGATGATGCAGCTAAAGATGGTTGGGCTCAGGACACTACCCTGAGGAACTCCTGCAGAGATATCCTGGAGCTGAGATCACTGGCACCCAATGACCACAACCTATGTGTCAGGTATGACTTCAACCCGCAGAGATTTCCCACGATTCCCATTGACTCTAGTTAAGTCCCAGAACTCTTTGATGCCACACTCAGTCAAATGCAGCTTTGATGTCAAAGGCTGTCACTCTGACCTCCCCTCTGGAATTCAGCTCTTTTGTCCATGTTTAGATCAAGACTGTAATGAGGTCAGGAATTGAGTGAGCCCGCCAGGATCCAAACTGGGCGACGGTGAGTAAGTTATTACTAAGATAGGGCTGCTTCATGACAATGTTAATGACATCTTCCATCCCTCTACTGATAATTGAGAGTAGACTGATGGGCAGTAATTGAACAGATTGGATTTGTTCTGCTTTACTGCGTACAGGAAATACCGGGGTAATTTTCCACAGAAATATAAAAAAAATGCAGACACCATACCAGAGAGGAAAAAGGCACAAGTTAGAGGAATTGGTGGTTTGAAGGGCTGGACATGATCATAGGGCTGGTGAGGTTACAGAGTACGGGCGGTTTGAGGCCAGAATATACTCAAGGTTAAGGGTAGGATTTTTAATTTTGAAGCATTAAGCAATCGAAAACCGAACTAAGCACCATGGATATGAGAGATAAGCAGCCAGAACTTCATATGGGAGAGGATAAAGGACACCGGAAACATGAATTTTGAGTATTTCTGATTAAAATTAATAAAATTTTCTTTTCTACCTTTTAAATTATCCCATTTTGTTCTCCCAATTATTTCCCTCCACTAGTATTGCATTCTGTCCTTACTTTCAAACATAAAAATACCTGATAATGAGCATGATATAGTAATAAAAGTAGAAATTGTTGGAAAAGCTCAGCAACTTGACCCAAAACGTTAACTCTGATTTCTCTAAGTTGCTGTGCTTTTCCAGCAATTTCTATTTTTATTACTATATCATGTTCATGATTTCTCTAAGTTGCTGAGCTTTTCCAGCAATTTCTATTTTTATTACTATATCATGCTCATGATTTCTCTAAGTTGCTGAGCTTTTCCAGCAATTTCTATTTTTATTACTATATCATGCTCATTATCAGGTATTTTTATGTTTGAAAGTAAGGACAAAATGCAATACTAGTGGAGGGAAATAATTGGGAAAACAAAATGGGATAATTTAAAAGGTAGAAAAGAAAATTTTATTAATTTTAATCAGAAATACTCAAAATTCATGTTTCCGGTGTCCTTTATCCTCTCCCATATGAAGTTCTGCCTGCTTATCTCTCATATCCATGGTGCTTAGTTCGGTTTTCGATTGCTTAATGCTTCAAAATTAAAAATCCTACCTTTAACCTTGAGTATATTCGGCTCAGCAGGTTCTGGTAGCATCTGTGGAGAGAAATCAGAGTTAATGTTTTGAATCAAGTTGCTGAGCTTTTCCAGCAATTTCTATTTTTGTCTCTGATTTATAGCATCAACAGTTTTCTTGGTTTTCATATGAGACAGTGATGGTCAGCTATCCGGCCTTTTAAGAACGAGAGTAGGACTTTCAGCCCATTGAGCCTATTCTGCCATTCAGCCAGATCCTGGCTAATCATCTACCTCAGTGCTGCTTTCCTGTGCTATCTCCATCTTCCTTAATGTCATTAGTCTTCAGAAAGTCATCAATTTCTAAATTGAACATGCTCAATGTTTGAGCTTCCATGGCCCTCTAGGGTCAAGAATTCCACTATTCACTGCCAAGTGAAGAAATTCCACCTCATTAGACTCACTGGTCAGAGGAAACATTTTACTTATATTTACTCTGCCTTGCTCTGTAAAAATTTTGGTGTTTCAGTGAGGTAATCCCTCATTTTTCGATCTCACCTCATAAAACAATATAGGGGTTAATCAGGTTGCACTGCTTCTATGGCACATATACCCCTCATTGAATAGGGGCCCAAACTGCACACAATGTTCCAGTTGAGATTACATTCAGACTCTATACAAGACAGTAAGACATCTTTACTTCTGTACTCAAATCACCTTATGACGAAGGCCAGTTAATCACTTGTCTTTCTAATTGCTTGCTGCATTTGAATGACAGCTTTTAATTATTCATGAGGTTGTGATGGCCCAGTGGTATTATTGCTGGACTGCTAGTCCAGAGACCCAGGTAATGTTCTGGGACTTGGGTTTGAATCATACCAAAGCAGATGATGGAATTTGAATTCAATAAAAAAGCATGGAGTTAATAGTCTAAAGATAACTATGAATCCATTGTTGTTTGTTGGCAAAAAACATCTGATTCATTAATATCCTTTAGAGAAGGAAACTATATGGTCTGGTCTTCATGTGACTTCAGTCCCACAGCAATGTTGTTGACTCTTAACTGCCCTCTGGGCAATTAGGGATGGGCAATAAAAATTGGTCTAGCCAGTTATGCCCTTATCCCATGAATGAAAAAAACAAATGAACCAAGGTAACCAGATTTTTATGATAGAGTTTTGTGTGATGTTGCTCCCATCTCCAAAACAGACAACTACTTCTCAGATAGTTTGGAGGTTGGAATGAACATTTGCAGAAAAATATGTAGAAAATCAAAAAGTGGGAGAGGGAAGGAAACATGCAGAAAACATGAGTGGAAATGAAGCAACAAGGTGTTGTAAAATCGATCAAGAATAGAACAGGATACGATGATATTAAGAATAATTAGACCACTACATTACATCCTCTCCAGTTCTGAAATCTGAATGTCAGAAACACCAGTTGTCCAGAATTTGTTGAGCAGACTCATTGACTCACCACTCTGTTGAATGGTTACTACTTGAAGGCATTGATTCTCTTTTCACTGTCTATGACACTCTCTGTTGTTATCAGTCCATTTCTTTATATCTTTCTGCTCCTTGCTGACTTTCACCCTGCATATGTATTTCTCTCTCTGTCTCACCCTCCTCTTCTATCCTAACAATGCTTTCAATGGATACATTTGGTTGTAAATAAGAAAAGCGTAGCAAGATCTAAATATTGGAAAATGGAAGTCATAAAGAAAGCCACAAAGCTGCTTCAGGAATAATTTGTTGAGATATATGATATGGGTGCCTGCATTTGGCTCATATCCCTCTAAACCTTACCTATCCGTGTACCTGGCCAAAATGTCTTTTAAATGTTGTAATTGTACTTACCTCTACCACTTCCTTTGGCAGCTCGCTCCATATTCCAGCCATCCTCTGTGTGTAAAAGTTGTCCCTCAGGTCCCTGTTAAATCTTTCCCCTCTTACCTTAAACCTACACCCTCTAGTCTTGGATTCCCCTACCCTGGGGAAAACACCTTGGCCATTCATCTTATCTATGCCCCTCATTCTTAAAGGTCATGGCCCAGCCTCCTACTCTCCAAGGTAAAAAGTCCCAGCCTATCCATCCTCTCCTTATAAATCAAACCCTTCAGTCTCAGTAACATTCTTGTAAAAATATTCTTTGCACCCTTTCATGTTTAATAATTTCCTTCCTATAGCAGAGTGAGCAGAATTGTAGGCAGTACTCCAATTGTGGCCTTACCAATGTCTTGCACAGCTGTAACATGACGTCCCAACTCCTGTGCTCAATGCTCTGATCGATGAAGGCAAACATACCAAATGCCTTGTTCATCACCCTTTCTACCTGCAATGCCATTTTCAAGGAACTACATACCTGCACCCTTAGGTCTCTCTGTTCAACAGCACTCCCCAGAGTCCTACCATTAAGTGCATATTTCCTACCCTGGTTTGTCTTACTAAAATGCAACACCTTGCTTTTATCTAAATTAAACAGGATGTTGCTAAGGCACCTTCTGGAATACTGTGTCCAATTCTGGTCATCCAGTTGTAGGAAGGATATTATTAAACTGACTTAAGGGTTCAGAAGAGATTCACCAGGATATTTCCAGGAATGGAGTGTTCAAGTAATAAGGAGAGGCTGGATAGGCTGGGATGTCTTTCACTGGAGTATAGGAGGTTGAGAGGTGACCTTATAGAGGTTTATAAATTCATGAGGGGTATAGATAAGGTGATTCACAGATGACTTTCTCTAGGGTGGTGGATTTCAAGACTAGGGGCATATTTTTAAACTGAGAGAGGAAAGATTTAAAAAGGAAACGAGGGGCAATTTTTTTTCACAGAGGGTGATTTGTGTGTGGAATAAACTTCCAGAAGATGTGGTAGATGTGAGTACAGTTGCAACATTTAAAAGACATTTAGATGCATATATGAATAGGAAATGTTTGGAGAGATATGGACCAGGCACAGGCTGGTGGGACTAGTTTAGTTTGGGATTATGGGTGATATGGTCTGGTTGGACTGGTTTCCATGCTGTATGACTCTATGACTCTATAAGGTCAAGTTAGCCAATCATTGGTCGCTTTCAGGAAGACTAGGAAAATTATAGCATGTAAATATGCAAGGGATAAGATTAAAGAGGCAGCAATATTCAGATGAAAAGCAATTTTTTTCAAGATTAAATGATCTCATGCTATCTTTTAAAAGGTTGCCAGATGCGTTCATTCACTGATTTTGGATCACAATGACTACACTGCTACTTGCATTAGTAATGCCAGATTATGATTTGCTTTGGGTTCCAGGTTAGTTTTGCGGATAGATAAAATAATGAACAACGTATTTGTTGTGTGCTTTTCCATTTGTGTATTCGCAACAGTTATGTTTTCTACACAAATCTGCATTCTTTGTGAATGTAACAAATACCTTAAAACAAATTTATGCTGTAGAACTCCTGCGTGATCTGTAATTTAGATTTAGAGAGCAATTTCTACAACTTCAATCCTCTACCATTGTTATCTGTGCTTTGTACATGGATGTATCTTTCAGAAGGTTAGCTCACTTTTATGTTAAATCAATTTGGAGGAGTATTCCTCCTCCTTGTAGCCTCAAAATGGAAACAATTCTTACCTTAAATAGCTTCCTAGTTCTGAAGTCTCTTCCTGCTGTCTTCACCTAATGGAAAAGCAATGTTGAATTTGTCACTAAGGACACAGTTAACGTTGGAGTAGGGGTCCAGTTGGGTCATCTGCATATTTGAAGAACCATCCTTCTGGTTATTGTCCTTGATGCTTGATCAGAGATCCAGGTTGAAACTGAAGGTAGCAGTACACAAGCAGGATATTAAAAAAAAGTCACCAAGTGAATTTAACTGTTTACTTGTCCATATTTTGCATTTTTAAAAAAATCTGAAAACAAGGCACAAACGTGGGTCAGGATTTTAAAGTAACACATTCAAAAATGATTGACAAAATATTTAATCAGATGTCGTTCATTTTATTATATCTTTGCATTGTTGTTAAGTATCAGTAGAATGAGAGTTAATGTCTTTTGGCACAGTTCACTCCAGATGCGGTAAATTTGTTGGTGGGAGTGTTGCATTTCTGCAATGCAGAGTCATAAAGGGCATGATCTCATTAATACAACACAGCACGCATCAAAAACCAAATTTTACGCCAGAAAGTCATCTTGGTTCAGTCAGCGCTACTGTTCCCCAGATTCTGAGGTTTGTGAGCTTAAATAGAAGTACATCCATATCCATCTTCTTCAAATGTTCAGACTCCTACTACAAGTGCTCAATCAAGACAAGGCATAGTTGTTGTTCTGCAATAACATTGCACTCCTCCAGAGGTAGCAAAATAGAAAGTCAGACAATTTATCGAGAACTGTGGTAATATGCCTATTTAAGCACCTACAAACACCACTAACAGAAGTTTAGGCACAGATCATCAAAAATGACTGATGGTGAAGGAAAAGGGATTAAGCAATACTGCTTAAAAATACAAATGAATTGTGTCTATGTAAAATCTCTAACATAGTAAAACATTCAAAGGGACTTCACAGGAGATTTACCAAACAAAATTTGACTCAGAGCTACATAAAGAGATATTACGACAGATAACCTAAAACTTGATTAAAGAGGTAGATTTTTAAGAAGTGCCTTAAAGGAGAAAGAGCAGTTGGAGAGGCAGAGAGGTGAGAGATAGAATTCCAGAGGGTCTTACCAGCTGGAGATAACAGTACTAATAGTAAAGCTATTAACACAGAATGCACAATAAGCCAGAATTAGAAGTGTACAGATATCTCAGAGAGATGCAAAGCTGGAAGAAATTACAGAGAAAGGAAGGAGACCAGGCCATGGATGGATGGTAAACAAGGATAAGAATTTTAAAATCAAAGAGTTTTTCAACTGGGAGCGAATGTAGGTCAGTGAGCGCAGGGAGAACAAAACTATGTTTAAGTTAAAGCACTGGTAGCAGAGAATAAAACCAGGACCAAGAAAAAAAAATGTTGTAAACATAACCTACTCTTTTTGGTCCAGAATCTCCTCAGACCTGGCTTCACTTTTGCATTGTCATTTTACAGAGAAGCTGGTTTTGATTCTTTCTGACAAATTTACAGCAGTTGATTGGAAGCCACATAGAGGCAATTCCTTCCCTTTGCTGTAATGATTCTACAGAAAATTTATCACATAAGAACCTGCTCCCTCTTTCTCGCAGGCAAATTGATGGCAAGAGTGTAGCATTGCTTTCAATTCAGAAATATACCTGAATTCTGATTAAGAGTGCACAAGGTAATATAGATAGTTATCCTCAGGATAGTATCCCCAACCCAATCATCTTCAGGTGCTTCATCAATGACCTTCCCTCCATCATAAGATCAGAAGTGGGGACATTTGCTGATGAAGGCAGCTCACCACCACCTTCTCAAGGGCAACTAGGAATAGGCAACAAATGCTGGCCAGCTAGCGATGCCCACATCCCCCAAAGTGAATAAATAAAAAACAAGGTACAGTCTTCACCTTGGATCCTATGAAGACTGCCACATACATTGGGAAAGAAATGTAAGACTTCCTTCTGGCATAGCAAAACTCTAAAGTACTTGATCAAACTGTGAACAGAAAAAGAGGAGATTTAGAAATGTCATCTGATTCAGCCTAGTCATGTTGACAGCTATAGTTAGCAATGGCCATGCTGTGGTAGGAAGTGTGACCACAACAGGCAAAGCTCAGTGACAGCCTCTTTAGCGAAGGAAAGCTCCTTCTCAATGAACAGAAACAATTTTTGAGGATCCTGTGTGAGTATGATTTTCTGTGTGTTTACCTTCTCCGCCTCCCTTCTCTGCCAGCAGTACCCAACCCGGAGAGTTTTGTTCCTTCGTCTGATCCTACAGCCACAAAGGCAAACCTGCCAAACTAACAATGACTGCTGAGAAAATGCTTTGGCAACACCAGTCAAAGTTGGTTGGTAGAAATCAGGCATACAAGCCAGAAATAGACATAGCATTCTGAACCAACAAATCAGCAACAAATGTCTGCATTATTAATAAGCCTTTTAAATAGCACTACTGAAAGGTCTGTGATATTGTGAATGAGCTTATCATGTGGCATGTTAAATATCAGGCAGTCTAATTTTTCAGAAGGTCCTACAATGAGCAGGACTCATTCAAATCAGGATGAACGTGTACACACACTTGCCACATTGAACTCTTTAGGTATCTGTAACACAGTGTGAAACTTCTAGGATACTTTATATGGATAAATCCTACTTCTCCTTATTACAAAAATAAATACTTTTGTCTAAAATTTTAGCCTTTGTCTCATTAAATGTGTCTGAAATACATTAGAAAGCAAAATCTAAGATGAAGAGGTGATGGATGGCCTAGTGGTATTATCACTGGACTGTTAATCCAGAGACCCAGATAACTTTCTGGGGACCTGGATTCAAATCCTGCCACAGCAGATAGTGGAATTTGAATTCGACAAAATATCTGGAATTAAGAATCTAAAGAGAGTCATGAATTGATTGTTGGGGAAAAACCCATCTGGTTCACTAATGCCCTTTAGGGAAGGAAACTGCCATCCTTACCTGGTCTGGTCTACATGTGACTTCAGATCCACAGCAATGTGGTTGACTCTGAACTACCCTCTGGGGCAATTAGGGATGGGCAATAAATGCTACTAGCCAGCAATGCCCTCATCCTGTCAATGAATAAAAAAAATCCAAAAGTTTTTAGAAACAACATACAGGCTGAAGTGCCAATATATGTCCTCCCAAAGACATACAGAGAGAAATTGAATAAAGCAGGTTTATAATCTGTGGAGTTTGAAGAATGATGTGTGATCAAATTGAAACATTTACAATCCTTAAAGGATTTGAAATAAAGACGGAGAATGCTGGACAAACTCAGCAGGTCTGGTACTATCTGTGAAGGGAGAAATAGAGTTAATAAATCAAGTGTAATTCTTCAGACTTGAAGAGAGATAAGTTGAAGTGATGAGTTTTATTCTGTAGAAAAAGATAGGAAGGAACAAGTAAAACTGAAGGAAAGTCAGGGAAACATTTAGAGGATACAGGGATTAGAGATCACAGGTGCCACAGAACAAAACTAGGTGGAGTTCTGTAACGTGGTCTAATATCCTATGTCTGGACTCCCCAGTGTAGAGGAGATCTCACCGAAAGCGGCAAATGCAGTACACAAGATTAAAAGAAGTTTAAGTAAACTGCAGTTCATCTGAAGTCTTTGTGACCTTGAATGCTGAGGAGGGAGGATGAATCAGCAAGGACGACCCTGACTTTCTGATCACTTGTCATTTTCATATTCCATCATGCTCACATGGTCACATTTCTGTCCTAAAGCTGCTGGGTGCTCCAGAGAAGCCCAGTGCAAGCAGTTTTTATTTCAGGTTTCCAAACCCTGTAATATTTTGCTTCTGTCTTACAGAATCTGACAGGGTCGATATGGAGAAAATATTTCCTTTAGCTGAGGAATCGAGAACACTGGGCCACCACTGTGGTCAGCGTGATGGCTCAGTGGTTAGCATTGCTGCCTCACACTACCTGGGACCCAGGTTTGATTTGAGTTTCAGGTAACTATCTTTGTGCGGTGTGCATCTTCTCCCCGTGTCTGCGTGGATTTCATTAGGGTGCTCCAGTTTCCTCCAGGTTAGGTGGATTGGCCATGCTGAAATTGTCCGTAGTGTTCAGTGATGAGTAGGCTAGGTGGATTAGCCATAGTAGATGTGGGGTTAGGTGATACGGTGGGGTCTGGATGGGATGTTCTTCAGTGGGTTGGTGCGCACTCAATGGGCTGAATGGCCTCCTTAAGCACTGTAGGGATTCTATGATCTCAGAGTAAGTCTTCAGATATTTAGAATTGAGACAAAGTGAACTTCTTTACAAAATAAAAAAGTCTGTGCTCCATGATTGAGATGGGAGTTAATAGATTATTGGATGTTATAGGAGTTAAGGTATATTGGTCAAGTGTAGGAAGGTAGAATTGAAGTAGACAGTCAGCCAACTTTGATTGAATAGTGGAGGCATGAAGGGTTAATTGGTCTTGTCTGGCTGTTACTTTAAATGAATTGTGAGCCCACCGAAATTTGTCAGAGGAAGTTTACTTCATTTAATTATACTCAGCAGGTGCCCAGATCATGAGGGAAACATCTCAGGTGGGCATTAACTGCCCACCCAACCTACTGCCTTGCATGCCGATGTTTGAGACATGCAGCAACTCCAAAAGGGATCCATGGAAACTGAATTGTTTTAACAGAAAATTGGAATCTCATTTGTCACTCCCAACAAACTCCTGCTGAAATTACTCTGCGAGTACACCAGAAACGTTTAGTCCCAGTATATTTGACCAAGCCTATGTGGAGGCAGTGTTCTGAAGCTTGTTGCTATAGTCCCCCTGGTAACAGTCTTAACAGGACGATAGCACATAATTTTCATGTAAATACAGAAATCATCACCATTTGACTAACAGTTCCCTTTTGAATTGAGGGGCCAGTTTTCAAAATCCATGAAATTCCAGCAAATCTTTTCCAATATGTAGAAAAGAGTTTCTATCCTTTTTGATGAGGCTTGTTTAAATTCCCCACAGGTGAAGGAATTTTGAAATCATTCATAAATATAGACAGGAGAGATTTTGTAAAGCATGGACAGATTGAAAATCCTGCGAGCCCAAAAAATTACATTTTCACTTCCAGAGATTAGTTTCATCATTGGCAGCATTGCAGGATTTCTTCCGCTATTGAGAATCTCAAAGGACATAGACCATCTTCACTTTTTTCATTAAACAGAAGTACGTTTACCAAAATGAATTCAGAAGTTTGCTGCCTCAAGGAATGCCACACTTTAAATAGCAGGTAGCATCCACGCTGAGTATAAAATAGACAAAGATATTCAGTTTAGCTTTTGGGTCAACCCACTTGGACTCTAAGAGCATTTGAACATGCCCTACCATTCTAGAAATACTACGGTTATTTTCCTGACAATCTTAGAACTTAGATGATAACAGCATCATCTTACTTTTATATAGAACCTTTAACATGATAAAATGTCCCAAGGCTCCTTACAGGAGTATTGTAAATCAAAACATGTCACCAAGCCATATAAATACCTGACAGCACTTACCAAATTGGTTTGGTGTTGGCTTTCACAAGCATATTAGCAAATGGTCAATGAAATCTCAACAGGAGCATCGAGTTTAGGAAGGTGAGAATTATCTATGCAAGTGATGAAAGCTACAATAGCTTTTATACTCCATGATTCCCTGGGGGGTGCACTAATTTAGAGTCATAGACTCATAGAAGCATACAACACAGAAACAGATCCTTCGTTCCTACAAGTCCATGCCAACCATAATCCCAAACTAAACTAGTCACACCTACCTGCACCTGACTGATATCCCTCCAAACACTTATTATTCATGTACGTATCTAAATGTCTTTTAAAAGTTGCAACTGTACCTGCATTTACCACATCCTCTGGAAGTTCATTTCACACACGAACCACTGTGTGTGTAAACAAATTGCTCCTTATGTCTTTTTTAAATCTTTCTCCTCTTACCCTAAAAATATGCCCCCTAGTCTTGAAATCCACCACCCTAGAGAAAAGACACCTGCCATTCACCTTATTTATACACCTCATGATTTTATAAAACTCTATAAGGTTACCCCTCAACATCCTACGCTCCAGCGAAAAAAGTCCCAGCTTATCCAGCCTCTCCTTGTAACTGAAACCTTCCGTTCTGGGCAACATCCTTGTAATCTCTTCCGAACATTCCCCACCTTGATAGTATCCTTCCCATAACAGGGTGACCAGAACTGGACAAAGTACTCCAGAAGAGGTCTCACCAACATTCTGTACAACCTCAACATAATGTTCCAACTCCTATACTCAAAATCCGAGCAATGAAGGCAAGCGTGCTAAACACCTTCTTAAGTATCCCATCTATATGTGATACAAAATTCAAAGAATTATGTACCTGAACCCTTAGGTCTCTCTGTTCTATAACACTACCCAAGGCCTTACTTCCATTTGTATAAGTCCTCCTTTTTTGTTTTACCAAAATGTAATGCCTCGCATTTATCCAAATTAAACTCCATCTGCCTCTCCTCAGCCCATTGACCCAATTGATCAAGATTTCTTTGTACTCTTAGATAACCTTCTTCACTGTCCACTATATCACCATTTTGGTGTCATCCGCAAACTTATTAACCATGCCTTCTACATTCTCATCTAAATAATTTATATAAATGACAAACAAAAGGTAGGCCCAGCACCAAACCCTGTGGCACACTACTGGTCACAGGTTTCCAGTCCAAAAACAACCTTCCACCATGACCTAGAGATAGTAAGAACTGCCGATGCTGGAGTCAGAGATAACACAGTGTGGATCTGGAGGGGCACAGCATGCCAGGCAGAATCAGAGGAGCAGGAAAGTTGACGTTTCGGGTCAGGACCCTTCTTCAGAAATGGGGAAGGGGGAAGGGAGCTCAGAAGCAAATAGAGAGAGGAGGGGTGGGGCTGGGGAAGATAGGTGGGATGGTGATAGGTGAGTGCAGGTAGGCAGTGGTGAGGATTGGTCAGTGAGGTGGGAGGAGGGATAGGTGGGAGAGAAAATGGAGAGATTGTGTCAGGTCAAGGAGGCCGGGATGAGAGGGAGGGTTGGTCAAGGGATAAGGCCAGAGATGGGGAAATTTTGAAACTGGTAAAATCCACATTGAGGACATTGGGCTGTAGGCTCCCAAGGCAGAATATGAGGTGCTGCTCCTTCAGTTTCCGGGTGGCATCGTTGTGACACTGGAGGAGGCCCAGGATGGACATGTTGTCCAGGGAGTGGGAGGGGGAGTAAAAATGGTTCGTGACCAGAAGGTGTTGTTGTTTTTTGCGAACAGAGCACAGATGCTCTACAAAACGGTCTCCAAGGCTCCACTTGGTCTCACTGATGTAGAGAAGGCCATATCGGGAGCAGTGGATGTAGTAGACCAAGTTGATGGATGTGCAGGTGAACCCCTGTCTGATGTGGAAGGTTTGTTTGAATGGAGGTGAGGAGGATCGTGTAGGGTCAAGTGTAGCACTTCCTGCAGTTGCAGGGAAAGGTGCCAGGGGTGTTGGGTTAGTGGGGATTGTGGACCAGATGAGGGAGTCGTGGGGAGAGCGATTCCTATGAAAGGCAAATAGGGGTGGGGAGGGAAACATATCTTTGGTTGTGGGGTTGGATTGTAGGTGGCAGGAATGGCAGAGAATGATACGTTGAATGTGGAAGTTGGTGCGGTGGCATGTGAGGACAAGGAGGATTCTGTCTCTATTTTTGTTTTTGCTGGGGGGGAGGGGATGTGAGGGCAGAGGTGCAGAAACACAAGAGATGTGTTTCAGGACATTTTCAATTACCGGAAGGGGGTCGTTACAATCCTTGAAATAGGAGGACATCTGGGATATGCTGGAGTGGAACGACCCATCTTGGGAGCAGACGCGGTGGAGGTGGAGGAATTAGGAGCAGGGGATCGCATTCTTGCAGGAAGGTGGGTGAGAGGAGGTGTGGTCCAGGGTAGCTGTGGGAGTCGGTGGGTTTGAAATAGATGTCAGGTTACCACCATCACCTACTGTCTCCTGTTGTTAAGCCAATTTTGTATCCAATTGGCAAGCTCACCCTGAATCCCATGTGATCTAACTTTACTAATTAATCTACCATGTGGAATCTTGTCAAAGGCTTTACTAAAGACCAAGTAAACAATATCTACTGCTCTGCCCTCACCAACATTCTTGGTTACTTCCTGATAAAAACTCAATCATGTTTGTGAGACACATTTTCCTTCCCACAAAAGCATGCTGACTATCCCTAATCAGTCTTTGCCTCTCTAAATGCATATTAATCCTATCTTTCAGAATCACCTCCAACAACTTACCCACGACCAAAGTCAGGTCTTTAGTTCCCAGGCTTCTCCTTACAGCTCTTCTTAAATAAACATACAACATAAGCCAATCTCCAGTCATCCGGTACCTCATCCATAGCTATAGGTAAGACAAATATTTCTGCAAGGAGCCCTGCAATTTCGTCCCTAACTTCCCACAACATCCTGGGATACATTAGATCAGATCCAGAGATTTATCCACCTTTATATTTTCTAGGACCTCCAGCACTTCCTTTTCTGCAACGTGAACTGTTTTCAAAACATCAATAATTATTTCTCTGCATTCTCCAGCCTCCATTTCTTTCTCCATGAAGAAAATGTCGTAAAGTATTCATTTCAACACAAAGACAACCTCTTTTTAGATCCCTCTATATATATATATATCCCCATACATACTTAAAATAAAGAGAGGATTTTTCTTTATGAATTCAATACAAGTATTGTGATTGGAATCTGAGTCAGATGAAGGAAAAGAGACAATGCTATGGGAATTGTACACCGCAGCAATTCCTCAGATTTATTTTCTAGATAGGAAGAGTTGGGAAGACCGGAGATAACATGGAATCAGTTCAAAGGAAGTCAAATGGAACTAGAGCATAAAATTATTGTAGAAGAGACATGATCTAGCATCATGTAGCTCCAAGTCTTGATATTTGCGAGGCAAATTCAATTTGTATCCTCCTGGAAAAGCTCATAAACATCCTCTGGGCTGGTGTTGACATGATAGAGACTGTGCCATCGTCAGGACTGTTTCACCATCGCAGACCTAATGTGGATCTATTTCCACATTGAGTCACATACGTTCCTGCCATTCTTCAGGCTGCAGTAGTGTATCTATTTTGCATTTAAATAAAGCCCAAACGAGAAATTAACGCAAGTCTCAGGCTGCCATGCCCTAACACACGGAATGGTTAATCTGCTGACTCCATATAATCACAGACTGTTATGGTGCAGAAGAAAGCCATTTGGCCCCTCATGTAGCCATTGGCTCATCAAATGAGCATCATCATTTAGTGACACCCTCCTACTCCTTCTCCATAACCCTGCACATTATTTCTATTTAAATAATCATCTGATGCTCTCTTGAATGCCTTGATTGAACTATACATCCAGTCAATGCTTTCCAGACCTATAGCAGACACTGTGTTGAAAAAGTTTCTTTTCTTATCACATTTACTTCCTTTGCAAATCACTTTAAATCTATGTCTGCTCATTCTTGATGCATTGACATGGTGAAAAGCTTCTGCTATCTACTCTGTCCAACCTTGCACGCTTTGAGGTTCCTCTTTCCTGGAAGCATTTTCACAAACCTCTTCCGTACTCTCTTCAATACGGTCATGTCCTTCCTGACATGTGGTGCTCAAACTGTACACAATAGGCCAGCTAAGGTCTAAGTAGTATTTTATATAGGTTGAGCATACCGTCTTTCTTTTTATCTTCAATGACAGTATTAATAAAACTAAGAGCAATGTGTGCTTTATGAGCTGTGTTCTCTCGATGAACTGCCGTATTCAATGACTTTCTCATATCTACACCAACATCTCTCTACTCCTTTATTCGCATGAGAGAAATAGGTTAGACTATCTCTCCATAGTTGTTTCACCCAAGTGTATCACCTCACATTTCTCTGCCTTGAACTTTATCTGCTACTGATTTGCCCACCCCACTAATTTGTTAATATTCTTTTGAAGTTCTACACTGTCCTCCTCACAGTTTACAAAGCTTTGAATCATCCATAAACTTGGAAATTGTCCCTTGTACTCCAAGATTTAGATGATTAGTATTAATCAAGAAAAGCAAAGGTCTCGATACTAATCTCAGGGGACCTTCACTACAAACTGTACCTCCAGTCTGAGAGTTAACTATTCACCATTACTGTCTGCTTTCAATCCCTCAGCCAGTTTTGTATCCATGTTGTTATTGACCCTTTAACTCTGAGTTATAACATTTCTCACATTTCTCTCTCTCTGCACCTTCCCTGTGGCTATAACACTGTATTCTACACCTGTTCTGCTACCCTGATGCACTTTGTATGGTACAATCTGCCTGAATAGCATGCAAAACAACACTTTTCACTGTATCTCAGTACATGTGACAACAATAAACCAAACTAACAAACAAACACTGTATCAAATGCCTTCAGGAAGTCCACACATGCCAGATCAACAGCATTAACCTCATTAACACGTTCTCTTAGCTCCTTAAAGAACTCCAGTAAGTTAGTTAAACAGAACTTTCCCTTGAATATTTAATACGTCAGCTTGCTGTCTACCTCCATATATAGTTTTTTTTACCCTAATCGGCCCTATGTGTTCTTTTGTCACACTTTCACACAGAGAGTAGTGCATATATGGAATGAGCTGCTAGAGGACGTGGTGGAGGCTGGTACAATTACAACATTTAAAAGGCATCTGGATGGGTACATGAATAGGAAGGGTTGAGAGGTTAATGGGCCAAATGTTGGCAAATGGGAGTAGATTTATTTAGGATATCTGGTTGGCATGGACGAGTTGGACTGAAGGGTCTGTTTCCCTGCTGTATATCTCTATGACTGTCTGACTCTTTTACTATCAATGTGCCTATACAAGACTTTGGGATCACTTTTTATATTAGCTGTCAGTCTTTTTTCACATTGTCTCTTCGCTTCTATTATTTATTTATTCACTTCTGTTCAGAATTTTTGTATTCAGCTTGGTTGTCAATTGTATTTTCTATCTGACACTTATTCTAATGGCGTTTATTTTTCTTTATTTTAATTCTTATCTCTTTTTCATCCAGTGAGTTTTGGGTTTGCTTGCCCTATCTTTTCCTTTGGAGGGAATGTACCTTGACCATATCCAAACCCTCTCTTTTCTGAATATAGCACATTGTTCTGTGACAGTCATGCCCACCAACATTTGGCTCCAGTCTGTCTGGCCAACCTCCACTTTTGCCCCACGAAGTCAGCGATCCCCCAGGGATTTTTCTTGCTCAGTAGTCCAGAATTCTTTTCCACCTTCACTGTAAACTTATGATGCAATGATCACCTAAATATTCCCCACTAACACTTGACTGATTTGGCTTATTTCTTTCCCAAAAGCCAAGTCTATCAGTGCTTCCTTTCTTATTGGACAAATCTACACTGCAATTGAAAATTCTCCTGAATAAACTTTGAAAATGTTTGCCCATCTCTGCCTTGAATATGACAACTAGCCCAAACAATAGTCAGATATTTCCCCATTATAACCAATATTCCCTCTTATGTTCATGCTTGTGTGCACACACAGCTACTTTGAGTGTCTGCTCACAGCAATTGATGGTTTGATGTTATCTGCAGCATTGACTTCTGGTTCTGGAAGGCACTGCTGCATATGGGCCTCGGAGGTCCTTGCAGAAGAAAAAAAATTAGCAACAACGCCACAGCCTCTCCCTTGACTTTCAATGGTGATTATTCCACTATCAATATCCTGGGGATTACCATTGACTAGAAACTAAACTGGACTCACCATATAAATACAGTGGCTACAACAGCAGATCAGAGGCTAGGAATACTGCAGTGAGTAACTTGCCTGGATGGGTGCAAGCTCCATCAACACTCAAGAAGCTTTATGCCATCCAGGACAACGCAGCCCGCTTGATAGACACCACATCCACAAACATCCAATTACCCCACAATCAGTGCTCAATAGCAGCAGTGAGTGCCACCTACAAGATGCAATGCACCAAAGATACTTAGCAGCCATCTTACAAACCCATGACCAGTAGTACCTAGATAGGCTAGGACAGCAGATACATGGAACACCACCATCTGTTATTCCCCTCCAAGTCACTCACGTTCCTGACTTTGAAATATATCACCACTCTTCAGTAACACTGGGTCAAAATACTGGAATTCCCTCCCTAGTGGCATTGTGGGGCTACCTACAACACATAGACTACAAGAAATAGCACACTACCACCTCCTTCAGAGCAACTAAGGACAGGCAATAATACCCATGCTCCATAAATAAATGAAAAAAATTCTTTGCAGATTTGCTCTTCTACATCCTTCCCACTAGTTGTCGTGGGTCGTTGGCTACATTCAGCATGTAATTGCACCCCTCTTTTTCTTTAGCTCTAGCCAAATCAATTCTATCCTTGAACACTTTGAAGTATCTTCTTTCCTCAGTACTGCAGTTACTCCTTAACCAACACCATCTTATTTTCATTTCTGGTCTTTCCTGAACACCCTGTAACCAGGAATATTTAATGCACAGTCCTGCCATTCCTTCAGCGAGGTCTCATTTATTAATAAAATATTGTAATTCCACCTGGTAACCTGTGCCTGTAATCCATTAATCTTATTTATTGTTCTCTCTGCATTCACATGTTTGCAGAGTAGCCCTAATTTAGAAAGTGTTAATTTCTCCGTTATTCTGACTCCAGGTATTAACTTCTAAAATGCTGATAATCATGATTGCTTTGGTTGTTTCCTTCCTTAACATTTTGCCAAAAATAAATCTGAACAGCAACAATGATTCCACACTCACTTAAAACAAGAAGCAGCAGTAGCAAAGCCATAGAGACCAAGAAGCTTCCCTGTTTAAAGCCTGGCCTCTGTTGAGATAACTGAGGCAAATTTGGATTTTGATACTTGCTGTAGTATTAGGTCCACATTTCTTAGAGGCGCTCAGTTCCCAACATTGCTGTAGTCATCTGGCTTCTACCATATGGCACATAGGTGAAATAAAGCTTTTGTGTTGAGCATGGTGTCAGAAGTGACACTGAGTTGACTGTTGCAGTACTATAATGAAGGACAGCCATAGTCAGGGAAACACAGGTATGTGCGGAGCCATGAGCTGCTACAAAATGAATAGCCTAGGTTAATACAGTAGTTAAGAAAAAATGGCTACAGCTTTCCCCCTACCAGGATACAAAGCAAAACTAGAACTTCTTCATGAAAAATAATGGAATTATGAAAAAGAAATGGATTTCTTGAGAATTGAGTGAATTACAGAATCAAGGTGAAACAGCAATAAAATTTCACTTCGACAAGAGTGCTAAATCATTGTTAGAGTTGAGCATTGGAGGGCCAATCAAGGGAACAAATCTTTAACACTTTCAACAAAAGCCAGCCCAAGAAGTGATAATGTGGGTCGCATGTGGAAAGTTGTCATCTTAATCATTTATGGTGGAAGTGGGACAGCATGGTTGCTCAGTGGTTAGCACTGCTGCCTCACAGCACCAGACACCCAGGCTTGATTCCAGCCTTGAGTGACAGTCTGTATGGAGTTTGCACATTCTCCCGTGTCTGTGTGGGTTTCTTCTGGATGCTCCAGTTTCCTCCCACAGTCGAAAGATGTGCAGGGTATTTGGATTGGCCATGCTTAATTGCCCATAGTGCCCAGGGATGTTTAGGTTAGGTAGGTTAGACATGGGAAATCAGGAGTAAGGAAATGGATCTGGGTGGGATGCTCTTCAGAGGGGCAGTGTGGACTTGTTGGGCCAAATGGCCTGTTTCCACACTGTAGGGATTCTATGAAAGCCCAGACATACCATCACAACTGCAGACACATACACCATGTCTGTGCTTTGGGCCCTTCAACCAGTTTATATATTAAAAGCACTTAATTTACATGCTTCTGTTGGTGAGATGGACAAAGGGGCACAGAATTTGTTTTGTGGTTCAATGCAATTTTACAAACAAAATATCCCTTATTAAAAATATCATGTTAGCATTTCCCAAATTCCCACAATATTCCCTCTCTATCTAGCCCTATCCGTTTGGGAAAGGATATTACCTGCAGCAATGCACATGTTTGAACTGGAATTCATTGGAATTGCCACCTCTCTGGCGTGGCCTGACTCTCTTCCACAAAAGTGGGTCTCGCATGGGTCAGAGCAGATCTCCTTCTGAATCTTCTTGGGTTGCCACATGGTGTTCAGCCACAAGTTTCACTGCAAGTCTTCGCTGAGGGAGTGGCTTCCAACATGTGTTTTATTCCCACCTCACCCCCGGATCTTCCCAAATGTTCTGTAGCCTTTGCCCAATGGGGTCATGAGCAGGGTTCAAAACATCCAAATGGTTCATGCCAACAACCTTCACTATTGTCATGTCAGGCATTGGCCGGAAGTCAAGTCTGATCGATATGCCTCCAATACAGAACTCTTAGGCTGGTTGTAACTGGTTCCCACTTTTATGACCGTTTTGATCTTGGTTTCCCCTATTCTCTATCGTCGATAGTTTGGTCAATTATCTGCCTAGGTTAATTTCTCTCGCTGTGGATCATTTTAGAATATCCAGTTTTTGACCCATGGTCACTTGATCACCGAGACCCAACTGCAGAAGCTGTTTCTCAGCTGCAGGCAGCTAATTGGAAATAGGTGGAAGCATCACCTGCACAGGAAGCACAGGACACTCATCAACCATCAGACCAGACCCAGAGGTTCAAGCAACACAACACAAGAAACAGAGCAAGAATGGGTATAACAACACATAATAAACAGCCAACAACGTGGCATGCATATCATTAAGAGACCAGCATGATTTAAGGAATATGTATGCAATTCATGTGTGTAGACTACAGGAATAATGAGCTACTAATGCATGAGGATGGTCATGTATATATTTGGTGACTTGGGAGACTCAAAATGTACAAGAAAATGCGTGTAAGTGTTTTTTTGTTGTAAAAAGGGGTATGATTGTCTTGATTTGTTCAATAAGTACCTAATTATGAAACATTCTGTACTACTGTTAGATTTATGCACATTCATTTTTAAAAATTAAGCATTTGAGAAGGCAAAAATTAAACTTAGATATCCAGGGAAAGCAAAGATTGTCAGTACAGAGACAGTTAAAATGATTACTGTGGCCTAAAATATTAACAGCTACGTGGTTACTAGACATGGTATAAATCGTAGCATCACAAGACATGATGTAACTCACTTTGTGATAATCAGTTTTCACAGATTAATAAACACGCTGGACAGTGCAAAGCAAATAATTAACATAGAAAATATTTCAGATGTAAAATCCAGTTCTAAAGGAATCACATTTCTTGCGAAGCTTCATAGCAATGTCATAGTCAATTTTTACTTCATACACTATTCTTGAATTTGTAAGAAACATATGTTTTCTAACAACTTCAGAGTACCTTATATTATGCTTGCCATGAGAGCTACTATTAATAATAACCTTTTGTTATGGTAATCAATTTTTAGATTGCCTTTTCCAGGAGATTTAGATTCACTCTCTATACTAGCAATAATCAGAATTTTAAAAGAACAGGTCTAACTTACAAATTAAATTCACCACACTTTTCAAATCAGCTGAGAATGTTTCACCATTTTGTGCACAGAGTTCTTTAATGTTCTCTATGTCATGACTGTGTATACAATACAATGGAGATAGTCTTCTCTTCCCTGGTGTAGCATGAGAAATAGCAAGAAACTTAGGAAAATACAGAAAGAATGAAAAAGACTGGAATGTCAACATCAAGATAACATTTTACCATTTTCCACTCAAGCGCAAAATGATGACTTCAAAATCTCTCCATAGTACAGTGACTATCTTATTTCCACGTATTTGCATCTCATTAAAGTCTTAATTTACCCTATTTATGCTTCAGAATTTCCTCTCCTTCCCTGATCCTGGTGTCCAATGCTACCTGCGTCAAGCAGTTGGTTGCTTGTTGGAGCTGAGTAATGGTTGGCAATTGCAAACTCTTCCATTCTTGGGATGTCTGAAGACTGCTCATCTCTTGTGTAATGTACTCTGCTACTAAAGCATTTGACAAGGTCTTTCATGGTGGGCTGGTGTAGAAGTTTAAGTCCCGTGGGATCCACTGGGAGTTGGCAAGTTGGATTTAAAATTGGTTTGGTCTTCGAAGGCAGAGGGTAGTTGTGGAAGGGTGTGCTTCTGTCTGGAGGTCTGGATCAGTGATGTTCTGCAAGGATCAGTGCTGGGACCTCTGTTGGTTGTAACTTGTGTAAACGATTTGGATGAAATTGTTGGTAGTCTGATTAATAAGTTTGCAAATAACCTGAAAATTAGTGGAGTTGTGGATAGTGAGGAAGGGTTCAAAGGATAAAACAGGATATGGATCAGTTAGAAAGTTGGATTGAGAAATGACAAATGGAGTTTAATCCAGACAAGTGTGAGATGATGCATTTTGGGAGGTAAAACTCAAGAGGAAAGTATACAGTAAATGGCAGGACCCTTAGGAGCACTGATAAACAGAGGGATCTTGGGGTGCAAGTCCATAATTCCTTGAAAATGGCAACAGAAGTGGGTAAAATAGTAGAGAAGGCATACAGCACGCTTGCCTTCATCAGTTGGGGCATTTAATGTAAAAGCTGGCAAGTCATGTTGCAGCCGTATAAAACTTTAATTAGGCCACATTTGAATTATTGTGTGCAGCTCTGGTCACCACGCTATAGGAGGGATGGGGAGACTTTGAAAAGGGTATAAAACAGATTCACCAGGATATTGCCTGGATTGGAGTGCAGTAGTTACAAGGAGAGGTTGGACGAGTTTGGATTGTTTACACATGAATGTCGGAGGCTGAGGAGCGACCAGACAGAAGTAAATAAAATTATGAGAGGCATGGATAGGGTGAATAGTCAGAGTCTTTTTCCCAGGGTGAAAATGTTAAGTACTAGGGGACACAGAATTAAAGAGGGAGTGCATTTAAAGGAATTTGCAAGGCAAGTGTTTACACAGAGGGTGGTAAGTGCCTGGGACGCGCTGCCAGGGGAGGTGGTAGAAGCAGAAATTATAGCAATGTTTAAGAGGTATTTACACAGACGCATGAACAAGCATGGAATAGAGGAATACAGATCATGTGCAGGCTGATGGGATTTAGTGTGACACCATAGTCAGCATGGACATGATGGGCTGAAGGGCCTTTTCCATGTTATCATAAAATCTATACAGTGTGGAAGCAGACAATTCTGCCCATCAAATCCACACTGTCCCCTCTGAAAAGCATTCCACCCAGATCTACCCCTCTACTCTATCCCTATTACCCATCCACCAAACCTACACATTATGGGCAATTTAGCATAGCCAATCTACCTAAACTGTACATCTTTGGACTGTGGGAGGAAACCCACACAGACACAGGGAGAACATGCACACTCCATACAGACAGTCACCCAAGGCTGGAATTGAACCCAGGTCCCCAGTACTGTGAGGCAGTAGTGCTAACCCACTGAGCCACCATGGCATCCATGTTCTCTCATATGGGCATGACTTCACCAGGACTGACAGCAACCAAGACACTAGAGCAGAGGTTTTAAGAGTGCAAGTGAAGGTTTCTTTGCTGAAGGTGCAAGTGTATTTACAATGATGCGTCACAAATGCCAGCAATGTGGCCTCAGTAAGGGTTTCTCTTCCTTTGCCACCTGCCATGCTTAAATACAGTCTTGACATCTGATGGAGGGAGCACGCACTGTAGTCGGCTTTGTTGGCCTGTAAGACTTGGTGAGTAACCTCCAGGTGTCTATGGACCCAATGTATCCAGAGTCTCCTGTCCAGGTGCAGGCCCACCCTTTTCATAAAAGGAAGCTTCTTAAAGGCCTGTGCATGACTCCTCCTCCTGCCTATGGGTATCTTCTGGTACCATCCTGCCTCCCCTTGTGCCCCTCTCCCTGTGACCTTTGGCTACAGTGATGGAACGTGGATCTGTGGAGAGACTGGATCTCCGTGATGAGCACCAAGCTGTACATGAAGACAGCCAGGAAAATGCATACCCTGGAGCCAGTACAGTTCTAATAACATTGATGTGTTTCCTTCAATTCAGTTTACTGAGCGCCTCTGACAAAGCTGTCTGTTGTTCCTTTACCTGTCCAA
Organism: Rhincodon typus; assembly: GCF_021869965.1. Classification (NCBI taxonomy): domain Eukaryota; kingdom Metazoa; phylum Chordata; class Chondrichthyes; order Orectolobiformes; family Rhincodontidae; genus Rhincodon; species Rhincodon typus. The sequence goes on from NC_063339.1 coordinate 42,956,068, forward strand.
GCATTTCGATGAAATCATTAGTGGTTGAGATCATGGGATCATCTTCACCTTGTGGCTGAGAAATTGCCTAGTCTTTGGCAGTCATCTGTGGGCCCGAGGCCTCAGGTATTCACCTCGACTGGCTGTGGAGATGTGACAGTGATGTGCCCTTCAGATTGTGCTCCCGAGACTAATTGAGAGAGAGTACCCATGGGAGTGAAAGTCTCTAAGTTGGTAAGGCAGCAGGTGAGCCCGTTGCTGTGCATCCTCTGAGGGTTCAGCGGCTTTCTCCTCAGAGATGGAGGTGTGGCTGAGGTTCTCCAGCCCTGGCCACTTCTAGGGAGAGATTCCCCATGGTGCCATAAATACTTGCCAAGAAAAAGAAGGGAATTAGTTGTCTAAGAGAAGTAGAAGCTTGTGTGGATTAAGAGTGAGTTCATACTGGGTTGATGACAGAACAAAGTAACACAACACAGTGAAGATTATAGGTTGACTGGCCATTGATATCTCTTCATCCACACACGAGTTACCGTGCTCTTTTTCGCTAATTTGAGAATCTTCCCATCATGTGGAGTAGGAACCTGATGTCCCCCACCCCAATCTAGCTCTTCTCAGTCTGCTGATTGGCCAATTTTTCCAGCAATGACACAAAGGAAATGGTTGTAAAGAGCAGTTAGCAGGGATGCAGAAGTAAGAGAATTGGTGAGGTGTCGACACAGTAGTGAGTAGGCGATGTGGAGGACAGGATGAGTTGATAGTTTGGGAAGAAGAGGCTGTTGAGATGATGTGATGCATGCAATAGTGAGAGTCGTTGTCCATAAACCTTGGTAAGAGGCGTGAGCTGTGGCAATGTTAGAGCCAGTGCTGGCCCTGTGAGTGTGAGGTAGCGGAGAGACAATGGTTGCACTTACCCTTGTGCAGTGTAGAAGACCATTGACCTTTTCCCTGCACTGCTGGGTGATACCCCTTCTGACCCTCACTACAAGCTATAGTGGAGTAGGCACTAGGTACTCTGAACCCAAGATGGCATAGTGTGTTGGTGACATTGTTACACTGTAACTAATCTGTAACTGAAGAAACAGTGCCTAGGTACCCTAGAATCTAAGATGGCGTTGTAAGTGGTGACTTATCAACTTTTCACTGTACTTATTTGAGTACATGTGACAATAAAGCTAATTCATTCATTCACTATAAATGTCGCTCACCAAAATACTTAAGCTATAAGTTGAAGAATTCCACTATATATTTCATAAAGAAACTAAACCTGACGATTTACAATGGATACAGTAACTGACAAGATGATTTCCAGGAGTCACATAATAAGTTGATTGACTTAAGCTAGTCAGCAGATCACCTGATGAGTCAATAGGTCCTTAATGGTGTGACAGTGAAAACTTTTCAGGAAAAAAACAGAGACTGAAAGGATCTCCACAAGCGATTCCTTCATTATTTACTTTGTTTGTGGGACAATGATTTATCAAAAGTTACCATAGCAGCAATCTTAAATTTGATCATGAAGGCTGCCTCTTGAGTTCCTGAGAGAGAAAGCTTACACTCTGTTACATAAAAAAATGCATTATGGACATTTACAGAGTTCACATTACTCTGTGTACCAGTATGTCAAATATGTGAATCTCCCAGTTCACCAACTGCCAAACATTACCATGTAGTTTGGTGATTGACAAAAGTACATAGAACATGGAACTGTACAGCACAGGAATGGGCCCTTCGGCCTATGATGTTGTGCCAAATTGAATTAACCCCTTCTGCCTGCCCTTGGTCCATATCCCTCCATTCCTTGCATATTCATGTGCTTATCTAAAAGTCTCTTAAACACCCCTATCGTATCTATCTCCACCATCACCTCTGGCAGTGCATTCCAGACTCCTACCACTCTGTGTAAAAAACTTACCCCTCACATCTCCTTTGAATTTTCCCCCTCTCACCTTAAATGCTTGCCCCCTAGCACTTGACATTTCAACTCTGGGAAAAAGATTCTGACCGTCAACCCTACCTATGCATATCATAATTTTCTAGACTTCTATCAAGTTTCCCCTCAACCTGTGCCACTTGAGAGAACACAACTGAGTTTTTTTTAGCCTCTCCTCATAGCTCATACCCTCTAATCCAGGCAGCATCCTGGTAAACCTCTTCTGCACCCTCTCCAAAGCCTCCACATCTTTCCTATAATGTGGCAACCAGAATTGAATGCACTACTCTAAGTGTGGCCCAACCAAAGTCTTATAAAGCTGCAACATGACATCCTGACTCTTGTACTCAATTCTGTGACCAATAAAGGCAAGCTTACCATACACCTCCTTTATCACCCTATCTACTTGCATGGCTACTTTCAGGGAGCTATGGACTTGAACCCCAAGATCCTTCTGTACATCATGCTGTTCAGAGTCCTGCCATTAACTGTAAACTTTTCCTTAACATTTGAATTCCCAAAGTGGAGCATCTCACAGGTACCCAGATTAAACTCCATCTGCCATTTCTCTGCCCATATCTGCCACTGATCCATATCCTGCTGTACCATTTGACAACTTTCTACACTATCCACAACTCCACTGAGCTTTGTATCGTCTGCAAACTTACTAACCCACCCATCTACATTGTCATCCGAGTCATTTATATATATATCACAAACATCAGGGGTCCCAGTACAGATCCCTGCGGAACATTACTAGTCCAAAATTCCAGCCTGAAAAACACCCTTCTACCACTACCCACTATCTTCTATGGGCAAACCAATTCTGAATCCATGCAGCCAAGTCGCCTTGGCTCCCATGCATCTTAATCTTCTGGATGAGCCTACCATGAGGGACCTTGCTGAAAGCTTTACTAAAATCCATGTGACAACATCCACTGCTCTACCCTCATTGATCACTTTCGTCACCTCCTCGAAAAACTCAGTCAAGTTAGTAAGACATGACCTGCCCTGCACAAAGCAATGGTGGTCCAAGGAAAACCTCTTTCTGCAGAGAATGGTTAGGACCTGGAATGCTGTTGCTGACAGCATGCTGGAGATAGATTCAATCAAGCCCTTCAGAGAGAATTGAATAATTATCTGAAGATTAAAATATTGAAGGAAGATGAGGAAAATGTGTGGAAGGATGACTAGGTTAATTCTGCTTGCAAAAGGCTAAAACTGATCTGATAGGCTGAATATTCTTCTCAAAGGTTTCCACTTCAGCTCTTTAAATGACCTCAGCTATGTTCTAATTTCAATCATCTTATTCCATTTCACTGCACACTTTAAAATCCATCACTTTATTGAATTAAAATTACAAAAAAGCCATTGAGTTAGATTTTTACAGAAGCTTTAAAATGCTGTGTGGAACCTTTTTTTTAGGGATTCCTGATGCTCCAGGTTTTCACTAGTGGGAGTAAGGATGAGGAATGTTATATGTTGTAAGCCCACATGGTGCACTCCAGATCTGGTCAGCTCTATAGCAGGATAGACATGTTCTAGATCCCTGCAATTTGTCTGGAGTCAGGTTAGCTTTTCAAGGATTCATGCTTCACAGTCTTTCAAAGGTGTCATAAACCATGGCCTGATGTAGGAACTTGTAAAAGACAGATTCCTACCCCTAATCTAAGCTTCTCCGCCCAACTCTCATGGCCACTCACACCTTCAATCCCAACATGTTTCCTCCAACCATTTCATGGGTCTCATAGCCTCTGTGACAATCTATGGAAATTCTTTGCCAAGTCACCCAGAAATCATCCTGTATAGAACCAACGAACCCTATAGTAACTAAAGCATGTGTAAAAAGGCTTTTAAAAAAAGTATTCAAAACTTTCTACTTTCACTTAACAAAATTGCCTTTACCTTGACCCTGTCATCCAGAAAGCTTTAAGAGCCAATGGCAGAAACTGCAAGCACTGATGAGTTCTATCTTATTTAACTAAATATTGTTCTATTGACAGAAGACAACATAGAGAAAAAGAAATTATCAATCAAGCAATTGTTTCCCTTGGGCACAGCTGATGCAACAGACTAATAGATGCCTGGGACCTCAGTCAAATTTCATTATTCATTCTTGGCTACGAGGGATGCATGTCTGAAGTACTGAGAATCACAAATCTTTTAAAAACCGACCCAGCTCTATGAAAACAGAAAGGACGAGGAAGTTCCTCTCCCTCTATGGAACCAGGCAGGTCAGGAATACAGTGTTCAGGCCCCTGATCCAAACCAACTCACATCCTTAACGCGGCTGCCATCTACACACCATGACAAGGTCTTCTCGACTCCATGAAAATCTAGCTTTATATCGCTTTCTTCAAATCCTGGAACTCCTTTCCTTACAACACCATGGGCATACTTACAACATGTAGATACAGAGTTTCAAGAAGGGCAGCTCATCAGCACCACCTTAAGGGAAATTAGGAATGGGTAATAATTGTTAGCCTTATCAGTGACATCCACATCCTGTTAATTAATTTCTAAAAGGCTGGTCTATAATATTCTATTAGTAAGGAATTTTATGGTTAATTTTCCCAGCTCTGCAGACTATTCAGTTCAATAAGCCTTGTGACACTGGTCCTGCATCTTCAGGTCCAGATTTTCTTATTGTGAAAACTATCCACGTTCTGGAAACCTGATAAATAACGCGAGGCGTGGAGGCCTTCCAGTAAAACCCTACCCCAAAAACATGTCGCTGTAATGTACTCTGTGGTGCCTGAGATGCCAGGAGTGAGCTCCAGCACACCAGCCAGGTCCAGTATCTTTGGGCACTGCCCACCTCCGTTCCAGACCCTGGCAGGATCTAAAAAATCCCACCCAAATTGTGAGGCTGGTACGTATTTAAATGCCTTCAGTTATAAATTGTCATACCTAAAGTTACTTTCACTTCAGAACCTACCGTCATATTCCAAGATGGTGACACCTCTGTTTCAGAAGGGTGAGGTTTATGGCTACAAGCAATGACAGAGAACTTAGTTGCTGAAATGGGATTTTCTCAGTGTTCCTGGTATGCTTTTAGAACAGGCTTGCTTGAGCTAATTGCTTCCTTTGAAACCACCCATTAAGTCCTGTCAGTCCTCATGTTCTCTTTAGGGCATCGAGGGAAAGAGTCACTGCTACTCCCTGGGAAATAATACCTGCCATTAGAGCTTCTTCCTGACACGGCTAAGTCTCCTGGACTGCCACCAGGATATTGTTTGTGCTGAACAGTTTCTCCTTCATGCTATTCCAGAAGTGTCTTGCAGGCTAATTTATACACTGTCAATGATGCTAGAGGAGATCACATTGCTTTATAAATTAGCCAATCTGTATGGCAAACATCTTAAGCTATTTCAGGCTGAGAAGTAGCAGTTGGTTAATCAGACATTTTTGTAATAATTAAGATATAACAGAGATAAATTTAGATAATGGCAGCCTCCATGAACACTCTTGTCCCTCATAGGTGAGCTGCGATACACCCTGGCAGACTTACATGCGAAATTTATGACCATGGCCATCAGAAAGGGGAAAGACAATTGGGATGAGGCTATTGCATTCTGTGCCTCAGTGGAATATAAAGGTAACACTAGTTTCGTGCGAACAAGAGTTTTACTCAATGCTTTTAAAATGACTGCAGCACATGCTTCGAGCTTCTAGCTTTCTATTAAGTTTCTCTTTTTCAGTATCCACACCTAGGCTTCACTAATAGCACACAGAGCAGGTTTAATCAAACCCAGACAATTAAACAATTGAACTGTTATGACTGAAGAAGGAATGGAATTTGATAATGGGAGGATGGCAATTGGGATGTTAAATTCAGCATTCCTACAGCTGGAATTGTCAAGTCGAAGAAAGAGCTCAATTTTTCATGGGCTTCTCCTAATCTCTCCCAATAAATGCAGCAGAAATTGCAATGAAACATTATAAAAGCCATTAACACCACTTCTGCACAGTTTCTGAAGCTAAAGCAGCAAATCAGCTGCCATAGCACCCTACCTCTCAATGAAAATTCCAGCAAACATTTTTATAAATTAATAAATTAATAAATTTTCATAATAATTGATTAATATAATGGATGTTATTAAAAGTAAGAGACTTTACTTTTTTGTTGTTTATTATAATTAGTTGTGGAAGTGTTAGGTTCTGTTTAAACTCATCATTCAAACAAATGGTTGTTGATGGTATTTTTGGAGGGAAGAATAATTGATTCCTGTGGAAGAAGGAAGGTCAAATCTTCTTGAGTCATTTTTATTCACTAAAGTGATTGAGATTTGTGCTAGCCACTTTTGTTTCTCCATTTTTACGATTAAACTGATTGAGTTAACCATGATGTGAATAAAGTTTAATAGATTTGGAAGACAATATGTTATTAACACTAGCAGTACAGTTTCTTTTCCTACAGCACGAACTCCTTTTTCAAGGCAAAAAAGGGATAATGTAGGCTCCCTAAAGCATTGCATCTGGTGAAAAAGATATAGGTTTAAACTTGTCAGCTGCTTCTGCCATTATCCACTTTGCATATTGGCAGATTCAAACACTGAAAAAAAAGCTGACAGTAAAAATATATGATTCTTTTGGGGTTTAATTTGAGCAAAGAACAGGATAGGAGGAGTGAATATTGCATTTTGAATACATTCAATGTTTGTTTTGAAACATTTCACATTTTAATGGTAAGGCATTGACTTGTTGGAACAGATTAAACTTCATCCTTAAGTATTACAAATAAAATTATAAAGTCAAAGAGCAGTTAGTGGTGTTCAAGATTGCCCTTGCCGAAATTCTCAATTCTCTACTTGCCCAAACTAGGGTGTACAAATTGATCCATTACAAATCGTTTAAAAACTTAGTTAATATTAAAATATAAACACTCATAGCAACAGAATGGCTTGCCAAGGCAACAGTTAAATGATACCATGATTCACAATGAAAGCCAGTACAGGACTATCCAAGCATTACTGCTGAATACTCCCTCAGTAAGCTTGTAAGAAAAAGAACTACTTAGGGATGACCTATCATGAGGAATACTGTCACAAGTAACTAACTTCCTGACTCCTGAACAGATCCATCATCTACAAGACACAAATCAGGAGTGAAATGGAATACTCCCCACTTGCCTGGATGGGTGCAGCTCCATTAGCAGCCTATTTGATTGGCAACACATCTACAAGCATCCATTCCCTCCACCACCAACACTCAGGGCAGCAATGTGGATTATCTACAAGATGCACCACAGGAATTTAAAAGAGCCTCAGACAGCACCTTCCAAACTGACGACCGCTTCCACCTAGAAGGACAAGGGCAGCAGATACATGGCAACACCGCCACCTGCAAGTTCCTCTCCAAGCCACTCACCATCCTAACTTGGAAATACATCTCTGTTCCTTCAATGTCACTGGGTCAAAATCCTGGAATTCCTTCCCTAATGGCATATGGATGTACTTACAGCATGTGGACTTCAGTGGTTCAAGAGCCACCACCACCTTCTCAAGAGCAACTAATGACGGGCAATAATGTGGACACTATCCAGCGATGCCCATATCCCATGAGTGAATAAAATTAGACCCCCAAGTTCGTTGTGCCCTGTAATTGTTCATCAGTCATAAATTTGCCTTTTATAATTAGAACCTGTGTGTCCTTGCTCAAAACATTAAGTAATATTCCATACAGAGATTTTCCATATGACTATCCATCTTCCACATTTCTACACGATCACATTTGTTTGACTTTGTGCAAAGTGTAAAATGCATAAAGGAGAATTTGCAGTCTATTTTGTGTGTCCTCAGATTATCATTTTATGGCTGACCACACAACTCAGTACATTGTTCACATTTTTTCACCATTTCCTTTGATCCCTTTAGCCCTAAGAAGTACATCTAGTTCCTTCTTGAAAACATATAAATTTTGGCCTCAACTGCTTTCTGTAGAACAAAGACATTTACAGCACAGGAAGAGGCCTTTTGGCCCTACAAGCCTGTACTTACAGCGTGGTACTCCACCAACAGTTGTACTCCACTAGTCACTGCCTGTAGCAGAGAATTCCAACACCCACCACTTTCTGAATGAAGCAATTTCTCATCATTTCAATCCTAAATGACCTACTCCACATCCTTAGACCACGGCTCTGTACTCCGCAGTCATCAGGAACATCCTTCTTGGGTTTACCTGATTTGGCCTGTTAGAGTTTTATAGATTTCTATGAGATCCCACCCTCCTCCCACCTCGTTCTTCTAAAGTCTAGTGGGTATAATCCTAATTAATCCAGTTTTTCTTCATATATCAGTTCTGGCATCCCAGAAAACAGTCTAGTAAACCTTCATTGCACTCTCTCCATAGCCAGAACATTCTTCCTCAGATAAGGAGACCAAACAGCTCACAATAGTCCAGGTTTGGCGTCACCAAGGGCCAGTATGAGTGCACCAAGGCATCTCCGCTCCTGTACTCCTCTCACTATGAATATCATTTGATTTCTCACCGCCTGCCTATCCTCCCTTTCTCAATCTATTGCCATTCAGATAATAATCTACTTCCTGTTTTTTGCCACCAAAGTGGATAACATTTATTACAGTTCACTAATCTAACTCATTAATATAGATTATTAATAGCTGGGGTCCAAGCACTGTTCCCTGTGGTACTCCACTAGTCACTGCCGGCCACTCGGAAAATGACTGAACTATTCTGATGCCTGTCAGCTAATCAGTTTTCAATCCATTTCAGTACACAACCTCCAATCCCATACACTTTAGCTTCACACATTAATCTCTTATGTGGGATCTTATCTAAATCCTTCTAAAAGTACAAGTAAAACACATCCACTGACTGCTCCTTATCAATTGTACTAGTTACGTTCTTGAAACTTCCCAGTCAATTGGTGAAGCATGATTTTCGTTCTGTAAATCCTTGCTGACTCTTCCCATTCTGCTTCACTGCAATGCCGACTGCAGGGTACTCTTCCCAGTCAGCTTCACTGCGATGCCGACTGCAGGGTACTCTTCCCAGTCAGCTTCACTGCGATGCTGACTGCAGGGTACTCTTCCCAGTCAGCTTCACTGCAATGCTAACTGCAGGATACTCTTCCCAGTCTGCTTCACTGCAATGCTGGCTGCAGAGTACCCTTCCCAGTCTGCTTCACTGTGATGCTGACTGCAGGGTACTCTTCCCAGTCTGCTTCACTGCAATGCTGGCTGCAGAGTACTCTTCCCAGTCAGCTTCAATGCAATGTTGGCTGCAGGACACTCCTCACAGAGAAAAGTCACTGCTGATAACAGCTTCTGGATAAACTCACCATGTAGAACAGACTGGTGGCTTATCTGCGCAGGGTGGCTACTAATTAATTGTAATGTTCTGATCACCTGTCGCAAATATTTAGAACATTTGACCATTTCAAGCTGCATTCTCCAGATTATTAGCAGCTAATGCAAAACCTCTCAGTGCTGTTACAGCTCTATACTTTTGGTCAATTCTCCTGAGGAGATTGATGCTGTTTTCACTGGCTTCAGGCAGCAGTCAGTGTTGGGGCAAAGACAATGACGCTGGGAGTGAAAACCTACTGAATGATGATTCACCACCAGGCTGAACAGTTCACAACATGGGCTTCCCACCCTCAACACTCACCAAGTTAAAATCAAGATTTCAGCACTGAATAGTACATGCTGTTGCCATGTGTTTGATAAATGTTATTTGTAAGCAGCCAAGCCATTGAGGCCAGGAAGGTCTCAGCTTTGATCTCTTGTTCCTGCTGCATTAGTTGATCTCAGCAAGGCCAGGTGGGGGAGAAGCAGTCTTGGATTTTGCACTTGCTATCTTTTCAGGAGCTCTCACTAAATGCATGTGTGAAGTATGGATCAAGCTTAAAACTGCCTCAAGTCAAATAGCTTCCCAGACTCTCTGGCAAGTTTCAAAGATGAATAATTGCTACTTTGACTGGAAGGCGATCAGCACCGCAACAAGGAGTCAATGCTGAGAGAGGTAAACTCAGCAAAGAAAAAATGTCTGACTGAGAATTCCTTAACCACATAATGACATTGGCTCAAAAATCCCAGACATGCAAAGTATGATTAGATGAAGTCAGATTGCATATGTGAAAATGTACGAACAACATTGTGTAGTATGTGCCATTTAACACCACGACGTCATGCAATTTAATTTAGCTTTAAGGTAAAGATTTGAAACAGTTCATTTCCAAATAATTAATTTGTTCTAAAATTCCCACAGTTACCTATAAAAGAGTTAGGAACTTAGATTGGAGAAACATTGACATTAGTGACTCGAGCATTGATGTGTTCAACATACACAGACATAATAAAAGATGGATGAAGGTAATTCACAGTGTACAGATGTATTAAGTGCAACATTAGATTGCACTTCAAATGATTAATGTCTTTATTCACCTAAAGTGGCCAAGTGAAATGAGTTTCTTCTGAAAAATAAAATCCTTAATCCAAGACAAAATTTTCAGAGGTGCTTCTATTTTGTGGAATAATTAAACTCCAATTAATTCTAGCTTTTACTTCCACAGCCAGCACTGTCTCCCCCATTCCTACTCCCCACGACTTTCACGCAACCTCTCTCTGCCTGTATTCCTGTACTCCCACACCTCCCCCCTTAACACTACTATATGAAAATGTTTAAGTGTTTCTCTTGCAGGATAATTTAACAGAGATGTGTGTTGACAACTAATTTTAGTCTAAAGTAGACTCTGATTAGCTTACCATTTATTTAAACGACTGTCTACTTTTCATAGCTGGAAATGTGCAGAGTACAAGAATATGGGGGAATTCCCATTTTCAAGATGAAGACAACTTGATAGTATCATAGATAAAAGATTCAAGGGCTCTTTGTTGTCTGTTTTCAGGAAACAACAGTGACCCAGGAGGGGTAACGCTACATGATAGAAGTAAGTTTTTTGAGGAAGTGTCGAAGATGATCGATGAGGGTAGGGCAGTAGATGTTGTCTACATGGACTTCAGTAAGGCCTGTGACAAGGTCCCTGATGGCAGGCTGATAAAGAAGGTAAAGTCACACAGAGTCAGAGGTGAGCTTGCAAATTGGATAAAAACTGGTTCGGTCATAGAAAACAGAGGGTAGCAGTGGAAGGGTGCGTTTCTGAATGGAGGGCTGTGACTAGTGGAGTTCCTCAGGGATTAGTGTTGGGACCTTTGGATAGTAAGAACTGCTGATGCTGGAGTCATAACACAGTGTGGAGCTGGAGGCCAGGCCAGGCAGCATCAGAGGAGCAGGAAAGCTGATGTTTCGGGTTGGGACCCTTCTTCAGAAATGGCGGAGGGGAAGGGAGCTCCGAAATAAATAGAGAGAGGGGGAGGCAATGATAGCAGGTAGGTAGTGGTGGGGATTGGTCAGTGGGGTGGAAGGAGTGGACAGGTGGGAGCGAAGATGGACAGGTCAAGGAGGCGGGGATGAGAGGGGGGTGCTGGTGTTGTGATGAGGTCAGGGTTGGGGAGATTTTGAAGCTAGTAAAGTCCACATTGAGACCATTGGGTTGTAGGCTTTCAAGGCGGAATATGAGGTGCTGCTCCTCCAGGTTCCGGGTGGAATCTTTGTGACACCAGAGGAGGACCAGGATGGACATGTCATCCAGGGAGTGGGAGGGGGAGTTGAAGTGTCTCGCGACTGGGAGGTGTTGTCATTTGTTGTGAACTGAGCGTAGGTGCTCTACAAAGCGGGCTCTGAGCCTCCGCTTGGTCTCACTGGTGTAGAGGAGGCCACATTGGGAGCAGCGGATACAATATACCACATTAGCAGATATGCAGGTGAACATCTGTTTGATGTGGAATTTTTTTTGGGGCCTGGGATGGAGGTGAGGGGGGAGGTGTAAGGACAGGTGTAGCACTTCCTGTGGTTGCTGAGAAAGGTGCCAGGGTTGGTGGGGCTAGTGGGGAGTGTGGAACGGACGAGGGAGTCGCAGACAGAGCGGTCCCTACAGAAGGCAGATAAGGGTGGGGAGGGAAATATATCCTTTGTAGTAGAGTCAGATTGCAGCTGGCAGAAGCGGCAGAGAATGTTGCATTGAATCCGGGGGTTAATGGGTTTATATGTGAGGACAAGGGGAATTCTGTCTTTGTTTTTTATTGCGGGGAAGGGGTGTGAGGGCAGAGGTGTGGGAAATGCAAGAGATGCAGTCGAGGGCGGTTTCGACCACAGAGGCGGGGAAGTTGCGGTCCTTGAAATACGAGGACATCTGGGATGTTTGGGAGTGGAACGCCTCATCTTGGGAGCAGATGTGGCAGAAAAAGAGGAATTGGGAGGGATTGTGCCTCCATCGCATCTGCTCCCAAGATGACGCAAAAGATGAGTCAAAGCTCTCTCTGTGACACTCTCGTCCACTCCACACTCCCCACCAGCCCCACCACCCCCGGCACTTTTCCCTGCAACCGCAGGAAGTGCTACACCTGCCCCACACCTCCCCCCTCACCTCCATCCCAGGCTCCAAAAAAACCTTCCACATCAAACAGATGTTCACCTGCACATCTGCTAATGTAGTATACTGTATCCGCTGTTCCCGATGTTGCCTCCTCTACGTCGGGGAAACCAAGCGGAGGCTCAGAGCCCGCTTTGTAGAGCACCTACGTTTGGTTCACGACAAACAACAACACCTCCCAGTTGCAAACCACTTCAACTCCCCCACCCACTCCCTGGATGACATGTCCATCCTGGGCCTCCTCTGGTGTCACAATGATACCACCCGGAAATTGGAGGAGCAGCACCACATATTCCACCTTGGGAGCCTACAGCCCAATGGTCTCAATGTGGACTTTACAAGCTTAAAAATCTCCCCACCCCCGACCTCTTCCCAACACTAGCAACCCCTCTCATCCCCACCTCATTGACCTGCCCATATTCTCTCCCACCTATCAGTTCCTCCCACCTCACTGACCAATCCCCACCACTGCCTACTTACAGTCACTTTTAATAGCTCATCCCCGCCTCCTTGACCTGTCCGTCTTCTCTTCCATCTATCCACTCCTTCCACCTCAGTGACCAATCCCCACCACTACCTACCTGGTATCACCACCCCCCGTCAAGTATTTCAGAGCTCCCTGCGCCTCCCCATTTCTGAAGAAGGTTCCTGACCCAAAACATCAGCTTTCCTGCTCCTCCGATGCTGCCTGGCCTAGTGTTGGGACCTTTGCTGTTTGTAATATATATAAATAATTTGGAGGAAAATGTAATTAGTTTAATTAGTAGGTTTGCGGATGACATAGAGGTTGGTGGAATTGTTGATAGCGACGAGGACCATCATGGGATACAGCTGGATATAGATCGGTTGGTGAGTTGGGCAGAGAGATGGCAGATGGAGTTTAATCCGGAAAATTGTGAGGTAATGCATGTTGGAAGATCTAATCCAGATGAAAAATATACAGTAAATGGCAGAACCCTTAAGAGTACTGATAGGCAGAGGGATCTGGGTGTACAGGTACACAGGTCACTGAAATGGCAACGCAGGTGGAGAAGGTAGTCAACAAGGCATATGGCATGCTTGCCTTCATCGGCCAGGGCATTGAGTTTAAAAATTGGCAGGTAATGTTGCAGCTTTATGGAATCTTAGTTAGGCCACATTTGGAATATTGTGTTCAATTCTGGTCGCCACACTACCAGAAGGATGTGGTGGCTTTGGAGAGGGTACAGAAAAGATTTACCAGGATGTTGCCTGGTACGGAGGGCATTAGCTATGACGAGAGATTGGAGAAACTTGGATTGTTCTCACTGGAACGACAGAGGTTGAGGGGCGATCTGATAGAGTCTACAAGATTATGAAGGACATGGACAGAGTGGACAGTCAGAAGCTTTTTCTCAGGGTGGAAGAGTCAGTTACTAGAGGCCATGGGTTTAAGATGTGAGGGGCAAGATTTAAAGGTGATGTACGAGGCAAGTTTTTTACCCAGAGGGTGGTGGGTGCCTGGAACTTGCTGCCAGGGGAGGTAGTGGAAACAGATACTATAGTGGCTTTTAAAGGGCGTCTTGACAAATGCATGAATAAGATGGGAATAGAGGGATACAGTCCCTGGAAGGGTAGGGGGTTTTAGTTGTGACGGGCAGCATGTCGGTGCAGCCTTGGAGGGCCGAAGGGCCTGTTCCTGTGCTATAATTTTCTTTGTTCGTTGTACTGCATTAAATAGGTTGAAAAATGTCTCTGCCTCTGAATCGGATGAAACTAACTTAGAGAATAAACTTCAAGAATGATTTGACCTCAGGTGAATGTTGTATCATGCAAGCTGCGTTCACATGTGCCAGTTATTTTGTATTGGAGTTGAATTCCACATTGTACTCTTAATAACATTTTTCAGACTGGTTAGTTAGTGCAGTTCAACTGAAGGAACAACAAAGACACTAAAACTCCTATTTTAATCTCATCTCTACCGAAATTTTCCAGATAAGAATGTGGCAAGGTGTTAAAATATGTGCAGGTTACCTGCTCTTCATTTGTTGCTGCTTGATGGATGATAGTTTAATGCCTGCTTTTCAGAACATATGGGAGCCCTTCACCACAGTATTGCTCAGGCCACATGCAAGCTTAATTTTGGGCCAGATGACTCTTATCGAATTTGGAACAAATATGTGAAAGCTAGCAGAAAATTGATACAGTCAGAAGAGATCCAGCAAGTAGCTTTGTAAATTATATTTTTGTTTGTTAGTTTTATGGTTAGGAGGAGCAGCGATGGTTTCCCAAGATCCAGAATTGACCTTTTTGGCCTCTGCAATGGCTTCCCCATGCTTTACCTCCATCACAGTGTCCCACCACCTTACCCTAAGGTTAGAAAGTCTTGTACCTGTCCCTATAATGATGGATTCCAGCTTTCTGAAGTGCTGCTCCTGCTTTCCAACCTGCAGACAGCTTTGTCCCTGAGTTTAGGCGGTCATTAGCATTGTCTATTTAAATAAGATTTGAGAATTAAAATTACTTAGGTTCAGGCTGTAGCAATCCATCACGTGTTTCACTCTAGGGAGAGCCAGAGTTAAAACTGATGCTTTGAGAATATTCTCTACGTACTTATTCAGCGCTTACTTGCAACATCTTATGATTGTGAAAAAAAGCACAATTTTAGCCATTGTTTTCTGTATTCGCCATTGACAGTTGTCTTTTCTTCTTAAGCCACTATGTGTGACTTTCACAGATGACCACTCCTGGTACCTTGTGATATTTGCCACTTCCACCTGTGTGTAGTACTAGATAAGGGTTGTTTGAGACAGCTTGCTCCTACCAATTCTCCTTTGTCTTGGTGCTATCTAATGGTTAGCGATAGAAAGTATACCACCGTATTTTTGATGACGCACTATTCTTAGATTACAAAGAGGTCTATTGCATGACAGCCATAAGTGCAATTATATTTGGTCAGGCTTAATTGCTAGGGTCTTAAGAAGCTGGTACAACATATCTGCTCCGTCGAAACGTTAGAATAGAACTCAATGTCTTCACTCACAGAGTGAGTATGATATCAGAAGATTGGGTGGAGCCAAAGGATTGTGAACATTAACCCCATCAGAACCATTATCGAATGTAACATGGTGCATAAAGAACATGGATCATAAAGCATTTCCCAGGATCATTGTAACATTGTAACAGCTCAGATATTCAGCATTGCATTTAACAACACTCCATTACTATCAGCTAAATTTTACTAAAAATTAGCTAAGAGTCAATATCAGGGAGTTTTAAGGAAGATTTCTCTCTGTTAGTTCAAATGAGTTCTCTTGTGCAATATTAGGCTGCTAACCACATCTCTGTGGCACTGCGTCTCCAAGGCACCACATCTCTATGGCACCACTCTCACACTATCTTATGCTGGCCACCAGCCGCAGGACTCAACACTTCAGGATCTTCTGAGATTCCCACAGCAAGCGCCATGTTTAAACTCCAGTTGGGCACCATCTCAGTGGGTGCCAGACAGTGGATGCCCTTCACAGTGCTGTGGCAGAAGAATTGCTCAAGAGATGGCCAGCAGAACCAAGTTGGCATGTTGATTTGCCAGCAGGTACCTAGAGGTCCTGGTGGATGGGGTGGTTATGAGAACAGCCTTCATTTGTCAGAATCACCAGAGGAGACCATGGCACCAGACTCCAGACTCTGCCAGCCTGGTCTGAAGTTGCCACCAGAGTCAGTGCAACATCTACAATCCAGGGCTGTAATGCAGGAAGATGGCTAATGACCTTCTGTGCATTGCAGGAGTAAATGTCACAATCATCTCTCTGCTACTTCACGCACACTCTTATTTTGCTAATGCACCCACCTCCCAACAAAGCTTACAGCCTACCACTCTCATACTGCACGCAACATCTTTCCTCACTTGCATTTACCCACGCTAACTCACAGACTACTAAGTCTGCATGCCCTCTGCATTACCAACTTATCCACTTAGGACATCTCACCACCTTTCCCCCATCTTCACCAGCACTAAGAGCTGTGCCACGCACTTTCATCACACTCACTCCTTCTGTTTGTTTCATTCCAGGATGAAACATCTCACAATTGGGAGTGCAAGAGCCAGGACTAGTGGTTGGGACCGAACATTCATCTCCTCACCCCCTGCAATAAGAGAATCCATGTCCTAGAGAGGGGAGGACCATAACTGCTCTTTTGGTGATGCTGTGATCTTCATGTCCTGGTAACTGGGTACCACTCATTGGTGAATGTTGCACTCTATTACCGCCACTGTGGAGCACCTATGCTCGGTTTGTGACAAACAACTGCACCTCCCAGTCACAAACCACTTCAACTCCCCCTCCCACTCCTTAGACGACATGTCCATCCTGGGCCTCCTCCAATGCCACAACGATGCCACCTGAAGGTTGCAGGAACAGCATCTCATATTTCACTTGGGAAACCTGCAGCCCAATGGTATCAATGTGGACTTTACAAGCTTCAAAATCTTCCCACCCCCGACCTCATCCCAAAACCAGCCCATCTCGTCCCCACCTCCTTGACCTGTCCATCTTTTCTCCCACCTATCCGCTCCTCCCACCTCACTAACCAACCCCAACTCCCACTTCCTGCTTATTAGCCTCATCCCCAACTCCTTGACCTGTCCGTCTTCCCTCCCACCTACCCGCCCCTCCCTCCTCACTGACCAACTCCCATTCCAACCCCCTACCTACACTCACCTTTACTAGCTTCATCCCTGCCTCCTTGACCTGTTCGTCTTCTCTCCACCTATCTGCTCCTCTATCCACCTTCCATCATCGCCTCCCCCCTCTCTATTTATTTCAGAGCCCCCTTCCCTTCCCCCATTTCTGATGAAGGTTCCAGACCCGAAACGTCAGTTTTCCTGCATCTTCTACGTTGCTGCTCTGATATACCGCTCAAACCTTTTGTTATACATACAACAGAGAAATATGAGTATGGTAACAATAATGAAAACTCCAACACCCAGCCCCCCCCCAATACTTACAGTCCCCAAGAAAGGCAGCATTGCATATAGGACATTGGTGTGAACATTCCATAATCCAAGGTGTGAAATAGGCAGCTTGTGCTGGCTATGGGAACCTGAAGGTGGTTACGAATTATGTAAGTAAGATGAATCTTTACTGCCTGTATGATATTACTTGTCCTTCACAGCCATCATTATGATTAATTTGTGACATGAATGACGTGGGCAAAATTGCTCACAACTAGGATTTTTAGTCAGCACAAATAGCGGCACTCACTGATAGCACTCACAGCATCAGGGACCCAGGATCAATTCTGGCCTTGGGTGACTGTCTGTGTGGAGTTTGCACATTCTCCCTGTGTCTCCATGGGTTTCCTCTGGTTTCCTCCCACAGTCCAAAAATGTGCAGGCTTGGTGTATTAGCCATGGGAAACGTGGGGTTACCAGGATAGGGTGGGGACTGGGTCTGGGTGGGTTGCTGTTTTTGGGGTTGGTGCAGATTCAATGCTATCAACTTTTGAAAGACCTTGCCAGTGATCATAGAAGATCACAGAATCCCTACAGTGTGGAAACAGGCCCTTCGGCCCAAATAATCCACACCGACCCTCAAAGCATCCCACCCAGACCCATTTCCTCGATAACTGACCTAATGTACACATCCCTGGACGCTATGGGCAATTTAGCATGGCCAGTCCGCCTAGCCTACACATTTTTGGACTATGGGAGGAAACCAGAGCACCCAGAGTAAATCAATTTTGCACTTTCCCCAGTCACAGCCAAGGTGATGGTGATGATCGAAGGTCCCTTGTTTAACAGTACACCTTATCCTGCTGTGCTTTAACACCTCCTACCCTTAACTATTGAGTTGCTCTGTTCACAATTATTATTGCCTCCACATCGCAGCATGCTGCCTTCAATTCCCACAATTGCCTTTCCTAATTTACTGACCACAGAAGTGGCCCCAGATAATTAATCTCTCTTGACTTTCAGTGAACAGACACTCAGGACTGACTGTGGCCCACTCCCCTGGCTGACTTGGAAAGAGAACCTCGACTGAGGAGTGACTAAATCCCTCACTGATCTCTGCAGCTGCCTTGATGACCATGATCCACTGCCTGACTTTGTGTGCCAAGGTGAGACTGAAGAACTGTAAGGCTGGAAGTTCTGAATGAGGCAGCAAAATGCAAAAAGGGAAGGCAAAGCCTGGCTGACATGTGGTGATCTTCCAATGAGGTGGAAAGTAAGTGGGCACTAACAGAACAAGTTAACTTTAAACAGCTAACATTTCAACTTCAATATCAGAGGAAGAGGCATATCGGACTCGAAACATTAACCTGGTTCCTCTCTCCATTATTGCTGCCAGACCTGCTGAGTTTCTCCAGCATGTTCTGTTTTTATTTTAAACTTCCAACATCCACAGTATTTTGCTTTTGCAGATTAATAGGATATGTTTCCTGTACTGGCTGCAAAAGCCCTTTGCAAAATGTACCTTGGGCAATCTCAGTTTTCTAATGGACATAGGCTTCAAGCAGACTCCATTTTGAAATTAGTTATAAAGGTCACTTAGACAGATCTGATGTGTCAAACAGAAAATATGTCTCTCTAAAATCTGTATCTGATTGTGCTATACCTGACAGTGACCAATATGGATAATGCACGCCTGAAACAGAAAACATTCTGTTTTCCAGCATCAACATCCCACAGTCTGATGGTCACAAGAAGTGAATTAAAATAAAAACTTCCAGAAAGTGAAGCACATGGCTGATAGTTACGGAAACTGAGACTGTAACCACTTAAGACAATGCCTTTGTTCTTGGGTGGGCTGAGAGAAGGAAAACAATAGGGCTCTAAAAAAAACATGTTACTGATTAAAGTACCAGCAAGAGGAAACACTGAGGAAAGTATTCCACAGCTGCAACACCATGGGTGCAACTTACCAATTATACAGGGAGTAGAGAAGGGGAGGGGGGAATAAAGCCAAGATGAGGGCTGTAAAAATTCTGGAAAGTGGAATACTTCAAGAAACAAGCCTAAACACACATATACAGACATATAGATATGGCATTAACCAAGTGTAGAATAATGATTCACTGTGCTTCTTCCTCAATAATGTTAACCATTCAGATCATAGACAAGTATCCATCCTGTAGGATTTTGAACTTTTCAATCTCTTGTCTTTTCAGTCTGTTCTCTGTAAGGCATGAAAAAGAAACTGAATTAGAATTAGAATTAGGTTTAATGTCATGTGAATTCAAGTACAGGGATACAGGAGTATGGTGAAAAGTGTACCAAAGTCACCATTCCGAGTGCTCTTTCAGGTACCTAGGTACAAAATCTTAGGTACAAAGTAGACAAATAAAGAAATATCTTAAAAGTTCACCATTACTGCCTTTCTATAGCCATGGGTCTACAGTCACTCCATGCTGGGCTTTCTCCACAAGGCATCCCTCTCCCCATGAGGGCATACTCTCTCCCACGCCGGGCTGAGTTCCTCACCACCGACCACCTACCACCATCTAGTCTCCATCCACTCCTCCGCCGACCATCAAAGTCCCACTAGCCCAGCCGCTGCCACACTCCAGACTCCAGACTCTAGACTCTGATGCCTTTGCTGCCACTGCCTCCGTGGCTGAACTCTCTCCAGAAGATAAGCAAAAAAATCTAAAAATCTAAAACAAGCAGAAAAAAGACGTGAAGAGAAGGGAAAAAAACCATCCCACTGATTCCTAAAAAAACTCGGAGTCAAAAGGCTATGATTGAGGTATTGAAACTTCCCCTCAGCATTGCCTTTGTTTTTTTTCATATCTTAACTCCATCTTGTACTCAGACAGAGGAAAGGGTTAAAGAGATTCAGATGAAATTCCTGATTAATTTTAATGAAGTTTGACTTATGGAACCAAATCATGCAGAGGTTTGAGATAATAAGGTGTAGAGCTGGATGAACACAGCAGGCCTAGGTCTAGGCCCGAAACGTCAGCCTTTCTGCTCCTCTGATGCTGCTTGGCCTGCTGTGTTCATCCAGCTCTACACCTTATTATCTCAGACTCTCCAACATCTGCAGTTCCTACTATCTCATGCAGAGGTTTTGTTTCTAGAAACCACTGCTCACAGATGTTGCTTCCGTTTCTCCTCAATTTCCTCTTCTTCCTCCTGAAGATAATAGCTCATGATGGTTAAGTGGTTTCACGGGTCTCAACAACATTCCGATATCTCCTACAAGTGGCCATTCCTCATGTCTGATCTTCAACAAAAACTGTCACCGTGATGAGAAACATCGTCACTTGATTAAATTTGCCCCGTCCTCAAACGACAACCAAAGCAGATTTTTCGCAGAGATTATTGAATAACCATTATATGTAGGAATTGGGTGGGATATTTTCCCCTTGTCAGTCCAAGAAAATTGACATTATTGTATTACATTTACAGCTGCCCGGCTAAGATCAAATAACTCAGCTTCCCAGTCTATAAAGTTTAGTTGCAAATCACTTAATTATGATATCTGAAGTATTGTTTCAACACTTCCGCAAACAGCTACTGTACAGATTGCATAAGTGCACCACTGATTCGTGGTTTTGCACACATCTTCACACTCCAGTCTTCAAACTGAAGGAAAGCCTTTGAAAAATAAAGTTTTACATTTTAAAGAAAAATTGTTTTTCTCATACATCATTCCAATATTTTTTGATGCAAGAGCTCATTCCCCACTATGGAATTTCTAACCTCTCTCACGGTCTGCCTCTCCCAGCCACAAATATCCCAATCCTGAACTGGTGACTTCAATCCATTGTTAACCAAATGGTCAGATCCCAATATTTCTTTCCACAAGTTTGCTATACCTTTGTCCAATCTCCCACATTCTTGTTAAACATATGTCAAGCGACATCATTGCATTAATGCACACACCAGTGTATGTCTGCAAAACACAATTACTAATGTATTTTGTAAAACATTTTTACACAACAGTTTAAATCAGAATTGTTTGTGCCATATGTATAAGTCTTATGAATTATATTTACATTCTCCTTCTTCTTAGGCCGAACCTCAGGATTTATAGTGACTTGCTTTCACTCCAGTTTGAAGGTTTCTGAGATGGTTGATAAGTCCAATGTACAATCTGCAGATTCTTGCCACATGCTGGGGAGGTGATGCTCAAAGGCTCAGGTAAATGAGATGTTCAGAGGCTTGCACTCTCTTTCCAAACCTCGAGTTTACCTTTATGTGCTCCCAATGAAGTCTTGCTATGAGCTCAGTGTGCCTTCCTGAAAAATACCTTTTCCATTTTGCTCAGTCACAAACCAGGGTCTCCCACGAGTGGGCAAGGATTTTGATCTCTTCTAAGATGCACTGAGACATAGCTAAAGCATTTCCATTGTCCTTCTTTGAATCTCCTGCCATGGTTAAGTTCTAAGTACAACAGTTGTTTTGGGAATCCAGTGTCAGGCATTCAAAAAAGAAAATATCCCACCACTGAAGTTGATTTTGATTATTTTGCGCCCCCGTGCTGAGAATGTTGACTTTATAGATGCCACTGCTATTGGACCCTTTCCTTTGCTAGTGGCACCACTGATATTATTTCTCCAGTGCTATTAGTTGCTTGCTGTATACTGTCCAAGTCTTCAAAGTCTCTACATATGCAGGGATCACTGCTGCCCAGTAAACCATAACCTTGATCTTAGAGCTGAGAATCTAGACCTCAATTACATTTTTCTTCAGATCACAGAAGATTAAACTGGCACACTGGGGGCAATCAAGAATTTCGAGCATGTCTACCTTTGTTGAGAGGAAGCTCCCAAGATCTGGAAAATGGTCGACTCTTTCCAGAATCTCAGCTGATGTGAATTGGAGCTCAGTGGAAGTGGACCTTCAATTTCTGGGTGCTTAATGAAGGGTTCACTTTCTCATGGTTTGACAAAGGAGTCAACAATGACATGGATCTCAGTTTCTGAATAAATGCACGCATAGGAATCATTTACACAAATGCTCAATGAGTGAGATTGGAATAATGTTGGTTTTGGATTGTAGGCAACATAGGTTGAATGGTTTTCATCTGTTCTGTACATTATCGCTATGCCTGTGGGCAATTTGTCAAAGGTAAAGTAAAAGAAAGATGGTGATGATGGAGTTGATGCACTGGCACAGCCTTGTTTGACCCCAATCTTCACTGAGATAGAGTTATGGTGGTTCTATTACAGCTTGCATGTTACTATGGAATATGTGGAGGATGGTGATAGATTTCGGAAAGTAGCCATATTTGAGTGGGATACTCTATAAGTCTTCATGCTTCACATAGTCAAAGGGTTTCATGAGGTTGGGGAAAGGGCATTTGTGGCACTTGGTGGAGTTCATTGCATTTCTCTTGACTTTATCATGCAATGAATATCGTGTGTAAAACCTCTTAATGGTTGAAAACCCCATGACAACTCTGGAGGAGGTCCATAACCACTGGAAGGAGTAGGCTAAGGAGCATCCTCACTCTGAACTTGCTTGTAGTAGGGAGTCTCCACTGTTGTTACCACAATTGACCACAATATAATTGTGATCAAAGCATGCTTGAGATCCTTGTTATGCACCTTCTTCCCAGATGAGGGGTATGAGGTTATGTAGTCATGCCATGAATGTATCTCTGCCATGTTTAATAATTTCAGCAGGGATCTCTGCTCGAGATACCTTGTTAATTTTGAGTTGCCAAATGTCTTTGTCAACTCCACTCTAGACCAGGATAGCACGGACAATGAGTACTGAGGGTTAATGAGAAATAGAGTTGAGGAGTTTCAAGTTGAAGATAGAGTCCCAGTTGTTCTATCTGGTGAGAACTGACTGCCTCCCTGTCCTTGATGAGCTCCCCTCCACGTTTGATGCTTTGTGGGATGGAGTCATGAGTGCTTGGGCTAATGATCATCTTGACAATGCTGAAGAAAGCACACACATTGTTGAAGTCTACCCACCATTTTCAAAAGCCTGACCTCCCCAAACAATAAGGCAACAAAACATACACTACAAGAAAATGAACCTTGAACAAAATGCAACTTTTTGTTGTTGGCAGCTCATTTCCAATTCCTCAACTTGCAGCAGCCCATAATATGCGCACAGTGCTGCCTGGTTGAGCCTGAAGTCCACCTTAACAAATGTCTGTGATGATGCCCTGAATATTTCTACCATGAAACATCATGACTGATTTGATGAAAATGACTAAGAGAGACAGAACTTAATCAAGATAAAGCACAACGCTTCTGCAGAATGGAAACTACACCGCATCTCAGAAGAAAATTAGTTGTTGGCTGAAGGCAGCAGCACAGGATAAAATCCATGACATGAAAAATAAATGATGGGAGTATCCATACTAGTCCAGCTCTCACTACATTGCACACAGGGGGAGCAAGATGGGAAAGTGTTGAAAAGTTTAAATTGAATGTTCCCAAAGTGACTGATGACTTTAAATCCTAAAGCTGTGAACAAAGTTTCCTGTCATGGAAATTAAACTAAATTAATAAATTTAGTAACATAAAATGCAAAATAATGTGATTTTTGTTTTATTATTAAACCACAACAGGAAAGAAAATCCACCCACAGTAACCAAACCACATGTATCAGCACTCACTGTGAAAAAAATTACTGATGAACACTGCAGCCCAGCTAAGCAGGCAGTAAGTTCACAAACTTGTATAGTGCCAGATGTCACTCAAATTAAAAACATCATAAAGGAAAAGGTTTCAAAAAGTATACAGAAGTGGGTCTGGTAAAGAATTACCAAAGATTACTGGAATAGTAGGAATCAGGAAATTAATAAAATACAACTAAAGCAAACACCAATAACTTAATGGAGAAGAAAACAGCAGCAATTTGGTACATTGGAAGTAGACGTACCAGTAAATGAATCAAACAGGATACAACAGAATACTAATAAACAAGCAGCTAATAAATTATTGCAGGCTTTGGTACTTCTATGAATTAATAATTCAACATCCAGGTAAGAGTAGTGTAGGGGCTATGGTGCTGAACAATAACAAAATCAGTCTAGGGGTTAAATTCAAACAGCTCTGTAACTGGATATGAGAATTATAAAATGCAATTAACCCCCAGCTGTTGACTACAACAGAGGTGAACTTCAATCTGCATGTTGTTTTACATGATTACATAGGATATGGAAAAATAAGACTTAAGAACAGGAGTTAGTCATTTGGCATTTCAATCCTATTTCACCATTCAATAAGATGATGGTAGATAGGTTTGAGATCTCAGCTCCATTTTCCTGTCTGAACCCCATAAACCTTGATTGCTTTGCCTTTCAAATATTTGTCTAACCCAGTCAGGTTTGATTAATTTAAAGATCCAGCCTCCATTACCTTCTGGGAAAGAGAGTTCCACACTCAAACAACCCTTTGAGAGTACAGAATTTCCTTCATGTCTGTCTTGAAAGGGAGAAAGCTTATTACACATGAGAAGCCTATACTAACCACATTGTTGATTGAATGGCTACGTTATTATGGGGCCAAAAGGCTGTCAAGGCACCAGAGGAACAAAAAGGAGAGAGTGTTTATGAAAATGCAATGTCATTACTTCATGTCATAATTGAAATCACTAGTTCAAATACTGACACTGCACATATTTAATGGAACTCCAGGATTGGATTTTCACCATGTCTGGGAGACTCCATGGATCCTTAAAAATAACAATCCGGATTTGATTTTTTTCTAATTTGTCACAGGACGTCAGTGTCACAGGCCAGCATTTATTTTTATCCTTAATTAGAGTCATAGTCGTAGAGATATATAGCACGGAAACAGACCCATCAGACCAACTCGTTCATGCCGACCAGATATCCTAAATTAATCTAGTCCCATTTGCCAGCATTTGTTGATATCTATCTAAACTCTTCCTATTCATATTACCCATCAGGATGCCTTTTAAATGGTGTAACTGTACCAGCCTCCACCACTTTCTCTGGCAGCTCATTCCAAACACGCACCACCCTCTGTGTGAAAAAGTTAACTCTTAGATCCCTTTTAAATCTTTCCTCACTCACAATAAATCTATGCCCTCTAGTCTTGGACTCCCCCACCCCAGGGAAAAGATCTTGCCTATTTACTCTATCGATGACCCTCATGATGTTATAAACTCATTCTCTGACGCTCCAGGAAAAATAGCCCCAGTCTATTCAGCCTCTCCATATAGCTCAAACCTTCCAAACCTGGCAATATCCTTGTAAAGAGAGATAGTAGGAACTGC
>NC_063339.1:42982000-43094991 GCF_021869965.1 Rhincodon typus
AGAAAAGCCTTTTCTGATGAAGGGTCTAGGCCCGAAACGTCAGCCTCTCTGCTCCTATGATGCTGCTTGGCCTGCTGTGTTCATCCAGCCCTGCACCTTGTTGTCTCAATATCCTTGTAAATCTTTTCTGAACTCTTTCAAGTTTCATAACATTCTTCTTATAGCAGGGAGACCAGAATTGCACACTGTATTCCAATAGTGGCCTAATCAATGTCCTGTACAGTCGCAACATGACCTCCCAACTCCTACACTCAATGCACTGACCAATAAAGGCAAGCGTACCAGTGCCTTTCCATACCAGTATCCTATTTACCTGTGACTCCATCTTCAAGGAGGAACAAACCTGTACTCCAAGATCTCTTTGTTCAGCAACACTCCCCAGGACCTTACCATTAAGTGTATAAGTCCTGCCCTGATTTGCCTTTCATACTGCGACGCCTCACATTTATCTAAATTAAATTACCATCTGCCACTCCTCAGCCCATTAGCCCATCTGATCAAGATCCCATTGTATTCTGAGGTAACCATCTTCGCTATCCGCTACACCTGCAATTTTGGTATCGTCTGCAAACTTACTAACCATAACTCCTATGTTCACAAACAAATCATTTATATAAATGATGAAAAGCATTGGACCCAGCACCTATCCTTGTGGCACACCATTAATCATAGGCCTCCAGTCTGAAAAGCAACCTTCCACCATCCCCCTCTGTCTTCTACCTTCAAGCCAGTTCTGTATCGAAATAGTTAGTTCTCCTTGTATTCCATGTGATCTAACCTTGCTAACCACTCTACCATGAGGAACCTTGTAGAACGCCTTACTGAAGTCCATATAGATCACGTCCACCACTCTGCCTTCATCAATCATCTTTGTTAGTTCTTTAATCAAGTTCATGAGACATGGTTTCCCACGCACAAAGCCATGTTCACTATCCCTAAAATTGCCCTTGAGAAAATGGTGATGAGCCACCTTCTTGAATGCTGCATTCCATGCAGGGAAGGAGTGGGAAAGGAAACCCACATTATTGTTAGGAAGTAGTTTTTGGATTTTGACCCAGCATCCATGAGGAACTGGTGATATAATTCCAAGTGGGGATAATATATGTCTTGGAGGGGAACTTGCAGGTTGTGATGCATCCATGCATCTGCTACCCTTGTCCATGGTGACAGAGGTCACAATTTAGAAGGTGCTGTCAAAGTGTTGAGTTCGTGCAGTGTATCCTTTGGAAGGTGAAAACTGCTATCAGTGTGTATCTGTGTTAGAGGATGTGAATGTTGAATGTGCTGGTTGGAGTGCCAGTCAAGCAGGCTACGTTGTCCTGGATGCTGCTAAACTTTGGAGCTGCACTCATCCACATAAGTGGAGAGTATTCCAATACAGTCCTGACTTAGTGCCTTATAGACAGCAAACAGGCTTTGAGAAGTCACGTTATTGGTTAGTCGCCACAGAATCCCTTGATCTTGCAGCCACAATATTTCTATGGCTGGCCCAGTTCAGTTTCTGGTCAAGGGTAACTCCCATGATGTTGATGTTGAGGAATTTGTCTGTGATAATGTCACTGGATATCAAGGGAAGATAGTTAGATTCTGCCTTGTTAGAGAGGGGCATCGTCTGATACTTGTGTGGGGCAAATGTTACTTGAAATTCATCAGCCCGAGATTAGATGTTGGTCAGATCTTATTACATATGGACATGGACAGCTTCAATAGCTGAGGAGCCATGAATGGTGCTGAACATTTTGCAATCATCAATGAACATCCCCACCTTCTGACCATATGGTGGAGAGAAGGTTATTGATGAAGCAGCTTAAGATAACTGAACCGAGGACAGTATCCTGAGGAATTTCTGGGGCCCTCTTTGGGTGCAGTGGTTGTATCCCTACCCTTGGACTAGTATTCAGGTCCCACCTGCTCTAGAGGTGTGTAATAACATCTCTGAACAAGTTGATTAGAAATTTTTTTTTTTTTAAATGTCTGGGCATGTGATGGAATTCAAATCCCACCCCCAACCCTTGAACACAGATCTGTGAGGGGGAAATGTCTGGAGGATATTTCCAAGATTAAATGACTGACTCCATGCAGGAAAAAATCCTGAGAAACTCCTGCAGAGATGTACTGGGGCTGAAATGATTGACTTCCAACAACCACAACATTCTTTATACGTGCCACATAATAGTGTGACTAGTGAAGTGTTTACCCCAGGTTCCTATTGAGCCCAGTTTTGCCAGAGCTCCTTGATGCCATACTTAATGAAATGCTGCTTGGCTCTATTCCCAATGCCCACAATTTTCACCAGTGTGGAATAGGAGTGCATCCTGATGTAGGTCACTAGCCCACACCCTGCTCTCCCAACCTACCCAGCTCTATTGCAGGAACAGGCATCTTCCAGCTTCCTGTAATATTTTTGTAATTGGACCAGCTTTTCATGGAGTCATGGTTCATGGCCCCTCAGCTGATTTGCTGCTATGTGTTGTTAATAACGTGTAATGTTCTTTACGGTTTAAAATAAATTTACCGATGGAGTTAATTAATCCTTGATCAGCAATCGATTATTGGACCATTATCTTTCAACATCAGAAACGGAACAGCAGTGAAAAACATTGTGCTGATGTAGCTGATGCTTGAACAGTCAGTGAACAAGTTAATCTACAGATGAAGCAGAACTTGCTTGAAAGCAGACACACCCATTTCAAGAGGCAGTTTAACTCACTTGAGAAAGGCAAGTGACCGAGATATGTGAGATAACAAGGTGTAGAGCTGGATGAACACAGCAGGCCAAGCAGCATCAGAGTTCCTACTATCTCTGACCAGGATATGTGCTGGGTTGATAGTAAATAAGGGAAGGTTAAAAATGTTATCAGAATGTTCACAAAATTCCTTCGCTTTCATAGAGATACAGCAGATCCTCTATTATAATTTAAAATGTACAAACACCATTCCATCCTACAGTTTCTAGATTAGGTGTATCTGATGCAGAAAAGCAAACCATTAAAATTTGCTTAGCAATTGGGAATGTAGGTCCACAAAAACTTAATGTGTCAGAATTAACCACCAAAGAGTTAAAATATCCGGTAAAGATAAGGACCACATTAGAAGGCCAACTAAAAATCACATTAAATTTTTGTATTCATTGACTAGAATTCATGTCATTTAGATTGGAGCCTACAGAATTCTTAGAACTCATTGCAAGCAGGTGCAAAAAAGGAGATCAGTCTGTGATTTTCAGATGGGGATCTAGCAAACAGAATTGGCAAGTGGGTGATCGCATCCATTCTCATGTATGATTCCCAGAAAGATTTTCTAGACAAATAGAAAACTTATTGCATATAAGAACAACTGAAGGGTGACACATAAGATAAAAGCAATTCTTACAAGTCAGCAAAGCCTACAGGTCCCATGTACAAATACAATGGTTGGCACAATTATAAAAATACCCAAACTTCAGACGATATGTGAAAGATGTGGCCTTCTGCATGCACCAAGAAATTGTCCATCTTTTAGTCAATTCTGCAAGGCATGTGATAGAAAAGGCCATTGGCAGAGACAGTACACAAGAGAAAAGGCTGATGGAGCTGCATAGTGCCATACACTGACCCAGACAGACCAGGCACAAAGAGTAGCTTCAGCTGTAATAAAACCCATTTGGTATCTTGCCAGAGGCACATACATACAATGATCAATAAACTAAAAGCAATTATGTACATGAGCTTGATTAACAATATTTTACCCAGTTAATTTCATGGAAAACATCAATGTCATCAAATCATCTGAAGTGTTTGCAAATATTCAAATGTTCTGTTTTCAGAAAACTGTCAGCTACTATCTTAGATTGAAACAGGAGAAAGTGACAAAATACTACTCGTCAAAATTCTAAAATCCATGTACTCACAGAGTGGCTATGATTAAACCGACAGATGTAAAACTTTCTGCATACAATGTACAGAATGATAGTACTCGAGTGAAAGTACAATCAATTCACTTGGATGTACCAATTGATTTCCATCCTAGACACTGCAGTTAAACAACGGCATAGTGACCTCACACTGGTCACAAATCAAGGAATCAGTCAGACATCAGAGGCACAACAGAAACTGCAACAGGCTACTCATGAAATATTTTCTGTATGAAATATCAAAGAAGAGAACATGTTATTCCCTTCAATTTAGTGGAGCTAAAATTTCAGCTCTCTGGTGTGGTGAGAAAAATAAAAGTTCAAAAATAAAATGATGAAAATCTAACTCAGGATAAATCCAGGCCTGAGAATTTCATCTCTGAAATACAAAAGTCTTTCAGGGATACCTCCGCTCAGCTCGCAAAGATGAATGAAGACCTGAAAAAGACAGAAGGGAAACAGGATGAATTATAATCTTTGCATCATCAATCCAGATTGATGTAAAATCAGATCTAGAAGAGATTGCTAATGTTCAACAAGATCTGGAGCAATGCACACATCAAACAGATCAGGCTTAGCATGGACTGCTATGGAAACAATGGGTTAATCTCAAACAGTGCTGAATAAAGTAATGGATCCTCAAGAACAGCTGAAGATGCACAGCATACACAAATCATTCATGAGACAGTCTTTTCAGAAATAAATCTCAGCAATGAAGTTCAAGTGAAAGAACTCAAATTGCACATAGGAGAAATCAAACAACCACAGAAGCAGCAAGTGGAAAGAAGTCCATGCCTTCAAGAAAATAAAGCTTCAAAAAACTAGACAATTATTAGAAAAGGCTATTAAAGAGAAAATAAACTTGACCAACAGAAGTCTACAGCATGGTGGCACGGTGGTTAGCACTGCTGCCTCACAGCACCAGGAACCCGGGTTTAATTATACTTTCGGGTGACTGTCTGTGTGGAGTTTGCACATTCTCACCGAGTCTGCGTGGGTTTCTTCTGGGCACTCTGGTTTCCTCCCACAATTCAAAGATTTGTGGGTTGTGGGAGGTGCAGGGTCACAGGGCTAGGTTGGGGGTGCTGGCCTGGTTGGTATGCTCTTTGAAGGGTCAGTATGGACTCGATGGCCCTGATGGCCTGCTTCCACACTGTAAGGACTCTGTGACTCTAAAACTTTGATAGATATCAAAGGAAACCAAAAGCTTCAAAATGAACTGGCAACTCTTAAGGAACAAACTGTAAATGCCAAGAAGACGTGAAACATTCAAAACAACCTGAGGAATGAGATTAGTCAGTGACCAATGCGGCACAAAACTTGATTATTTTGCATCAGGATAAACAAACACTGGAAAAGCAATGACAGTCCATGAAAGAAAAGCTTGACAACACAAAACAGAAATGACAGACAATATCATTGATGATCAAAGGTACCAACAAATAAAATCATCATTACGAGATCTGGATGTATCCGCAAATCATTTATACATTTATAGGGAAAAGGCAGGAAAGTGGATTTGTGATTATCAAATAAACCAGGTTGAAAGGCAGAGCGGACTCAATGGGTTGAACAGCTCTGCTCTTAGGTCTTATGTCCATATGTTGTATAGTCTCAAAGGCTCTCATGCCATTGTAAATAGTTGAGCATTTTTTGCAAAAGGAGTGGGATGTTATATGTGTTCTTTGCCTTTGAGAGACTTCATTTTTAAAGAAACCATGTTTTGTGTGCATTCAATGTTGCAACTCTGCCTGCCTGTTAGTCTACTTTGAGATTGCTTGCTGCAATGTGCACTTTGTGGCTTCTACTGTGTTTTATTTTAAATAAACGAATCCACAGAGTTGATCAATCCTTTATGAGAAATTGATTAGTAGACCATGATCATGACATGACAAATTCAAGCACGTAGATGGGTCCTTGATTTAATGTCTCAACTGAAAGATAGTACTTTCAGCAATGCACCACTCCATCAGGTTAATGTACTATTTGCCTTCCTAATTACTCCTGAACTTGCCTGTCTACTTTCATTGATTGGTATACAAGAGCACCCAGATCCATTTGTAATCGACACTTCCCAATATAGCACCACTTAAATAATACTCTTCCTTTCTGTTTTTCATACTGAAGTGTAAAATTTTATATTTAGCCATGCTGTACTGTATCTGCCATGCATTTGCCCACTCACTCTATTTGTCTAAATTGCTTCAAAACCTCCTTGCATCCTCCTCACAACTCACAATGCTACACAGGTCATTTACATTTATCGTGAATAGCTGGTGCCCAAGCTCTGATCCTTGTGGTACCCTATTAGTCACTGCCTGCCACTCAGAAAAAAGACCCATTTATTCTCACTCTCTGTTCTTGTCTGTTGATTAATTCATAATCCATGCTAATATATTACCCCTATCTCATGTGCTTTAACTTTGCCCATTAACCTTTTACAGGGAATCTCATCAAAAGCCTTCTGAAGATCAACTGGTGTCCCTTATCTATTTCACTAGTTACATCTTCAAAAAACTTCAGCAAAGTTGTTAAGCATGATTTGTCTTTCATAAACCTGTGCTAGTGTTTGTTATTCCCATGAATGTTTTCCAAATGTTCGATTAACATGTCTTTTATAATCGACTTGAGCATTTTCCCCACTGCTGATGTTAGCTATTAAATGCAACATATTGTGAATGCTGAAAATAAGACCATAACATCATAAGACATAGGAGCAGAAATTAGGCCATTCAGCCCATCGAGTCTGCTCCGCCATTCAATCATGGCTGATAAGTTTCTCAACCCCATTTTCCTGCTTTCTCCCCGTAACCCTTGATCCCCTTGATAATCAAGAGCCTATCTATCTCAGTATTAAATGTACTCAATGACTTGGCCTGCACAGCCTTCTGTGGCAATGAATTCCATAGATTCACCACTCTCTGGCTGAAGAAGTTTCTCCTTATCTCCGTTCTAAAAGGTCTTCCCTTTACTCTAAGGCTGTGCCCTCAGGTCCTAGGCTCTCCTACCAATAGAAGCATCTTCCCAGCATTCACTCTGTCCAAGCCATTCAGTATTCTGCAAGTTGCAATTAGATCCCCCTTTCATCCTTCTAAATTCCATCAAGTATTGACCCAGAATCCTCAAATGATCCTCATATGTTAAGCTTTCCATTCCTGGGACAATTCTCGTGAACCTCCTCTGAACCCACTCCAGAGCCAGTACATCCATCCTGAGATATGGGGCCCAAAACTGCATGCAATACTCCAAATGTGGCCTGACCAGAGCCTTATAGGGCCCCAGAAGTACACCCCTGCTTTAATATTCAAGTCGTCTCAAAATAAATGCCAAAGTTGCATTTGCCTTCCTAACTACTGACTCAACCTGCACGTTTTCCTTGAGAGAATCCTGGACTATAACTTGCAAATCTCTTTGCACTCAGACTTTTGAATTTTCTCCCCATTTAGAAAATAGTCCATGCTTTTATTCTTCTTACCAAAGTGCATGACCTCACAGTTTCCCACATTGTACTCCATCTGCCACTTCTTTCCCCACTCTCCTAACCTGTCCAAATCCATCTGCAGCCTCCCCGCATCCTCAATACTATCTGTCCCTCTACCTATCTTTGTATTGTCTGCAAACTTAGCCAGAACGCCCTCAGTTCCTTCATCCAGATCATTAATGTATAAAGTGAAAAGTTGTGGTCCCAACACTGACCCTTGTAGAACACTACTTGTCACCAGCTGTCATCCTGAGAAAGATCCTTTTAACGCCACTCTCTGCTTTCTGCCAGACAGCCAATCTTCTATCCATGCTACCACCTTGCCTCTAGCACCATGGGCCCTTACCTTACTCAGCAGCCTCCTGTGCAGCACCTTGTCAAAGGCCTTTTTGAAGTCCAGGTAGATAACATCCATTGGCTCTCCTTGGTCTAATCTGCTCATTACTTCCTCAAAGAATTCTAGCAGATTTGTCAGCCATGACCTCCCCTTGATGAAGCCATGCTGACTTTGCCCTGTTTTACCATGCACTTCCAAGTATTTGTAAATCTCATCCTTCACAACGGACTCTAAAATCTTACCCACAACAGAGGTTAGGCTAATCAACCTGTAATTTTCAGTCTTTTGCCTTACTCCCTTTTTAAACAGTGGTGTCACGTTAGGGATTTTCCAGTCCTCTGGGATTCTCCCTGACTCTAGTGATTCCTGAAAGATCACCACTCATGCCTCCACTATCTCTTCAGCTATCTCCTTAAGAACTCTGGGGTGCAGTCCATCTGGTCCTGGTGACTTATCCACCTTCAGGTCATTCAGTTTTTCTAGCACCTTCTCCTTGGTGATGGCTACCATACTCAGCTCTGCCCCCTGACTCTCTTGAATTATTCAGATATTACTTGTGTCTTCCACTGTGAAAGCTGATGCAAAGTAATTATTCAGTTCCTCAGGCATTTCCTTGTTCCCCCACTACTATCTCTCCAGCGTCATTTTCCAGTGGTCCAATGTCCACTTTTGCCTCTCTTTTGCCCTTTATATATCTAAAGAAACCCTTACAGTCCTCCTTTATATTACTGGCTAGCTTACCCTCATATTGAATCTTCTCCCTCCTTATTTCTTTTTTTTTATTGCCCTCTGTTAGTCTTTGTAAGCTTCCCAGTCCTCTGGTTTCCCAGTGTCCTTTGCCACATTATATTCCTTCTCTTTTGCCTTTATGCTATCCCTGACTTCCTTAGCCAGCTGTGGTTGCCTCATTGTCCCTGTGCCCTGCTTCTTTTTCATAGGATGAACAAATGGCTCGGTCATAGAAGACAGAGGGTAGCAGTGGAAGGGTGCATTTCTGAATGGAGGGCTGTGACTAGTGGCATTCCTCAAGGATCAGTGTTGGGACCTTTTCTATTTGTAATATATATAAATGATTTGGAGGAAAATGTAACTGGTCTGATTAGTAAGTTTGCGGATGACACAAATGTTCGTGGAATTGCGGATAGCGATGAGGTCATCAAAGGATACAGTTGGATATAGATCGGTTGGTAACTTGGACAGAGAGATGGCAGATGGAGTTTAATCTGGAAAAATGTGAGGTAATGCATGTTGGAAGGTCTAATTCAGATAGGAAATATACAGTAAATAGCAGATCAGTAAGAGTACTGATAGGCAGAGGGATCTGGGTGTACAGGTACACAGGTCACTGAAAGTGGCAACGCAGGGGGAGAAGGTAGTCAACAAGGCATACGGCATGCTTGCCTTCATTGGCCGGGGCATTGAATTTAAAAATTGGCAGGTAATATTGCAGCTTTATAGAACCTTAGTTAGGCCGCATTTGGAATATTGTGTATTGTGTCCAATTCTGTTCGCCACACTACCAGAAGGATGTGGTGGCTTTGGAGAAGGTACAGAAAAGATTTGCCAGGATGTTGCCTGGTACGGAGGGCATTAGCTATGATGAGAGGTTGGAGAAACTTGGGTTGTTCTCACTGGAACGACGGAGGTTGAGGGGCGATCTGATAGAGGTCTACAAGATTATGAAGGGCATGGACAGAGTAGATAGTCAGAAGCTTTTTCCCAGGGTGGAAGAGTCAGTTACCAGGGGCCATGGGTTTAAGGTGCAAGGGGCAAGGTTGAAAGGTGGTGTACACAGAGGGTGGTGGGTGCCTGGAACTCGCTACCAGGGGAGGTAGTGGAAGCAGATATGATAGTGACTTTTAAAGGGCATCTTGACAAATACATGAATAGGATGGGAAAAGAGGGATATGGTCCCCAGAAGGGTAGGGGGTTTTAGTTGTGACAGACAGCATGTCGGTGCAGGCTTGGAGGGTCGAAGGGCATGTTCCTGTGCTGTAATTTTCTTTGTTCTTTGTTGTTCTTTGTTCTCGAGGGCATAGGTTTAAGGTGAAAGAGGAAAGATATAAAAGGGACCTAAGAGTTAACTTTTTCACACAGAGTGTGATAGATATATGGAATGAGCTGGTGCTGGAGGCTAGTAGGAATGCAACATTTAAAAGGAATCTGGATGGGTTATGAATAGAAAGGGTTTAGAGGGATATGGGCCAGATGCTGGCAAATGGGACAAGATTTATATGGAACATCTCCTCGGCATGGACAAGTTGGACCAAAGGGTTTGTTTCCATGCTGTATATCTCTATGAATCTGTGACTTTATAACTCTTAATGAGGCTGTTTCATAGCCGTATTCAATATAGAAAAAAAGACTAGGTAAAGATGGCAGCTTCAATCCCAACTGTTGTCTTAGTGAGCCTCTTACTCTCACAATTTATTAAAATAACTAAGCAGAAAACAAAAGAAACAACTGTAAAACACAAAAGGTAGCAAGGTAAGAAAGAAGCAAAAAGAGAGATCACTGGAAAATCTCAGCAGGTCTGGCAGCATTTGTGAAGAGAAATCAGAGTTAACGTTTCGGGTTCAGTGACCCTTCCTCAGGCCCTTCCTCACTGGGCCCGAAACATCAACTCTGATTTCTCTTCACAAATGCTGCCAGAACTGCTGAGCTTTTCCAGCGATCTCTATTTTTGTTTCTGGTTTACAGCACCTGCAGTTCTTTCGGTTTTTATAGGGTAAGAACGAACTCCGTTATAGTGGAAGTAGGCCCTGGCCCCCCTCTCAACAGCTCCCAAAGACTGGCATGACAAACTCCTGGGAAAATTAGTGACAGAAATTGCACCCAATGTTAGAAAACTAGTTTAATTTTTAAACAAAGGCTTATCCTGACCTCATGCAAAATTATATAGAATTTACAGCAGTAAGCCATATAATGCAAAATAATTCAGCTGTGCACTTCTGTTGCCAGGGTCTAAGCTCCACATAAGCTTCCTCCCACTCGATCTCCTTCCTCACTCTCCCCATTAGCATACTCCTCTATTCTTTTCTCCATCGTGTAGTGATCTCTTCTCCCCTAAAATATGATTTACCTTGACCACTGAAGATGAAGAAGGGGTTCATTGTAATTCAACTTCCAGAAAATGAAAAGAAATGCCAGAAGAATAAACAAATTGGAACTAGCCACAGCCGTATCTCTGCGAACACCTGTGCAGTCACGGGAATGCAGTACACAAAGCCCATTCAGAATTCAGCCTCGCAGTGATTACTAAGTCTGACTGTATAGACAGCCTCTTCTAGTCTAAAGATAAAGGAGAAATGCTACATCGACAACATTCCAATACTCCAAAAAACTTACAAACCTATTTATCATTCACATGAATGATTAGGCTCCGCTTCATGAACAAAATAGGCCCAAGGAATTACATTTGCAGCTTTAAACAATTTTTTTTATCTCTTTTGCCAAATGTTAAATATATAGGAACAAAGCAGTGGAGTTGGACATTTAGCTGCCAAATGGTGGAGGATGGTATCAGTTGCAGCAATGCTGGTGAGAAAATGGCTTCTGAGATTTTTTTTTAGTCTTCCTACATGGAACGTGGGTCTGATGATCAAGTCATCATCTGTTGTTCATTCCTAAAGTGTCCTTGAGAAGGTGTGAGTGAGCTGCTTTCTTCAACTACTGAAGTCCATTGGATGGGGTGGGGTTAAGCGTATGGGATCGGAGTTAGGTTCGGGGTGGGGGTAGGTACATCCATAAAGCTGTTCAGAGGCAAATTTGATGATTTTGACCCAGCGGC
This sequence comes from Rhincodon typus, assembly GCF_021869965.1. Classification (NCBI taxonomy): domain Eukaryota; kingdom Metazoa; phylum Chordata; class Chondrichthyes; order Orectolobiformes; family Rhincodontidae; genus Rhincodon; species Rhincodon typus. The sequence goes on from NC_063339.1 coordinate 42,993,501, forward strand.
AATAAAGAAATAGTGATGTAGCTCTAAATAAGGATGATGTGTATCTTAAAGGGAACTTGCTGGAATTCGATGGTATATGGTAGAGGTAGTGCTTTTGGAATTTGCAGTCAAAGGACCTTGGCATGTTAATAAAGCAGGCTGCTTTGTCCTGGATGATATCAAGCATCTTATTGGAGCTGTACCCATCCAGACAAGTGGGGAGTATTCCATCACACTCCTCCGCCTTGTAAGTAGTGGTCAGGCTTTGAGAATTTAGGAGGCAAGCTACTCAAAGCAGAATTCCTAGCCTTTGACCTGCTTTTCTAACTACAGTATTTATATAATGTCTAATGCTAAGGAACCTACATTTAAGGTGAGAAGGGGAAAGTTTAAGGGAGATGTGAGGGGCAAGGTTTTTACACAGAGTGTGGTAGAAGTCTAGAATGCCCTGCCAGGGATGATGGTGGAGGCAGATATGTTAGGGGCATTTAAGGGCCTTTTAGATAAGCACATGAATATGCAAGGAATGGAGGGATATGGACCAAGGGCAGGCTGTAGGTATTAGTTTAATTTGGCATCATGTTTGGTGCTATATTGTGGGCTGTAGGTCCTGCTCCTGTGCTGTACTGTTCTAGGTTCTATTTTTACATTCTAGAAGCTGGTTCGTTTCAATTTCTGGTCAACGATAATTCCCAGAATGTTGATTGTAGGGTATTCAGCCTTGGTAATGCCATTAAATGTTAAGGAGAAATTGGTCAGATTCCTTTTTGCTGCAGATGGTCATTGCGTGGCACACGTGTGGCTCCAGCCTTGTTTAAATTTGCCACATGACTCCTGGGTGACAGTCAACCCATGCAATTTACCAGACTGAAATCTATGGATTTTATTAGGGTCGCTAGTAAATTATGGACCCGGAGATTAAGATTGCCAAGGTGATGAAGGTGGAAGCCCCATGGCAGCAGGGACTGAGATTATTTTTGTGGACACAACAGGAAGTGAAATGTTGACCCAAAGGCAGTCAGCATCAGTTAAAAAACTGAGAAAAGGCAGAATGCTGGCAGCCAGCAGTTTGGTGAATAGCTGGTAACTGATTGAGGTCTACACTATCCCTAAGGTCTAAAATAGTACAGGAATTGGTTTCCGAGTTCATAAAAGATTGTAAGAACAGAAAAGAAAATATTAGTTATATGATTTAAGTATGTAATTGGAAAACACATAAGAATAGTGGAACAGGTGATATGACATGAACTATAAGAAGTAGAAGCTTCTGAACCCTGGTGTTATTCAGCACAAATATGTCTCCAGTAAGTGTTCACAACCTGAACAACTTCAGCTCAGGAGTTTCTGAATTGGAGACTGAACTACAGACACTGCAACACACCAGGGTGGGAGAACAGTTATCTGGATTTTTTGTAAGAGGAGAACCCTTTAGGAAAGAGTCTTCTAATTTGGTCAGGGAAATTGGGAGCAACTGCAAATGATAGAAGTAAGGGAAGCCAGAGGGAAGGATTTGATTTGATTTGATTTATGACTTTCACACGTACCTCGGTATAGTGGAAAGTTTTGTTTTACATACAGTACAGGTAGATCATAACATACAAAGATCACAGGGTAATTGAATAAAGTGAGAAATACAAAGTTACAGCTGCAAAGAAGGTGCACAAAAAGCAAGATCAACATTAGATTTGACATTAAGAGGTCTATTCAGAAGTCTAATAACAGCAGGGAAGAAGCTGCTCTTGAATATGTTAGTACGTGTGTTTAAGTTTTTGTACCTTCTGCATGATGGAAAAGGTTATAACCGCAGTGGGCGGCATCTTTGATGATGTTGGCTACCTTTCTGAGGCAGCAGGAAGTGTCGATGGAGTAATGGAAGAAAGGTTGGCTTGTTTGATGGACTGGGCCACGTTCACAACTCTCTCTGGCACAGGTACCGCAGCCTTTGTAATTGTCCAGCAGGCCTGAGGTTGCTTCTACTTGCTTGGATGACAGTGAGGGCTGCAGCACGAGTAAGCTAAGTGTGGTACTGGAAATCATTCGAATGAGGGAAGCAAATAAGACTGTATTAGTAGTAGGGGATAGTATAGTGACAGTGTAGTATTGACACTGTCTGTGAAGGCAACATTGTGAGCTCAGAAGGTAAGGTTGAATACCTGGTTGCGGGGTTTGAGGCAGCTGCTCAGGGTTGGACAGGAACTTGCAAGGGAGTGGGAGCTGTTTCCATTAAGTTGATGCTTTGACCTAGATTTTCAGAAGTCACAATTGGTAAGTGCACCAAAAAAAATGATATGGCACATTGGGAGTGATCCAGTTATGGTCCAAGTAGGTACCAATGAGTTAGGCAGACCAGGAAAAAGGTTCTGCTTAGAATTCTTATGTAAGCCAATTATAGGGGCAGGGGGAGAGGGGGATTAATATGAGGCTCAAAGAATGGTCTGGGAGAAATGGATTCCATTTCATGAGGGACTGGCATCAGAACTGGGCAACGTGGGGGCTGTACCTTTGGAACGGGTTATACCTGAACTGTGCTGGGACCAGTGTTCTAGCTCACTATGTAACAAAGTAAATGGATTGAGGGCACACATTCAAGTCAATAAATAGGATTTGAAAACCATTACAAAGGCATGGCTGCAGGGTAACAAGGATTGGGGCCTGAGTATATGACTTTCAAGAAGAATGGAAAACTAAATGAAAGGAAGGGGTAAACTATTAATCAAGATAACGTTTGGGTAATAGTTGATTCACTAGATCAGGATGTAGAATCCACTTGGGTGGAGATTAGGAATAGTTGGGGAGAGATTTAATTAGTAAGGTTGGTCCACAGGCAACCTAACAGTAACTACACTGTAGGGCCAAGTGTGCAAAAGAAATACTGGATGTTTGTGTTAAAGGGATGGCAATAATTATGGGGGATTCTACACTGCAAATAAACTGGAATTATCAGTTGCAACAATATCCTGGATGAGAAATTATAGAATGCTTTCAAGAGAATTTCAAGGGTGGGAGTGATTACAATCTGACTAAATTTTCATTCAGTTTGAAATAGAAGAGAGTAGGTCTAAGACTTTTATTTTGGAGTTTAATAGGGACAATCATGTGAGGGAATGAAAGCTGAGACAGCCAAAGTTCACTGGGATATTAGGTTAGCAGATAGATCGATAGAGAAGTAAAGGCAGACATTTAGGGATATATTTCAGAATACTCAGAATAATTATATTCCCACTTATACGAAAAATTCTAAGGAGAGCTCCCACTATCCAGGGTTACCCCTAGAAGTCAAGGAAAGTTCCAAACTTAAGTAAAATACATATAATTACACAAAGCTGATTGGCAGGTCAAATGATTTGCCAGAATATAAAGAATGCAGAGAATCATTGTAAGATTAATCTGCATGAAAGGAAGCTTGATAGAAATATAAAACAAGTAATGAGTTCCTATAGGTGGCTAAAAATGAAAAGAGTGAGTGAAGGAATGTTGGTCATCCAGACAGCAAGAATGGGGATTTAGCAGCAGATATCAAAGCAACTTCAGATTAAATGAACATATATATTTCTTCTGTCTTCAATAAAAGGCTACAAAAACAGTCCAATAACATCTCTAAATTAGGAGGTGGAAATAAGAAGGAAATTTCATGAAATTGTAATCACTACAGAAGCAAAACAAAGCAAACTGGTGCAGCTATGTGTTGACAAGTCTTTAGTTCCTGATGGACATCATCCTAGGGTCTCAACAGAAGTCACAAATGAAACAATAGATGCATTAGTGATAATTTCCCCAAATTCACTAGATTTTAGAAAGGTTCCATCAGACTCTAAAAACTTAAGACGGAAATGAAAAGGGATTTCTTCCCTTAGAGAGTCATGGATCTATGGAATTCTGTGCTACTGAGGGCTATTGAGGCTGAGACATTAAGTATGTTCAAGGCTGTGATGGTCAGGTTTTTAATCAGCAACAGAATCAAGGGTTATAGGGAAAAGGGAAGAGAGTGGAGTTGAGGATTATCAAATTAGCCATCATCTTATTGAATGGTAAAGCAAACTTGATGAGCCAAATGGCCTACTTCTGCTCCTATAACTTATAGTATTAAGTCACAGAATGGCTGCAGGACATTCTTTTGAGAGGGGAGGGTGAAAAGTCAGACAGTATGGTCCATATTAGCACCAACGATATAAGTAGTTGTTACTAGCAATAAGCTGCCCTCCTGCTGTAACCCACGCCCTCTAATGCACTATTGTCTCCCCCACCTTATTTGTTTACTTTCCCCCCTTCACAACTGGTGTCAATCCAGAATTATGCCCCTAATCTACACAATTGTCTTCTCCAACTTCCTTACCACAGAAGTGGCCCCTGATAACCCTCTTTGATTTTCATTGACCTAGCCCCCAGGACTGACCATGAGTATTATGAAATGTCTGCTTAATGTCTCACACTGGTCATCCACTCATTTTCTCCTTTGTCTATTTTCCAAGGCCTTTTTAGACAATTCTTTCTTTATAACTTTGTGATTGCCCTTATTTGAGTTAAGCATGCTGGTTTAAGATCCAAGTTGCTCTCCCTCAAACTGAATTTAAAATTCTGCATATTGTGATATGTACCCTTAGAGGATCCTTAACTAAGACATAGTAATCCAGCTCATTGTCCATTACAAAAAATAAAATATCCTGTTCCTGGGTAGGTTTTGCAATGAACTGTTCTAAGAAGCAGGCTCTGATGCCTTCCATAAAATCATCTTCCATATTACCTTTGCGCATCTGATTTGTCCAGTTAAATTCAGATTAAAATCACTCACAACAATTGTAGTGCCCTTCTTACATGGCTCCATTATTTCCCAATTTATACTTTGTCCTAAACTGAGGCAACCCTTTGGGAACCGATAGATGACTCGCACCGATGCTTCGTCCCTTCCCGTTCTTTAATTCCATCCAAACTGATTGCACATCATGATCTATTGCAACATAATCAGTACTCATCACCACATTGATATCTTTGTTTATAACAAAGCTACCCCACATCCTTTCCAGTTCTACCTATTCTTCCAGAACAGTAAATACTCTTGTATATTGAATTCCCAATTTTGGTCATTCAGCAACCATTTTCCCATCATAGCAATCGAGTAATATTTATTTATTTATATTTGTACTGTCAACTCTTCATCTTGTTACAGATGTTACGTGCTTTCAAATAAAGAGCTTTAAGCTTTGATTTCTTTTACCATAATTACATATGCTGGTTCTAATTTCTGCTGCACTCTTCTGTGTATATTTTCCACCCCTTCCTGTCACACTTTATCATTTGCCTCATGACTACCTATTATCTTAGCTTTTTCATTTGTTTTGATTTTTAAACTTCTCTTCAACTGACCCTCTCCCCCTCACTTGATGAAATATACACTGCCACAAATAGTCTTGAGATGGAATACCCCGAGGCCTTTCTCATCGTAGCTAGTGACTTCAACCAGGCCTACCTCAAGAGTGTGCTACCAAGATACCATCAACACGTCTTCTGTCCCACCAGAGGCCCAAACACCCTTGACTATTGCTACACAACCATCAAAGATGTCTATCGCTCCATCTGCCGACTGCATTTTGGTAAATCAGACCATTCGCTGTGCTCCTTCTCCTAGCTTACAAACAGAAACTATAGCATGAGGATCTGTAGAGAAAGTCGTATAGTGCTGGTCTGGGATAGGGGACGAGCTCCTACGTGACTGCTTAGAATCAGTGGACTGGTCCATAAGCAAGGACTCAGCAGCCAATCTAAATGAGTATGCCACTACTGTAAGTGTCAAAGAAATTAATCCAAGTGTTCCCCAACTGGAAACCATGGATGAACTGGGAGATCTACTCCCTACTGAAGTCCAGGTCTAAGGCGTTCAAGTTGGGTGACTCTGACCTATACAGGAAATCCAGGTACAATCTTCGCAAAGCCATCGGGGAGACCAAGAGACAAGCTAAAGTACCAGACTAACCATACAAACACATGTTGACTTTGGCAAGACTTACACAATATAACGGGCTACAATGTGAAGTCAAGTCCCTCCCCAGTGAGCTCAATGCATTCTGTGCTCATTTTGGATAGAAGGCCAGTGAAATGATGTTACCTGCCCCGACAGACTTGGGTACACCTGTGCCGACAGTCACTGCTGCAGATATCAGATCAGCCTTCTGGAGAGAGAACCCATGGAAAGCGACCGGCCCAGATGGAGTCCAAAGCCGGGCACTCAGACCCTGCACGGACCAGCTGGCAGGAGTACTCGCAGGCATCTTTGACCTCTCCTTACTACAATGTAAGGTTCCCACCTGCTCCAAGAAGACCACTATCAATGGGTACAAAAGAAAATTCAGCCAATCTGCCTTAAAGACTGCTGCCCAGTGGCTCTGACACCCATCATTGTGAAGTGCTTCGAGACATTAGTAATGGTACACATCAACTCCAGCCTCCCAGATTGCCCTGACCTGCTACAATTCACCTACTGTCACTATAGGTCACAGCAGACACCACCTCCCGGGCTCTGTGTTCACCCCTGTAACATCTGGATAACAAGGACACCTACGACAGATTACTAGTTATTGACTTTAGCTCCGCCTTCAACACCATAATTCCAACAAAATGCATCCCCAAACTCTGAGACCTAGGACTGTTCTCCCCGCTCTGTGACTGGATCCTTGACTTCCTGACCCATAGACCTCAATCAATAAGGACAGGTGACAACACCTCCTTCACGATAATCCTCAACACGGCTGCCCTGCAAGGCTCAATTCTCAACCCCTTGCTACATTCCTTATACACTGACAACTGTGCGGCCAATTTCAACTGTAACTCTATTTAGAAGTTTGCTGATGACACAACCATAGTGGGTTGGATCTCAAACAACGATGAGAGAGAGTACAAGAAAGAGATAAAGAGCTTAGTGGCATGGTGTAAGGATAACAATCTCTCCCTCAATGTCAGCAAAGCAAAGGAGATGGTCATTGACTTCAGGAAGTGGAGTGGAGGACATGCCCCTATCTGTATCAATGGTGTTGAGGTGGAGGTGCTCGAGAACTGCAAGTTCCTAGGAGGAAACATTACCAACAATCTGTCCTGGTCTATCCATGTTGACGCTACAGTAAAGAAAGTACACAAATGCCTCTACTTCCTCAGGAGGCTAAGGAAATTTGGTATGCCCACAATGATTCTTACCAATTTTTATAGATACACCATAGAAAGCATCCTAGCTGGATGCATTACAGCTTGGTATGGCAACTGCTCTGCCCAAGATCACAAGAAATTACAGACAGTAATTCAGCCCAGAGAGTGAAAGCAGTCCAGTCCATCACAAAATCCATCCATTCACTCCATCTATACTTCATGCTGCCTCGGGAAAGCAGACAACATAATCAAAGACCCCTTCCACCCCGGTTATACTCTCTTCCACCCTCTTCCATCAGGTAGAAGATACAAAAGTTTGAAAACACGTACCAACAGATTCAAGAACAGCTTCTTCCAGCTGTTGTCAGACTTATGAACAGACCTCTCATATGTTAGAATTGATCTTTCTCTGCATCTTCTCTGTAGCTGTAACACTATATTCTGCATTCTGTTCTATTACCCTCACGTACTTATGTAAGGTATGATTTGTCTGGAAAGCACACAAAACAATACTTTCCATTGTATCTCAGTACATGTGATAACAATAAACCAAATCAAAATCACTGATTAGTTTAAAGGCCTATCAACAAGCCGAATTAAACAGTTCACCAGGACACTGTTGCCAACATGGTTGAAATGAAACCTGTCCCAATGGAATAGGTAAAAACTGAAAGAACTGCGGATGCTGTAAATCGGGAACAAAAACAAAATTGCTGGAGAGGCTCAGCAGGTCTGGCAGCATCTGTGAATGTAAAAACAGAGTTAATGTTTCAGGTCAGTTCTGAGGAAGGGTTACCGGACCCGAAACGTTAACTCTGTTTTTTCTTTCACAGATGCTGCCAGACCTGCTGAACTTCTCCGGCAACTTTGGTTTTGTTCCCAATGGAATAGGTGTCTCCTTCTCCAGTAATGATAGCGGTGCCCCAGAGCCCATTTCTTCCACACCAATATTCAAGCCTCACATTTACCTCTCTAATCTTGCTTACCCTACATCAATTTTGTATATGGCTCAGGGAACAATCTGGAAATTATTATCTTTGTGGTGCTGCTTTTTTTTAATATATCCCCGAGCTGCTCAGAATCCCTCAGTAGAACCACTTTTCTAGTCCTACCTGTGCTGCTGAATCACAACATCTGGATTCCCTTCCCACTCCAAGTTCATCTCCAGCCCAGGAAAGATGTCCTGAACTTTGACACCAGGTAGACAACACAGCCTTTCCTGCCTTTGATGCAGCAAACAGTATCTATTCCACTATGTTATCCCCTATTGTGACTACATTTGTCTTTTCTCCTACTTCAGTAGCATTGGACTATAGTGCTGTCATCAGTTTTCTCATCCTCCCTGCATTTTGTTCCTTCTTCTACATGAGGATCAAGAACCCTGTACTTATTTGACAAGGGCATAGGCTGTGTCTTCTCCAAAGCTAAATTCTGGATCCCCAAATAACCACATTTGCAGTCACACACCTTCCCATCGCCCGACCACAGACCAAATTTGATCGAGTTAATCTAAGAGGTGTGACTGTCTCCTGAAACAGCGTCCAGTTACCTTGCCCTCTCCCTGATGTGTCATAGTGTCCGCAGCTCAAACCTCAGCTCATCAACTCTGAGACAAATTCCCTGAGCTGCCAACACTTGCTGCAGATACAATCACTGTGGATCACACTGGGGTCTATCAGCTTTCACATACTACAGCTGGAACACATCCCCTGCCCAGCCATTTCTACTCTATTTAATTAATCTATTTGGATGTTAAATATTTTAAAAGCAAATTTCTTAACTGTACTCTTTCTCTATAATAAGGTCTTGGCCAATCAAGACACAAATGAAGAAATAGCCCTGAGTCTGTGTGGGTTTCCTCCAGGTGCCCTGGTTTCCTCCCACAGTCCAAAGATGTGCAGGTTAGGTGGATTGGCCATGATAAATTGCCTGTAGTGTTCAGGGATTGTGTGGGTTAGGTGGGTTATATTCTTATTGAAGCTGCTGCTCCTACTCTCTCTCACACTGTTTGAGAAGCTCCATCTGATCAGAAATCATACTTCAATTCTTCAATTTTGCATTTGCATTGTTAACTAAAATCTGGGTAGTTCCTTGTATCTGTAAGTGTTCACAACTGAGTGCTCATTATTTGCCATATCAACGAGCTGTATTTCTCAAGCCACTTATTAAAATCATACAGCAACAGTGCTGAAACTACCATGGACAAAAATCACAATAATGCTGAAGAGATGGTAAGCACTCAGGCTTACACCAGCAGAGTAAATGGAAACTATTATTAATGATAAAAGTAAACCATTCAACAGACAGAAGATCTTAGCCAAAAGGAGTAGACATTGCTAATCCACAAAATAGTGGATGTTACTTTAATTCAGAGTGTAATCAGCACATGGGGGCTCCCAAAGTACCACTAACAAGAGAATGGAATAAAGCCCAGACAAGTTTAACGGCTGGGCTTTATTTTTAAAGTAGACATCTGTTCCTACCTGAAGGAGCCAGAATTGGTCAGAAGCCAGACACTTAAGAGAATGGTGATGGGCATAATGTACTGGGATGGGAGCAGACAGGGGTGGGGGGTCCTTTGTTGCAGACTTCCATGACAGTCAGGAAAGGGAAGTGCAAAATAATGGCAGGGGCAGCTGGAGGATACCTTGCAACACTTGCACGATTATGGCTGCATGCCTCTGCTGTCTCCTTAGAGATACAGTAAAAGTGTGTTATAACACTGTCGAAGGTAATGCTATCTGGACACTGGCATTTTGTTAAAGTTGATGGCAGCATTGCTTTAATGCTTCTTTTTCTATTCATCCAGCAGGATACTTCAGATGCCTCTATTTTTCTGTAAGGGTTCAGTCGCTGTTTTGTTCATTGGAACTCAGGCAATGGTAACCTGGACCATTAGGCAAATAGTGTGAATCTTGTCAACAGCACCTACAATCACCGTGAGAATGTAACACTTTTGTCAGAGTCTTGGATACAAAATCCAGGCTGTTTCAATGAAAACTATCTTATTGCAAGAATCTTCTGTGCATGGAATTTCGGAAGTTTCGGTTCAACTTCATGTAGCCACAAATGTAAAGCAAGAAAAAAAATCCCCATTAATTGGGCATTAAATTGTCAGCCTTAACATGAAAGGTAGTAATTTCTCTTTCCTGTGAGTAACTTCCCTATAATTAGCTCTCCCGTGGGGAAAATTGGTTGGGGAATTGAATTGCAATGTGAACTAGTAAGGAATGTGAAGTAGAGTATACCACTGCAAAAATGTTTCAATTGAAATTCTCTTGCCAGAGATATCAATTGTCCCAAGAATCATTTTGTCCCTAGCATCCCCAGTCTGCGGCATACTTTGTGCCCTTACAGTGGCAGTTCAAGTATGTCTGTCAGATCTACAGGTGCAAATGTAATTGGCTAGAAGATTTTCCACAATTTTTGAATTATTAAGACTGAATAGCAATCTTCAGGAGATGGCAAACAGGGATGCAAGCTAACATGGAGTAGATTAATGCACTGGGTGAACCCTCAGATCATTGCTTTCTTGCTAAAATTTCCCACTGAATAAAAGTTTGTTTCTGCCAGACTATAAGCACGGTTGCTGAAGTAATTTGTAGTATTTGCAAATATGCAGACTCCCCACTACAGGGAAAAACATAAGTTTCTGATGGAAAATGCCTTACCACCAATAATGTACTTCTAAAAAGTAGTCACTATAATAACGTAGGGAAACAACTGCCAGTTTGTGCATCATAAATTACTCTGAATGACAATGAGATAAATGGCCAGATAATCTGTGTTAGTAATATTGACTGAGAAATAACTACTGGCCAGGAGTCATAGAGTCATAGAGATCTACAGCTCAGAAGAAGGCCCTTCAGCCCAATATGTCTGCACAGGTCAAAAACAATCAACTAACTATTCTAATCCCATTTTCCACCACTTGGTCCAGAGCCTTGTATGGCTTGGCATTGCAAGTGACCATCTAAAGGTGTCTGAAATGTTATGATAGTTTCTGCCTCTACCACCCTTACAAGCAAGGGTTTCATCTAGTGGAAAAGTTTCTTCCTGTCCACCTATCTATGCCCCTTATTGTTTTATATACTCCTTTACTTCTTTGTTCTTTCATATTCATCTGAAAAATGGTGTCTTCAACAATGCAGCACCACTTTCTCCATTCTGTGCTTAAACGCCTGAAGTAGAGCATGGGCCTATGTCTTCTAATACAGAAGTGACAGTGTTAATGAGCAAAGTCTGGCATTATATTAATTTGTAACATGTTCACATTTTTCTTCTGAATATAAGCAATAATTCCTCACCGCTTTCACATGTAAAGACAGAAGATTAAATAATATCCATCTGCTTCCTGCAGTACATCTCCACTAACTGTTAGTTTGATTTCAATGTCGCTTTCCAGAGCTGCCTGGTCCTGCTACAATGGGGTGGCCCTTTATAGTGAGCGTAGGGCTGTGTTCCAACTCCCAACAGCTACTTCTTGGTATGATTGACAAATCTTAAGTTTAAAACAAAATGAAGGGAGCTGATTATCTTTATAGATTTAACACCACACAAAAGGTTGAACAAGAAATGAAGCCACACCCAATGACAGTGAGAGTTGAAATCTAAACAGTTCCGATTCGTAACAACTAAGATAGTGGATGCATTTACCTCATTCCCTCTCACTTCAGATGGTTTAAATCAAGCCCATCAAGAATTTGTACATTTAGGGGCTTAAACATTCCTATATACAATTATTAACAATCATTTATGGATCACAACATTGGCAACTACCCTGCAAGGTGGAAGATTGCCCAGGTATGTTCCACCTACAGAAAGGTAGGACAATCAAATCCAGCCAATTACCACTTCATCAGTGTACTCTCGATCAAAGTGATGGAAGGGGTTGGTGGCAGTGATCTGGAGTGGTATTTGCAAAGGACTTTTTGCTCACTGACACTCATTTGATCTCTGCCAGTGTACTCAGCTCCTAGTCTCATTATTGCCTTGGTCTAAACATGAAGAAGAGACCTGAATTCCAGAGATGATAATGCGACTGACTGCTCAGGATACAAAGGTGTCATTTGATCAAGTATGGCATTAAGGAACCAAAAAAACAAAACTGTGAGTCAATGGGAATATATTCACTGGAGTTTAGAAACCTACACAATTCTAACAGGGCTAGACAGGGTAAATGCAGGAAGGATTTTCCTGATAACTGGAGAGTACAGAATCAGGGGTCACAGTCTAAGGATATGGGTTAGCCATTTAGGATTGATTTTTTTATAGAATCCCTACAGTCTGGAAACAGGCCCTTTGGCCCAACAAGTCCACACTGACCCTCAGAGCATCCCCCTATAACCCACCTAACCTGAACACTACAGGCAATTTAGCACGGCCAATCCACCTAGCCTGCATGCCTTTGGACTGTGGGAGGAAACTGGAGCACCCAGAGGAAACCCACACGGACAGTCGCCTAAGGGTGGAATTGAACCTGGGTCCCTGGCACTGTGAGGCAGCAGTGCTAACCACTGAGCCACTGTGCCACCCCATTGAGATGAGGAGAGATTTCTTCAAGCAGAGAAGGGTGAGCCTGTGAAATCTCAGAAAGTGGCTGACATCAAAACATTAAATGATTTCAAGAAGGACTGAGATATAATTCTTAGGGCTAAAGGAATCAAAGGGTATAGGAGAAAGTGGGAACAGGGAACTGAGATGGATGATCAGCCATGGAGTAAGGGCTTAATGGCCTACTCCTGCTCCTACATTCTGTGTTTCTGTACTTTAGGGAAAAAATCTTTGCTGGTTAGTCATTCCTGGGACAACACTGTAGGAGATCCTTAGGGTAGTGTACTCAGCTCCCAACTGTCACCAGCTGCTTCGTCAATGTTATTCCTTCCATCAGAAGGTGGGAAATTCACTGATGATTGCACATTGTTCAGCACCATTTATAACTTATCAGATACAGTCATTGTCCATTTGCAGCAAAATCTGGACAATATCAAGGCTTGGATTAATAAATGGCAAGAAACATTTGACCACACAAAGGCCAGAGAGTGACCATCTCGCCTTGACATTCAGTGGCGTTACCATCACTTAATTCCCCAGTTAGCAACATCCTGGGGGTTACCACTGACCAGAAAATGAACTGGACCAGTCACATTAATACTGCAGCTATAAGAGCAAGCAAGAGGCCAGAAATTCTGTCCTGAGGGCTCATCTCCTGACTCCCCAAAGCCTGTTTGCTATCTACACAAATAAAAACAGAAATTGCTGCAAAAGCTCAGCAGATCTATGGAAAGAAATCAGAATTAACTTTTCGGGTCCAGTGACCCTTCCTCAGAACTCCTGGTTGCTAACTACTTAGCAGTCATCCTCACATCCTTGTTGAGTTCAGTTCTTTCATCCAAGGCTGTCATGTGTGTCATTTGCAATGAGAACTTTGCTAAGAACAACAAATCAAATCTTGCAAACCAAAAATCATAGTGCCTTAGCTGAAACTGAAAGTTATCCAGCTGAAGAAACATGAAAGAAAGCAATGTTGGAGCTGTGGAACAAGGAGAGATGCTAGGAACATATTCATCAAGTATCAATAGGTATCTTAACTACTGCTAGCTTTGCAATATTGAAGGGTGAAAACTTACACTCCTACCTGAAATTGAAAGCAACATTATGTTGCCCAGATATCAAATGGCCCTCCAACTACTGCAGCAGCAGTTATTATATTTAAAGAATGACATTAATGAAGTGGCTTGTTTCAATGTATTAAACAGTAAATAGTATTGCACTTGTGAGAAAGCACAATTCAATCAGCAACTTCCAGCCAAAATCTTTAAGATGTTGATATCCAAATTTAAATTTAAAATGTAATTAATATTAATTCATGTATATTTATTAGCATCACTAACATGGTGTTGCATAGATACGTTTCTGCCTTGCTTTCTACTATTATTGGTGCCAGACTAACATCATTGCAGCTCTTAGATATTATGCTTTTGATCAGATTTTTAAAAATTGTCCTTCTTGTCCTTAATCTAAGCTAAGAGTCTGCAATATTATCATGTTTCTGCATTGGGGTCTGTATGCAGAAGCCTCATGCTCAGAGGCAACGGTATCACACTGAGACAAAAACAGAAGTTGCTGGAAAAGCTCAGCAGGTCTGGCATCATCTGTGAAGAAAAAAATCAGAGTTAACATTTCAGCTCCGGTGACCCTTCCTCAGAACTGGAGGAAGGGTCATCGGACCCGAAATGTTAACTCTGATTTTTTTCTTCACAGATACTGCCAGACCTGCTGAGCTTTTCCAGCAACTTGTTTTTCTTCCTGATTTACAGCACCCGCAGTTCTTTTGGTTTTTATTTAGTATTACACTGAGCCATGGTTTAATGTGACAAATAGATGAACTTGTTTTCATTGTAAAAGGTATGTTTTCCACAATGGTTGGCCCTTCAGCAATTAACCAGTTATTTCACTGGAATAACTAGAGGAGATATGCACTTGTAAAGTGGATGCCTGAAATATTGAGGGGTGCGGAGGAAGGGTGGTTTCCAGAACTAACTTGACATGCCAGTCACCCTGGTAAACAGCTATGTCGAAATTCTACAAAAAATTTGAAAGAAAGTGGAAACCTAAAAAAAAACACATTGTCAACAAATACCTCTGAGGCTTCTAAACCCCTACAAATTGTTTGCAGCCGAGATTATTCTCCATTTCAGTTGCTCCCACTGGATCCAAGTAATTGCGCAACAGCATCCAGTGTACAGCATGCAAATCAGCCTCTCCATAAATTCCAGATTTTTCTTGGTCACACGAGTCACTCTACATTCAGGAAAACAAAAGATTACATACAACTAACTCTCTCTAATATCTCAGCATTTATGCAGACAATTAAAATATGTATAAATTGGCACACATTGAAATTATCAGGTGACACGTTTAGCTTTCCTAGTAAAGATGTGAAGAGGAAACTGTGGAATCTCCCCCAGTGGCTCTGATTTGCCAGTTAGTTTTAGTGGCTACAACAGTTTGAGAGGGAGTGGGGAATTGGCAATTATTTCCTTTGTTCAAAGTCAAAATCAACATACATCAACTTTCTGATATTTCTAACTACAAAAACTAATCAGAAGTCTGTTTAAGCTATATTACACGGATAAAATAAAGGTAGAACAGCTAAGGAACCAATTGTTCTAAATCATGTGGGAACAAATAACCGAAGTAAAAACAAAGTACACCAGATGCCCTGCTCAGGAACAGCAGGTGGCCTGAGGCTCCTCAGTTAGAAGGTGAATGACCAGGGGCCTGCTCTGCATGTACTTACCTTGCCATGGTGATAAAGGTCAATCAGCCTTTTCCAGCATTAGATCCAGTTCCTACACACACCCACAGACATACGCACACACAGATACACACACCCACAGACACACAGCCACAGACACGCACACACACACACACACACACACACGCAAACACACAGACACGCACACACAGACACACACACACACACAGGCACAGACACAGACACAGACATACGCACACACAGATACACACACCCACAGACACACACCCACAGACACACACACACAGACACACACAAACACACAGACACACACACACACACACACGGGCACAGGCACAGACACAGATATACACACACACAGATGCACACACCCACAGACACACACACACTCACACACGGACACACACACACAGACACACACACACACGCACAGAGACACACACACACACGCACACAGACACACACACAGACACACACACACACACTCCTGTTGTTGACAGTTTCAGACACTTCCAGTCATGCAAGTTCTGTTTGGCTGTTAGGCCTTTACTCACCTCCCTCAGGAGCTCTTCCCAGTCCTTCACTGCCTCCAGAGAACATCAGGGTCTGTCATGGTGTGGGTGCTTGGGCCCCAGGTGCCACACCTTATACTTTTCTTAACTTTTCTTATTTGCTTTTGGCTTTCCCTCTGAAGCACTAATATACAGCATGGTTCTTCCTTGAATTATTCAGGTGGGATGAATCTGATATTCTTTTGGCCAAAGAGCATTGAATATTTTTTGGAGGAGTCTCTGTCCCAAGGCTTGGCGGGTTTCTTAAAAACTGAAAGGACTGCGGATGCTGTAAATCAGCAACAAAAACAGAAGTTGCTAGAAAAGCTCAGCAGGACTGGCAGCATCTGTGAAGAAAAAATCAGAGTTAACATTTTGGGTCCAGTGACCCTTCCTCAGAACATCACATTCTGACAACAACTGGCCAATTCCAAGCATGAGTTTTTTAATGACATTCAGCAAAAAGAAACAAACAAAACCGATAGACGTTAAAGTTCGGTCTGACAATGAAAACCAAGTTTTGGCGTTATGGCCAATGAATATTTAGAATTAGAATTTCGAATTAGCTTTTGTCACGTGCTCAAATGAGTGCAGTGAAAAGTTTACAAGTCACAACCTACGACACCATCTTAGATACAAAGGTATCTATGAACAAATTCTTAAGTACAAATTCTTAGGGAAAAAAATTAGAAAAATAAAGAAATAAAAGTTCGGAATAACAGTTCTTTCATGCTGACATCTTGCCTCCTTTTTTTTTTCCTTTATTCATTCATGGGATGAGGGCATTGCTGGCTAGGCCAACATTTATCGCCCATCCCTACTTGCCCAGAGGGCAGTTGAGAGTTAACCACATTGCTGTGAGTCTGGAGTCATGTGTAGGCCAGACCAGGTAAGGATGGCAGTTTCCTTCCCTAAAGGATGCTAGTGAACCAGATGGGTTTTTCCAACAATCAACAATCAACAATGATTCATAGTCATCATTAGATTTTTAATTCCAGATATTTTTTGAATTCAAATTCCATCATCTGCCATGGCAGGATTTGAACCCAGGTCCCCAGAACATTATCTGGGTCCCTGGATTAGTAGTCCATCGCCTCCCCCAGATAAACAATACAGACCATTCCTACACTTACATGACAGATGACGATGTGATATGAAGTGGCTCACATGGGACCCTTGGCAGTTGCTTGAATAATGGCTCCCCTTCAGCCAGCATTTGTCTTTTGTAATACCATTGCTGTTCACTTCCACATCATTAAGATATTCAAGTTCAATTTGCAAGCACCAATGTTGCAAATCACCTCTGGCCAGCATCTGAGCTTTTATTAAATTAATTGTAGCTGAGGTTCACAAACAAATGCTTAGGATGTTTGTTGCTTCAAAATTCTAGTGTCCAGCAAACATGGTTTCCTGCTTCCACCTATCAGTGACACTGTCTCTGTCCACCCAGGGTGCTGTCCCCAGCCACTTCTCAGTCACACTTCTCATCTAGTGACATTGAATTACGGGACTTGGTTAAGCCACAGCTGGAGTTCTGTCTACATTTCTGGTCCCCACCTTACAGGAAGGACATAATGTCTCGAGAGAGAGAGTGCAGAGGAGATTGAAATTGGGCTTGAAATTGCAACTATGAAGAGAAAGTGGTGGAGGCTGGTACAACTACAATATTTAAAAGGCAGCTGAATGAGGACATAAATAGGAAGAGTTTAGAGGGATATAGGGCTGGGACTAGATTAATTTAGAATATCTGGTCAGCATGGATGAGTTGGACCAAAGGGTCTGTTTCTGTGAGTGTTCAACTCTGTGACTCTCTGACTAAGATTGGAAAGGCTAAGATTTTTTTCTCTCACAACAAAGGAGGCTGAGTGGTGACTTGGTCAATGTGTACAAAATAATGAGGGACTTGAATAGTGTAGACAGAGTGGGGCAGACCTGATATCCCTAGCTGAAAGGTCAATTATCAGGGACAAAGATTTCAGGTGAATTGTAGAAGGATAAATGGAAAAGCTTTTTCACCTGGAGGGTGGTTGGAGTCTGGAATTCATTACCCAGTTT
This sequence comes from Rhincodon typus, assembly GCF_021869965.1. Lineage (NCBI taxonomy): Eukaryota > Metazoa > Chordata > Chondrichthyes > Orectolobiformes > Rhincodontidae > Rhincodon > Rhincodon typus. Next base: position 43,011,498 of record NC_063339.1, read on the forward strand.
GATGATTGAGGCAAAAACCCTCAACTCATTTGAAAGGAACCTGGATCTGCAACTGAAATATGTAACCTGCTAGGCCACAGACTAGGTGCTGCTAAGTGGGATTAGAACAGTGGTTAGTTTATTCAGCCGGTACAGATACGGTGGACTAAATGGCCTCTTTACCTTTTTTGTTATTAACTGTTAGCTTTACTATTTTTCTTCTGGTTCTAATTCCCTTGTAAAAGCCACAATTGAAATTGCATCCAGTGTGCAGTGACCAGAACTGAATGCAATTTTCTGAAGATGGTAATCACACATTAATTAGTTTAATTGTTCGACATTGTATTATAGTTGGAACACAGCTTCACCCTTTGTATTTCTGCCCTCTTGAGATAAAGGCCAGTAATCCACGAGCATTCTTATATTTTTTGTTTTGCATCTGTCGTTTTGATTTTAATGATTTCTATACTTGGACTCTTCAACTTCGCTGCTTATCCACAGTACTTCACCCTGCCATTTAGGAAATATTTTGATTGAAGTTATCCAATTTGGACTTAAAAGATATATCTTATTTTTTTTCATATTAAGGGCCAGTTTTTCCCACCACCCCATCGATAAATGTACCTTTGCAAATTTCAGATTATTTATTCAACTCTTTGACATTATTTTGGAAACAACACCTAATTTAACAAAGGGTTTTTAGATCAAATGCACTGAGAAAGCTTTTAAAAACAATCATGCGATTATAAATATATCTTGTGCAGTATGCCACAGGAAACTGTGGGACTTCAAAACCTATTTCTTTCAGGACCACAATGCTGCTGGTATCATTCAACTGCTTCTACTGTTCTTTGGGTAACCTAGGGTTTAAAACTCATCCTTTACCATGTAAACCCAGCAGGATGCAGGGTGTGTATCAGAACCATTATGGGACAGTCACGTCTCTTGGCAGGAGAAGGAGGGTCAGATCCAGTGGCAGAGTTAAGGGGCTGGTTGGGGCGTTCACAGGCAGGGCTGGGTGGGGTGGAATCTAGAGCATGGGCGGGCCACTGGGTCTGGGGCAGAAAGAAAGGGTTGGTTGCTGTGACAGGAGAGGTGGGTGCTGGATTCTGGGTGTGGGGCAATTGGCATGTCAGATCCTGAGCATAGAGTGGGATATATATTCTGGTAGTGGGGTTACATAGGCTGGTGATAGTGAGCCCTTGGGAGGAGAAGGGTGTGTCTAGTCAAGGATTATATATGTCATTTTTCTGGGGCAGCTGACATTGTACGTATGTGATCTAAATTGGGGGTCAAATAGTAATCAAATAGTTAGACTTGGTATTTAATAGTCTAACATTTTCTGATGAACTGCTTACTTAATAGCAGCAAATCCCTCGTTTTAAATAGATGTATTCGGACAGCTCCAGACGCAAGGAAATCACTGAGCAGAATCTTCAATTTCCCAGGAAATTCCTTCGGAGTCAGCTACAATATGGATTCCGTGGGATCCACTTGCACAACTTCCATCTCTGCTTCAGAAACAATTGTCCAGCCGTCAGAAATTCCAGACCTAGTGCAGAATCCAACCGTGTCTCGTTATCAAACATAAACTGCATCCACTTGTTGATTTCCTGAGGTCATGTATCAACTGCAGTTAAGAAAGTGGAATGGAAACTACTCCCAGGAATCTGACTAATTCTCCCTGAATTATCTTCTCAGTGTGCAGAGTCCAAAGGACAAGGGATGAAGAGCACAAGATCCAGCTACCATTTATGGTGCAATGCACTAATGCTCCTATTAAAAAAAGATGACAGGATAAAATCTCTATTTACAACTCATAAACAGGACACAGTAAGTTCTATAAAAAAAAACTTATTTCTGGTCGCAAAATGGTGACATTTTAAAGATATAGTCTGGTAAATTTAGAGCTACAACCACTGTCAATTTAACTCCAAGTACGGCAAAACTAATCTGGGTGTGGCTGCTATTAAATGCAGCTGGAACTTTGCAATGGGCAAAAATGCTATGACTCTTTTTCCCTCTAATATGCTCCAGATGCTATATTCATTTGTATTTCAAATACCTCCCAACCCTTTAACACTTTGCATTTAAACTAAAACAGTTCCAATTGCCACATTTAATAACCATCAGATTACATATCAACACGTTTTTCTGTGCTTAAAACATTGTTGCCACACTTGTGTCCATACATTATTAGATACTTTTTCTCGAAGTGCTGCATTATTGTCATAACCAAAAGAAAATCTGGAACATAAGACACATAACAAATGCAACCGTCAATTCAGCCACCAGAAATGTCTGCATTATGATTGCACCTTGCTGACGCAAGAAATTTCCATTATTAGTTTGAATCATAATTTAGGGATAAAACTTGGACTACAAACAAATCAAGTTTCCTCTGAAAGGTTTGTTTCACAGAAGATTGCAAAGGGCCAAAGTAAAAAAAGACTCAAAACAAAAAAAAAGTGTCAGGACGCAACCTGTCAGTGCAAAATGTGCAAAAAGTGGTCAGCCCACAGATTTGCCCTCAGTACCACAAAGCGAGGAGTCAACAGGGCATCTCAATGTCCGTCGCTGGTCAACCCGAGAGCAAAATCAGCCAGTTTGGAAATTAGTAGCAGCTTTCAGGTCCCCTGCCAGAAGTTAATAGATAATTAAACCAGTTTAAATAATTAAGACTTGCATAATTTCTGACAGTCAAAATTCAGAGCTTCCTGCAAGGGAATGATTGGACATTATCCAGAGATCTTTCCAGATATTGTGAGAAAGAGATTTTGTGCATGTCTCTTATGTGTATAAGGGTATACAAAATTCAGGTCTGGTTCAGTCTTGCAATATGTTAAATAGCGAATTCTCAGAACAGACAGCTCTTGTAAATTAGAGACAATTATGACATAGTCAACCTGTTTATGGCTTTCAATCTGGAGATGCATCATTAAAGTATTGCTCCTCAGGACAAGAAACTGTCCTTCCGGTTTCTGAACTTTTCTGTTAAAAAGACACCAACTGTGCTGGTTTTAAATGCCAGCATATACATGGTCTCAATTACCAGATGTCCCTCATCAGAAACAACTCCGAAAAAACTTATTTTCTAATTTAAGCAAATTGTTTCTCTAGTTTCTGGAGATTTAAAGTTGTCTTAAAGTATTAGGCATAAAATATTGTCTTAGACTATGTTACAGATTGAATTGTTAATCACATTGCATTTATCAACTCACTTTCCACTGTGAGTTTTAGAATATTTAAATATGTGTATATTTCACTAAAACCCGACTTTTCTTTGTTTCAAACAGTCATTTACAGCATAGAAGAGCATTTGGTCCAACGATTCTATATTATTTCCTGGTGAAACTATCTTGTTAAAACATTTTCCCACTCACCCACTACATGCAATGTTTATTTTCTTCAGGTGCCCATCCATTCAAAATCATTGATTGTTGTCACTTCCACCATCCTTGTGGTCAGCCATTTGCAGTTCATACTACTTGCTGCGTAAGAAGAAAGTTATTTCTGAAATATCCCCTCTGTCTCTTGGCTGAAACCTTAAATCTGTGTCCCGTAGCCTTTGTCCATTAACTAATGGGATCAGTTTTTCCCTCATCTACTTTATCCAAACTTGTCATAATCTTGTGCACCATTATCAAAGCTCCCTTAAATCTCCTGTGCTCCAAGTGAACAAACCCAGATTTCCAACCTAAGCTTGGTGCTAATCTGAAGCCATTCTGGCCATCCTCTGTAAATCTAGTAAGACTAGACCCAGGGCAAGATTCTGAAATTATCATTGTTCTACATGGGAGACCCAAGATCAAGTTCCTGGGTGAGGAGCGATGAACGTGCTCCCCTCCTTTATTCACTTGCCCCCTTGATTTGATGCAAAGAGGCTATTTGCCCCCTTGTGAGTATATTCCAAATTAATTTACATTTGCAAGAACCCAATTAATCAGGTTTTCCTGAGTTAACAAAAGATTGAGTTTATTAGTTGCTGAACACGAGAAGAAACAATGCAGCAATATACGTCCAAAAACCTAAAAGTTCCAAAAAAAAAACGTCTTTTCAGAAGTGGAGCAAACAGAACTATAGACTCATAGAGTTCAGGCACTGTGGGGAACTACTTCACTTTTAGGTCTGTAGAGTTCCATTTGGTTTGAGCAAAGTGTTTTTCCCAAATGGCCTGAACAGACCCAAACTGACCCAGAGGGAATACAATGGATGCAAAAGCCAAAACTACCTTTGATCCAAAAACCAGTTGGTGCCGAGGTTTTGGATAAAGGATTCCTGACCTGTCACTCAACACATACTGTCACAAATTTCAAACAAGAATGGAGTTTAAAAAAGATAAAACTTTAACGATATGTGAATTTGTCGATGAGTCACTCACGAAGAGTAAATAGTGGAATGTTGATAGTCATGCGGTCAATTTTGAGATTCTTACTTTCTAGGTTGATTGAATTTCTTTTGCCCTGTTTCCCTGTGAATAGCTTTGTGGTGAGTTGGTTTCTATCAGTCTGAGCAAGGGAGCCTTCACCTGTAATCGAGTGGTGATCAATGGCTGCCTTTTTGACTGTTATATTCAGAACATATTAGCACTCACACACAAGCTAGTACACACATATACCACAGCTCACTAGGACACACACATACCATAGCTCACTGGAACACGCGTACACCGCAGCTCACTGGGACACACACATACCATGGCTCACTGGGACACACAGATACCACAGTTCACTAGGACACACACATACCATAGCTCACTGGGACACATGTATACCACAGCTCACTAGGACGCACACATACCATAGCTCACTGGGACACACACATATCATAGCTCACTGGGACACACATATACCACAGCTCACTGGGACACACGTATACCACTGTTTACTGGGACACATGTATACCACAGCTCACCGGAACACACGTATACCACAGATCACTGGGATACACGAGTACCAGAGCTCACTGGGACACACAGATATCACAGCTCACTGGAACACACATGTGCACCACAGCTCACTGGAACACACGTATACCACAGATCACTGGGATACACGAGTACCAGAGCTCACTGGGACACACATGTGCACTACAGCTCACTGGAACATACGGGTACCACAGGTCACTGGGATACATGAGTACCAGAGTTCTCTGGGACACACAAGTACCACACCTCACTGGAACACACAAGTACCACAGCTCACTGGAAGACACATGTACCACAGCTCACTGGGACACACGGGTACCACAGCTCACTGGAACACACGGGTACCACAGCTCACTGAAACACACAAGTACCAGAGCTCACTGGGACACACGTATCCCACAGCTCACTAGAACACACAGGTACCACAGCTCACTGGGACACATTTGTACCACAGTTCATTGGGACACACAAGTACCAGAGCTCACTGGGACATAGGGGTACCACAGCTCACTGGGACACACATGTGTACCACAGCTCACTGGGACATAGGGGTACCACAGCTCACTGGGACACACATGTGTACCACAGCTCACTGGGACACACATGTGTACCACAGCTCACTGGGACACACAGGTGTACCACAGCTCACTGGGACACACGGATACCGCAGCTCACTGGGACACACGGGTACCACAGCTCACTGGGACATACAAATCCAACCCATTAGGATGTGCCATTTGCAGCAATATTCATGAACCATCTCAGACTCCTCCAGTGGTCCCCAGCATCACAGATGCCAGTTTTCTGCCAATTCGATTCGCTCCACATGATATCAACAGATTCTTGGAGGCACTGAATACCGCAAATGGTATGATGATATACCTGCAATAGTCTCAAAGACATATCTTCCAGAACTTACTACATCCCTAACCAAGCTGTTCTAGAACACCTAAAATGCTGGCATCTATCCAACAATGGGGAAAGTTTCTCACCACTTCCAACAACACTCATGAAGCTTGTCAGCATCCAAGTCAAAGCAGCCCACTTGACTAGCACCACATACACAAACATTCATTCCCTTCACCACTGACACTTAGTATTAGCAGCATTTACCATACATAAGATGCAATGCAGAAATTCACCAAGGCTCCTTAGACAATACCTTTCAAACCCATGACCACTCCCATCTAGAAAGATAAGGTCAACAAATACATGGGAACACCACTACCTGCAAGTTCCCCTCCAAGGTAGTCACTGTAGATGTTGGTGCGTTCGCCGTACCGTATGTAAAAAACACCTCAGAACTGACAGCCCGACTACTCAGCCCACTAGGAATCATGACAGCACACAAACCGGCAGCCACATGAAGACAGCAACTGACCAGGGCTAAAGACCTAATAGATACCATGGACAGGACATTAACTACCCCTCATTAACTACTTACCCCACCCTTGTGGTTTCCCTCATGTTCAATTCTATCTCCGTCTCACCGTACATCATTCCCAGAGCGACTCCCCACTCAGGATATCTGCTGGAAGACTGGCACCTCTTGTCTGTGCCATCTCTAAAAGGTTACTGTGCACCCAGACAAGCATTGGCAATCCATTGGTTTACAGGATACCATGCGGAGACTGCACTAAACACTACGTGGGACAAACAGGCAAACAACTAGTGGCCTGCATCCACGAACACCAGCCAGCAACTAAATGACACTAATACAGTAAGATTCATAGAAGTCCAACTGTAGCTTTGTTACATTCAATTGTCTGAATACAGGACTATTTCCCACATTCCCAGAGAGGCTGAATGAGCAGTAGCCAAAACGATTGCATGATATGTGGAATGTATTATACAGAGCAATGCAGCAAAGAAACAAATATAAGGATATGAAAAATATTAAAGAAGTAAGCCATATGCCTCAAGTCTGCTCCATCATTCAGTAAGATCATGGTTGATCTGATATTGGTCTCAACTCATTCTTACCTGTTTCCTATAACCCTTTACTCTTCAATAGTTGAATAATCTGTTTCTCTGGGCGTTATGCTCAATAACTGAAACTACACAGTTCTGAGAGAGGAACTTACTTCTCATCTCCATCTTAAATTGAGAAACTTTTCTGAAACTGTGTCTCCTGGTTCTTAATTCCCCCATGGGGGTGAATATTTTCTCAATGTCATGCCCAGACTAAATTGAAAGCACGAAGAACAGAGACAACAAACATCAGACACACACATACTGAACAACTAACACTTAAATACTGCAGCTGAATCTCAGCATGTTTTGGCGAAGTGTGAGTTGCACGCATATTTTGGGGAGATTTTCAGTGTGAAGCGCAGTGAGATTTCTCAGCACATCTCACCAAATACCCCTCATTAACTACTTACCCCACCATTGTGGTTTCCCTCATGTTCAATTCTATCTCCGTCTCACCGTACATCATTCCCAGAATGACTCCCCACTCAGGATATCTGCTGGAAGACTGGCACCTCTTGTCTGTGCCATCTCTAAAAGGTCACTGTGCACCCAGACAAGCATTGGCAATCCATTGGTGCCCCTCACTGGGAGCATCATGGCACAGCAGCCCAAAGGCCACACTGCTCGTGGCACATAGCTGGCTTGGCTGACACTCCTTCACATTTACTATGCCGTGGTCTAACCTTCGTCACTGTTTAACCACTACGCCATACAGTTTACCTGTCCTTAACTATATCCGGTGTAAAAATAGTCTCTAAGTCACCCTATACCCAGTGCCCAGTGTACACCTACAGCTTGTCGTTGTCCAGTAGGAGAACATCATACAGAATAAGCAATTTGGAAATTCTAAACATGAACTTTTAATTACACCGATCACAAATAAAACCAATAGAGGCTGTAACTTCACCCCCACAGTGCAAACTGAATGTTGGAACCATGACCAACAACTATTTTACCATCCAGACATTCCGCAGCACCCAGTTCTCATCTACTGGAATCAGGTATCAGTGAGATCTCGCTTCTCAATGCTCCTGAGCTTGGTCATGTACAAAGAGAATTTTCTCCTCTCCAGTATCCTCGGCCTCTTCCTCATATTTCCACATCCAGCAGAACGCCTCGTTGCCTGCTCCAATTGTGCAGAGTACAGAACATCAAAAACATGTGGCAAACTCTCTCTGGCCTGTACTGGAGCACCCCGACCCCAGCCCAGACAGTGCTCCTGATGTAGGAGTCATGGCAGTTGCCAGGGTAGCAGGCATATGCCTTCAGGTGGTGCTAACAGTGATGGCAGATCACCAACATGTTAATCGAATGGAACCCCTTCGTGCTGATGAATTTTGCAGTGTTGTGATACAGCCCTCTCAGTGTCATGTGTGTGCAGACATTGGCATCCAGCAGTGTTCCCAAATACAACTTTGATTCAAGTCGGAAATCAGTGCAAAGGGTGACAGAGGTGCTTTAATTCATGTTTACTGGATAGTGAAGAAGGTGTTTGGTACAAAAATAGAAGTTGCTGCAAAAGCTCAGCAAGTCTGGCAGCATCTATTGAAGAGAAAATCAGATTTAACGTTTCAGATCCACTGACCTTTCCTCAGAGCTGAGGTGTTTGGTATGCTTGCTTTACTAGTCAGTGTACTGAGTATAGGTATAAAAACAAAGTTGTTGGAAAAGCTCAGCAGGTCTGGCAGCATCTGTGAAGGAAAAAAACAGAGTTAGCGTTTCGGGTCCAGTGACCCTTCCTCTTCTCAGACCCTTCCTCTTCTCCCAGACCCAAAACGTTAACTCTGTTTTTACCTTCACAGATGCTGCCAGACCTGCTGAGCTTTTCCAACAACAGGACGTTAGTGAAGCCACTTTTGCAATACTGCATTCAGTTCTAGTCTCCCTGCTATTGGAGGGAAGTTGTGAAACTTGAAAGGGTTCAGAAAAGATTTACAAAAGGATGTTGCCAGAGTTGGAGGGTTTGAGCTATAGGGAGAGGCTGAATAAGCTGGAGCTATTTTCCCTGGAGTGTTGGAGGCTGAGGTGTGACCTTATAAAGGTTTATAAGGATTTAAAAGGGACCTAAGGGCCAACTTTTTCATGCAGAGGGTGGTGCATATACAGAATGAGCAGCCAGAGGAAGTGGTGGAGGCTGGTACAATTGCAACGTTTAAAAGGCAGCTAGACAGGTACATGAATGGGAAAGGTTTAGAGAGATATGGGCCAAATGCTGGCAAATGAGACTAGATTGATTTAGGATATCTGTACAGCAGAGAAATTGATCCTTTGGTTGCACCGAAGGGTCTATTTCTCTGCTGTACAGCTCTATGACTATGACTGTATAACAGGTAAACTCTCGAGAATGAGACACAAGTGAGAGAGGGTAAAAGGCATGGATCTAAAATCCTACCTGCAGTGAGACCAGTGACATCTTAACCAGGATAACATGAACTATGCTGTGTTTGGTGAAGCACCCTAAATTGGGAAGAAGAGAAAGGCAAGACTAATGTAGCCCCTGCTGGAAATGTGCATAAGGATGGTAAGTATAGGATGTGGTTCAGCTGTGAAATGACCCAGTTGACTTTTTGGTCTAGACTCAGAACAATGATTAGTTGGTAAACATCAGAGGAAAACCACTACCCATTTCATTGTACCATATAAAATAGCATTCCGTTCTTTTCTAATTGGTTGTACATTTGAGGATGAAGGAAAATATAATTTCATACTTTCGTATGTCTTTCTGATAGACTTTGTTTGGATTGGACATTAAAACAATACTCATTTCACCTCTTCCAGTGTATTTTATTTATTGCATGCGAAGTAGTGTTCCAGCTACCGAAGGCAACTATTTAGATGGAGGTCGGTGAGTAAACTGCAGCTGTACATTCCTGACACCATCAATATGACTCAGTTTCCCAGGCACAAAGTAGGAGTCATTCACACGGCCATCTCATGTCAAGCCAATCCACTTAGTTTGTCTTGAAATACACAAGTGGTTAGCTTAGGTATTTTCACATTGTAACAAAATGGGAAAATAATTAAGAACGAAAACCCTAATTAACATATACCTTTTTGCAAACAAATTAATATAATTTCTATACTAAAGGAATGTAAAAAACTCATTGGCAATAAAACCCTACATTGAGCAAAGTTGGCCCATGGATATGGTAGTGCTCCATTTATTGAAGCCATAGTCCCAAATGCAAACATGGTCTAAACACTGTCTGACCACTGTCAAACTCCCCAATGTGCAAGGTGTACACAGCCACTTGAACCAAGTAACCTTTGTTCAATTTAATTTTGAAATTAACTTACTAGCTTTGCAAGGGAAAGACAATTCCTCACTCACTGAGTTTATACGCTACAAGCCTTCTGCATCGCAATTCATCCACACACAACTCACACTCTACAACTTCCCCATATCCTAAACTGCTCACACTCCATTTTAGGCATCATACATAATTTTTTTTTATTTCAAAATATATTTTATTTATTTATTTATATATATATATAGTCAAAAACACAGTTTTGTTCTATACAGTAGCATTTCAAGGAAACAAACACTGAAGTTTGTCTCCATCCAAACAAACCAAAGGCATCTTTTACTTGAACCAAACTATATTTACACACATTTGAGTCACTGAGCAGGCCCCATTTAACTTCAGCAGGAAGACCTCAAATGGTGATCTTTCCCCACTGCGCCCTGGCAACAGCTGCCCTAAGCTTTAGTGTGTCCCTCAGCACATAGTCCTGGACCTTGGAATGTGCCAATCTGCAACACTGGGTCAGGGTCAACTCCTTGCTCTGGAAGACCAACAGGTTTCAGACACACCAAAGTGTGTCTTTCACTGAATTGATGCTCCTCCAGGTGCAGTCAATGTTTGTCTTGTTGTGCATCCCGGGGAACAGACCATACAGCACAGAGTATGAGAGTGAGATAGTTCAAAAATGGGTAGTGCTTTATTTTGGGATTTAAGCTAACACTGCTACCTGTTTGGCTATGAGGGTCTGCACTGTCCCTGAGGCTGTTTGTTGCTTATGTTTAGGTAAGGTGCTTTCACTCCTGATGTACTGCAATACTCTTCTCTTTACATCTGTACTTTGCAGGTTACAGTTGTCTAGTGTCGTGTCTAACAGCTCTCTCTTTGCAGCTCATTCAAAGTCTAAGAACTTCTCTCCTGCTGGTGTCAGAGGTATTTTCATCAATTACACAATCATTATTTACATATACAATATACAATACAGGACAGCACGGGAACAGGCCCTTTGGCCTTCCAAGCCTGCGCTGATTCCTATATCTCATTTGCCTCAGTGATAGCTCTATATCAGTGGTTCTGCACTCTCCAACCTAGAACTTAACTGTAATTTGCTCAGTGGGAATAGGAACCTTTAATATACAGCACTCAGCTCTGTTACCACTGTTTTCACATTTTAAGTATACTGGTTTGATAATGACTGAGGCATCTATATGCAGCAGGTGAAACAAAAGTCAGCAGTTGGTGAACGAAGAAGAAACTTTTGAAGCTAAGGGAGAAACTTTCCTTCATGGGTTTGAGACTTTCCCACTTGCCTGTCCGTCATTTGTTTCAGGCAGGCAGGTCAGACGCAGGAGGGGAAACATAATGAGCCTCCAAATTACAAATTTCTGCATTCTCTCTCTCTGCCCATTAAAAACCAAAGGGGGTTACAGATCAGAATCAAAAAATCAATTTGATTTTCCCCACCTCGTTCGTGAGCACATCTCTAACGAAAACTGTTCATTCAACACACCAATACTCTTTCTAATCAGCATGGTTCGTCTCCACCACAGCTAATGTATCCAGCAGTGAAGTCATGAGAAGACTAAATTGGACTTTATTAGTATGCAATTAATTAATTATAATTATTGAGAACTCAGAAGATATTACATGTTTCTTTAGAATTCTCTGAGTATAAGCAAAGATTCATCAGTAGAGCCATAGAGTTGTACAGCACGGAAATAGACCCTTTGGTCAAACTTGTCCATGCCGACTAGATATTCTAAATAAGTCCCATTTGCCAGCAATTGGGCCATATCCCTCTAAACCCTTCCTATTCATATACCCATCTAGATGCCTTTTCAGTGTTATAACTGTACCAGCCTCCATCACCTCCTCTGGCAGCTCATTCCGTACACGCCATCCTCTATGTGAAATGGGTGCCCGTTAGGCCCCTTTTAAATCTTCCCCCTCTCATCTTAAATCTATGCCCTCTAGTTTTGGACTCCCCTACCCTGGGGAAAAGACCTTGGCTGTTCATGCTATCCATGCCCCTCATAATTTTATAAACTTCTGTAAGGCCACCCCTTAGCCTCTGGCACTCCAGAGAAAATAGCCCCAGCCAATTCAGCCTCTCCCTATAGCTCAAACCCTTCAAATCTGGCAACATTCTCGTTAATCTTTTCTGAGCCCTTTTAATTTCCACAACATCTTTCCTACGGCAGGAAGACCAAAATTGAGCCTAGTATTCTAAAATTGGCCTAACCAATGTCCTGTATAGCCGCAACATGACCTCCCAATTCCTATACTCAATCCCCTGACCAATGAAGGCAAGCATATCAAATGCCTTCTTCACTATCCTGTCTACCTATGACTCCAATTTCAAGGAAATATGAACGTGCACTCCAAGGTCTCTTTGTTCAGCAACACTCCGCAGGACCTTACTATTAAGTAGAATTGGAGTTTGACAGCAGTATATTTTCCCTCGACCTTTCTGAACAATTTCTACGATGTACACGTTTCGGTGCAGACCTCAAAGTCATTGGCAATGTTTGCATGTTTACATGCTGAACAATGGTGCACTCAATAACAAAGTAAGCTGGTTACATCTTCTTTTCATACCTGCAAATGGGAGGCTTTTAAAAGTGTGATATCACGAGTCCAGAGACAGAATGTCCCTGTTAGGGTGAAGTGCAAAGCTGGCAGGTTTAGGGATCCCTGGCTGATGAGGGATATTGAGGGTCTGGTCAGGAAATAGAAGAAGGTATACATTGGGTTTAAGGTGTCAGGCTCAAGTCAATCTCTAGATGACGATAAGAAGTGTAGGAGCACACTCAAGAGGGAAATCAGAAGAGCAAAAAGAGGGTATGAGAGGGACCTGGCAGATAAGGTTAAAGATAATGACAAAAGGTTCTATAGCTATATTAAGACTAAAAGGGTGGCTTGGGAGAGAATGGGTCCCTTAAATATCAGCATGGTCATCTATGTGTGGAGCCACAGGAGATGGTGGAGATTTTTAATGAATATTTCTCCTCAGTGTTTACTGAGGAGAGAATCATGGATGCTAAGGAAATAAGGAAAACAAGTGAGGATGTTTTGGACTGCAGGCACCTTACCAGAGAGGAGGTGTTTGCAGCCTTAAACCACATTCAGGTGGATAAATCCCCTGGGCCTGATCAAATCCATCCTCGTTGTGGGTGACTGGGGAAGAAATTGCACCCGCCCTTGCAGAGATCTTTGCTTCATCTTTCATCACTGGCGAAGTTCCAGAAGACTGGAGAGTGGCTAATGTTCTAGTTTTAAGAAAGGTAACAAAGACAAGCCAGAGAACTACAGGCCAGTGAGCCTGACATCAGTAGTAGGCAAGTTATTGGAGAGGATACAGAGGGACAGGATCAACCAACATTTGGTTAGTCAAGGTCTGATTAGGGATAGTCAGCATGGATTTATGTGTGGGAAGTCATGTCTGGCAAATCTTTTCGAGGTTTTCGAAGAGGATGGATGAGGATAGGGCAGTGGATGTTGTCTATATGGACTTTAGTAAGGCCTGTGACAAGGTCCTGTAGGGAAGGCTAGTCATGAAAGTAAGGTCGCATGGTATCCAGGGAGAGCTAGCTAATTGGATTCAAAAATTGCTTGATGGTAGGAAGCAGTGTGATGGTTGAAGGTTGTTTCTCAGACCGGAGGCCTGTGACTGGCGGGGTGCCACAGGGGTCGGTTCTGGGACCTTCGTTATTTGTTATTTCCATAAATGATCTAGATGTGAATGTACAAGGTGTGATTTGACAGTTTATGAATGATACAAAATGAGGAAGTATTGTTGAAAGCAAAGAAGGTCATCAAAAATGACAGAGGGATCTTGATCAGATGGGGAAGTGGGCTGAGGATTTGCAAATGCAATTCAATACAGCTAAGTGTGAGGTGTTGCACTTTGGAAAGTCAAACTATGGTAGGACTTATACAGTAAATGGTAAGGCCCTGAGGAGTGTTGTGGAACAGAGGGACCTAGGAGTACAAGCATATAGTTCATTGAAAGCGGCGTCACAGGTGGACAGTGTGATGAAGAAGGCATTTAACATGCTGGCCTTCATTGGTCAAGGTATTGAGTAAAGGACATTATGTTACAGTTATATAAGTCATTGGTGAGGCTGCACTTGGAGTACTGTGTACAGTTTTGGTCACCCTGTTATAGGAAAGACGTAGTTAAACTGGAAAGTGTGCAAAGAAGGTTTACGAGGATGTTACCAGGACTAGTAAGACTGAGTTATAGGGAGAGGTTGGTCAGGATAGGACTTTGTTCCTTGGAACGTAGGAGAATGAGAGGTGACCTTATTAAGGTGTATAAAATCATGAGGGACATAGATGGGATGAATGCATATAGTCTTTTCCCCAGGAATGGGGAATTGAAAACTAGAGGGTAAAAGTTTAAGGTGAGAGGGAATAGATTTAAGAAGGACCTGAGAAGCAACTTATTCCCGCAGAGAGGGGTGCGTGTATCGAATGGGCCACCGGAGAAAGCGTTGAGGCAGGTACAATAGCGACATTTAAAAAACATTTGGATAGGTACATGGATGGAAAGGATTTAGAAGGATAGGGACCAAATTTGGGCAATTGGAACTAGCTGAGTGGGCACCATAGTCAGCATGGGCCAGTTTGGGCTGAAGGGCAAGTTTCCTTGCTGTATTACTCTATGAGTCTATGACCTGCAGTTTCAATGCTAACCAACATCGAAAGCCAGTGTCAAACCACAGACCAGAAGCGTGACAACAAACCTTTAAACCCTTTTTAAATAAGTCATAAAAGATTTTAACACTATTTATTGCAGAAGAACATTTCAGAAAATGAACAGCGACACCAAATTGGAGCAGAATTTGGAAGAGTGAATACTAAAGCAATGAAGCAAACCACACTACAAAATGACATCAAAAATATAGAAATGCATTGTCTAAATTATACTGACAGGTGGAACCATGGAAACAAGAGACATCGGTAAAGATTAAAGCACAATTGTGACGAGGTATGGAGGAACTACAAGGTTTTTCTAATTAAATTACCAAACATAGAGATTTCATTATGCAATAAATCAAAGTTGACATGGGTTAGGAGGTAAGGAATATACTGCGACTTCTGATTTCTATTAAAATTATGCCACCACTAACAATAATTTCTTCCACTGGAGCAGAAATATTGGAAAATAAATAGCTAACATTAACTAACTCTCCATTCTGTGGTTTACGAGAGAACTTTATACTAATCTGCAGAGGTTATTTACATATTGTGACCCATCAGAAATGTGAACAGCTTATATTTAAACCAAAATGAACAGATGACATACAAGCAATAAACATTCTGCAGTATTTTTACTACATTAGGAAGTTAAACTGATATTTCTGAGGGAGAATCCTCAGATTAGCTAAAACATAAGTTATTTAAAGTCCAAGATGGTCTTACAATCACATTTTAGTAATTACTGGTTTTAGAAAGGAGGCTTATGAAAGACCTTCAATATCCTGAGACTGTATCTAGTTTTTAAAAATCCTTATATTTGAAACATACATTCTTAGGATTCTAAAAACAACTGCTGCATTTTCTTCAAATAATTTGATCACACAGACAGAAGTTTTTTTTTGAAAAGCAAATGGGGGTTATAGAATATAATTGTTTAGATAAAACTGCAAAATGTTTCATTTGTAGATGACCGCCCATGTGCTTGAAAACAAAGGGTTGAATTTTCCTGTTTTGATGTGTTTTGTAGAATGAGGCCCACAGTGTCTATCCACCATATCTCAGAGCAACTTCTCTCACACAATATTCTGCTATTCTTCACCTCATTAATGATGCATCTGGGCTCTACAGTGCCCTTCAAGTGGAATCACATGGCAACATTCTGTCTAAACTGCACGGCTGCTCTGAATGTCCTTGAAGGTCGTCTGCAGTGTGAGGTAGAAGTTGCTGCCATTCACAAACTTCAGAGATCTACATGGGAAGAGAACAAAATTACAGGGAATGTAGCTCAGCTCTGCTGGGATTGTCCTACCTGGGGGTCCTTACACAGTGTTGCTTAACAATTAAAACTGAGGACGTGGCTCAGGAATGGAAGCTGACACTCAGCCTCACTGATAAGGAGCTGAAGGTACTGGTCATGGAGAGGAGGGTAGTGCCTTTTCCTGCTGACACCCACACGTGATCTCATCACCAGATTCAGCCAACAAAGTATCCCAGGCTAGTGGTATGCCCCAGATGAAAAGGAACACACAGACGTGCAGGAAGAAGTTCTGCATTCAGTAGAAAGTGTGACCAACTTCTCTTGACCACCTCAAACTCATAGGGTCACCACTCTCTGCAACTCTGTCACTGTACACTCCTCTTAAGTCTCATGGACAAAACTTTCACTATTGCATGCACCACATCCATTCAACTGCTCTCACCCATCTCATCCTCCCAAACTCCAAACCCTGCCTGCCCTCTCTACTCCCTCGTCATGCATTTGGTACCTTTGACCAGCCTTCTGCTCCTGCTCTTCCGTCCACTTCTATCATTTTCTCCATTGGTCTCCGAAATGGACAACAGCCTGGTGAGAGGGCCAAGATTGGCAGTGGGGTAGTGGGCATAGTGTATTACAGCATGAAAAGAGGCTCTTTGTCTACTTGCGTCAATGCCAATCATCAGGTACCTATCTATTCCAATCCCATTTCCCAGCACTTGCCCTAAAGCGTATCTATTTTAATCAAACTGTTCAAACTCCTTGTGACACATATCCAACACAGGCCTGCTGGCTCCAAGGCAATCAGAGGACCGCTAAAGACAATTCTCTAATCTCGCCAATTAATGACTTAGTGAAAATGTACAGGCAGGTAGATTTGTCAGAGGCACCTGGTAAGCTGGATTGAAGGACAGAGGAGTCCACCAACATTATTGCTACTGTGCTGGCTCAAACATGCATGCATCTGGCTGTCTCCAAAGACAAGATGGAGATCACCAAGGATAGCCAGGTCCTGTACACTAAGTCTCTGCTGGTTATGTGAACAAACCTACACTCCATCACTCTAACCATTGGTGCTCAGCATGAGCAAGAGGGAGGACAAGGGACCTTGACTTTACTCCAGAAGACACGTCCTCTGAACTAGACCCACGCTGCAATCTGACCCACACACATCATCCCACACATACACCCAGTTTATGAGTGACAACACAGATTGTCCCGATTTCTGGAAGGGAAGGTTCATTCCATGTATGAGCTCCTCAAGGGAGCACAGTGACATTCAAGGCTGTGAATTGTATAATACATAGCTCATATCTCCACTTGTCCACATAGTGCAAAGGCCTGCTGACTAAGATTGCACAAAGCACTGCTTCTCACATGTTCAATCCTGTCCTACAGGATACTCAAGCATTTGACAGTAACCTAGCAGTCTACACACATTTGAAACACTGAAGACTAACTGATAATGGAAGCTACCTCAACCTACTGCCCATCATGAGAGACTTTAGTGCACAACACTCCGATATCCTCTGATAACTGAGGCCTTAACTGCTACCTCAACTTTGCACAAGGCAGTGCTAGCTCACAATCTCATGAACTATTGCTTTCTCCCTAATGCTCAGTGGAACATGTATTATCTAAATACTTG
Source organism: Rhincodon typus (assembly GCF_021869965.1). Classification (NCBI taxonomy): domain Eukaryota; kingdom Metazoa; phylum Chordata; class Chondrichthyes; order Orectolobiformes; family Rhincodontidae; genus Rhincodon; species Rhincodon typus. Next base: position 43,029,227 of record NC_063339.1, read on the forward strand.
AAAGTAGGAGCACTGGAAGTTATGAAATGTAGAATCAGAGGGATAATGTAACATTTATTCAGCAACAGAAAAGAAGTAAGACAGCAACAATAACAAATCCCAGAGATCCTTTGCATTGAGCTGGGGCTATTTGCTGCGTAATCAACAGAAGGTTAATAAAATCAAGGAAGTCCAAACCAAGCTCATTAATCATGAGAACAGATTTCTCTGGTCACTCAGGTTCAACAATGCAATGCCCTGTCATGCTCTCTTGGATGATCCTTCCAGACAATGCCCCGATCCTCATCCACATTTGTGTTGTCACAACATTGCTGTTGATCCCCAATTTCTTTTTGTATTGAGGGCATTCCCTCTTTTCTTGGTTCCAGTTGTGAATAGTGCAGGATGCCTTTTCTACTAGGATACACTGTAAGGCCCCACCAGAACAGTTGAGGCATTGAAACCTCATCTTAAGGAGACATATGCTCTATTCCACTATAGACTGGTGGAAACATTAGCAGTGTTCTTTCTTCATTCTTTATCAGTCTGAGGGTTTCATAAAGCTGTCATGGGCCATATCCGGAGGGGATTGCTCTTGTCTCTCAGCAACCATTCCTGTATGGCAAGGATCTGTGAAGGAGGCAGGAGCTTCCAGAATGTACACATCATGTCAGGTCCCAGGATACCTGGCAGAGACCTTCAACTTTGATGGTCATAGATTGTTTGAACCTTGATGGAATAATAGAAATCATGGTTTCTGATTGTGAACTCTACATGTTGGTGACAGGATGCAGACAATAGCACTTTGCATCTGTGGTAGCCACCAATGGTGGAGAACTCAGCACCCAAGCTGTTTGACTCTCGTCATGAGGGAAGGATGTGAAGACCTCTGATCTGGGGAAGATGGCATCAGCAACATCTCAGTGCATATGTGGACTGAGGATTGGGAGATGCCACACAGGTCCCCACTGGGTCCTTGAAATGTTCAGGGCAGCTGTGATCCTGATGGCTGCTGCAATGGAATAACCACAAGTCCTGTTCCAGTAGATGAGAGAGTTCGACGATAACGGCCCAGGACATCCTAATCTGTACCCGCATAGATTTTCCGAGAGCTGTAGAAAATGGCAGCGAGATCTGGAGCTGCAGGGTCACATCATTCTCTTTGGGAAATGTCCTTAGGGATTGTCACCTGCTATGTCTCTGCCTGGGATGAGAGTTACTGGATGCTGCTGTTCTTGCTGAGCTTATAAACAATATTGTAATTGCTCGCTCTTTCCATGTTGTTGTTGCATTTGAAGGAAGAGCACAAGGACTTCAGCCACAACATTGCCCATGTCAGGTACATGAGTAGATAATCTGTGGGGAATGTTAGAAAGAGGGCACCATTTCCTTCTTGGTACTCAAGAGCCTTCACACCAATCACATGAGTTCATAGTTCCTTGAAAGCGGAGTCCCAGGTAGATAGGATAGTGAAGAAAGCATTTGGTATGCTTGCCTTTATTGGTCAGTGCATTGAGTATAGGAGTTGGGAGGTCATGTTGCAACTATACAGGACATTGGTTAGGCCCCTTTCGGAATACTGCTTGCAATTCTGGTCTCCCTACTATAGGAAGGATGTTGCGAAACTTGAAAGGGTTCAGAAAAAATTTACAAGGCTGTTGTCAGGGTTGGTGGGTTTGAACTATAGGAAGAGACTCAATACGCTGAGGCTATTTTCCCTGGAGTGTCGAAGGCTGAGAGGTGACCTTATAAAATCATGAGGGGCATGGATAGGGTGAATAGTTAAGGTCTTTTCCCTGGGGTGGGGCAGTCCAAAACTAGAGGACATAGGTTTAAGGTGAGAGAAGAAAGATTTAAAAGTGACCTAAGGGGTAACCTTTTCACACAGAAGGTAGTGGTGCGTGTATGGAGTGAGCTGCCAGAGGAAGTGGTGGAGATTGGTACAATAACAACATTCAAAGGCATCTGGATGCGTATATGAATAGGAAGGGTTTAGAGGGATATGGCCCAAATGGGACTAGATTGATTTAGGATATCAGGTCAGCATGAACGAGTTGGACTGAAGGGTCTATTTCCGTGCTGTAAAACTCTATGTCTCTATGACAATAAAGCCTCATGCTATGCCCTCACACAGTGTGGCATGAAGGTTTTGCAAGAAGGTCATTGTCATACCTCAGTAAGGAGCTCTGGAAGTATAGAACCTTACCTAAATGTACTTCACACAGCCAAAGTTTCCATGTTACACTGGGAGTAACATTCTGCTGGTAAGCCATTATCACAGATCCCCAACCACAAAGGAAATGTACCTTTGCACAGCACAGACAATGTCCTTGCAGATTTTTTAATACACTCAGGAGATGTTGGTGTGACTGGCTGGACCTGTATTTATTGCCCATCCCTGGTTACCTTGGAGAATGGGCAAGTTACAATTTACAGCTTACTGTGTGAATGTGGCAAATGTGCAGCTTTTTCTTCCAGTGATAGCTATAGAAACTGTTTCAGAAATACCAAGTCCAGGTGATTCTTTTCAAGTTCGCTTGTCTGTTTATATTTGGTTAGCTAACTTGGCAAGGAGACAATTAATGTGAACTATGTAATGGTCATGATTGCTTGAGGCCATAAGCTATAACGTGCATTCTTGGACAATGAACAATTTGCCATGAAGTGCAATTTGATGCCAGATAGTTTGATTTTACTGAATTAGTAGAAGCATGATTCATGCCATTGCCTCAAGCAAGGGCTACAAATTCATACGTTTTCACTCTCCACCCTGAAGAAATAAGCAGTAACTTAGTCCACCCATTCAGCAGGCAAAGGGAACCATTTTGTTTCATTATTGTGCCATTGACTTTGCATAGAAGATGGCAAGATTTCATCTTTGTGTTCCTGTGACTGACTTGCAGCTCTATCTGAAGAATAGGATAATCCTCCCCATTCTTTCATGTGTCCTTTTGTGTTGCTCTGTCCTGAATGACCTTTCGGCTTCTCCCTCTGTTTCTGCTCAACCCCTTTATATAATCATTATTGCCCCTACAGAGCACAAGGAATTTGAATATTGTCATGTCCTTGTTGACCCATAATCCTCCCAATGTCAATGCCAGAGTGACAATGGCCTGTGAAGATTCACCCTCCTTGAACTCCACTATCTCAAACTTTGTTGAATGGGATCCCAACTTTCTATCACAAATTGTGCCCCGTCACTGTCACCATTTCCTCAGCAAACCAGACCAGTGAAATCTATCCCCAGCCTTGAGTTACTCACTTTGCCCAGGACTCCATGGATATTCCCTGATAAGCCCTCTGACCATTAGTGAGAAAACCCCCAGGAGAGACTATGGGCCATTCCCCAGACTGATAGCAGCACTGCTCCAACTGAGCATGGCTCAGCACCCAGAATGACCTAGCTGTAATCCCTGGACTGGATACACTTGACCTGCAGGACCAACCATTGCCAAATCTCTGGATGGGTCTCGAGGACCAACTGTTTGAATGATCATGGCCAATTACATGCACTAGGATTGGAATCCCATGACTGACTATATTGGCACCCCGTGACTGACCATAGTCCCACTACCCTGCTAAAGACCTCTGCTCAACTTTGGCTTTCAGACATGGCCATTTAGTTGAAGAATATGCAATGTGTTTGTTGTGCAAGTTGCTGGCACATGCTGGAAGTGTGATACTGACATAGCACAGTGCCACACAGCAACAGCAGTTCGTTCTCCCCACTGTAACAAGCTGTCTACCTCCGTCTCTCCGTTAAAAGGTAATACAGGCCACAGAGTCTTTCAGCCATCAAGTAAGCACGAATGTGTTTGTGCTGAGAAATTAAGCTAAGAGCCATATGATGCCCTTGTGCACAATGTGATCTGGCAGAAGGATGCAAGGCATAGGTGTCCCTGAGCTCCGAGGTCATATTGGTGGGTTGAAGTAGTGTATCCGAAAACTGGCATGATGTGGTGAAGCTAGTGGTCTTCCAATGCCAACTTACACGTACAAAGGGTGGAGGACGACGAATGAATGCCAAGATGAGAAATCGACAAGTTAGGAATTTGAGTCACCTGGCTTCTAGGAAAGGGAGAGGAAAATCAGAAGTGTGTATAAATTAGATGAGTAAGGGATTTAATGAGATGCAAATACACGGAAATAAAGATAGTCACCACTCAAGAGCGAGATATTGAAGTCAATGGTTTAAAGGAGATGGCGAGGAAGAAAAGTGTTTCTCAACATTGAGATTCCAATTTTTTCATTTCCACTGTATTTTTCCAACTTTCTCATCATTACCAGGAAGGTAAAGTTCTTAAAAGTGCTAAATAACTAAATGGAGAAAATGTAAAAATGTCAATTAAATGAAAATGAAATCAGCAAAAAAGGGAAACTCTACATACTGTCCACCAGCAGGAAAATTCCTCAAAGTTTTGACGGACAAAAGCTGAATACGTATTTTCATCCAGAAAAATATACAAATTGAAGCTGCTTAGCTGCCATGTCACAAAATGGACTGCAAACCAAACTTCATTTTGCAATCAGAAACAAAAACAGAAGTTGCTAGAAAAGCTCAGCAGGTCTGGCAGCATCTGTGAAGAATAAATCAGAGTTAATGTTTTGGGTCTGGTGACCCTTCCTCAGAACTTACAGTTTTTATTCATTTTGCAATGTTCTTCTATGGTGCAGCAAATAATATTTCTGAACCGCTGGCGTACACTCATTTGAATTAGGAGCCAAAAATGGAACACAATCACTCTCACTGAACTGAACCAAGTAGTTTAGGACTTTGGCAAGAATTAATGTTGTTGCTAATGTGTTGACAGGTAGAGAGCTGAAACAGTGTAGCCAAGCACCCAGAGGGAATCTGCTAAACCTATTATGTCTGCAAAAATATTGGAAGATTGCAGCGTGGACAAATTATTTTATTTCTTTGTTGCCGTATACTAATTAATATTATAAACACAAATCTGCCAGCAAACTGACTACCTTGTAGTATTTGGCTCTGTTCTCTGGACAAGACTCAACAGTGATTAAACCTGCTTCCTTGCCTGTTTCATGTAGTTAATACAGCCTACTTTACTAAAAAAAAATGACTGGATCAGCAATTACATCAATCATTAAAATAGTATACAAGATTTGATAAATTGTTGCATGTTTCAAGTGTATATTTAGCACATTTAGTTATGAAATGAATTATCTTCAACTATAATATGTCCCAAAAAAGGTCACAGATCATATATACAAGAGCAATTTTATGACCAGATCCCTAGAAAAGGTTCCCCAAGTTATCACACTTTCAGATGGCGATCACAAATTTTCAGATTCCCGTGTGAGGATTTTTGAACCGGCTCCCCTCTTTCATTTACCCATCCCCTCAGTTGGTCACAACAAGATTAATTTACAAAGGGTCTCTTCCCTTGTGATACCTTTCTCCAATAACAAACAAATTTATGTTTATAATAGGAGGAAATTTAACCAGGCTCAAGTTAACAAAACAATGAGTTTATTAGTTATTAAATATGACTGAAAATAATAGTGCAATACATACAGGCATTAGGAATGAGATGTGAGTTCAAAGAAAGATAAAAGTTAAAACCATATGTGGATCGGTTTCTATGAATTATTCATGAAAAGTAGATAGTGGAACATTGATAGTTGAACAGTTGATTTCAGCATTTATGGCTTGGCATGTTAGTTGCAATCTTTTTGTCCTGCTTCCTTTTGAGGGGCTTGTTGGCTAGCTGGCTTCTAGCACTCAGAACACCAGAGCAAGAGAGACATTTACTTACAACACAGGGATGACTGTCCATCTCCTCTCCACCTATCTGCTCTTTTATCCATCTTCCATCCGCCTCCCTGTCTCTCTCTATTTGTTTCAGAACCCTCTTCTCCTCCCCCATTTCTGAAGAAGGGTCCAGACCCGAAACATCAGCTCTCCTGCTCCTCTGATGCTGCTTGGCCTGCTGTGTTCATCCGGCTCTACACCTTGTTATCTCGATGACTAGTGGGTGTTTTTGTTTCACTATGACTTTCACAGCACACGAGCCCTCAAACCCAATTGTGTGCACAAGTACATCAACCCACTGACACATGTGAGCACTTCAGGCACTAACACACCTTTCATCTGCACACAGAGCAAAATTGAATTGGCATTTAGCTCCTGTTCTTAGTCAATACAGTGTGGAGTTGAAGGAACACAGCAAATCAGGCTGCATCAGAGGAGCAGGAAAGTCAATGCTTCGGGTTTACAGCCTTCATCAGGACTGATGAAGGCTGTAGAACCCAAAACATCAACTTTCCTGCTCCTCTGATGCTGCCTGATTTCCTGTGTTCCTCCAGCTCCACACTGTATTGACTCTGACTCCAGCATCTGCAGTTCTTGCTATTTCCAAGCTCCTGTTCTTATGTAGCCTTGAAAGGAGAAGACCCAAAACATGTCTCACACTGAGACTGTGTCTTTTTGTGTGACATTTCACAGTCTGAGATAACCTCGAGGATATTGCAGTTCAGTTTGCAATTCCATTCTCCCCTTTTCAGTCCAGCCCTTTGAAGATTCCTTGACACCTTGTCAGGTATGATTTTCAGGATATCTCTCTCCAGACAGCCACTTTATTAAAATTGCAGCCATACTTTGGCTGCATGTCCCAGTTCTAAAAGAAACAACATGTAATTAATGTTCAATATGTCCATATGTGATCTGTAGTCATGACAGTAATGTATGTGAAATAGATCAGTGAAGTGGAGGTGTAACATGTTAGCTGTCCTACAAAAATAGATCAATAGCACCAGCCCTAGACAGTAATGTAAGACTATTCTTAGCAAAGCTTATTCAATAGGTAGTTGCTATTGATACAAGATTGGTAATTGCAATGACACAGGAGGAGGAATGGGAGAAAGATGTTTTGAATAAAGAAGTGCATTCATATATTGTTAAACTTTTGTCAGAAAATAATTATTTCAAACTCATATAGTTGTGCTAAAATGACTTTTGAAAAATATCCATAAATTTTGAGCATTAAATGCTATATGTAGAAAGGAAAATAATAGAATTTGGAGGTGTAGACAGAGACATGTCTAAGTTCACTGTTTTCTTTCCAGTACCAGGTTTGGTGCATTGCATTACTCAATCCTCAAAAAATACTTCCACAGAATTAGAAAAAAAAGGACTAAAACATTGTTTGCAGGTTTTTGTTTTATTATTGTCATAAACATGGAAACAATCATCAGATAGTAAAGTCACTGCTCCTCTGCAAAATATTCACATTACCAAAACTACTCAAAGATATAGTAGAAATGGACATAACTTTCTCAGTCATTGGAATTGATGTCAATTCTTATGACAACGAGAAACAGAACTCCTGCAGAGATGATCATTTAGAAATTTTTGTGGCTTGGGAAACTAAAGTCGTTAGTTGACCTAACTTCAGCCAAAAGGAAAATTGTTTCCTCCTGTATTACACAAGTATCTTTGAGCGATAACAACATTGTAAGTCAGAATCCGCAGAATGAGTTCAACAAATGCAAAAAAAGAGTCTGCACAAATATGTAGAAATTCAGATTAATTCCTAGAACAAAACAACCAAAGAATTGCAGATGCTGGAAATTAGTAACACTCAAACAGAAATTGCTGGAAAAGCTCAGCAGGTCTGGCAGCCTCTGTGGAGAGAAATCAGAGTTAACGTTTCGGGACCAGTGACCCTTCTTCAGAACTGAGCGGGGTCACCGGACCCAAAGTGTTAACTCTGCTTTCTCTCCACAGATACTGCCAGACTTGCTGGGTTCCTCCAGCAGTTCCAATTGTGTAAATTCCTAGAATCTTTGCCGTAACCAGTCTAGAATCTGAACCTAAGACTGTGACAATGTCAAACTGAGAATAGATATAGGCAGAAAAAAATCAATTATATTCACAAATGTCCCAAAGTAAGAAGTTCAAGGAAAAGATGTTCAATTTGCAGAGCTAGCATTCTTTTTAAACCAGTTATTGACCCTAATTAATTTGATAGCACAAGCTTTACTATCAGCAGTTCAATTACTAGAAACCAGATGGAATTATTTGGCAAATTCAACATATGACTTTGACAAAAATGCAATGTAACCATTTTGCTCCAATTCAATACTTTGTACAGCCACAACTAAAATGCTATATATTAGCAAACAGCTGCATTTTCCAGCTGTATTCAAATTAAGGGACGCACAGCATACACTGTATAGCAACATCACTTGGAATGTACAAGATTTAAATATTAAGTGTATAGGAAGAGTATGAAGGGGACAGGACAGAAATACAAGAAACTCTTTCACACTCAAGAATATTTTATTTTCATGATCTGATCAACATTTCATGCCAAAGAAGTAGGAGAGAAACTCCCTAAAACTTTGATAAAATGAAGAACAATAAATGCCGGAGATCTGAAACAAAAACAGAAACTGCTGGAAAAACCCAGCAGCTCTGGCATCATCTGTGAGAAGAAAGCAGACTGCAATGAAAAGTCACCGCTGAGTTTCTCCAGCAATTTCTGTTTTAGTCTTAAAAACTTTGCTAGCAACAAAAGTCTAAAATGTTATTTTTATCTTTGCAAGCGTTTTGTATCTCATTAATTAGCTCCTAATATATTGCTAAGACAGTTTTCAACTACCACATGCAGGAAGAGTCAAAGCACTCATTTGATGAGTCTGTTGAAGTGATATGGCAGTGGTGAGGACAAATTACATCAAAAACCTCAGTAGGGTGGACAGTGGCAAAGGATGGTTCAGAATGCCTATAATCATCTGTGGCAATACCAGACATTTTATTTAAATAAATGGTACTAGACAGAACCGCACGAAAACTTTATATTGCATATGTAAAGGTTTTATCGCGTTGAGAACTGATTGCAGTGATGTTGATTGTTGGTTGCTGGCATTCAGAAGAGACATAGAAAAATTCACTGCAGACTATTTGTCTATTCTGAAATGCTAAGTAGTGAAAAAAAGCAGATACTAAAGTATAATTTCTGTCATTGTTAGAAATTCAGAGACATCTCACCTGATGCACTTAGGCCCTGATGCATACACTGTTGGCGGTGTCAACATGAAGTATTAGATTGGTCCAAAGGGAGCCAAGCAACAAACTAAGTTCTTAGCTAAACTGTTACTAAACATGGATCAAAATGCATTCTCAATTTCAGCAGAGCATTTAATTTACACGTGGCTAACATACAGACTTCATCTGTTCTATGATTCAGTACAGACACTAGCAAAGGAAACGGGAAGTGAATGTTTACTTGCTCTTTCCAAACACAGGGAAGAAGGAAAACTCCCAATGCCGGCTGATTTCCATGAAGAACAGAATTTGCAAATAGTTATGAAGCAGCATTAATCACATATACTGTTCACAGGCCATTGAGTCAGAAACTTCCTTTTGGTGTAGATCTCAATCAGAAAGGTACTTCAAAGCTACAATAATTAAGATTCACTGCAGCTGGCCTTTAAAAAGGGGAAAAAAAGACAAGCAAGAGGTATTATCTTGATCAAGTCCATTAAACAGTTTATCTTCACTCTAGTAAGACAGTTCCTGAAGAACATTATAGATAAAAAGTTTTATCTTTTGTAGATCATTTTCCTGCAGCCCACACAGGGAAAACCTATGGATAAAGAGGTTAATAGCTTTTTATAGATGGTGAATATTAAACCTTGAAAACATAGATCTTTACTGTTTCGTAAAATATTTGTACTTGGGATAGAGTCACTCCCACTTGTCTTGGAATTATTTTCTTATGCCAGCCGGGCATTTTATAAGTGGAAAATTGTTTAGTTACCTTTGAAATTTGACAAATTGTGTTAAAAAGATGAAACAATGATCTCGCTGTTATTTATGACAATGAAAGCTGGTAACTTTTTCAGAATCAGAAACAAAAAAAGGGTGTTTTTCAGTATTTGTAAGTGTGGAGTTTAAAACTAAATAAAAGCCAAGAATAAATGTGCACTATTGAGTTCTTTACTTCTAACTCGAAAATCCAATAATAGTTCATTGTATCTTGCATTGACACATTTCACAAAGTCTAACCAGCATTGCAATTCTGGATGAAAAGAATAGAGCGGTTGAAAAAGTGACCTTCGTTTTTTAGTGCAAATCACTATTTTGGTAGGAATTTTTCCATTGGAGATGTGAATCAGGATTAATCTTGAAGTCAATCCCTCCTGGAAGGGCCGGTATGTGGGACCTTCATTTGTTGAAGAGTGGGGCAGCCTTAAGCCAGCAGAGGTAGGCTCATCTCAATAGGGTCTCAACAATAGGCCAGCCTCAGCGTCTTTGTCCTAGGAATGTGATCAGACCCCAAGGAGAGAGGATGCCTTTTGTGGTTCATTGGATTTTGTAAAGCTGCAAAAATCTGCCAGGTTTTAGACCACAAGAGAATGGTATTCCTTCCCATTTGAAACTCAGCAAATGGTACTTTGGAAGTGGTGTCTGAAGGTGGAAATGGAGAATGCCCTTGCACTTATTATTTATTTGCTGACCAAACAGTTTCTGTCCTTGTAATGACTGGCCGGTATGAAGGTAGCCTCAGTACTCTCCGAACACACACAGGCTTTTGAGTCCTAACTCTGCTGCCTTAGAGAACCACTGCTGGCCCAACTGGCTTTTGTGTTTCCTCAAAATAGCTGCTATCTGTCATGTGCAAATACAGTACGTCAAAACAAAGTGATACAACAGAGCACAGCAGCTGACCTCAGGGCTACTTCCCACATTCAGCTCTCAGGTTTATTGCCTCTCTCAGTATTAGTCATGTCATTCTGACTTCAGGGAAGGACAATCACTGAACAATGCCTGAGCACTTTTAAGATACACACCAGTACAATACAAATGTGCCTCTATGGGAGCTCTGGGTCCGAAGACAATTATTGTGCATATGAGCCCATGTCACACTGACATTTAAACACCAAATCTACTTGAGGCGAACCCATCATTAGTATTCAATCTACAATTTCTTGATCTCATGAAATCATATCTTGGTAGTGATACATCCCAGGCTAAGTTGAGCCATTTTCATCTACTCCAGGGTCAGGATGTTGCAGCAGTCCAGTAGCTAGCAGTGCCAGGGTTCGTCAGCACCAAGATTCTGTGAACAGCACCTTGACTTCCTGGCCCTAATATCTAATGGAGGCACCATCACTGCAGCAGTGGTCCACCATTACCTCATCAGTTAGAGTTGGACAATAAACATTGGCCTAGTGAGTGATGGCACATGCAATGAATGAGCAATTAACAAAAGGAATTTTCTTGGTCTCATGCTGCAAAAAGAAATTACAGAGACTGAAGAGGTAAGGAAAACATTAACTTTATTTATGAAACATTTGTAGATTCACCTTACCACGACAGAGCAACATCAAGCAACGATGCTTCACCCGGTATGACACTGTCTACAATGTCCCATTAGCATATCACGCAGTCAGACTTCTTGTATTGCAGGATCTTGTATAGCTGGCGATATTAATGAGAGAGCGAACACAAAAGAAAATGAGCAGGAAAAAGCAAGCAAGGCTTTGCTTTAAATCAATACATAGCTGCAAAAAGTGTTGACACATCCAGTTCTTGATGCCATATAGACTGTTAAAAATTGAAGTAACAACTTTTGTACTAAAGATGGTTTTAATCAACATACCTGTGGAAGCTGGCTTCATGATTTTCGATGATTTTGTCAAGAGGATAGCATTCAAAATAAAGAAGTGAACCAAAGTTGCCGTGACTCTTACACCATAAGGTCAATGCAAATTCAGATGGAGAAGAGACTATTGGAGCACATAGTGTCTATAGACACAAGTAAAACTAGGAAGAGAGCAATCCCACTCAGACGGGAACTGCAGCAGAGAGTCATGTCACCATGTCATTAATTATTCAATTCTTCTCCAAAGTGGGTGAGGAGGGTCTTGGAAAAAAGAATGGTAGTTACACGACAGCAGAACTTTCTTTTAACTATCTTAGAATGCAATGATTTGTAAATGCAGTAGATGTAGTGAGGACAGAAAGCAATGGATAGTATTAAGGTGATGCTATTAAAGCAGATGTGGAAGTCCAAAGGAATGAGACAGATTAATGATACTAGCAAACATAACGGTTGAGGGAGAGTACACTGGATGATTGGTACCAGCAGGGATAAGAGGGAGCAGATAGTGGCTTTGTGGATAGACTGAGGGGGCTGAATGGGAATTAAAGGAGTAACATCATTGAATAGGGATAGGTGAAGTCTGATTGAACAAACAGTAGAAGGAAGAAACAGGAGCATTAATGCTGACAGCTTCGACAAGAGTAAAAGGATTTCAGCAGATATTACAACATATGTAAATCAATAACACTAGTGAAATAGGAGCCTTCAAAACTAATGAAAGAACTGTACCGTTCATGGACAGTGAGTGATATATTTTCTGACTCCATTGAACAGAGATTTAAAACGTAATATCTCTGAACTTTGGGATATTTTGAAAATGAGATGCTTCTGCTAATAAACCAAAGACATCAGAAACAATTAAAGTCAGCTACAAAGTTCAGCATTTCCTTCTCCCCTCCTTGGTCTATCAACAGGTGTCTTTCTGAAAATTGAAAACCTCATGTGAATTTTTTGTTTCCCATAACGTAATGGGAGGCCAACAACTCTGGAACTAGTCCATTTACCTCACATCGTAACCACAGCAGAGGCAAGCTGCTGCTGAATGTTTAGATTTGCATGAGTCGGCCACGTCCCTGTGTGTGTATCACTGAGGAAAAGGTTTGTGATGTGTGCCAGGACTTACTGCAAGATCAAAGCTTGGAGCGGCTCATAATGAAACAAGATGGTAAAACCCAAAGAATAAAAGGAAACAAAGGAAATGTTTAGGAGATAAGGATCTGTCTCTGAAATGACATTCATCCAGACCATATCCGGTGCAGAAGTTAAATCTGAAGTTCATAGACAATAATTCAAAGAGATCAGATTCAAAGCTTTGTTGATCTTCATCTCACCGCTATCCTGCTGTTGTTGCCACCATCTTGCATATATAGCAGTTATAAATTATGTCCAATAGATATGTATTAGAGTAAGAGTCAACAGAAGCATTCTAACCACATTTAATTTTGAACAAAACAATGTAAGAATTGAAACAAAGATTTTTTTTGAACAGCAGGATGCAGTATCTAATTAAATAAGCAAAGTCAGAGTAAGAAGACATAATTAAACACTTAAACCGCAGGAGTATAATTGCCAATCTGTATCAGCCTACGTGGTGTGTTCCATCGAGTTTGAGTATATTAGGAAAGAAATCCATACAAATCATAAAAATCAAGCTGGTGATGATTTGATAATTCAAACCACACGTTTCCAAAATGTTTGTGTGGATAGCAACACATATGTTGTGTGAAATTCAGCCAGCTTCAGAATAATGAAAACCAGGTTAACAAGTCACAGCACCAATTTATGTCCCATTTAAAAAAATCTCATAGAATCTCTGTAAAAATGGAATCACTTCCTGTGCAAAGTAGTTTTATGAGTGTTGGAGCAAGATCATGTCGAATGACAGGAACTAAATCATCTCCCTAAATTATGGGAGTATTATAATGTAGTTTATTACAAATGTAATGCAAAGCTTTTGGAGTCAATAAGTGGACAAATTATCAGAAGATGAACTGTTAGATGAAGACAGATAATTTAATAGCTTTATTAATTTTGTCAAAAAGCATGTTATTTTGGCAAGTATGAAGTTCTGACCAAATTGTAAATGTGCATTGCACAAAAAAAACATTAACTTTCCACCTGCTGGGTGTCAGAAACAACAAAATACAAGGCACACAAAATTTGGGACACAAAATTTGGGTGTGTAGCATGTATTTTTTCAGCATTACAATTGCCTCCAAAAGGGTGTCTGCAATACATGGGCATACTTCTGATGCAGGCCACTTTGGTAAGGACATTAGCACACACATAGAAAATGTACACTGGAATTATGCAGAATATGATGTCAATCAGCACACGCACCAACAGTGAAATAACAGTGTGGCCATTTTGGAGCTCAACACTTCAGTTAATGCTGCCTCTTAAATGTCCAGCAGCAGAATATACCCTATCCCTCACCAGCATGATTTAAAGTGACCATCAGCTGCTATTTGGGTTAGTTCCGGTTTTATTTTTATTGGCGCCTGTAGATGAATGTGGTTCATTCCAGGTGTAAAAGTCTGCAGGAAAAAATAAATCATGTGTTGAAGGACTTAACCTGTCCTCACTTCAGGGGTTCTACATGGATCACATGCTTCAGGTCATGGGTGATGTTGTTTATCTCCCTCAGTCCCTGACCTTAACCCTCGCACATAACAGGAAAAATGATCTGCCTCTTCGTAGGATACGTGAAACAGTCCTTTCTCTGCTGTTACACCGGCACCATCCCTCACCTCGTCCCCCTTTGCATTGATGAGTGTATCAGCGCTGCCTCATGCTCCCCACAGATCATCAACTTTTACTAACATCTTTCACCCCCCAACTTCAAATTTACCTCCCTCCCCTTCCTGGACCTCTTTGTCTCCATCTCTGGTGACCGTCTCGAAACCGATATCTATTTCGAACCCACCGACTCCCATAGCTACCTAGACTACACCTTCTCTCACCCACCCTCCTGCAAGAATGCGAACCCCTACTCCCAATTCCTCTGCTCCCAAGATGGAGCGTTCCACTCCCGGACATTCCAGATGTTCTCCTATTTCAAGGACCGCAACTTACCCCCTCCGGTGATCAAAAATGCCCTCAACCACATCTCTTGCGCTTCCCGCACTTCTGACCTCAAATCTCCTCCCCCCCAATAAAAATAAAGACAGAATCCCCCTGGTCCTCACATACCACCCACCAACCTTCGCATCCAGTGCATCATTTTCCACCACTTCTGCACCCACAATGCAACCCCACTATCAAAGAGATATTTCCCTGCCCACCGCTACTTGCTTTTCGTAGGGACGACTCCTTCGTCCATTCCACACTCCCCACTAACCCCACCACCCCTGGCATCTTCCCCTGCAAACGCAGGAAGTGCTACACCTGCCGCTACACCTGCCCCCTCACCTCCATCCGAGGCCCAAAGCAAACTTCCTATATCGGACAGGTATTCACCTGTACATCCTCCAACATGGTCTACTGTATCTGTTGCTCCCGATGTGGCCTCCTCTACATCGGTGAGACCAAGCGCAGACTCGGGGATCGTTTCAGGGAGCATCTGCACTCTCTACGTGATAATTGACAACAACTTCCAATCGCTAACCATTGTAACTCCCCCTCCCATTCCTTTGATGACATGTCCATCCTGGGCCACCTCCAGTGCCTCAATGATGCCACCTGCAAACTGGAGGAGCAACACCTCATATTCTGCCTCGGGAGCATACAGCCCGAAGGCATAAAAATGGAATTCACCTGTTTTAACATCTCCCCATTTCCCCACCCCCAGCTTCATCCCATGTCCAGCCCTCCCTCTCATCCTGGCCTCCTTGACCTGACACAACCTGTCCATCTTCTTCCCCACTTATCCCCCCTACCCTTTCCACCGACCAGTCCCCACTACCCCCTACCTGCATCCATCTATCACCATCCCACCTACCTTTCCCCAGCCCCACCCCTCCTACCTCTATTTATTTCCCAGCTCCCTTCCACCTCCCCAGTTTTGAAGAAGGATCCCAACCCGAAACGTCGACTCTCCTGCCCCTCTGATGCTGCCCAGCCTGCTGTGTTCCTCCAGCTCCACACTGTGTTGACTCTGACTCCAGCATCTGCGGTTCTTGCTATCTCGGAGGTGATAGAGGGTAGGAAAACCTGTTGGATGAAGAAAGAAGATGAGAAGAGCTGTCAGCATGAGGTGACATTTATCCAGCAGTAGTCAGTGAGTAACTCATCAATGTAAAGCTCAGCAAGGAACGCTGGATCAGATGTCTCTGCTTTACAAAGCATGACTTCATTGAAATCTGTCACCTGCTGCAGACAATTTAATTCTGTAGGCAGGGCCAGGAATAGGGTGTCCAGAGGAAGTGACATCATCACAAACATTTCTGCATCTGGCTTCTTTGAGGCTGGAGCAAGTGACAGTTGAAAAATTTCCTAGCTTGTTATCCATTGTTGCAGAATGTTATGGAGCCTGGGTATTAACATCAAATGCATTATATCTCTTGTGCAACATACAGAAGCAAACAGAGGAAGGTTTCTGGCTTTCCCATGCTGTTGGCTGCCATTGGCCACATGTACATTGACGTGTGATGGCCGCAAATCAATTTCGAGCTGTACCTCTGGAGCTTGTTTGCATGATTCCACAGATTAATGCCTGGTTTCCTGCAGCAACCCCTTTACTGTCTATTCAAACTACTGTCTGTTCAGCAACCCAAAGGGGGAGCTACTGGTAATAAGAGCTAGTTGCTGACCATATAATTCAGGATTCTAGTGTCTAACCAATATAAATGTGGGCAGCATGTGGAGCACTATATCATTCAACAGAGCGGGTGTTAAGATTATTTAAGATCTGCTAGATCCTGCACAAGCTCGGAATAGTCTTTTCCCTGCTGTCTGTGGAGTAACTGAGGGGTTCGGTGGAGGAGGTGTATTGGCTGAGAAGAGACGAGGTGGGTGATAAGGAAGGAAGTGAGCAGCCAACATATTCTTTTGTGGCTAGATTCTGATTGACTCTGGCACCAGTGAACAAAACCGCAATTCCCCGCTGACTGATCTCACCTTACCTTCTCTCTGTTACAGATTAACAGAGCATCCACTTTGCCACCATGCTGTAAGAAAACACAAAATAAACATTCCAAACAAAATTTAGAAGGCAAATATTGCCATACTGGATATAAACGTCAACTAATCATGATTATGCATTCCATTCATGCTGGTCTTTCATGTGTCTTTGCCTGTCCTAGTGCTTCAATCAGTGTACCCCATTGGTTGGTGACTTTCAGTAGAAGATACGGTGGAGGGTGAACACAGCCTTGGAGGATTGCCTTGAGCAACTGTAGATCTAGAAGCCCCCACTCTCTGATGACATGACCACATGGCATGGGTTGCAGCAGGTTGGACACTAGCACATTGGAAAGTCAACAGCATCATCCTGAAAGGGGACAGCGTGTTCATACTCCATAAAAGGGTCTAACATTCGCGGGGCAGCACCTCAGCAATCAGGACAATGCATTAGAAAACATTCTGCTGGATTGCCGAAATCCTGGAAGCCCTCTTTGAAACCTGGGCATTGGCAGTTCTGACAGCAGCAGTTTGAGTTTGCATGGATTAAATCGGAGTTTCCAGGTCAGCAACCAGCTATTGAATGCCTTCTGCTTGTGCTACAATAGAACTTGAGGCTTTGGCATCACACTTTGCATCGTGGGTGGATGAGATTGCAAACATTCTTATGGATATAGCCACAACCTCATAACTCTACACAAAGATCTGTAAAACATTGGTGCCAGACACTCCCTCCACTTTGGCAGGGTTGCCACTGGACCAAATATTTCAGCATGTGTACATATCAGCCATCTTCTGTGTAGCCTTGTGCTCCAGTGTGGTTGGTGTTTACCACATTTTATTGCTTGAATGCAGTTTTCTCGTGCCCACTATCTCATCACATGCAATGGCTTTGAACGCTTATGTGAGGTCATTGAACTACTTGTGGCACTGAGGCAAGGTCTTCAGGGTAGACTCCCTGCATTAACCCCCTCTAATTACTCACCAAAGTGACCCAGTAGGTGAAAGGGCCTTCCTACCGCAGTCTTCAATTCTGTTGGAGGTGAAAAAAGGGCAGGTTCCACATCCTCCAACCGAATTAATTGGCCCCTGCTAAACTCACCACAGAGGACAGCTCAAGACTTGGACCTGTAATATTCGGGATTATTAGCTGCTGCTAATAGCTAGATTGCATCATTTGAGATGCCAAATCATATAGACAAGGGACCAAATGGAAGAATGTTTTACAATGGGGTGTTCAACCATGCCTCAGTACCATGGTTGTACAGTTAATAAACATTATTGAGCTTACATTTGTAAAGTGTTCATTCCAAGGCTCCGGGAAGATATCAGTGATATGTTTATATACCCAACATCACTTCTCCTCTGCACTCCTTGACCAAAAGCCTGAAATTTAGCATTGGAAGACCTTCTAGACCTTTTTCACAAATAAGTGTTTCTCTTGCTGATTTTTTTTTTCTGCACGCAGCTCCAGCCCCAGCCCCAGCCAGAATGCACCTCTACTTTAAAGTGGTACTAACCCCGCTTGATTTTGCACACTTGCTCATGTATGTGCAACCATGCAACAGTTTACTAAGTGCTGGCTCCATACTGCAATCGTACAGGAACCCGGTTTCAATTCCACTCTCAGGCGACTGTCTGTACGGAGTTTGCACATTCTCCGCGTGATTGGGCTTCCTCTGGGTGCTCTGGTTTCCTCCCACAGTCCAAAGATGTGCAGGTTAGGTGGATAGGCCATGCTAAATTGCCCATAGCATTCAGGGATGTGTAGATTAGGTGGGTTATGGGAGGATGAGTCTGGGTGGGATGCTTTGAGGGTCAGTGTGGACTTGTTGGGCCTAAGGGCCTGTTCCCACACTGTAGGGATTCTATGATGATGATGATGATGAAATAAGCAGCCAGAGAAAGCTACGTGTGTACTGCACTGTACAGGTAAGAGTTAAGCATATATTATAATCAAATTTCACTGCTTTTTCAATTGAAAACAGTTAACTTGTGAATAAAGCAAAACTGCCTGAAGAATTATGACAAAAACAAAAACCAGAACTAAATATGGCAAAATGCAATCTAATACATCATAGGCTGTTGTATCTGACCATTTTAGTAAATGTGCTACAGAATGGTTTTTTTTATAAACCTAAAATAAATAGTGCGAAATGACAAATACTGACATTTCCACCAAATGATGTTTCATTAGAATAAATGGAATGTTTGGCTCACTTTGAACAGATTTCAAGTATGGTTTCTTTTCCCACAAAAGTGAAAGGAAAACTACTAAACAGTTATAGAAGGCATTATTTGCACCTTGAGAGGGTTAAAAATTGCTTCATAGGCAAATAGGGTGAGCACAATAAGTTTGTTTTCTGCAGTAATTTTTACAGAAGGTCAAAGAGGATAAAATCCAAGTTTGTAGTCATAAAAGCATATCAGTGACTGAGTGACATGATAATGATTGCAAGAAATTTAAGACAATGGATATGAGAACATTTTACACAAATGTTGAGGCTCTGGAATGAATCACAAGGTTAATGATCGAAGTACAGATCATTGTAAGAATATTTTCGAAAGTTGGTTAAGGCAGAGATGGAAAAAACTGTTCAAATTGATTGATTTTAATGCCCCAAAGTCAGCAGGTTAATTGTTTCAAAGAGGAAGAAGGGTGGACAGATGGGTCAGGACTATGTACATGGAGGATGAGTATTAATACAAATTGATCAGGCTTTAACAGTCTCAGATATGCCATAACTCCTAATAAGGTTTTGTGTACTTTTACATAAGTATGTGTTTCACGGAATAGTTGAATTTGGAGGGAATGGGGAAAGATAGAAGAGAAGAAGAAGGAGGACGTGTGAAGTGTTAGGAAGTGATTGCTGTCGGATATGGAGAGGTGAAGGCATCTGAGAAATTTGTTGAAATCAATTTCAATTTTGGAAAAGAAGAAATCCATGAGGTCCTTGAAGAAACTTTCAATGAGGGAAAGCAATAAGCAAATTTCTTATGGATACAAGGTGTGAATGCTCACCTTTCAAGATCGGAGCCGGGAAATATGGAGTTCTTGATTTTGATCCATCCAATTCAGCAGTAAATTACCAACTGGATGAGTGTCAGGTGCAATAAAGGTCTGGCAAGATATTACTGGACCAAGGAACAAGATATGTGGGGATTGGTTCCTGGCATGAAGGGGATGGGTGAGCAGGTACCAACATATTGACAATGGTTATAATATCAGAAGAGCATTCAGGGAATGTAGCAGAAAGACAGTACAGAATTTTCATGTTTTAAGTATAAAATTGATAGTTAACCTGGAACTAATAAAGCATATCTTCCTATTTTGACAACCAGACAAATTAATGTCAATTTAATTTGCTTGTGATACCTGGATGAATTACTAACTGCAATTGTCAACCATTGAAACTTTTTTTTGCAAACAGAACGTGGAAAAGCACTTTTGATATATTCCATAAGTTTACCTTACACTAGTGTTGAATCCCAATAGCAAAAGTACTTTTCACAGTAATCAATTATGGTCAATCGATTCCAGAAACAGAGTGTACAATGCATTCATTTGTAGGTCTGTGTGTACCTATGTGGTGGTAATCAAGCTTTATGTGGGAGGATATAACAACATACTAAATTTACGCAACTCCACTGGAAAATAATATCGGTGTAAGATAGCCAAGGCAGGTATTTACCAAAATGTTTTAAAGAAGTACTTCTACCGTAATTGCCATTTTGTAAAGACGTAAGTTGTGTCAGAGGACATGTAGCTATAGAATTCCAGAAGATATTCCAAATATACAAAGGTAGATTACATGTATTTTCCATGTTGTGGAGAACAGGGTAATAGAATAAAAAGAGATTTCCTTTAACTGCTTTGAGTAGCAAAAATTATCTATGAAAAGGTTCAATAATTTTGGTAAGAACAATACAGAGGGGAGAAAATAATTCCACATGGCCAGTTTTTCCAATTGCAGTAATGGAACGGATTGAAATGGAAATCAAGCTGAACAAGCAGGTAACAGAGGGATACAGACCATGTGCGAGCAGATAGGATTAGTTTAAAATGGCATCGTGGTTAGCACAGACATGGTGGGCCGAAGAGCCTGTGCTGTATTGTTCTATGTATATTTGCCTTCCCAGCTGGTCACTTCACCTGTATGCTTGCTTGAAGTGACCATCGTACAAAGAGGCTCAAAGCCCTTTGGTCATTAACACTTCCCTATTTATCATTTAGAATAGAATATCCTTTATTGTCATGTCTATGCCATTGCAGAACTACAGTGAAAAGCTTTTACAATGCCAGCCTCTTATGGCACTTAGGTACAAGTGCCTAGGTACAACTCTTGGATACAAAAGAGGAACAGAAAGTAATTGCATTATTTTACAGAGCTTAAAAAATAAGTTATAAATAAGACATAGTTTAAGGATTGACTTTGCAGGCAAATAAACATTACATTGTAGCAGCTTAGCATAGGGCCTCCATACGTGGTCTAACTGCCCACGCCAGACCCCAGTCCAACATCCCCATCCCTGCTCCACTCCAAGCATCCAGTCCGCTCCGTACCAGCACTGAGCTGCTCCAAGCTAATTTCCAGAACTGCCTCCTCCATGCTGGTCTCTGCCTGCAACTTGCTCCCCTCACACCTCTCCAGTTCTCACCACTCCGGGACTCGCTCCACTTGCGCCCCTTGCGCCTTTCCGGGACTCGCTCCCCTCGCGCCTCACCGGGACTCGCTGCTCCAGGACTTATTCCCCTCGAGCCTCTCCGGGACTCACTCCCCTCGTGCCTCTCTGGGACCCACTCCCCTCGCACTGCTCCAGGACTTGCTTCCCTCACACCTCTCTGGGACATGCTCCCCTCGCACCTCTCAGGGACTCGCTGCCCATGGTGCTTTGGGGCTGCTTCCTCACACGCTGCCCGTGGCTTTTGCCGCTCCTGGGGCTAAGGGGAAAGTAATAGAAAAAGAAAAAAGAGAGGAAAAAAAAGAAAAAGGAAGAAAAAGAATGCGTGGAGCAGAGGAGCAGCTGGAGCATCTTAATCTGTCACCATCTTGTCTGCATTTAAATAACACTCTGCTGTTCTGTTTTTTTCCTGAGTGAGCAACTTCACATATATCCATGTAATACTGTGTGTCATGTGTTTGCCCACTGTTATAAAGCAGATGTTAACACCGCCCCCCCAACCGAGGACTAAAACCGAAACACCCGAAGAGGAGCACCTCGACCTGTAATCTGTAAAAGGAGTGTGAAACGTGGTGTAACCTGCTTTTCAGCAACTTCTAGTGATTAAATAAAATAAATCCTTGGCACTCACTTTAAAAATCAACAGGTAACAATTTATTTATCTAACTCTAACAGTGAGCAAATTACCTAAACTATTAACAAACTGAATAGATCCCTTCTAACTTATAACTATTCCCGAATAATGCAAGATTTAATGGCATGCTGTTCCAATAAATACAAGTCCCACTTATATAAAAAAAATTAGTCTCTCAAAATTACAGCCATGTTATGTGTCTTCTGGAATGTTTTATGCCTTCTCTGTTAATTCTTCTATCAGGAATATTAACTAGTTGTGTCATAGGTCCTGTCAGTATTTAGCTGATGCTTTCTCTAAGACTTAGAGGAAGCTGTGGGAGCCAGTGATTCTCTCTCGAGAGCTGAGAGCTGTCAGCTCTGGAAGATCGCAGTTAGCTCTGGGGCTTTGTACAACTGCCCCCTTCTTTTATACCCTTGATGACATACCAATTTCTTATGATAGGATTGCTCCTATGTTGTTGAAAACCATCAGATTTAAATTTAATATGTTTTTTGTATCTAAGTACCTGGTTCAACTTGATTGGCTAAATCCAAAACTTGTTGTCTTGGTAAAAATGGCTGCTTGGCCTGCTCTTTCAAAATGAATGTTTCAATTCACGGGCTCTCTGTATACTTGCAAACTTTTCAGACATCCATTTTAAATCTCTAAGCATAAAAAGCACATCATCTTTTAAAGGGACCATGCAATGCTTACCCCTCTAGCATTTTACAAACACCAAATTCTAACTTCCTGCCTTCCAGTCTACAAGTACTCTACCCAACTTCGCAACACCTCCCCCTTAAGAAAAAAATGAACCATCATTATGAAAAGATGTTTATTTTCTTTTAAAATCTTAACTCCATTATATGACTAGACCATTAATTTAGAGTTACAGATTTTATACTAATTCTGTAATGAACACTACTGATTCTATCTCTTAGAAACATGTCTCTTTTAAACTCACAAAAAAGCATCCGGAATAATATTTTCATGACCCGCAACGTATACAATCTGTAAATTAAGTGCTTGTAAAATGAGACTCCAATGAAATAATCTGGTGTCTTGTCGTTAAATTTTTTCAGAAACATCAAAGGATTGTGATTAGTATGTACATTCATCTCTGATCAATTGTTTGCAACATAAACATTAAAATGTTATAAGGCCATTACCAAACTCAATAACTCATTTGCAATGGTTGAATATTTTTTCTGGTGGATATTGAGTTTTTTCATTTGCATCGATGGTGACTTTGAAGGGTTTCAAAAAATCGGTGTGGCTAAAACTGTGGTACAGTGGTTAACACTGTTCTTAAATTCTCAAATGCCTTCTGGCATTGTGTTTTTTTTTAACAAATCCATCAGCGGTGCCACCACACTACCAAAGTTTGGTACAAATTTTCTGTAGAATCCACTCAATCCTAAAAATCGTAGCACTTCTTTCTTTGAGGATGGTCTTGGAAATTCCTTGATGGCCTTTGTCTTCATGTTCCTTGGTATCATCCGTCCGTGTCTGATGTTGTGCCCTAAGAATGTCACTTTCACCTTCGTAAATTCAGTTTTTGCCAAGTTTATGAACAACTTTGCCTTCCGTAGTCTCTCAAAGAATTCTGTCAAACGCTCCATGTGATCTTTCCATGAATGACTAAAGATCACTAAGTTATCCGTGTAGACAGCACAATTAGTCAATCCTGCAACAACTCTGTTCATAAACCTTTGAAAAGTGGCTGGTGCACTTTTCATTCCAAAACCTTAAATTAATATAGCCCAGAGATAGCAGAAACTGCAGATGCTGGAGAATCCGAGACAACAAGGTGCAGAGCTGGATGAACACAGCAGGCCAAGCGCATCATAGGAGCAGAAAGGCTGACATTTCGGGCCCAGACCCTTCATCAGAAATGGGGGAGGGGAAGGGGGTTCTGAAATAAATAGGGAGAGAGGGAGAGGAGAACAGAAGATGGATAGAGGAGAAGATAGGTGGAGAGGAAACAGACAGGTCGAAGAGGCGGGGATGGAGCCAGTAAAGGTGAGTGTAGGTGGGGAGTTAGGGAGGGGATAGGTCAGTCCAGGGAGGACGGTCAGGTCAAGGGGGCGGGATGAGGTTAGTAGGTAGGAGATGGGGGTGCGGCTTGAGGTGGGAGGAGGGGATAGGTGGGAGGAAGAACAGGTTTGGGAGGCGGGTACGAGCTGAGCTGGTTTTGGGATGCGGTAGGGGGAGGGGAGATTTTGAAGCTTGTGAAATCCACATTGATACCATTGGGCTGCAGGGTTCCTGCACCTCCTCCCACCCACCTTCCTGCAAAAATGCCATCCCCTATTCCCAATTCCTTCACCTCCGCCGCATCTGCTCCCAGGATGAGGCATTCCACTCCCGTACATTTCAGATGTCCTCGTTTTTCAAGGACCGTAACTTCCCCCCTCAGTGGTCGAGAACGCCCTCGACCGTGTCTCCCACATTTCCCGCAACTCATCCCTCACACCCCGTCCCCGCAATAACAACCAAAAAGAATCCCCCTCGTCCTCACGTACCACCCCAACAACCTCCGGATCCAACGTATCATCCTCCGACACTTCCGCCATCTGCAATCCGACCCCACCACCAAAGACATCTTTCCCTCCCCACCCTTATCTGCTTTCCGGAGGGACCACTCTCTCCGTGACTCCCTTGTCCGCTCCACACTCCCCTCCAGCCCCACCACACCCGGCACTTTTCCCTACAACCGCAGGAAGTGCTATACCTGCCCCCACACTTCCTCCCTCACCTCAATCCCAGGCCCCAAGAAGACTTTCCACATCAAGCAGATGTTCACCTGCACATCTGCCAATGTGGTATACTGCATCCGCTGTTCCCGTTGTGGCCTCCTCTACATCGGGGAAACCAAACGGAGGCTCGGGGACTGCTTTGCAGAACACCTACGCTCGGTTCGCAATAAACAACTGCACCTCCCAGTCGCGAACCATTTCAACTCCCCCTCCCATTCCTCAGACTACATGTCCATCCTGGGCCTCTTGCAGTGCCACAACAATGCCACCCGAAGGTTGCAGGAACAGCAACTCATATTCCGCTTGGGAACCCTGCAGCTCAATGGTATCAATGTAGATTTCACAAGCTTCAAAATCTCCCCTCCCCCTACCGCATCACAAAACCAGCCCAGCTCGTCCACACCTCCCTAACCTGTTCTTCCTCCCATCTATCCCCTCCTCCCACCTCAAGCTCCACCCCCATCTCCTACCTACTAACCTTATCCCGCCCCCTTGACTTGTCCGTCCTCCCTGGACTGACCTATCTCCTCCCTACCTCCCCACCTACACTCACCTTTACTGGCTCCATCCCCGCCTCTTTGACCTGTTTGTTTCCTCTCCACCTATCTTCTCCTCTATCCATCTTCTATCCGCCTCCCCCTCTCTCCCTATTTATTTCAGAACCCCCTTCCCCTCCCCCATTTCTGATGAAGGGTCTAGGCCCGAAATGTCAGCCTTTCTGCTCCTCTGATGCTGCTTGGCCTGCTGTGTTCATCCAGCCCTGCACCTCATTAATATAGCCCATTTAGATTTACAAAAGCCGAAACTTCTTTTGCTTTCTCTGAGAATGGTCCTTGCCATTAACCGCAAAGTAAGACCATCTTTGTGATGTAAGTGGCTTGTCTTACCTTTTCCACACAATCTTCCAGCCTTGGAATTGGGTATGAGTCAATTTGGCCACCGTATTGACCTTCCGTTAATCTACGCAGAATCGTTGAGTAGCTTCAGGTTTGGGAACCAACACAATCGGTGAACTCCACTCACTTTGACTTGTCTCTATGATGTCTTCTTTGGCGCAACACTTACACTTCCTTCTGAACCTGCACTGCTTTGAAAGGATTAAGACTGTAGGGGTGTTGTTTTCTTAGAACAGCTTTCCCTACCTCAACCTCATGTATTGTTGCATTAGTCCTCCCCATTCTATTTCTCCATATGTCCTCATAGCACTGTAACAAATCTTTCAAATCAATTCTCTGTTCTGGGGACAGATAGCTCACTACCCTATCCCATTCTTTAAGGACTTCCTCATTATTCAATTTATTCTGAGGCACATCAAAATCCAAATCATCTGGATTTGATTCCTCATTCTGAGTGGCACTAACTAATACGTGTTTCTCTGTTTCTCTTTCCCTGTCACAGCAAGGTTTCAGCATGGTCACATGACATACTCGATAATTTTTTTTTTCCCTATCTGGCATCTTTACCAAATAATTCACCTGACTCAACTTCTTCTCAACTGACAGGATCACTAATCCTTGCTTTGAAGGGATCTCCTATCATTGGTAACAACACCAACACTTTATCCCCATGGGCAATCATATGAATTTTGGATTTCTTATCTGCTTCTTACTCCATTAGATGCTGTGCCACCTTCAAATATTGTATAGCTAATTAGCCTACTCTGTTTAATTTTTCTCTCACCTCAGATACATAATCCAACTGTGAGATCTCTGACTTCGAACCTATCAACTTTTCCTTCATTAATTTTAAAGACCTTCTTACTTCGTGTCCGAATATCAACTCAAATGGAGTAAACTGAGTCAATTCATTTGGGGCATCTCTCATAGCAAATAATATAAATGGGATACCTTTATCCCAATCATTTGGGTAATCCTGGCAATAAGGCCTCAGCGTTGTCTGTAGGGTCTGATGCCACCTTTCCAATGCTCCCTGGGATTCAGGATGGCATGCACATTATTTAAAGTGTTTGAAGCCTGAACTCTCCATGACCTCCTTAAATAATTTGGCAGTAAAATTGGACCTTTGTTCTGACTGAATCTCCCTGGGCAGTCCATAATGGGTAAAGAAAGCAAGCAACTCCTCCACAACCATTTTGCTTTGACATTCTGTAATGGAATTGCCTCTGGAAACCTGATAGACACATCCATTATGGTTAGCAAATACTGATTCCCACTTTTGGTTTTAGGGAGGAGACCTATACAATCAATCATAACCCACATAAAATCTTCTTCAAAGGCGGGATTTGGCATCAAAGACATTGGTTTTACTACTGCCTATGGCTTTCGAACCATCTGACATGTATGACAGGTACGGCAAAACTCAACCACATCTTTCTGCAATCAAGGCCAATAAAAATGCTTCTGTATCTTAGCCTGAGTCTTCCTCACTCCCAGATGACCTCCTACAGATAATTCTTGTGCTACCTGCAATACTTCCTGTTTGTATTCTATCAGCAACACAATCTGGTGAACTTCCGCTCATTTCTCATCTGCACTAACCTGCCGATGTCTCCATTTCTGCGTTAAGATTTTAACCTTAAGGCAATAGCATTCTGTAATTCATTCTGTTTCCTTTCAGACTAGGCTGTATGATATGAATCCTTTATCGTGTCATCTTTTTGTGTAACTCCATTAATCTTTCAGAACTAAACACCTCAGCCTGATCCTTTACCTGTTTAGGTTTTTCCTTGACCATCTCATCAAATAGACTGTCAGCTAACTGGACCTCAACTCCTTCATCTTTCTCTTTTGTTTTCCCTTCTTGTTTTAACTTATGGCGGTGGAATCTTGTCACCACACAGTCTGGAAAAAATTCCAGGGTATTTTTCTTTTAACTCCTCAGCTCTCTGGTTTTCTTTTGGCTTTTCCACTACAATGGGCATCACTCCCACTTGTGATCCAGCTATATCGCTTCCAAGAATAAACTGTATTCCTGGAATAGCCGATTTTTCTATCACTTCCACTGTCACTTCCCCAGTCTTGATTGGACTTTCTAGCCTTATTTTGCACAGGGGAACACTACTCTCTCCATTTATTCCACAGATTATCACTCTCTCAGGCAATATTTCAGAAGGAGTGCAAATATTCTCACCTCTTACTATGACAGACTATCTTCCATATCTCTCAAACTGAGTAAATCTTACCCACACAGGTGAAGTCTTTGAAAAGACTGGGCACTATCTTACTATTGAGCCCAAGACTAGACTGTGCACTCTCTTGCAGCTCCTTGACTTCTCTTGGGATTTCCTTCACTACTTTAAATAATCCCATTGGTTTAGCCTCTTTTACCACAGCCTTTTTCCCAGTGCCTTTCTTAACCCACCAGCACTGAGACTTTGTGTGTCCCACCTTATTGCAGTGAAAACATCTGAGGTCTTTCATTTCTTTTCCACCCTCTTGGGTTTGTTTTTTCACCTGTGGTAAACTGTCCCCAGTGTGATCCAGTTTTTGTTTTTCATTGAAGGATCTCCCTTTCTCCCAATTTCTACCTCTCACGGAATGAAATTGCTGTCGGAAGCTAGATTTTGACTTATGCACTAATGCATATTCATCCGCCATCTCTGCAGCTCTTCTCACTGTTTAACTTTCTGTTCCTCAACATAGGTTCTTGTCATTTCTGGAAGGGAGTTTTTAAACTCCTCCAGCAGAATAATATCTCTAAGATCCTCATGTGTCCCTGTGTCTTTTCTATCTTTAATGCTCTCGTCCATCTATCAAAGTTGTTCTGTTTAATTCTTTCAAACTCAATATAAGTCTGAGTTAACGTTTCGGGTCTGGTGACCCTTCCTCAGAAGGAACAGTTCTGAGGAAGGGTCACCGGACCTGAAATGTTAACTCTGATTTTTTTCTTTCACAGGTGCTGCCAGACCTGCTGAGCTTTTCCAGCAACTTCTGTTTTTGTTCCTGATTTACAGCAGCCGCAGTTCTTTCAGGTTTTTTTCCAATATAAGTCTGACCTCATTCGTTTCTTACATTTCTGAGCCATTGCCTATATGCTTCTAGTACCATTTCATAGGCACTCACAATAGCCCATTTTACTCCTGCATACTCTCTACACACCTCCTCTGACAATGCCGCAAACACCTCACTAGCCCTACCTACCAACTTGGTCTTAATTAACATTACCCACACAGTCTCTGGCCAGTTCATCTGTTTAGTCAATTTCTCAAAGGAAATGTAAAAGGCTTCCATGTTTTTTCATCAAATTTTGGTAAGGTTTTGACATTTTTGTGTATATATCCCTAACAGGCCTTTAGCTACAATGGGTTTGCTCATCATCACTATCCTCCTCACTAAGCCTACCTTCTACCTTCATCCCCATCCTTTTAAGTTGACTTTCCTATCTATTTATCAACTTCTGAAGTTCAAATTCTCTTTCTCCCTTTCTTCCCTCTCCTTTCCTTTTGTTCAGCTAGGAATCTTCTTTCCCTTTCTTTCTCTTCTGCTGTAGCTCTTCCTTCCCTTTCTTTGTCATCTAACTCCAATTGTCTCATTTGCAATTTAATTTTTTCTAACTCCATTGCACTTGACTGTTTCTGTGATATATATGAATGCTTGACTAACTCCGTTACAAGCTCAGCTTTCTTATTATCCCTAGTTAAACCCAATTTCAGCCTGTCTGCTAATTCTAAAAGTGTCACCTTTTTCTGTCTTTCTAAACTTTCTTGGCAAATTTGGGAAGTCGTCTTCGACCCTCAGAACTTATATAGCAATGTTAAGAGCCATTTCCCCGCTTTTGATTTAACCAACAACAAGCAGCTGAAATTAAACAGATTTTCCACTTCTTACTTAGGTTTAATTTAAAGATCTAGGACATTAGTCCCCAAGTCTGTTTAAATCTGCTAGGACCTTTTGTACACAAATCTGTTCAAATCTGTCCAGATCTGTCCAAATCCATTCAGATCCATTCAGATCCCAAACACTGGCCCACAATCTGTTATAAAGCGGAAGTTAACCGTACCCCCACACTCAGGGCTAGAACTAAAACACCCAAAGAGTAGCACCCCACCCTATAATCTGTAAAAGGAGTGTGAAAAAGCCTTTCAGCAACTTCTAATAGTTAAATAAAATAAATCCCTGATTCTCACTTAAAAAATCAACAAGTAACAATTTATCTAACTCTAACAGTGAACAAATTAACTAAACTATTAAAAAATCGAATGAATCCCTTCTAACTCCTAACTATTCCCGAATAAAGCAAGATTTAATGGTATGCTGTTCCAATAAATACAAGTCCCATTTATATATAAAAAAGAATTTTATCTCCAGAGATTACAGCCAGGTTATGTGCCTTCTGGAATATTCTGTGCCTTCTCTGTCAATTCTTCTGTCAGGAATATTAAATGGTTGTGCCATTGGTCCTGTTGGCGTTTATCTGGTGCTTTCTCTAAGACTTAAAGGAAGCTGTGAGACCAGCAATTCTCTTTTGAGAGCTGAGGGCTGTCAGGTCTGGCAGATGGCAATTAGCTCTGAGGCTTTTTTACAACCGCACCCTTCTTTTATACCCTTGATGACCTATCAATTTCTTATAATAGGATTGGTCCTATGTTGTCAAAAACATCGGATTTAAATTTAATTGATTTTTGGTATCTAAGTGCCTGGCTCAATTTGATTGGCTAAATTTAAAACTTGTTGTCTTGGTAAAAACTGCTGCTTGACCTGCTAACTCTATGGCCTTTCGATATAAATGTTTCAATTCAGTTGCTGTCTACGCACTTGCAAATTTTCAAGCTGCTGCTCACAACCTCTAAGCATGGAAAAAGCATGTCATATTTTAAAGGAACCATGCAACACTTTCCCCTCTAGCATTTTACATAGAACAAATACCAACTTCCTGCCTTCCAATCCCCAAGTACTCTACCCAACTTTGCAACACCACTCAATCTCAGCCCCTGAAGTACTGAGCCTTTAAAGAGCAGCTGAGAAATTCAGGAGAATTGCATGAGAAAGTGAAAGGGGCCTTTCTTGTTGTTGACAACATCAA
Source organism: Rhincodon typus (assembly GCF_021869965.1). Lineage (NCBI taxonomy): Eukaryota > Metazoa > Chordata > Chondrichthyes > Orectolobiformes > Rhincodontidae > Rhincodon > Rhincodon typus. The sequence continues at coordinate 43,059,940 of NC_063339.1, forward strand.
ATTACATTTTCCAATTAGGTTCCAGAAGTTGGGACAAGATTCTCACGAATAAGCAGAGAGAGAGACCTGTCTACAGGGGATTATTGTTCATTATCACCGATTATTATTGAATCTTACCTTCTTAGTATGCACTTTTCTATTCTTCCACCCAGTGGATAGAAATTACATGCCAAGAATTCCCAACATGAAAATAGAGCAGGTAACTGCCGACTCTAGCTTATATCTTGTTTCTCTGAATGCCCAGCGTTAACGTCACAGGGCACACTGCAAGGGCAGTGACTGCATGCATCCGATGTCAACAGACACTGGCATCTGACTTGTGCCAGCCTAGTCACATCATCATGGCACATCTCTGATCCACCTATGGTAAGGATCTGCACTTTACTGCTGTACCTGGGAATGCATTGGTATCTTTCATTGTCAAACTACTGCAAGGATATTCGCACACAGCTCACGGTCTGGACTAGACTGCATTTCAGGTCTCTTGCTTGCTCTCTTAGCATTCATTCACGTAGTGCCCACCTGCGTGCTCGTAGTATCCCTGTTTGACTTGCCTTGTTTTGTGCTTTGCCGCTTCTTAGCTACAGTTTCAAGGTCTCAATACCTCTGCCTTGACTTGCAGTTTATCGCAGGCACAAAACGTGAGCGAGCAGAATTCATCAGTCATGGACATGTACAGTATGACACTGTGCTATGTCATTGTTAGCCCTGAAAATGAGCCAGCTACTCATGCGGTAAACATACTGCATGTGTAGCAAGCAAATGACTGTGTTTCAATGTCTAAGGAAAGTAAGCATCAGTCAGGTCCAGAGGGAACCTTCCAGTAGGGCGACCTGGGACAGTAAGTCAAGGGCAGCCTCCAATATCAGGCAAGGAGCTTGGGCAATCTACTGGACCAGTTGGAGCGGCCAGAGTCAGGGGGTCTATACCACGACAGTTTGGCTACTGAGCCATGGTCAGTCCCATGGAGCCCGCGTAGCCAGTCCATGGAGTCATGGGAACACATTCAGTGAGCAAGATGTACAAATCTCAGTCAGGAGTCTAGTCAATTATCATTTGGGACTGACTGGCCAAGTCGCTAAAGGGAGTGGGCAATAATCAATCCTGGGGATCAATTCACTACAAGTGAAGGATAGGCTATCAGAGACCGGTGCTGCAGGGTAGAACCTACTTGTGGGGATTGAAGGCAGAATGCTGGGATGCAGAAGGGTTTACAAAAGTGAAGAGGGAAAACTCAATATACAAAGTGGGGGAGATGATAGAGGATGGGAGAGAAAGGTAATCATTGACAGGGAGCAGTATCCTGGCTACACGTGGTTGGAATGGGGGTTGGTGTGCGAGAGATAACGGGTCAGCCTTTCCCCAACATGCCTGGGAATCGGTGACAGCAAAATGGGTGGATGAGGACTCAGGCAGGCAAGTCGGCATAGACTGGAGATGTTTAAAACCAATGGGGTTGATAAGGACGATTACTAGAGGGGATGGTTATGTCTGGGGATTCACCAAGATACAGAGTTTGAGCCCGAGACTCACTGTTCAAGGTGGGATCATTTGTTGCCTTCAATCCTGCCATAAAGAAGAAGAGTGCAATGAAGATAAAAATGGCTGCAAACACACACGGAGCAGTCAGGGTAAGTGTTTCATTCTGTGAGAGAGGGAGCTTCCAGGTTGAGTGACGTAAGACCCTTCAAAGGCTAACACTATCAGACACACAGCCAGACACTGAAGCTGAAAGACACCCATGAACAGGAGATGGCTTTGTGAACCTTATGCCTTAGCCCACTGTGCGCAGCCCAAGCTATCCTGACCATATCATACAAGATAATAAGTGAATTCCACTAACACCTAGAAAACAATAGTAATGTTCATATCTGGAAAGATGGAGAATAATGGCCAAAATAGTAGCAGCCTATGATTCACTTTTTGCCTACATGGACTGTGTGACATTGCTGGATATTCTTCCAGACCCCCATGAAGGAAGTGACCTGGGTGCCAACCTCAGACCATGCTGGCAAGGTCAGGTCTCCTTTGGTGGTCCTGATGGAGGGGGAGGAAGAGGACAACCCTCTTCTACACCAGCCCGTCCAGGAGGACTTTCAGGTCCCCGCCCACCAAACAATCCACCAATTTCACCTCCCAGACGTACTCAGAGGGAATGTCAAATGGCCAGGGCAGCTCTGGTCTTTGTGTAGTTGTCTTTTAAATATGGTTCCATGACCACAGATGCCAGTATATCCCAGCAGCAGAGAGTACCTCTGGCTAGAGTGGCAAGATTCAGTCCAACTTATCTAGATTGCCACTCCTCATCCTATTTGGTTCTGTGCTGTCAGTAAACTTGGAAATATTACATTTGTTTCCCTTGTCCAAATTGTTGATATATATAATGAATAGCTGGGAGCCAAACACTGATCCCAGTTGCATCCCTTTTAACACTGCCTTCAACTCTTAAAAAAAATCCATTTTATTCCTACTGTCCATTTCTTGTCTGCTAACCAATTCTCAATCCATGCCACATCACCACCAAGGCCATGCATTTTGATTTTGCAAATTAGCCTCTCACATGGGACTTTATTGAAAGCTTTCTGAAAGTCCAATACACAATATCCAGTGGTTCACCTTTGTCTATTCGTCTAGTTACATCCGTTTGAAAACTCCAATTGTTTTGTCAAATATGATTCCCTTTCATAAATCTGTGTTGACTTGTCTAATTGCTGTGATATTTTCTAACTGTCACATCCTTTACGCTAACCCAACAGTACTCGGGAAAATATTGGAGTCTAACAGATCAGAACTTAACTGCTTTCTCCTTCCCACACTCTTTCTTTTAAAATACATGTGTTACATTTGTCAGTCTCCAACCTACTGAGAATATTCCAGAATGTACAGATTTTCTGAAGATGACACCCAACGTTATCCTAGTGGTCACCTCCAAAGATGGAGGTGTTGGCACAGTAGGTGGAACTTGGGCTCTGAGCCTGTCTGTTCTAGGCCAGTCTCATCCTTCTTTCTTTCTCATTTTTCATATTTTTCTTTTCCTTTTCTCTTTTGTTCATCTTCAGGTGCCATGGAGAAGTCGGAGCAGTGCTGGGCAGATCATCGGTGGGCATTTCTGGAGCGAGGACTCCTGGCTGTGGTAGGCCCAAAGAAAGGACTCGGGGATTCAGTGGGTCTTCATCCATGGCAGTGCTTGGCGGGTCATTGGCTGTGGCAGTGGTGGTGCCCGGAGCCCGGACTCTTGGCGGCGACACCAGGCCGCTGCACTGGAGGCGGTGCCCAGAGGGGCAGCGTCTCCTGGCTGCGGTAGGTCTGAAACATGGACTCTTATCGGGGTTTTCATTGCTATATCCAGAACAGGTCTGGGAGACCTTGCAGAAGCCCTGGAGCTGTGTATGAATGACCTCTTGTATTGAGGATGAACTCTGTTTCTGTAACACAAAATGGTGCTAGATTCTGACGACAAAACACTTTTCACTTTATCTTTCTAGATACATGTGACAATAAATAACTCATAGATTCCTTTAGTACCTGGGACATAGGGTATCAGGCACAATGAAAAATTTGACTTTGATTTGATTCATAAAGACGAGAAGTTTGACAATTGCAACAGCCAGACACTAAGGACGTCATTTATCAATTACTTCTGCAAATCCACAAAAGTTATTTCACTGTTTATTTTTAAAAACTGACTCAGTGGTTCTTTCATGATATACTTAGAATAAATGGGGTCTGGCTGACAAATACCACAAAAAATATTTGAAGGAATAGCATCTACGTAGGTGTGTCAAACAATAATGTTTCATCATTTTCAACATGACAAATTTTCATGTGACAACATGATGTATTCCTGTAATGCGTAGCAGTATTCATATAAATTAATGCTGTGCCATATCCTGGTTCTGAATATGCTGTCCTTTTACTCATACAGAGAAGTATGACCAACTCACTGTGCATTATTTTTGTGTTAAGCAATTGGTCCACATGTTGACTATTTTTAGCACCCAGTGGTCCACCACTATACGCTATCATATGATTATCTGCAATGAATAAGGTTTGTGTGTAATCACACTTACATTTCAACAAAAATAGTTGTTTCACCAGTGTGTGTGTGGTCATTGCCGGGAAACAGTTTCCCCCAAAAACAAAAAAAAATGCTTAGAGTGGCTATACCTTAAATGATTAATCTGAATTAAGATGTGTTGTTCTACTCATTTTAAACTTAGCCAGTGGAAAAAAAGCTTTAAGTTCTTTAACAAAGGATTCAACATTTTAAATAAAATACAATCACTCTGGTCTCCTATTGAAAAATCCAGTTCAAGTATTTGGGTCAGGAAATTCCTCAGTCCAAACTGAAACTCTCTTGATCCAATGTTAGGATTTCACATAAAATATTTGGTATATTGTGTGATTGTATCGTCCTGTACCATCTAAGGTGCCTTGGATTATTGGTATTCTGGTTGGTATTTCTGATTAGTATTAGTCTAAGTTACAAGACCAAATGGGCAAGATACCCACATGAATCCTTTGGTAGGAGAAAGACTTGGTCTTGTTGAACAGAATAGGTCTATTACATAGTACTTAATAGCTAGTTACTTTACAGTAAAGTTACATAAAAGTCTCTTGTGAGCTATCAGGTTAGACTGAAGAGCAAGCACACTTTACCATTTAGCTACATGGAACTTAGAACGCTTAGAAACTGGCTCTGAAAACACTTGACCAGTTCCTCCCATGTCCTGATGGCTGAAGCTTATCTCATCAAGTCAGATAATCCCTTTCAGGTATTAGAATAAAGTTAAATACTGTGAATGTTGGAAATCTGAAACAAACACAGAATGCTGGAGAAACTCAGCAAGTCTAGCAGCATCTGGGGAGAAAGCGACACCATTAACATTTCAAGTCCAGTATGACTGTTTATAGAGTGCAATTTCTAAAAATACGTTTCTAAAAATTCTGGGTTAAATCTTTGATGCCTCAGAGAAGATCATCTTTTAATGGCTAAGTTTTACCCCTCATTCATCAGTCCATTGACAAAGATTTTGCTCTCCTTTGCCCAGCCTCCACTGTTTGCATATCTTGCTAAGCATAATTGGATGAAAGAAAACAAAAACATATCTGACTAAAGCACCGCAGTGGCATCATCATCAAGTTTGACTTAGCCCACGGGTTTATTTGCTCTGCTGCATGCTGCTTAACAGTGACTGAAAATGTGAAGTGTCATTTTTAATGCTCTTAGCTCACATTCAACCTTAACTATCCTGACACAATGCTACCCAATCTTTTATTTTAATAGGCAACACTTTACCGTCACCTGTCCTAAATTTCATCAGCCAGTTTTACAAAAAAATCCTTGACTGCCCAGCTCACCTAGTTTGAGATAATATACAAGTTTCATGAGCATGCATTTAGTTTCCAAAGCCAGATTCTCAATTTACTAACTTACATTAAATGGAGCAAACACTAATCCCTGAAAAATTACATTCACCCATATCCCATGCCAGGTAAACAAGTAGTTTCTATTCCTCAGCCAATTGTATTGTCCCAGGTTTTAAGTTGATTTATGAACAAATTATCTTTTGTTCAGTAGCCTACCATGATTGGTGTATAAATATATTGCTTGCTGCATCAACATATCAGAAATTTGGAAACAATGCCCACAGTGTTTTCTGATATATGCCGGCATCAGGCAATGTTCCTCATCACTTTGGTGGGCTCACAGAATAACTTTTGATACGTCTTTTTCCCACAGTTTATTCTTACAGACTCTGAATTCAAACAAAATTAACGTCAGTTGTTATTAGATCTGTGTGTGGTTTCGGGCTATGGACTTTACTGTAGTGGGAATTGACTCAAGATTGCCCAAATTCATTTAATTTAATTTAGAACCATTATCAACCATCAGGGAGATGAGACCTTAATCTCTGCTGTCTGGACAGGAATCAGACTCAAATCCCACAGGATGGAACACCAGGCCACCCAGTCTACCCTCAATAATAGCACCGAGCATTATTGTTGTTTATTCTTGGTGCAACCCCTGTTCAGAGATAACCTGGTATTTTAATCACATTGCAGTTGTGATAGTTAGTTCTTGATGTTAACATTGCGACAGAAGTGGTATTATCAGATTGTAAAGAAAAAAAAACAATTGGGTAGATTTTCTTTTTCAGCCCCTGGGTGGCAATCTAGCAGGGTAGACCACAGCATCATGGATAGATATCTCACCCATTTCTAGGACCCAGTAGGTGATTTTCATTACATTTCCATTGAAATCAAGGGCAAGACAATCCTTCCTGTTTGATCAGTACCCCGGCAGTGAAGGTGAAAATCTTCCCCAGTATTACTGAAAGCCAAAGCCATTTTACCAACACAGAACAAAGCAAGTGTTGATTCTTCTTAAAAATCAAGCTGTTCAGAAATGTTATTACATACCACTGGAGCAGGTGGGAGTTGAACCTGGGCCTCCTGGTTTAGAGGTAGGAACTTTGCAACTGTACCACAACAGCAATCCCCAACAGATTTAATGCATGATTTGTCATTTTGGAAGGTACAATGTGGTAAATGCCCTCTTCTATTCATTTCCAGCTGTATTCAGCTGCTTGTGGGATCCCACATAATGCCATTTAACAGGCCAGCAATCCAAATAACAGGCAAGGTGCTTTTTGTCTTATGTTTATGCTTGTGAAGTGTGGCAATGCACTGTGGTGTGTTCTTGGAGAGATTTTAGTGTCTTGTTGGATGTTGAAGGTGATGTTGCTGACAGGGAGGTCAGAGTAGTTTCCTGCCTTCTCAAGAGAGCCTCTTTTATTCGCCATATGAAGGAGAGCCATCCAGGTCTCAGTGGTTCTCCATAGTGATCTCCTGTTTCAACCACAACTTTCCTGTCTGGTGGGTGCATCTGTTGTCTGTCATTCAGAAGCCACCTCAGGAGGGAGGAGGAGATGGCCTCAGGAACCCTTTGTTTCAAACAACCTGTTAGTGATCAGAATCCAGGTTCCCTGAGATGTCATTCCATCACCACCATTTTCCACCTTTTAAATCCATCTATATCCTGTAATTGACGTCAAGTAAAATACTGAAATTTAAAAAAAACAGAACAGCTTTATCCAATGACACATCTGAATTTTACAAAACCGAACAGTCCCTCATTCTGCTGGTCTTGTCGGGATCTTTACTTGTCCTGGTGGTCTTTCACAGTTCTATCTGAATCATTCCTGTGTGGCTGTTAAAGGGCCATTGATTTGCTCTGATGGAGACCATAGCTGAGCTTGCAGGATGCTCCCCTGTGGCTCCAGGCCTTCAAAACCTGGCTATGGATTGCAGCCTTGGTGTGGGCTGGAGCAGTCTGGGCTACAGCGAGGGAAAGTACAAGTTTTCTTCTCAGTTAGACAGAGTTAGAGAGGCTAGCAGTTTTATTTTTACTTGCAGTTGGCTATCCAAATGCTGTTACTTTCACAGCACACTAGACTGCATTAACATATCAGGCCATTAACACAAAGAGACCAGAGTTTGCAATTGAGTTTTAATCTTTTTGATTGTGCATTCCTGGAGGGATAAAGACACATAAAATGTCTATAGTTAAGGATGTAATCCATGGGAATTGGCTTTCTGTTGAGAGGAATGGTCAACCCCTCATTATCCCTGTAGTCACAAAGATCACTTTCCAGTTTGTTTTGAAATACATCTTCCCTTTGAAGGGTTATTGTTTGAAGTTCCCTTGGCATCTTCAGGTGTGACATTCCATGCTTCCTCTCGGGGCTATTCCAGGCAGCTGCTGAATTTATAAACAACTGCAGTCAACTTTCGGCTACACGTCCTCTTTTAATAAGCACGCCGTAATGAAAATAGTCACAGGTTATTAACCTTTATCATAACACGTTCTTAAAGTGTTCAGCATGTTCGTGCTTCTAGGAGCCTTTGCCAATCCCTCCATAATCCTAGTAATTTTTTAGAGGGCATATGTTGGACTAGTGTGAGAGTCTGGGAACAGCTATGAGCACAGAGTTCACAGTCACGATACCAGCACTCTGGACCTGAATGATACTTAGATCTTGTAATCTCAGTCTGAACTTCCACTGTAGCACTGAAATTTTGTGTAATTGCTTATTGTGTTGCAAAGAATCTTGAAATAAGTCATTCACTAGACTCTAGCTGGATCCAGGTATATTGTAATTAATAACTCTCTGCTACATTGAAGCTGGTCTCCTCCACAGTCCTTGACATTGAGGGGATTCTATCTGGCAGACCGCCAAAATATCGAGTATTATGTTCATCAGCAATATTGAGCATGTTGCCCCCTCAAAGTCCTTATGTGAATCCCCTGCAGCAAATGTTATCTGAATGCTCACCATCCAAGGAGCTGCATATGAACTCTCCTATCCCCATGGTCTGGCTGCAGCTCAGTCATTCTCAGTGATTTATCATGGGCAGACCCTGCTCAATATTACCCAAGTACACAGTCAGCATCTGAACTGGTGTCCATGTGCGCTTCTTCTGCTTCTTCTTCAGTAGATCCATGATAGCTCTTGTCCTTCCTGATGAGCTGTATTGGGTGGGCAAGGGCACTTTTAGGTATTTGAAAACAAAGGTAGAAAGGGAATTTTGAGAACAGAGAAGGAAATGAGCCCAAGTTCACATCATCTTAGCTTTTACTTCGTATTAGACAGCAGGATTTAGGGGAGGAGGAATTTGCAAAGCAGCATAAGATAAGAACATAGTCCTGCTGAAGGTTTTTGGTGATAGTGAATGCAATATCTTCTGTCATGGCAATCCCTCCGACATAGAACATCATCTCTTCCAAAAGACCCGGGGATGTGGGTGTACCTGTCTCCCCACCCTGTTCTGCTCTGCTCCCTTCTGCCGTGGATCACCTTCTCCTGCAAGAGAGGGAGACAGAAAAATAATACCAGTGAGAATGTTCTGTAATGTGTTTGGGTAATGTGTCTATCGAACCTAAATAGCTGGCTATATATCTAGGCAGTAAGAGCAGTAAGTTGGTACATGTGGAGGGGTGAGGTGGCACCTCTGAATGTTAGATACAAGTCCTGATTACTGCAGAATGTGTAACACATTGAGCACTGGGAGAGGTTGCTGACATAGTAGGTGATATCCTGTCAAAATGCATCTACTGATCTTGTGAGATCATTGAATTTCTTGCAGTACCCCAGGTTCTCAGGGTAAGACACTAGAAATGGATTTTCCTGGCCACCTGAGCTCAATCACTTCTAGAGAGCATCCTGACCTCTTGTCCATACACTCCTCCTCTCCTCCTTTGCACCTTTTGCACAAACATCTCCAGTGTCACATCCAAAAACCAGACAGCTTTCTCTCTGCCCTCTGCCCTACTTGCTGTGTTTCTTCTTTAACTAATTTCTCCACAGAGGCAGTGACAGCCTCTCTATAAATGAATGTAACATCCATTTGAAGATGACAGCCTATCTTTAACCGATGGAGTGTCATGATGATGGATCAGAACTCCAAATTGGTTATGGACTTATTGAAATTTTAATTTCAATGTGCTTTTTTTTTAAATAAAGGGGATTGCTTCAGCCTCAAAATGACTCCGGATTCAAAATCTGACTGTCTGACAAATTGCTTTGTGGATCCATGCAGTGTCACAGTACCACAGTGACAGGATGATTTCAGACAGAAAGAGGAACAGATGATGAGAGGTATCCCTACAGCCTGGAAACAGGCCCTTTGGCCCAACAAGTCCACATCGACCCTCAGAGCATCCCACCCAGACCCACCCCCTATAACCCACCCACACATCCCTGAACACTACAGGCAACTTAGCATGGCCAATCCACCTAGCCTGCACATCTTTGGACTGTGGGAGGAAGCCGGAGCACCCGGAGGAAACCCATGCAGACAGGGGGAGAATGTGCAAACTCCACACAGACAGTCACCCGAGGCTGGAATCAAACCCGTGCCCCTGGTGCTGTGAGGCAGCAGTGCTAATCACTGAGCCACCATGCCGCCTGAATGATGGCTAAACACTTCCCATCACCCCTTTCAGGAAAAGGCCACCTCCTGCAGACATGTTTGTGGGTGTTTTATGATTCCAAGGATATACAAAAAAGTGACTATATACCCACTGGTCTGTGTGAATTAGTGGCCTGACATCCTAATACATGGTCAGGTGTTCTGAAGGTCACAGTTTGAGAAGACCCATTGATAAAGCCTCCATCGCTGGTAAAGAAAAGGAACCAGAACGAAAGAATTTCTGTCAAATCAGCCAAGGATTTGAAATTGATTGCTCAACTGCCAACATCATGCTACCAGTACCATCCAATGTAATGGCTGCAATATTCTACTCTGCATATTTCACGTATAGCTTAGATATTGATCTGTAAATCACTTTTTAAAAACTGATTTTTTGGATGCACTTCTTATTCTCAGTCTGGGTTTTTAAAATGTGTTGCGCTATGATTTCTTTCTCACATTCAATAACTAACAAACTCACTTTTTTGTTACCTCGTACAGGCCTGGCTAAAATTGCTCCTTTTAAAATAGAAGTTCATTGTGCATGAGAGAAAAATATCCACAATTAAAGGAATCCTTTTTGGAATAACCTTCTTACAACCAATTGAAGAGGCAGGAGGATAAAGAAGGGGAGTCAGATCACAGAACAAAAACAAAGTTGCTGGCAAAGCTCAGCGGGTCTGGCAACATCTATGAAGGAAAAAGCAGAGTTAACATTTTGGGTCCAGTGACCCTTCCTCAGAACTGATGGTGGCTGGGAAAGCGTCAGTTTATAGGGAGTCAGATCATCCCTTCTTACCCTGGAACCTGGCAGTTTGGGCTGTCCCATTTGGAACCATAACAACTTGAGGAATCTTGTCCAGGGTCTGGTCATCCAGAAGGCTTCCTGAAACATATACTAGCCAGGCATGATGCTTGGCCCCTGCTCTGTCAAACTTGTAAACAACCAACATTTGCGATGGACTGCACACACCAAATCGTTCAAATAAAGCAGCGGCATAAACTTGCATGCTCCCTGTCTCAGTAAGATAATTTACTTTCTCTTTATTTGTTGTCCGTTCCCAATTTTTCTTAACCTGAGTGCCTTGCCTGGCCATTTAAGGGGGTAGTTAATTGTGAGCCACATTGCTATGGACCTGCAGTCACATATAGTTGAGAAAAAAGCAAAATGGCGGAGTTCTTTCAGTAAAAATAGAAGATGGAGGTTTACAGCCTTCACAGTCATGATCACTGAGACAAGCTATCTGTTCCAGATGCTGTGATGAAATTTGAACCACCCTTCACTCCAGTTAGTGTGTTCCTCTGCAGCCACATTGGAGAGATATGATGGGCTAATCAAGTGTTTCAATCTCCACACCAGCAAATACAGGCCATCAAAATGTTTCCCCCTGTGAGAAAGTTGATAAACATATCACAAAGGACAGTAGATCTTATTAATCCTACAATCACATGTGCTGTCTGACCTGTTGACTGTTTCCACCGTTGTTTGGAGGTGATTTCTTTTTGTTTCAGACATCCAGCATTGGCACTTGTTGATTTCTTGTTGAGTTAAAACATTGCGGTGTTTATGCTCTGGTCGAGACTCCTCCCATTCTATATACTTCATGTCATATCCCTAGGATTATCCTAGTTACCCCATAAATACACTTGCACTATTCAGTTCCCCCACTCCATGCAGTGGCAAATTCCTCACATTTTCACTACTCTAGAATAATGAAGCTTCTCGTGAATTCCTTATTGGATTCCTTCTGGCTAGTGTGACTTCAGGTGAAGAATAACTTCCTGAACGCCCTTTGTTTCCTCTCCTTCTTCCTCTCCCTTCTAGAAACTTGCTCTGTTCTGTGAGATCTCTATTCATTCTCACATAATGCCAAGGGACCGGCCTACTATTATCAATGTCTGGCAGCAATTGGTTTATTCAGAAACCTTGAAATCAGCAAAAATCCTTTAAGTACATTCTCCCACATTTGTTGTAGATCCTTGTTACTTTAAACTGCTATAGAAAGCATTAAACAAATAAGCAACAGCCTGAAGACATGAACCAGCCAATAACTAGGGAGTAATTATTGATTCCTTTAAAGAGGATGGGGGAGACCTTATAAAGGTTTATAAAATCATGAGGGCCATAGATAAGGTGAATAGCAAGGGTCTTTTCACTAGAGTTGGTGGGGGGAATTCAAAGCTGGGGGCATGTCTTTAAAGTGAGAGGAGAAAGATTTAAACAGGACCTGAGGGCCAACTTTTTGACACAGAGGGTGGCTCGTGTGTGGAATGAACTGCCACAGGAAATGGTAGATGCAAGTAAGTTACAGCATTTAAAAGACATTTGGATAGGCACATGAATAGGAAAAGTTTGGAGGAATATGGGATAAACGCAGACAAATGGGATTAGTTCAATTTGGAAATCTTGGTCAGCATGGACAAGTTGGACTGAAGGGTCTGTTTCCATGTTGTATGACTCTATTGATTCTATAACTCCCATATTTATAAACTGCTCCATTTGCATTCCGTCTGCTAATGATCAACAATATGAATGAAAATGATGCTATGCTTGAGAGAAAGAAAGGACTTTAAAAGTTGTATTAATGCAAAAAAGACTTTGAATTAATTTATTGGAATTATTGTCAATTGATAAATCTTAATCCACAGTAGCGTCAGGGTGGCTGCCAAGGGTAATGGATTACAATCAGATCTTTTAAAAATCTCTCAGAAAAGAAAGAGAAGAAGCATTTAAATAAATGTATTACATTTCGCAACCAGAAATATTTACCCTGAATCAATTTAAGATGAGACAACACAGAGGGAAAATGAAAATTTATTACAATATGGATCATTTTTCTAGTTAGAGTAGTGTTTTATTGTTAAAATGTAGCTCCTCATGACACTTTGTTTGTTTTATTACTGTAATTTTAGAATTTCAATATAACGCTGTGTGGCCTGGAAATTTGAAAAGTTGCCAGCCCATAAAAGCACTTGTTTCCCCGAGTTTGACATGCTTGTCCAAATTGCATTTTTCAATGCCCCAACTTCACAGCAACAAGTTTATTATGATTTGGCAACTGAAAATGCATGGAGCAGAAAACAGTTGCATTCAGTTTCAGAGATAACAAGGTGTAGAGCTGGATGAACACAGCAGGCCAAGCAGCATCAGAGGGGTAGGAAGCCTGATGTTTTGGTCTAGGCCCGAAACGTCAGCCTTCCTGCTCCTCTGATGTGCTTGGCCTGCTGTGTTCATCCAGCTGTACACCTTGTTATCTCAGATCCTCCAGCATCTGCAGTTCCTACTATCTCTGCATTCAGTTTCAGTCATGGTGCAAATGTCCCAGTGCAGGGGAAAGCAATTACCACCAAGTTTGTTGCATAAAACGTCTGAAAGGGTTAATGCTGAACCTTGCATTAAGCGCTGCCCAATGATCATGTTGGGTTGGGTGAGGGATAGTCGGGGCAGACCAGCTCTGGATCAGATTTTACCTCAAGTGCTCCTTCATTTTTAATAACACAGGGCTGAATCTCAACCCAAAGGAAGTCAATCAGAGTGACAGCAGCTTTTTTTGGAGGATTTATTGCCTTGCCCAAGTTCTCCTGATGTATTTTACCAAACTCACGTCATTAAGTACCTACCACATTGCTTAGCTTCCTTCCCGTCTGATTTCGTCTCATTTTACCATGTGCCGTACCCAGAACAACTCCCCACTCATTGTATACTTGCCAAAAGAAAGAAAGACCTGCATTTCTTGTTCCTGCATCATCTGTAAAAGCCCATCACACACCCAGACAGGCAGTGTCAGTACTGAGCTGCTCTGCAAATTTCCTGTCTTTTACCCTAGATATGGCAGGCAGGGGGAATGCCAGTGGCCCAGTTTGTGGCCAGGTTCCTGTAGAAAACTGCTTGACATGCTGGTGGAGAGGCAGGATTTCCTCCTCCTGGGACCACAGCATCAGCCCGTGCCAGCCTAGTCCAGGGTTGCCACCCAGGTTCCAGCACTTCCAGCCATCTAGAGGAATACCCAGCACTGTAGGACAATGATCAATGCTCTTCTCCACTCTACCAGGACAAAGTGCCACTATCTTCTCCCTGATACTTCACACTCACTCTTTCTCTCTGATACTGTACCCAGCTCCCACCACAGTTCATGCTCTGCCACTCTCACTTCTACCTGAAACATCTTCCCTATTTGCTTTCACTCACCCCAACCACTGACACCACTCACACTGCAATGCCCTCAGTGCTGCCTACTCATTTGCTCAGGGAGCTTGCCTCCTACCCCAAAAGTAACAGCTATGCTACCCACTTTCATTTCCCGTAATACCCGAATCCCTCTCCTTCCAGGAGGAAAACAGTCCACAATACAGCAGGGAGACAAGGCAGGTATGAACTGCCTCACATTTGGCTCCTCACTCCTTATGTGGAGAGGATCCTGACTCTCACTGCCCCAAGTAGGCCTTGGACTGGTACTGAAGGCTGCCCTTGACTTTTATTTCCAGGACACCCTGACTGAAAGCTGGTCCCCTTGACTCAGAGGCCTAATGATAACCAGGACAAGCTTCCTGGCTTTGAGACTGCACTAAATGTCAAGGAAAGATCATGGGGGCAATGTGCAAAAGGGCAGGGCAAGGCAACGAGAGACAGAGATGCCATGAGCATCCATAAGGTAGTCTCAGACAAACTGAGCATTAAGACAATGAGCAGCCATCTCGGAGATGCAGCCTACTCCAGCCCATGAGATGGATGTGTGTCCCTGAGTGCACAGTGTCCTTGCTGCAGCACTACAATGACAGTCTCTGTTGCACTTTGAGATGCAGTAGCTGAAGTAGCCTGTAAGTGGATTGCTGACATGCCATCAGGTCTCTGAGAGATTGGAACATATAAGATGCTAATTTCCATGGGCATAGGGTGTGAGTGGCTGATGGCTGTGGAGCCTTCCCTAAGATGTTGTTGCCCAATATCCAACATGACGGTCATTCAGAGCAAGTGGTGAGCTGAAGCAGCCTGGTGCACCTTGGGTTCCATGTTGAGCTTTCTCAATGTCTAATCTGTTTAACACATTTGGTAAAATAGAAAGCTGAATAATCATGGAGATCAGTCGGGCCATCAACATGGCATTTAACAAGCAATAATCCCCCTTACTTGGAATCTCGTTGTTGCTTGGTGAGAAACTTGCCTCGCTGATTGTGAAAAGGATAAAAGAATTGTATGAGAAACCCCTGATGTTGAGGTGTCACACTTGTCACTCAATTCTGCCACATATCTCACCATATGCAGACCCCTCTAAGCTTCCATTCAATGTTTCTCATACCAATGTAACTTACACCTGTTTGCTATCATGCAATAAACTGTGTCTTGTTTAAGAGCTGCTTCTGCTTAGACGACCAAGTGGTTTTTGTCTACTATAGTAGGCCAGTCCAACCATTTAGGTCCCAAACTAAATGGAGACTTTCAACAAGTCTACCGATGTATCTTTCCCCAAAGTTACTGAGAGTGATCCATCATGCGACATACCTCCCACACTGCCTCACCTAAAATGATCAACCTTCAAACTTCCAATATTCATGAGGAAAATCACTAAGAGCTACTTTTAAATGGCAGCAAAACTAAATTTACAGCTTGTCGGAGAAATGTTTTGGACATAAGTTCCATACTGTCCATGTTGCATTCTGAAGAAGAATCTACCAGTGCTTTTGAAAGTTTTCTTCACCAGGGAAAAGAAGAGAAAGGAGTCACTTAACAATGTTTGAGTTCTCAGGCAAGCCAACGAAAACTTATTTTCATTGCTCCTCCATCCTCTAAATTTCAACTGAATGTGAAATGAAAAAAGAGAGATAAAAAGCTATTGTTCTCCATTTTTGCCTCTGAGTCAAAACTTAGAGAAGTTTAGACTAAAGACTGGTACAATTCCAGGTTCACTTCCTGATTAATAGGTCATTAAGACATTTTAATATGGCTCTTTTGTGTGATGTAATTATTCTTGTTCTCAGTTAGGAAACCTCCCAGCTCCTGATTGTGTTTCCAATGGCCCATGTTGGAATGTGCTTAAAATGAGAGAGTGGAAAGAAGCTGCAAAATCTCGTGAAAAATATTGTGTGCTATTAAATTTCAATTATGAGCATTCAGATGAAGTAATGAAGAGCTCCAGCACTCAGGGACTCCTACTCCAACAGAGTCTATACTGTATTATTCGGGAAAGCTAGTTGGCCAACGATACCAGAGCCATCTTTACTCACCTTACATTTATTCAAAAAATTAAAATTATGAGCATACACTTTTCTAACACAACTACACCACATTTTCAAGAAATTCCCTTTTGCACTCATTGCAAAGTCCAATTTAAAGTAAGTCAATTAAATCAACTTAACCACACTTGTTAAAATATTGACTTGTTTGTACAGTGAGGACACATTTTCATAGTCATCAGATGCTAATTTGATGTTCAGTTGGCAGTTAGGAAGGCAAATGCAATGTTAGCATTCATTTCGAATGGGCTAGAATACAAGAGCAGGAATGTACTGTTGAGGCTGTATAAGGCTCTGGTCAGACCACATTTGGAATACTGTGTGCAGTTTTGAGTCCCGTATATAAGGAAGGATGTGGCATTGGTGAGGGTCCAGAGGAGGTTCACAAGAATGATCCCAGGATGAAGGGTTTGTCATATAAGGAGTGGTTGAGGAGTCTGGGTCTATACTCAATGGAGTTTTGAAGGATGACGGGGAATCTCACTGAAACTTATAGAATACTGAGAAGCCTGGATAGGGTGGACGTGGAGAAGATGTTTCCACTCATAGGAAGAGACCAGGACCCAAGGGTCCAGCCTCAAGTGAAGGAAAGACCCTTTTAAACCGAGATGAGGAGGAATTTCTTCAGCCACAGGGTGGTAAATCTGTGGAACTCATTGCTGCAGAGGGCTGTGAAGGTCAAATTATTGAGTCCATTTGAGACAGAGATAGGTCCTCGATTAAAAAAAGGATCAAGGATTATGGGAGACAGCAGGCGAACGAGGTCAAGAAACATATCAGCTGTGATTGAATGATGGAGCAAACTTGACGGTAGAATGACCTAATTCTGTTCCTCTGTCTTATGGTCTTATAATGTGGACTGTAACCTAACATTCTAGCCCAGAGGCAGGGAAGCTGCACCACAAGACCCTAATTAGCTAATTTAAGTTTCACTTGAACACATCTAACACTTTCTATTTGCATGCATTAAATATACAAATAACAGATCTGTTTGGGTTGAGATAGGGTGTACTGACAAGAGTCCTGCACAGTCTTGGGACACTCAGAGTCAGAGTTCTATATGATTACCCTTGGGAAAAGCCTAAATACTCAAAACCACAAATGAAACTTGCCACCCTCCTGATTAATCTTTGATGCAGTTGGTATTACAGGCTCCATAACTAAGATTACAGCAATATACTACAGAACTGTACACAGTGTTGGAGAAACTCATTAGATCTGACAGTAACTGTAGACAGAGAAACAGAGTTAATCTATTCAGTTGCAGGGAGGTTATGGCTTAGTGGTATTATTGCTAGATTATTACTCCAGAAACTCAGGTAATGCTCCAGGGCCCTGGGTTTAAATCCTGCCCTGGCAAAGGATGGAGTTTGAATTCAATAAATAGCTGGAATTAGGAGTCTAATGATGACCATAAAACCATTAAATTGATTGTCAGGGAAAAACAAATCTGGTTCACCAACATCCTTTAGGGAAGGGGATGCTGGCTTAATTGTGACTCCAGATCCACAGTGATGTGGTTGACACTTAACTGCTCTCTGGACAATTAGGGATGCAACCCACATTCCATGAATGAATTTTAAAAAGGTAAGATATAATGCTTCTTCAGAATTAGCTTTAACTATGACAACTGTTTTGGAATAATTTAAAAATACGAGTCAGCTGGGAGATAGCAACATTACATTAAAATCAAAATTTAAGGAATGTTCAACTTTGTGCTCAAAAGACATACAACAGAATATGTTCCCCCATTCATAAATTATGGTATTTCCCAATCAACACAAAAGTTCCATTTATCCTCAAACACAGAGTATTCTGCATGCGTGGCACTGCAAAAACAAAATCTAGCCCTTTCTACCATTGCATAAACTAATGATAGCAATTGGAATCAGATATGTGAAATGTTCTCCACATTTTAAGACATGTACTTTAAATGTTATTTGGGGTGGGGTGAAGGAAAGGAAGGAAGTTAAACTTTTTACATATTAAACACATCACAATTAAGTAGAAGCTGAAAATTATTTTCCAAGAAGGGGAACTCAGCCTTCAAAAAATTTTAAAATTCATTTTCTACAGCCTTCTAACCAGCTTTCATCTGGTGCATTCCAGGAATTGCATCCCAGTTTACTAATAAACTTCCTGTAATAGTCAGTGCAGAATACTTCATTTTATTAATTTCCAAATATTTCCCTAACTACTATCCAGAGTAAAGCTACTACTTTATACAGCAGGTATTCAGGCTGTGCTGATGCTAATTCTACAGTGGACATTCTCAGGAATTAAATGGCCAGTTAGTAAAATGTCTATTTTTTTTAAAATGTTTCCGCCAGTAGCAGAAAAAGCATAATCCAGTGACTCCCATGGATGGCTCAATTGGTACTCAGTGGCTTTCCATAATACGTTACATGCTTGGTCTAAAGAGGGGTTCATAAATATTGTAGAAGTCTTTTAATGCAGGAGAAATTGCTATTATTTTGTGTAAAAACAGTAAACACTAACTGTATAAAAAGGTGAAGATTTCATTACTGCCATGAGGCTGCTAGAGAGAACCATCATCTGGTAGTCAATCACTTCCCAATGATGTCAACGATCTTATTTACATATTTACATATTTACATTAAAGATGGCGTAAATGCAGGACACTAAATGAAATATCAGGCAATTTTACTTTGTTTTCCTCCATTTTGAAGTATTTCCCCATGTTCTATTCTTTTACAAAATATTCTCTCCAACATTCCTAATCTGGGAAGTATATGTGTTTATCCCCGGGAGATGATTTGGCTGTAATTCCAGGCAATGGAGGAAGGAGGTTACAACTAAGATCCAGACAGGACTACACATTGAATTTAAAAGGTGAGATTCACGCGGCACCAACAGAATGTAGAACATAGACGAGTACAGCACAGGAATAGGCCTTTCGGCCTACCTTGTCTGCGCAGACCATGATGCCACTCTAAACTATTCCTATCTGCCTACACATGGTCCATATCCCTCTATTCTCTGCCTGTTCACATATCTGTCTAAAGGGTTGTAGATCTGTGGAATTTCCTGTCCAGTGAAGCAGTTGAGGCCATCTCTTTAAAGGTTTGTAAGGCAAAGATGGATAGATTATTGAACAATAAAGAAATTAAGAGTTAAGGTGAGTGGGGGAATAAATGGAGCTGAGTCCATGAAAAGATCAGCCATGATCTTATTGAATGGCGGAGCAGCCTTGAGGGGCCAGATGGTCTACTCCTGCTCTTATTTCTTATATTCCTATGTTCTTGTGTAAATGGCTGTTAAACTTTGTTAATCTATCTGCTTCTATCCCCTTGAAGCTTGTTCCAGGCCACCTATCATCCTCTGTGTAAAAACTTGCCTTGTGCAGTTCCTTTAAACTTTCCCCTACTCACCTTATTCTCCCTAGTATTTGACATTTCTACCCTGGGAAAAGGACTCCAAATATCCACCCTATCCATGCCCCTCATTATTTTAAATACTTCCATCAGGTTGCCCTTCAGCCTCTGACACTCTAGTGAACACAATCCAAGTTTGTCCAACCTCTTCTCCTCGTTAATACACTCCTATTCAGGCAACTCCTAGTCAACCTATTTTGCACTATCCACGTCCTACCTATAGTATGATAACCAGAACTACACACTACTCCAAAAGTGGCTTAACTAAAGTTTTATACAGCTGCAAGATGACTTTCCAACTTCTATAGTCAATGCCCTAACTGATATGGATTTACCTTCAAACAGCAATCAAATAGCCCCTAATCTAATTTCTCCAGTCCCTGTCTAATACTGTTGTAATTAGCCTTCCCCACATTTAGCATTTTAAGCTGAGGACCAATTTTATCTTTAACTATGACTATCTTAGCACTTAACAGAATTATGATCACTGTTTCCAAAATGCTCCACTACTGAAACTTCAATCACCTGGCCAGGCCCCTTCTTTGTTGAACTATCTACATATTGTTTCAAGAAACCCTCCTGGATGCACCTAACAAATTCTGCTCCATCTAAGCCCCTGGCAATAAAGGAGTCACAGTCAATACTGGGGAAGTTAAAATCACCCACTACAACGACAACAACTATGACAATGTCAGAGAGATGGTTCTTTATCCATGCCATGTTCACACTTCACTTTTCCCCATCCCATTAAGCTTATATATCCCACATCATGCCGCTCCCCACCATCTTACAGAAACCTTTTCATCTTGCCCAGTTGCAGTCCTTCACACTCCTGCCATTTCCCACACCTTCACACAAGGCATTCTGCTACAGCTACCGACAACCTCCTGGGTCTGCTCCATTACCTATTGCCAGTCTCCAAACAATGAGCACTGTTTTCTTGACAAGTCGACTCGCTCCCACATCCTTGCACCCGTATGTTCCTCTCCACTCCCCATCAGAAGGCCTAAAGGACACAGTAGATGGAATTACTTCAAAAAGTTAAAAACTGAACAATAATTAAAATAGGATTATAAAAGTTTAAAGTGAAACAACTATAGGGAAATGTTAAGTTATTAACATATAAAGTTTATAACATATTAAGTTATAAATTTAGGCCAAAAAAAAGCCTTTACTTGTAGAGCTACCTTGAACTATAGAGGACCTGGGAGATAAGAGGTATTGCTTGAGGAGCAGCAGCACCATCTAGCTTTGGAAGAACTGAAAGGGATGTACCTAACACACTCAATAGGAGTTGAAAGTAACACCCAGGTATGACAGGTATGGTAAGAAAATTATAGTTCATGAAGAAAAATGTCACATGCATCATCATGCACAAACGATTAATACATTTCCTGCAGATGTTCACAGTGAGATTGAGGATATAATGTTTCATTACACCAAAAAGAAAAGTGGCCCTGTGATATCAGAGCTACTAACATACAGGGACAGAATAAATCAAATTCCATTCTTATTAAGAGTTCTGAGATTTTAAAAGTTCAAATGTTGATTTGATTGGATGTCTCTCCTACTAGGTTTGGAGTATATATTCATCCATGCATTGCTTCCCAGTTTTAAAGTGGAGAATACACTGGGTACAAGTTCGATTTAGACAGGTACCAGGACTGAATAATGAAAATGGTATTTAGCTGCACTGTGCTTTGGTAATCCAGGAGAATAGTTTCTGTTTAGATAGCACTTTGGAATGATCCTGGACTTTGACAGCCCTGTGGTGGGAGTTCTGACCTTTGGCAACATGGTATAATCCTACAGACTGACAGCACCTGAGCAGGAACCCATGGTTTGGCAGAAATATGTTGCATAAACCTGGCAATTGTCATGAAGAGGGTAGCAGGAACTGCAGATGCTGGAGAATCTGAGATAACAAGGTGTAGAGCTGGATGAACACAGCAGGCCAAGCAGCATCACAGGAGCAGGAAGGCTGACGTTTCAGGCCTAGACCCTTCTTCAGAAATGGGGGAGGGGAAGGGGGTTCTGAAATAAATAGGGAGAGAGGGGGAGGCGGACAGAAGATGGATAGAGGAGAAGATAGGTGGAGAGGAGACAGACCGGTCAAAGAGGCGGGGATGGAACCAGTAAAGGTGAGTGTAGGTGAGGAGGTAGGGAGGGGATAGGTCAGTCCAGGGAGGACGGACAGGTCAAGGGGGTGGGATGAGGTTAGTAGGTAGGAGATGGGTGTGGGGCTTGAGGTGGGAGGAGGGGATAGGTGGGAGGAAGGACAGGTTAGGGAGGCAGGGACGAGCTGGGCTGGTTTTAGGATGTGGTAGAGGGAGGGGAGATTTTGAAGCTTGCGAAGTCCGCATTGATACAATTGGGCTGCAGGGTTCCCAAGCGGAATATGAGTTGCTGTTCCTGCAACCTTCAGGTGGCATCATTGTGGCACTGCAGGAGGCCCAGGATGGACATGTCGTCTGCGGAATGGGAGGGGGAGTTGAAATGGTTCGCGACTGGGAGGTGCAGTTGTTTAGTGCGAACCGAGCGTAGGTGTTCTGCAAAGCGGTCCCCAAGCCTCTGCTTGGTTTCCCCGATGTAGAGGAGGCCACAACGGGAACAGAAGATGCAGTATACCATATTAGCAGATGTGTAGGTGAACATTTGCTTGATGTGGAAAGTCTTCTTGGGGCCTGGGATGGGGGTGAGGGGGGATGTGTAGGCGCAGGTGTAGCACTTCCTGCGGTTGCAGGGAAAAGTGCCGGGTGAAGTGGGGCTGGAGGGGAGTGTGGAGCGGACCCAGTCGCGAACCATTTCAACTTCCCCTCCCATTCCGCAGACGACATGTCCATCCTGGGCCTCCTGCAGTGCCACAATGATGCTACCCGAAGGTTGCAGGTACAGCAACTCATATTCCGCTTGGGAACCCTGCAGCCCAATGGTATCAATGTGGACTTCGCAAGCTTCAAAATCTCCCCTCTCCCTACCACATCCCAAAACCAGCCCAGCTCGTCCCCGCCTCCCTAACCTGTCCTTCCTCCCACCTATCCCCTCCTCCTACCTCAAGCTCCACCCCCATCTCCTACCTACTAACCTCATCCCACCCCCTTGAACTGTCCGTCCTCCCTGGACTGACCTATCTCCTCCCTAACTCCCCACCTACACTCACCTTTACTGGCTCCATCCCCGCCTCTTTGACCGGTCTGTCTCCTCTCCACCTATCTTCTCCTCTATCCATCTTCTATCCGCCTCCCCCTCTCTCCCTATTTATTTCAGAACCCCCTTCCCCTCCCCCATTTCTGAAGAAGGGTCTCGAACCAAAACGTCAGCCTTCCTGCTCCTGTGATGCTGCTTGGCCTGCTGTGTTCATCCAGCTCTACACCTTGTTATCTCAATTGTCATGAAGGGGTGTGCTGCTGGGTTCAGCTCAGTCTGCCTGCCTGTCAGTGATTAGGTGAGCAATCATTCCAAACAGCACTGTAAAGTGTGGTGGGGAAAAGACAGCTGCATAGATCAAAGGATTAATAGCAAAGTTTTCTTTGGAGGTGTATTTTTCTCTCTGCCTTCATCTGTGCATTTCTCATCTATCAGTAACTAGAATAGTTTCATTTATAGATGATAAAAGAACCTTTGTTTATTCAGTATCAGTCAGTCTCTCTGCCTGCCTCTCCTCCTCTGTACATATCTCTCACAGGCACCAGTAAGTTAATGTTTCCATCTGCTTCTGTTAAAACAAAATTAAATTTTATATTTGGAAAAAAGTGTAAGTACTCAGGTCAGGTGACAATTAAGCGAGAAACAGACCTATAAAGTTTCAGGTTGATTGTCTTTCATCAGAACTGCATCAGGCTTTAAGCAAATAAAAAGATGGGGAAAATGTAGGGTGAGGGAAAGAAACCAAAGGGTCTGCAGTGGGTAGCCTGCAGGAGAGATTAAATGGCAAAAGGGTTGATAGAACAGGACAAATGAAGAAACAAAAATGTTAGTCTTGGGGAAGTGAAAATGGAAATTGAGCACAATACAATACAAGCAACAGCTATCTGAAAACAATGCAAAAAAAAATGAAAAAGAAAGGGTAGATTGCAAGATTAGAGATTATGTTCTGCAATTGTTGAATTCAGGTTGAACCCAGTGATTGGAAAATGCCCAGGTGAAAGAGGAAGTACTGTTCTTCTAGTTTCTGTTGAGTTTAATTGGAACAGTGGAACAAGAGGTCAAAGATAGTGAGATTAGAGTAGGAGTGAAGCAGAGAGGTAAAACAACTGGCAACTGGAATCTCAGGTTTATGTTCGCAGACTAGAGACAGCCAACCAATCTGTGTTATGTCTCCCTAGTGAATCTATATTTTAAGTACTATCCGTCTGCTGAATTAGTTGTATGAACCCCAGTGCAATGGAAGGGGATGTGGTTAAAGGGCGGGTGTTGCATCTCCTGAACTTGCATGGGAAGGAACCACAAGAGGGGAAGGGGGAGGTGGAGTGATTTAAGTATGCAACAAGGTTATGAGGAGGAACTAATCTCCTCAGATTGTTGAAAGGGATGGAAATGGGAGGCGGCATCATGCTGGACTTGACGGAAAATGATCCAATGCACTTGGAAGCTCTGAGCAGTGGGTTGGGCCTAGTGTCTTTGTAGGAGGAAAGCAATGGGAGACAGCAGTAGAGCAGAAAGCCGGTTGACCACAATTGTTAGTGGAAGAGACAGGAAGACACATTAAAAGTGTTGGAATGGAAGGAGTTTTCAAATCAGATGCGACAGAGGTGAAGAAAACTGGGATAATGGGCTGGAGGTTACTGTAGTGTGTCTTTAGTTTAGCCAGAAGATCAAATGGTTCTACCTCAATGCAGCTCCTCCGCATTTTTCTCATCTTAAGCTCCCATACTGTTGTTATTCTAGAGCATGTGAGGAAAGGTTCAGCCTTCCCTTCCCTACGTTCCAAATTGAATGGCTTCAATGTCAGGGATAATTCCTTCAGGTCTTGTCAGAAGGGCATTATAATTTGTATCCTCCCACTACTCCTCACCTCCATCCAACTGCCAAATCTTACCAGAATTAAATGACGACCTGACAGACAGAAAGGAAGTCTGAAAAGTAAACTCACCTGGGCCTCGTTTCTTTTTCAGATCAATTGTTTTTTCTTTCAATCTACTGAAGGCCAAGCCAAGCTACATCTAGCTCAGACTCAAAAATTGTGCTTATTTTATCCTTCTCTTAGCTTAATAAAACATTCTGAATACATCTGAATTTTCTAGCTTTTCTTTCGATAATTTTAGAGCGGCAAATGGATCTCATTAAGAAGCGGAATGAAAAACACAATGATTTGACTACCTCAACTATTACCAGTACATACCAGCAAATTACACACACACACACTTGTGCAATTCAAGATTTTGCAGTGACAAAAATAGTGAAGTTAATTTTGCTTGCTAGTAATAGATGCAAAAATGGTATATCAACTTCAGGTGAAATGTAAGGCAAAAAGTTAATTTCCAAAAGTTGCTGTCCAAGTTGTGTCCACAGTTAATTTCATGAAGATGATATTTTGTTGTTGCTTCACCATTGAAATAAATAGAGCAGTATGACCTTGCTAGACATGAAGTAAACCTACTGCACATATTGAGGGTTAGTCTTCTTCATGTTCATCCTTTGAGATGAAGACGACTTGTTCATTATGTGGGAGTTGGGCAGGGTTCTGGTACAGATGAAGGTAACTATCAAGGCCTGGAAGATTCTGGAGCAATGGGCCTGGATAGTATCGATGATTGAGTTTCGGCTAAGTTGCTGACCTGGGATTTCTACTCCTTGTATTATCTCTCTGCTTTTGAAATCCATTCACATTCAAAGGAATCATTATTTGATTGTGCCAGGTGCAGTAATCTTGGGTGAGCTTCATCCAAGATTCATGGTCCATATAATAAATTAAGCCTCCAAAGTGTCTTTGTGGCACGTCCTTTCACTGCTGCGAAACCCCACTCTAGACTCAAATTCTCTATAGAAGATTTACTTTGGTAAGTGAGTAGCAGGCTAGTTTTACAACAGCAGTCCAACAAAGTTGTACATTTTTCAACATGTGCGTGATTGGCATGTCAACTTGATGGAGACCCTCCATATTGCCCCTAAATTTCATGAGCAAATATTCATAAAGATGGTTGCCTTCATATTGACAGTTACTTACTACCAAATAATTATTACAAGCATGGAGTCTCATTCTTACAGGTTGTTGATTTTCAAAATCTTAAGAACTATATTAAATTCTCAGATTTATTTCTTTTTGATCCTTATTTCTTAATCCAATATTTTGTTTCCTCTCTTATTTTTTTTCTGACCTTGATCTGACATCCCTCCTCAGTGCATCCTTTGTATTTGTCAGTCTTTACTGTGATTAGTCAAGGTGATGTCTTGTTGGTTTTCCTGATCACTCTGGTCCTAGGTGCCCATTTCCCTTCTTATGCTATTATCTGCTCACTCTTTCACCAACTTTTATTTTTGAGATGTGCAATGCTGAGGTTAATTAATAGTAGGTGCCGTTAATTACCTTCCCATAGCAACATCTAACCCTTTGGAGTTCTTGTGGCACGCTGGAGTGTCCCTATCTCTAAGCTCGGAGATCTGGGTTGAAGTCCCATCTGTGTGTAATAACATCCCTGAGCATGTTGATTAGAAAATATATAAAGCTTCTAGTTCTTCAAGTCCAAACTAATGTCTTTTAAGAGTTTGAGATATTTCAAGGTTAGCCCAAGACCTTCAGGCAACAGGGTAGCACAGTGGTTAGCACTGCAGCACCAGGGTCCCAGGTTCAATTCCAGCCTTTGGTGACTGTGTGGAATTTACATGTTCTCCCTGCATTTGTGTGGGTTCTGTCTGAGTACTCTGGTTTCCTCCGATGGTGCAAAGATGCGCAGGCTAGGTGGCTTAGTCATGGTAAATGTGATGTTACAGGGTTGGGATGATCTTTGGAAGGTTGGTATGGACTGAATAGCCTCTTTCTGTGCAGTAGGGATTCTTCAATAACTCTAATGTAAAAAATACTAAATTATGAAATGCAATTGACAAACATATCAAATAAAAACTTTAAATTTTATTTAAAACTTTTAGAAACTCCAGTTCCTAAAATGTTTTTAAGAAAATATTTTGTATGATCCTCTGCCTTCAACAATACAGTGAAAGCAGATATGTTTTCATATTATAAACATCTTAATGTACAATTGGCTGCTTCAAATTCATGCTTAAGGTTCCCATTATATAAAAAGTACACAAAAAGGTAAAAAAACAAAGTTGCTGGAAAAGCTCAACAGGTCTGGCAGCATCTGTGAAGGAAAAAACAGAGTTAACGTTTCGGGTCCAGTGACCCTTCCTCACCATACCCGAAACGTTAATTGTTTTTTCCTTCACAGATGCTGCCAGACCTGCTGAGCTTTTCCAGCAACTTCTGTTTTTGTTCCTGATTTACAGCATATACAGTTCTTTCGTTTTTTTTTACAAAAAGGAAAATGTGCACAGGAACTGTCTACAATATTATATTTTTAATCATACATAGATGCATAGTTAGAATTTGGGATGCTAACTAATGTTCTTTCTCTAGCCCAGCGTGTAAGACAAATTTCAGTACTTATATGATCAGTTCTCGCTGTGATCAACTAAACATAAACAGGAATCAAAGAAGACTTATTTTTCAAACATCATATCAATTTGAATCATCAACTGTAAAAATGAAAGTCACATAATTGGAAGTAAATGGTCAAAATCTTAGCTGCTAAAATGAAAGTAGCATAAATATATTGACTAAGCTATAATTAGCAGCAATGTAAAGGTTAAACAGTTAAAGTACCTTATGCACATAGACCTCTCACCTAAATCTGAGAGCAGCGCAAAGCTGAATAAGGAATTGCACTTTTATTAGTCAATGGGAATACAGCACTCCAGAATAGTCAGAACCGAAGCCGAATCACAAGCTTCCCATTTCCAGTTGAGCAGCGATAGCCACTCTTGTTCAGAAACAATAGCAAACTAATGACTGACCTGGATATTTTCTATGCAGCAAGTGTTGACAGAAACACACAGCTGGTGAATAACCCCTTACAGTTTTCTCACCACGCTAACTATATCTTGCACAATGCACCCTTTGTTACATGTTTAGAAATGAAACCTGCAGTAATTTGGCAACAGTTGAAATTCCTCTTGTCTCCTAATCAGTTCAATCAAAAGCAGCAGTTTAGAAGAACCTGGGAAATCATTAATCGAGCACACCTGTTCGAAGGTATAAGGTGAAGAAATTGAGCCAATTTTTAGTCCTTCGGCAGGTGAAAATTCACCCAAGAATTACATATTTGAAAAGGTTACAACGTTCCCAGTGTTTAACTTAATATGATCTAAATAAAAACCTATCTGAATCAGGTCCAGGCTGTGGAGGGCATCACATCTGCCGATTGTCTGCCCCTCTGCTATGGTTATGTTCGTAACCAACTTTCCTTGGAGAGGGAGAATGTGGTGTCCATCAATGGTCTCTAACGCTTTACAGAGAGATAGGGACTGCAGAGGACACAGTATTTTATTTCTCCTCCTGCTTCCCCTAACATTCCCCCTTTCACCTTTGATGGGTCGCGTTGCCCATAATGGGCTTCACTTGTGAATATTGAATTGTCTACATGGATGATTATTGGTCGTGGTTAGTACTGAAAAAAAAAGAAACAGTCACAGTGTTTTGTGCTGGGAAAGAGTATAGCACTTCTGGATATAAAACAAATAAAAAATACTTGATCCATACATAGGCAGTGAGAACCAGTCATTGAATCCCAATATATGAAATCAGTTGCCATTCACCGTCATCAGGAATATTTCTAAATCTAACCACACATCCTTAGCCAAAACGTAAAATGAGTTCACACCATTGTATACTGTCTGGTCGAGCATGTCACCTCTTTCACAAACCTTTCCATCGATTGATTCATTTATTGTCACGCGTACCACAATACAGTGAAAAGTTTTGTTTACGAGCAGTACAGGCAGATCATAGTAATTGAGGATGTACAGATCAAAAAGACTTATACAGAGGCATACAGGTTACATTTCACAGGGTATGCTCTAGGTGAGATCAATGTTAGCAACATCAGCATTATGTGAGGCTAGAGAGTCCATTCATCAGTCTAATAACAGCTGGGAAGAAGCCGTTCCTGAATCTGCTGGTGCATGTATTCAGGCTTCTGTATGGAAGAGGTTGCAAGCGATCATTACCGGGGTGTGATGGGTCTTTGATGATGTTGGCTGCCTTCTGCGGCAGCGAGCCATGTAAACAGAGTTCATGGATGGAAGGTTGGCTTCCGTGATGATCTGGACAGAGCAGTTTCCATAACAGGCTGTTATGCACCCAGACAGTATGCTTTCAATGGTGCATCTGTAGAAGTTGGTGAAGGAAATTATGGACATGCCAAATTTCCAGAGCCGCTTAAGGAAGAGGAGGCGTTGGTGTGCCTTCTTGACTGTCGCATTTACGTGGGAAGTCCAGGACAGGTTGTCAGTTATCGTCACTCCGAGGAACTTGTCGCTGTCCACCCTCTCAAGCTCAGTTCTGTTGATGTAGATGGGGGTGTGTTCTCCTCCCTTCTTTCTGAAGTCGATGATCAGTTCTTTAGTTTTGCCCAAGTTGAGAAACAGATTGTTTTTATTGCATCATGTCACCAAGCCCTCTATTTCCCTTCTGTATTTTGACCCATCGTTGTTAGATATCTGTCCCACTAAGGTGGTGTCATCAGCAAACTTGTAGGTGGCGCTCATTTAGAATTTAGCAACGCAGCTGTAAGTGTACAGGGAGTACAGTAGGGGGCTGAGGATGCATCCCGGGGGGGCCCCAGTGTTGAGTGTTACTGTGGAGGAGGTGCAGTTACCTATCCTCACTGATTGCGGCCTATAGGTCAGAAAGCTGAGGATCCGGGTGTACAGGGTGGAGCCAAGACCAGGGTCACGGAGTTTTGAGATTAGTCTGGAGGGGATAATGGTGTTGAAGGCGGAGCTGGAGTCAATGAGCAGAAGTCTGACATAGGTGTCCTTGTTGTCCAGATGTTCCAGGAATGAGTGCAGGGCTAGGGATATGGCATCCACTGTGGACCTGTTAGGTCAATAGGCAAATTGCAAGGGATTGAGACAGGCTGGGAGACTGGAATTGATGTGGGCCATGACCAGCCTCTCAAAGCACTTCATGATTATGGAGGTCAGAGCCACTGCATGGTAGTCATTAAGGCACACTGCATGTGCTTTCTCTGGTACAGGGATGATGATGGTCTTACTGAAGCAGATGGGGACTTCAGCTTGTAGGAGGGAGACGTTGAAGATGTCGGTGAACACCTCCACCAGTTGGTCCGCACAAGATCTGAGTGCTTATCGTGGGATACCGTCCGGGCCTGTCACTTTCCTTGGGTTGACTCCCAGGAAGACCGAGCTGATGTCTTCAAGGAACAGGAGAGTCCGGGGCTGTCGGGGCAGGTGACACCGCGCTGCTGGCATTCTGCTCAAACTGAGCATAGAAAGGATTGACACATCAGGGAGGGATGTGTCTCTGTTCGCTATCTTGCCCTGCTTCATTTTGTATCCTGCAACATTGTTTAGGCCTTGTCACAGGTGGTGGAGGTCTGTATGGTTGGTTTGGGTCTCTAATTTGGTCTGGTACTGTCTCTTGGCATCCCTAATGGCTTTGCGGAGGTATTGATCTGGGTCATCCGACTTCAATGCTGCACGTCTGGTCTTCAGTACGGAGTGGATTTCCTGGCTCACCCAAGGTTTATGGTTGGGGAACACCTGCGTTGACTTCTTTGGCTTGCAGTCCTCCACGTATTTGCTAATTAGGTCCATGACGGTGGTGGCTTATTTGTCTGTGTTTTCTGCTGAGTACTTCAAAAGGTCCAGTCTTCCAATTCCAAGCAGTCCTGGGGATGCTCTTCCATAGCCTTGGACCAGCATTGCCCTTCCTTTGTGAAGGATCCGCCCATTTCCTGGGAGGAGGAACACAGCGTTATGATCTGATTTTCTGAAGTGTGGGCGGGGGGGTGTGGATTGAGTGGTACGCGTCTTTGATGGTTGTGTAACAGTGGTCCAGGATGTTCTGTCCTGTAGCAGGGCAGGAGATGTGTTGGTGGTACTTTGACAGCACCTGTTTGAGGTTGGCTTGGTTGAAGTCACCAGCCACAATGAATAGGGCCTTGGGGAATTTCGTCTGTAGAGGGTTTGTGGTGGTGTAAATCTTGTCTAGGGCATTCTTCACATCCGCATGGGGTGGTATGTACACTGCTGTCAGGACAGCGGAGGTGAACTCTTGCGGTAGGAAGTAGGGTCGGCATTTTACTTTAAGGTATTCTTGTTCTGGGGAGCAGTGGTTTGCCAGGGTTGCTATGTCCGAGCACCAGGAAGTGTTGATCAGGAAGCATACCCCACTGCCCTTCACCTTACCCAAGGACGCTGTGTGGTCCATGCAGTGTATGGAGAACCCATCAGCTTGTAGGGCATAGTCGGGAATGGCAGGGGTGAGCCAAGTCCCCATGACGCAGAGCACACAACAGTCTCTCATTCCCTCTGGAAGGTAAAGAGTGAAAATGAAATTTTTAAAGAAAGATGGCAGTTCACAAGCCACAAAAGGCAAACAAAAATCAAATGGATATCTATTCCTTTAATTTCCTTTCCTGAGGTCAGAACATTGTAGTGTTCCTTTTCCATATCTTGTTCAGTGCTTTTCATGTGTGGAGGCCTCTCACCACAAGAATCACTTTGCCAATGCTTTTTAATGTGTTTACTGGGACAAAGGCCTTAAAAGTAATCATCAACACTGGATAAAATCCTCAAAGATAGGACTAAACATTTATATTTGTCTATTGTAGGAAAGTTATTAGCACACAACGATTGTAGGGTATTTAACTCCATTCATAATCCCTCAGCTAATGAATCAGACTATTCCTGCATGCTGTAAGACATGGAAATAGCTAGAATTTGCATGATAAGTTGTAAGTGACCTTCATCACATATGTTGGGCAATGATTATCTCCTACAAAAGGCAGCTCAAGTGTCTCCCCAGTGGCATTGACATCAGCCCGTTCCCAAGGTCCAGGGAGATGTGGTTGGTCAGAAATTCAACTGGGCCAACAAAACAAATACTACAAGAACAGCTCAAAGATTATGGGCAGAATTTTACAAAGTTCAGTGAAGTGTCAATTTCAGAAGGCTCTTTGTGAGTTCTGGTGAGCTTACTCATGCAATTCTCCTCTGCATTATGGATGTCCCACTCTCTGTGGCATTGCTCTCTGTCTACCTTGCATTCAGCAGGGCTGGGAGTACTCACTGCTGGCATCTTCAGGGAATTACACCACCAGAACCATGTTGACATTCCAGCTGTGCACCGACTCCAACACTGCAAGTCAGAAACTGCAATTCACTGGGTATTTCTGCATCACTTGAAAGGACATAGCTGAGAAAGGGAAGTGGACACTTCACTTCACCAACAGGAAACTCGAAGTCCTAGTGGGCAGGTTGATGAAGACCTGAGCCAACCTCTTTCCTCGGGACTGTTGGAAGAGAACATAGCAGCAGACTTCTGCCAGCCTGGGCTGACGTTTTTATCTGAGTCAGTGCAATGTCAACAATGTGGAGGAACACACGGCATTGCAGGAAGAAGGTTAATGAGCTTCAGCACTTTTCCCACTAAATGTCACTAGTATCTCTCCAATACCTCACACTCACTCTGACTATACCAGCGCACCCACTTCCCACCAATACTAACAGTTGTGCCAGACACTTTCAATCACTCACTTTGTTTCACTCCAGGATCAGATAGCTCACAATGGAGCAGAAAGGGCCAAGTTGGGTAGTGTGGCTCTTGACATTCATCTCCACACCCCATAGAGGAAAGAATCCTCTCTCAAGTGGGAGAAGACCAAACCACTCATATGGTGAAGCTGAGATCTCCATCTTCCAGCAGCCAAGTAAGCTTCATTGACAAGTACTACACTGCTCTCCCATTACCATCACTGTCAATGTATTCTCCACATGGCCAAACTTCAATCACTATTTTGCAACTCGTTCCCTCTCTTCTTTTCCACAGGCACCAGCAACATCTACATGGTCTCTGGCCTGAAGAGACCAGCCCCTCAGGACATCATCTCCTCCTCTACCTCTGAGGAAGAAGTCACAGATCCCTCCAAGGAAACACCAACAAGGCAGCCTTCTGCACCCTCTACCCTGATAACTTGTTGGGTACTTTAGCCAGTGAACAGTCAGGAGCACATTCTGATCAGCACGTTACAGCCACATCTCCATAGCTAACAGAGGTAGAAATGACCTAGTTCGCTGGCTTCTATCTCTTTGTAACCTTAACTCATATTAAAACAAGAAAAGGATTTTAAAAAGCTACATTTGCAGTTGGGATTACACAGGGGATACTGGCCTCAGCATCACCAAAACATTTACCCTCAGCGAAAGATGACTCAGCTCCATTGAACGAGATTCAGAAAGATGTCCTGTCTGCATGGTTTGGGTTGACACTGCTATGCTGCAGGATACTGAATATGCTGTTCTTTCTAAAGACTATCCTCACTTTCCTACTTGGTACAATGCTGCAGCTCTCAAAAGATCCTTAGTGTCCATCATATATTCTTATTGTGTCTTCCAGTTGTCCAGAGTTAAGAATCCAAGGGTTAAGCATTGTACTCTGACTGTACTGCATTGAAATGTAACCCTCAGTAGTGACCTGCATGAAGACCTGCACAGGAGGAGATATCTTCTCCCACTGGTTCCAATGTGGGCCTGAGATGTCATGTTGCAAATACATGGGACATCATGACATGATATTTTGACTACCACCTCTGAACAGAGACATTACCCCTCTCTCATCTGCACAGCTTTCTTTGGAGCATGAGTGATTGTCACTTTCCCATATTTTTTGCCACGCCCTAAGGCCACCTATTGCTGGAAGCTCTGCCTTAGGAGGCTGCACATATCCATTGGAGGTTGACGCTGTTCCTTGACTTCCAGATGCACGTATTCCCCAACCATTTCTGTGCACTGGCTTAGTGCAGTGGCCATGAAAATGACAGCAGCTTCTGAGCCCGGATCCATTGGAGGCAGTTCCAACGAGAGCCTGTGGGTTATATCAGAGGCAAACTAGCTCCTCAAGAATGTGACCAGTCAGCAGTTACAGTGCACATACAAATAACACTTCAATGTCACCCTCTGAATACTGGGACATGGAGACATCCAACAAGGAGGCCTCTACATGTACTTTGTACATTGCTGATCAGATTCAGATATATGCTGCTGAAGCCTTTCCACACATCTACACAAGGAGACTGCATGTGTGACAGTGACAATGAGAACTTCTTCCCCACCCCCACAA
Organism: Rhincodon typus; assembly: GCF_021869965.1. NCBI lineage: Eukaryota > Metazoa > Chordata > Chondrichthyes > Orectolobiformes > Rhincodontidae > Rhincodon > Rhincodon typus. Next base: position 43,093,900 of record NC_063339.1, read on the forward strand.
TACCCAAGACAGGCAGCATTGTATATAGAATAATGATATGGACATTTTATAGTCCAAGGTGTGACGTGAGCAGCTCCTGTTGAATGTGGCCTGGAATTTTAATCAAAATGGTTGGTGAATTCATGAGGTTGACATAGAGAATTATGTGATAAAAGATTCTTTAACTGTATGTTGTGTGTGTCTATTTGACACCATTGCCCTTTTAAATAGCTCACTTCACACCCAAGTTGAGTGTGTTCCGTCAGAGAAAAGCAACACTTTTTCCATCCACTCCGGGTGTGATGATTGCCATTTTGCATTTTGATAGCATACTTGTGATTTGGATGAAAAGGGAAGACAACGCAGGTTCAGCCTCTCAGTGTAGGTGACCACTATGTTCCTTTCTGCTGTGCCCTCCTTGTCAATCCCATCAACTGATTATCGCCACCTAACTCTTTTATTTACCTGCTCAACTCCCCATTTTACTCCCTGAGCTGAAGGCATACTGCTTAATTTTGTGAAAATGTTTATTCCCATTGAAGCCAGGATGATGGTGTACATTAATGATGCCCCTCCTTCCACCAAACCCCTTGCCCGTTCATTCTCTCTTTCCTCCCACCCTTAGATGTTGATTTACCCCCTTTCATCGTTATTGTCCCTATGAATCCCAGCAAGCAGCCTCCAATGCCCACAACTGACTTCGCCCACTTCCCTACTACAGCTGTAGTCCCCCTTTGACTTTCAGTGAACAAGTGCCAGGATTGACCATGGCTCGCTCCCCACTGACCAACTTAGAAAGATGGCCCCTAACTGATGAGTGACCAGATCCCTGACAGATCTCCATGCAGCTGCCCAATGAATTCTCTTCCAATCTGGATGGGTTGCACAGGTCCCAGAGGCGTGAGCATGGCACACTGCCCAGACTACCCAAGCATCTGACTGATCATGTACAAAGTCAAGGCCCTGGACTGACATCAGAAAATGCCTTTAACTGACAGTGCACCTTGGTTTGACTAGGGAATCCTCTCGTTAAACTTTGGGGTGTGCCTCCATTGGGTTGAAGCACATTGCATTGTGTTTGCCATGTAAGCTGTTGGCAGACAGGTCACATAT
>NC_063339.1:43095391-43115107 GCF_021869965.1 Rhincodon typus
CTTCTTCAGAAATTCAGCCATTTCTGAAGAAGGGTCTAGGCCCGAAACGTCAGCTTTCCTGCTCCTCTGATGCTGCTTGGCCCTGCTGTGTTCATCCAGCTCTACACGTTGTTATCTCAGATTCTCCAGCATCTGCAGTTCCTACTATCTCAGTTCACATATGAAACTGTTTTGGTAAAATGCCAAACAGCAACCCTTTGAATGATCACTGCTAGGAAACGTATCAAGCTGCCTAGTATTGTATCTGTGTTAAAAAGGAAAGCGAGGCAGCAGTACTGTGAGGCTGAAAATTCTGCATGAAGTGACAATATGCGAAAGATAAAGCAAGGCAGAGGTGCTCTAAGCATCCATGTAGACTAGGGAAGTAAGCTGTGAGACTCACCCAGGCCCACTGCATTAGATGGGTGCTGGGTCTTATGTGTAAACTGACCTGGTAACAGCATTCCAATGCCAAAGGACAGGATTGAAATGGTGAACTGTGTTCTAAGTGAGTCAGAGATACGCCATGAAGATTTGGTGAGGCTGCTGCTTGTCTGATGCCAAGCTCCATCGATGAAGAATGAAGGTGGTTACTGCGCATGGAGTGGTTGCTGAGATTTTGGGCAGTGCTAGCCTAGAAGGAGGGTTGGAAGAGAAACTGGCAAGCTGGAGCTGCCAAGTACTCACTCTGACTGTTATCTCAGGAATTGTCACTGTCCACTTTCACTCCACTGTGTAGGAGAAATGCAAACTGCATATAAATGAGGTGAGAAGATGGAAATACACGTAAATAGGTCCCTTGTCCCTCACTAGCACAATTCGCATCTCGCCTTTAAACCTTGGATGAAAAATCAGACTTTATTTTCTCAACAGTAGACATTGCATTTTTCTGATCTTGCCATATTTTCCCAACTGACTCAGCATTGCCCATATCTGGGGGCTACGAAGATTCTGTCTAATGAATTCTACAGTGCATGACTCATCTCCTCAATCCCCAGAGCTACTCCACCACTCACAAGGCACAAGATAGGAAGGTCATAGAATGTGCTCTATATGTCTGGATGTGAACATCCACCAACACTCAATAAAATTGACAGCCTACCAACACCTTAAATATTCACTAATCCCACTATTATCACACTGTATCTGCAGTATATTCTGTTCACAGATTCCAAAGCAGCAACACCTTCTTCAACAATGTCCTAAATCAGTGGCTTCCACTCCTAGAAGGAAAAAGGCAACAGAGATAAATGAGTGTAGCTGAGGGAATTGAATACAAAATATATAGTTTGGTGAATGTTGGAGTTCAGTGAAAGGGACAAGAAGGTCTTTGTTTCCTTTTGTTTATGCTTTTCTACTTGTCTTGTCCTGCAGGAATTGGTTCTTGCTCTCTACAGCCAGAGAAGCTAACTGCTTGCTGAGCAACTAACAAGTGGTTAAGATCCATTTTATCCATAAAGTTTTAAATAATATTCAAATTGTTGGTAAAGTTAATAAAATATATAAAAACAACATATATGAGTGAAGAACATAATTAAGAAAAGAAATAAAACTCATTAAGGATAGCAGGGTAGGTGGTATGTCAAGGCTACAGCATGTGAGAGCTCCTGGATACCGTTGTGATCCAGGGAAAACATTTCTGCAATAATATAATGAAACAAAGAAACTGTTGATGCTGGAATTTTGAAACGAAACAGAAATTACAGGAGAAACTTGTCAGGTCTGGGAGCATCTGTGCAGAGAAAGCAAAGTTAACATTTTGAGTCCAGTGACCCTTCTTCCGAACTCAGTTCAGAAATCAGACATATGCAGACAAATAGACGGCACAATGGCTCAGTGGTTAGCACTGCTGCCTCACAGCTCTAGGGACCTGGCTCTGATTCCAGTTTTGGGCAACTGTCTGTGTGGAGCTTTACACATTCTCCCCGTGTCTGTGTGGGTTTCTGCCATGTGCTCTGATTTCTTCCCACAGTCCAAAGAAGTGCAGGCTAGTTGGATTGGCCAGGCTAAATTGCCCATAGTGTCTAGGAATGTACAGGCTAGATGGATTAGCCATGGGAAATGCAGGATTACAGGGATAGGGTAGGGGGCTGCTGGGTCTGGGTGGAATTCTCTTTGGAGAGTCAATGTGGACTCAATGGGCCAAATGGCCTGCTTCCACACTATAGGGATTCCATGATTCTAGGGCTAGTGGGGATAGTTTAGAAGGATGAATGCCACCCTTCCTGACAGTAAAGACCAACAGTTCAAGTGGTTATGCTGCCTGCTGGATGTCAGGGCTACAGAGAAACTTGCTTCGGAAGGGGAAGGATTCTGTTGTAATAGTCCATATAGGTACAACATAGGCAGAACTAGACACCAAATTAAAAAGCAAAGCCTCAATTATTATAATTTCTGGATTATTATCTCAGCCGTGTGCAAATTTGCAAAGGGTACATAAAATTAGAGAGATGAATATGTGGCTCAAAGACTGGAGCGGAAAAAGAGGTTTCTGGTTTCTAGGACATTGGCATCAGTATTGGGAAAAGTGGGGCCTGTACTATTGGGATCGTCTACACCTGGACCATGCTTTTTTAAATTAATTCATGGGATGTGGGGATTGCTGGCTGGGCCAGCATTTATTGCCCATCCCTAGTTACCCTGAGAAGATGGTGGCAAACTGCCCCTTGAACTGCTGTATTGTTGAGATCAACATTCTTGTGAGCTGCATAAATGGGGAAGTAGAGAAAATTTTAAACTAAAAATCGGGGGAGAGATCAAATCTGGAATGATATGGTATATCAAAGAGTGTAATATATGAGAAATAAGGGTCAGAGAATAGTGGGAAGGAAAAGAGAGAAAGGTTTAAGAATGCACCAATAATCAAGGCTAGATGTTATAAAGATAGCAACAAGTCAAAACTAAAGACTCTGCATCTAAATGTACGTAGCATTCATAACAAAGTAAACAAATTGATCATATATATCGAAGTAAATACATATGACCTGTTGGCCATTAAGGAGGCATGGCTTCAGGATGACTGAGTCCTGAGTACTACAATATATTTGATACTCAAGAAGAATAGGAGACTAGAAAAAGATGGAGGAGTAGCACTGTTAACCAAGGATGATATTTTTACAATAGTTAGTGATGCTCTTGGTTCAGGAGATCAGAATGTAGGGTCGATTTGGGTGGGGATATGAATATACAAACAAAGACCAGGAGTAGGACACTCAGCCCTTCAAGCCTGCTCCATCATTCAATAAAATCATGGTTGATTTTATTTTAACCTCAACTCCACAATTCTGCATATACCCAATAATCTTTTATCCCCTTGGCAGTCAAGCTTCCAGATGTGAAATTAAGGGGAAAAGAATGCAACACTGGTAATGGTCTTTAGATTCCCCAAACAGGTAACCACAATTTAAGACAAAGAAATAATTTAAGACAAAAAAAATTAAGTGCTCATCATAAAGACACCACAATAATCATGAGTGACTTGAATCTACATATAAGTCAGATTGGCAGTTGAGGTCTGGATGAGGAGCTATTGAATGCTTTTAAAATAGCTTCTTAAAACAGCATATTCTGAATGACCAGAGAGCAGTTATCTTCAACGTGGTCTTTTGTAATGTGACAGGATTAATTAGTGACCTCAGGTAAAGACAACTGTAAATAGTATTGACCAAAACATGATTAAATTTTAAAACTATGTTTGAAAAAGAAAAAGTTGGGCCTAAGACTTTCAAACTTCAATGAAGGCAACTATAAAGGCATAAAAGCTGAGCTAGCTGATATCCTAGACTAAGAGGTAGATCAACAGAGTGGCTAATGTTAAAGGAGATATTTCAGAATATTCACAGTAAGTAAATTCCTTCCAGAAAGAAGAATTCTAAAGGGAGGGCCCGCTATCTGTGGTTAACTAAACAGATTAGGAAAAATATCTAATTTAAGGGAAAGCATATCACTACACAGAGATGAGTGGCAGACTAGATGATTGGTCAGAATATTTGAATGAAAGAGAATGACTAAAAGATAAATCAGATGGAAGAAGTTAGAATATGAGAAGCTAGCTAGAAATTTAAAATCAGAAGCAAAAGTTTTTACAAGTAATTAAAAAGGAACGAAGTTAAGTGAGTGTTGGTCCCATAGAGAGTCAAAATACAGGTTTATAGTAGATAATAAGGAAATAGCAGATGGACTGAAGATGGTTGCATGAATTTGGAACTCTCTGCTGCAGAAGATGGTGGAGGTGAGTTCATTGAACATATTCTAAGTCAGAGTTAGATTGGTTCTTTTCGGCAAGAGTGCAAAAGATTTTCAGGGCTGGATGGGCATTTGGAATTTGAATCACAAACAGATCAGTCAGGATCTTATTGAATGGTACAGTAAGCTCAAGGGGCCAAATGGTCGAGTCCTGCTCCTAATTTTTTTGTTCACACACGGATGAATGGAAACACCATCTCCTGCAAATTGCTGTACAAAATCATACACCACCCTGGGTTAGAAATATATTGCCATAGATTCATCAGCGCTGGGTCAAAATCTGCAAACTCCCAACTTATGAGCACTGTGGTAGCCTTTTCACTGTATGGACTGCAGCAATTCAATAAGGAAGCTCACCAGCACCTTCTCAAGGACTATTAGGGATTGGCACTGAGTGCTCCCTGACTTAGTCATTCCTATATCCAGAGAATGACCTTTATAAAAACCAGTCCTGTCATTATAAAGCATCGTGTCATTTACCACGAGCAATCCTAAGAACATAAGAAATAGGAGCTGGAATAGGCCATCTGGCCCTTCGACCTCCTCCACCATTCAATAAGATCACGGCTGATTCTTTTCGTGGCCTCGGCTCCAATTGCCCACCATAACCCTTAATTCCCTACTGTTCAGAAATCTATCTATCTTTGCCTTTAAAACATTCAACAAGGTAACCTCAACTGCTTCACTGGGCAGCTATTCCCACAAATTCACAATCAGTGGTATTGTCTATAAAAATAGGTAATGTGAGTGGTCAAGGGTCTGGCAAAGGCAATGTTAGTAAATGTGAGGTCATCCATTTTGGTAGGAATAACAACTGAATGGACTGTTATTTAAATTGTGACAAGTTGCAGCATGCTGCCATGCAGAGGGCCCTGGGTGTCCTTGTGCATGAAATACAAAATGTTGGTTTGCAGGTGCAGGAAATTAAGAAGGCAAATGGAATATTGTCCTTCATTGCTAGAGGGATGGAGTTTAAAAATAAGGAGGTTATGCTGCAGCTGGTGAGGCCACACCTGGAGTACTGCGTATAGTTTTGGTCTCCTTACCTGAGAAAGGGTGTACTGGCACTGGAGGGGGTGCAGATGAAGTACACTAGGTTGATTCCGTAGTTGAGAGGGTTGGCTTATGAGGAGAGATTGAGAGACTGGGACTCTACTTATTGGAATTTAGAAGAATGAGGGGGGAAACATATAAAATTATAAAGGAAATAAATAAGGTAGAAGCATGGAGGTTGTTTCCTCTGGCAGGTGAAACTAAAACTACAGGACGTAGGCTCAAAATAAGGGGGAGCAGATTTAGGACTGAGCTGAGGATGACCTTCTTCATCCAAAGGGTTGTGAATCTGTGGAATTCTCTGCCCAGTGAAGCAGTTGAGGCTATCTCATTGAATGTTTTAAAGACAAGGATAAACAAATTTTTTGAACAGTAAAGGAATTAAGGGGTACGGTGAGCGGGCGGGTAATTGGAGCTATGTCCACGAAAAGATTAGCCATAATCTTATTGAATGGCAGAATAGGTTTGAGGGGCCAAATGGCCTTCTCCTGCTCCTATTTCTTATGTCATGTTCTTATTTTCTTATTGCCATTAGCTGGTTCCCTTCCCTGCCCAAAATGCCCTGCAGCCACTCAGTAACCTGCAGAGTCCTTACACTTGGGAGGCACCACACCATCCTGTTATCAGCAGAGTGGCTGTAGCATTGCCTTTCTGTTCCCCTAATAATTAAGTCTCCTATCACTACAAATCCTAACCACCTTCTTCTCCCTCCTCTGTGCAGCTGAGGGTCCCACTGTGCCAAGGGTTTTGCTGCGGCTGCAGTTCCCCAAGGCATCATCATCATCATCGGGACTCAGCACGCAGTACCAGTTGGCCATTGGAATGGCCTTAGGGGACTGCTGCACTACCTGCCTCGCCTTATGCTTGTGCGTGACAGTCCCTATCCTCCTACACCACAGGGTGACCACAACCTTGTACATGCTATCCACGTAACTCTCGTTCTCCCAGATGCTCCTCAGTGCCTCCAGACCTCGCTCAAGCTCCATAACCCAGCACTCAAGCTGAAGGTAATGACAACACTTCCTGTACGTGTGTTGCTCATTGATGCAATCACCATCCAAGAACTCCCTCATGTGACAGGTGGAGCATAATGCTTGAAGGAGCTGGCCTGCCATCCCTTTAATTAACCCAAAAATTACCCACTAATAAAAAAAAAATCCAATTCTCACTAACACATACTAACAGTTAACTAGTAAGTATAGTAATTTCAACAGGTTATTTGAATAGAGTAAGAAAATTAAAGATTTATACTCACCCCTCAAACAGCCAATCACTTACCAGCTTGACTGTGACATCACTCTGGGATCTTGCCATCCCTCACCAGAAGCTGTTTAGGTACCCCCCTCTCTGCTCATTCCCCGGTCACCACTCACACTCCTTTACCCACTGGAACTCTCACTGCTGACTTCCCTCTTGCAATGTCCTGGCCTCTATTCTCACTAGTATTTGTTAATGTGCTCTGTATTCATTTATGGCAAGTCTTTTGATCCCTTGTCAGCTCCATAATTATTGATGCCTTAAAAGATTTAGTTAAAGTCAGTCTCCATATTCTAGGCCCAAGTCTCTTCCCTTCTCAATTTGACTTCTCCCAGCCTACCAGTCTAGCTTTCTATTTCCCATTCCTGACCCCAGTCTCCCAAACCCAGTCATCTAGACAGCCCACACCTGCTGAATCTCCTGGCTCCAATGTAATTCCATTTTAGGGCCAGCTTTCTGGCTAGTAGTTATAAGAATATAGAAATTGTTCTTGGTCACGCAGCCCTTGAGCTGGTGTCATTCAGTTACATCATGGCTTATTTATGGCCAAACATCATATTCTATCCTTTGCTTCATAATCCCTTATTAGCTATAGTTAATAGAAATCTGTGAATCTCAGATTTTAATTTAATAATTGACGCAGCATCAACTATCAGTTGCAGACAGGTCTCCAAACTCGTACCAATCTTTTGTGAGAAATTTCTTCCTCACTTCATTCCTGAAGGCCTGGCTCTAATATTTACTCTAGGATGACTATTTCTGGTGGAAAAGGTTTCTCTGTATCTATTTTGTCACTTCTCCTTAATATTTTGGAAACTAACTAAATTACCACTTTATCTAAATTTCAGGGAATATTACTTTAGCTGTTATCTCTCTTTTTACAGAGAGATTACAATTTTTTTTAAACATTAAGGTTACAGCACTCAAGTGGCCTACACCACTCTCCCACCTACCACTAACCTATCACAGAAAATAGGAGCAAGAGTAGCTCATTCGTCCCATCAAGCCTGCTCCACCATTTACTGCGATCATGGCAGATCCTTTATCTTGATTTCATACTTCCATTCTTTCCCCATATCCTTTGATGCCTTTAGGGCTAGAAGTCTATCTATTTCTTTCTCCAATATATTCAGTGAGTTTGCCCCCACTGCCTTATATGTGGTAGAGAATTACATTGGTTCACCACCCTCTGAGTGAAGAAACTTCTCCTCGTGTCAGTAATAGAATCATACAGTCATAGTGATGTACAGCACGCAAACAGACCCTTCGGTCCAACTCGTCCATATCCTAAATTAATCTAGTCCCATTTGTCAGCATTTGGCACACATCCCTCTAAACCCTTCCTATTCATGTACGCATCCAGGTGCCTTTTAATTGTTGTATTTGTACCAGCCTCTACCACTTCCTCTGGCAGCTCATTCCATACACGCGTCACTGTCTGCAATGAAAACACTGCCCTTTAGGCCCCTTTTAAATCTTTCCCCTGTCACCTTAAACCTACGCCCTCTAGTTTTGGATGGCCCTACCCTAGGGAAAAGACCTTGACTATTTAACCTATCCATGCCGCTCATGATTTTATAAACATCTATAAGGTCACCCTTCAGCCTCCGACACTCCAGGGAAAGTAGCCCCAGCCTATTTCAACCTCTCCCTACAACTCAAACCCTTTAACCCTGGCAAAATCCTTGTAAATCTTTTCTGAAATCTTTCAAGTTTAAAAACATCTTTCCTATAGCAGGGAGACCAGAATTGAATTCAGTATTCCAGAAGTGGCTTACAGATCCAGCCCTTATCCTGAGTTTGTGTTCTCTTGTCTTGGACATCTCCCCATCAAAACCCAAAGAGCCATATTGGACTTAAAATGTTAACTCTGTTCTTCCTCCACAGGTACTGCCAAGCTTGTTGAGTTTCTCCAGAACATAGAACATAGAAGAGTACAGCACAGTACAGGCTCTTGTGCTGACCTATTATCCCACTCTAAGATCAAACTACCATGCATACCCTACATTTTACTGTCCTCCATGTGCCTATCCAAGAGTTGCTTAAATGTCCCTAATGTATCTGACTCTACTACCACCATTGGCAGCGCATTCCACGCACCCACCATTCTCTGTGTAAAGAACCTACCTCTGACATCTCCACTATACCTTCCTCCAATCACCTTGAAATTAAGTCCCCTCGTGATAGCCTTTTCCATCCTGGGAAAAAGTCCCTGGCTATCCATTCCATCTATGCCTCTCATCACCTTGTACATCTCTATCAAGTCATCTCTCATCCTTCTTCGCTCCAACGAGAAAAGCCCTAGCTCCCTCAACCTTTCTTCATAAGACCTGCCCTCCAGTCCAGGCAGCATCCTGGTAAATCTCCTCTGCACCCTCTCTAAAGCTTCCACATCTGTATTTATTTTAGATTTCCAGCATTCACAGTATTTACAGTATTCTAGGTATTGTCTGAACAGGGCTTTGAGCAACTGAAACATGTCTTCTACCCCCTTGCATTCCATTCCTCTAACAATATGTGCCAACATTACAGTATTATTTTGATAATATTTTTTAAACTGCCTGTGGAATTTTGATGATCAATATTCAGGTACTGTTAAGATTCATTGTAACTCCACTACTTCTAGCTTTTTACCATAAAGAAGGCCAAATGACCTGTACTTTCTCATTCCAAACTGGATGATCATACACTTGCCAATAAGGAAATCCATTTGCCGAGACAACAAGGTGCAGGGCTGGATGAACACAGCAGGCCAAGCAGCATCATAGGAGCAGAGAGGCTGATGTTTCGGGCAATCCATTTGCCGCATTGTTTTTCATTTATTGCATCTAATAATATCACACTGCAACATCTGTAGTACTTACAATACCACCAATTTTTATATCTTTAGCAAAGTTGAATATGTGACCCTCTGTCTTGTTAGCTACATCACACTGCAGCTTTGGGTCTGCAAATATTTGGACCAGAGTCTGTGTACTCAGGTTATCCAAAGCTCTGGCTTAAAGTACAACCTTGTGCTGGTCTGCACCATCACATTCTGCTGCAGCTGTGGCCCATACGAACACAGCAGGCGAGATCATCTAACAACTGTGCAGCCATATCAATGACTGTCAACCTCTCCTGAACACATTGCTTCTAAGAACAATGAGAAACAGAATTTCATCACAGCGGTCATACCAGCAGAGAAAGATTTCCACCTGACTGTGGTTAGAATCGGTATTTACACAGAAATTTCCTGTGTTATCTCATACTTCGTGATGAACTGATTTGTCCAAATCCCATGATAGCAGATGTAACCTGCTTAAGTGCATAAAGGTTTGATGCAGCTTTAAAAAGATAATTTTGTTGCACACTTCAATAGAAGAGTATGGAGAATAATAATGTAAGGCGGGAGTTGTGCTTGGCTCAGTCATTTAATTTTCAGAAAAGCTCACTGCATATCTCATCAAGTACTTTTCTCATATTCTCCAAGAATGTCGATAAATAGGAACCATTTGAAGTAGTAGTCAAATAAGCAGTATTTCACTCAGCGCCTAAGAAAGCACTGGATTTTACAGACTTGAACCTATAAGTCCTTCTGGCAGAAAACGAGCTAAAATCATACGAGCTGTTGGATATTCATGTCAGCAATTTGCTGGAAATCAGCTTAACACTACTCTTGATTTTAGACTCAACGGTCCTGACATTGCAAGCTAACATGACATTTTCTGGAGTCTCCCTATCAGTCCTGAAGAGTAGTCCCAGTTGTGAACAGAGCAATGCAACATCATAGGGTAGAGAATTTGACATATCTTTCTCACATATCTTTCTCTTTCTGGCCACAATCTCTCAGAAGAATGCAATTCCTTTGTTTCCTTTGAGGGACAGCTTGCCATCAGTCAATGTTTTTCCTTTGTTTGACTGTCAATTATTTAGATGAAAAATGTCCCCAACTTTAAATTTATAATAAAAACAACAATTTCCAATAAGCCAGGAATCTCTTTTTCTTGCTTGGCCAAGGAAATGGAGTTGGGAGCATTACATTTGACTGGGATAGTTAACCAAAATAGTATCCACCATACTGATAAGTAGATGCTACTCTATTTAAAGAGTACTACATAGGCTGCATTTATGCTGTTACTCTTGTGTCAATATAAAGTGGTTTTGGATGCACATCAACCTAAAAATGGCAATATAATTCACAAGATTACTGAGCACGGTACTAAAATCCTTAGTTACAAGATCCCTTCATATGGTTGTGTGAGTCTTTGATGCAGCTTTGAGTTCTGAAAGAATGTAGTACAAATCCAGATTTGCATTTAGAACTATTCTGTTTGAATGCAATTTCATATTTTAACAGCTACAAGAAAACAGGAAGATTTTGCATGTGAGCAAGGCCACAGGAGATCGACTAACAATTATGTAAACTCTGGAGCATAATAAGTATCAGAGAAATATCACCAAGTGGTACTCTGATCAAAAGGTTCAAGTAACTGAACTCCGGGATGAGATTACATTCTTGAAACTGCTCCAGGGCATTTACATCATGGGATGTTTTAATTCTGATTTGGATTTTGTGCCAACAGTAGTTCTTAATGAAAATACAGAGGGCCAGTCCTTTGTATGTACATTGTGCATAATGAAATCTGAACAGGATTATTGTTGCATGTGACAATTATAGCAAGAAATAATATGGCAAATTAATTTTTAATGAAATATCATTAGAAGTAAAAATAAATCTTAACCTGTGTTAAGAATATGTGATAAAAGTTGGAACATTTCTACGCTTCAACTTTTGAGTTTTACCCATGGTATTGTTCTTAGATTCAGGACATCAGACCAGCAATCCCTATACCTGTATGGCCTGGAGTCTATCTTTACAACATCCAGGTAAGTTATAGTAATCCCTGGAATCAAACAGAATTACTCTATTTTAGCTACTTGTTATTAACTATGACTTCAGGTGTTCATCCTTGACCTTAGAAGATGGTACAGTGAACATTGTACCAGACTGTGGCTTAGGCTATAAACTGTTAAATATGATGATTAAACACATAATGCATCAATGAGTAAAGGCAATGACACACTGTAGGCCTTCAGCATCACAGACCAAATGGCCCCTAATCTTAAGACAGAAAGCAGTAAAGAGTCATGTCTGCTTTGCTAAACTGGTACAGGCACATGGCACCAAATTATTATCCTTTATGGAGCAGGTAGCCATTTATCATTCACTGTCACTCTCCAGTTCAATCTACCTCTTTCTCAAGGCTTCATACAGACTATATGAACTTTACACAGAGGTGGTAACCATGTCTTTGACAGAAAAGTCTGGGGTACACTTGCCAGCACTGGCCCTAGATGCCACAGCCAGATTTTATGGCCATCAGGCTATTAGTTGCCTACTTCCACTATTGTGAGATACGATATCCTGTCTTCAAGAACAGTCAGTCAAGATGGTCAGTAGCTCCCCTAATCTGAGTTGCTCCGCCAAAACCTGTGGCCAATGTGGGGACTGCAGCCGGTCCCTGAGTACGAGTTTTGTTGGAGTCCAGAGTTCAAGGTAAGTGGAGGAGCCTTGCAAGGGCCTGTTAGGCAGGCCCCAAATTGGGGTGAATAGGGATTAAGTGGGAGGCTGGGGTTAAGGGGCAGCCCTTTCTGCTCGGGGGACACTATGGGGCACAGGGTCCCCACTCGAAGGGAAAGTCTGTGCCAAGCCCTCATCCCAACCACTGGTAAAATATCAGAGGGTTAGTAAGTCATGGGCAAAGCCCACTCCCAGAATGGTCATAAAATGTCAGTCATAGGATTGAAGAGCTATATTCACTTTTCTGCTTGTCATGTGAATGAAGTGTTTCCTCTATTGGACCCAGATCCTGAGCATTTAAACCTCTCCCTGGGCCTAATGACGATCAGACTTGGCAAGTTTGTTCCCACTTGTGGGGAAAATGTGTCCCTGTTTGTCTCTATTGCTTACAAAGGGGCTTCTAAACATCAGAGGACCTAGGAGTTTGCTTTCAATTCATCTTCTAGTCTGCGACACTAAAAGAGAATAATGAATCCACAAATCCTTAAAGAGTTAAGTTATCTCTGGAGGTCTGCTGGGAATTATACCCAGAAAATGGGCTTCCTGCCAGTTGGGTGGGAAGCCCACTAATCAAGAGTGTTTGAAGCTTGAGAATTAAATCACCCTAGGCCTGAAAAGTAAGATGGGAGATGCAGTTAACTCTCAGCGCACGCCGGGTAAAAATCCACCCTGAAGCTTCAGGACTGTATTGAATGTGGGTGTTCACCAGAGGACTGGAGATGGGCCAATGTCGTAGCCATTTTTAAAAAGGTCTAATCTAAGTAATTAGAGGGCAGTTAGTTCAACATCTGTGGGAGGGAAAATATAGTGTCTTTAATTAAAGATGAAATTACCACGTATCTAGATAAAGAGAATATAGTTAGAAGTAACCATCACGGAATTCACAAGGGCTGAACATCATGGACAAACCTTGTAGAATCTTTGGAATAACCAGCGCATTAATTAGGAAAATGCAGTGGATGTATTGTACATAGGTTTTACAGAAGCTTTTGACTGGGTATCACATAGCAAATTTTTAGAGGAGGTTAAGATTATCAGATTTTAGGGAAAAATAGCAAAGTAGATTCAAAATTGATTGAAAAGAATACAAATTGAATTGGGTTTAAGGCAGTTATTTAGAGTGGTTGGAGGTGGGCTATGGTGTCCAAAGGGTTTAATTTTAGGTTCACACGTGGCTATTGTGTTTATGAATGATTGTGATATGGCTCCAGAGGAAGTGTGTCAAACTTTACAGCTAATCGCAAAATAGGAAGATAACTAAATTGTTAACAAACCAAAGGAAACTGAAAATGGATATCAATACAATGAGGAATGGCTTAAACGTGGATGGAATTCAGTGCTTTAAGTATATTTTGGAAAAATAAAATAACAGTAGTAATTATAATCTGGCTGAAGATAGACTCGATGCTGTGAAAAAGCAAAGGCAGCAGAAGACAGCACCACAATGATGCAGCTGTAAAAACAGACAGATGAATTTCTGGATTTTCAGTTATTAAGTTCAAATCTGAATTAGATAATATTTCTTAAGCAAAGTATTAAGGGATATGGGCCATAGACAGGTGCGTGGAGTCAGGCCACAGATTAGGCATGGTCTCATTGAATGGCAAAACAGGCTCAGGGGCTGAATGGCCTACTCTTGCAGGTTAGGTGGATTAGCCATGCTAAATTGCTCACAGTGTCCAGGAATGTGCAGGCTAGGTAGATTAGCCATGGGAAATGCAGGGTTACAGGGATAAGGTAGGGTGGTGGTTCTGAGTGGGATGCTTTTCGGATGGCCAGTGTGAACTTGATGTGCTAAATGGCCTGCTTCCACAGTGTAGGGGTCCTATGATATTGGTACCAAGTGTGCAAATGTGATTTGGAGGGTAAAACTTAGGTGGGACTAATTCCTCGCACGAAACAAAATGTTGAGGATCAATTATTTTGTCCCCAGAACATTACCACAGGAATTCTTCATATTTCTTAATCAACATTTTCTCAAATGCCTGAAGCAGGTAGACACTTAAGCCCAGTCCTCCTGATTTTGAGGTAAAGACACTACCACTGTGCCACAAGAGCCATCATTCTTCTGGACCTTTTTTATTCATTAGTACTATCATTGTTTGTCTGTTATGATCCAGTAGGATCTGGCAGGCATGCCTAAGCAAACTTTAAAATGATGTTATCACGCACCTCTGGAGCAGGTGAAACTTGAACCCAGGCTTCCTAGCTTAGAGTTAAGGACACTACCACTGTGCCACAAGAGCCCTAAGGTCTTTTGGGTAGATATTTCTAACTAACCTGTTCAGGTATGTTATTACACATAATTGGAACAAATGGGACTTGAACTTGGACCTCCAAGGACCAGAGGTAAGGTCAGTGCCACAGTACCACAAGAACTTCTGGTAGCCACCCCAAGCCCAACTATTTTCAGCTGCTTCATTAATGGTTTTCAATCAGTCTTAACATGAGCACTGGCATTATTTACCGACAATTGCACAGTGTTCAGTTGCATTTGAAATAATGCAAAGTTGTTTATCTCTTTCTTAGCTGTCAGCATCTTCCTGATGCAAAATTCTTCCACATTCTCCTAGTGGTACTTTGCAATATATACTCAACTTAAAGATGAATATATAAAACTATGTGTAAAGGCTTTTGGCATCATATACATGTGATGGTGTGGATTTCAATCAGTTAGTCTTAAATCTTCACAACCAGCTGCTCAGGGAGATGGTGAATGTAGTTCAGGTTAATTCATTCAAATTCAAAAGAATACATTGTGTTCAGAAAATAATATTTGGGGATGCAATGTTGAGTAATAGGAGGTAGTTATTTGGTAAATGTAGCAGATTTGAGAGAAAACGTTGAACTGAAGGCCCTCAAAGCTTTCTACAACTGACCGATTTCTCACCTCTTGCCTGGATCTGTTATAGCCTAATTGATGGCCATTGAATGTCATGACAAATCAACTAATATTATCTTATCATAGGGACTCTTGTGGTGCAGTGGTAGTGTCCCTATCTCTGAACCAGAAGATCTGGGTTCTAGTCCTACATGCTCTGAAGATGTGTTATAACATCTCTGTTAGACTATCTCTATTTCTTCATTCAATGTTTTAAGCTAGTTCATCTTTCCTTGGCCCCGTTGGACCATCACAATCCAGATGTGATATAAAAATCTAATTTAAGTGAATATTCAATCACATTGTATCAACTCAATTGCAAGTTATTGTGGCAGTAAGCTGGACTGTCATTAGTTAATGTAAATGAGGTTGAACAAGCTGACTGATTACAGACGTCCTCAAATCTCATTGCTAACATACTAAACACTATTACTCTTCAAAATTTGGAAATAGACTCTAACCAAGATTTTGTCACCTGATATAAATTTGAACTATATTTGTGCACTGCTAAATTTGTTTATTGACAGAAAGAGCCTATATGATACCATCAGAAGTGTAATACATATAAAAGCCTCACTGTGAGAAGAGCACAACTGAGATTTGTCTAAGTCATTAGGACTGAAATATTTTCAGTTTAAGAAGTCACAATTTAGGTTTGATCTAACACATGACCCTGGACTTGTCAGTCATCCAAATGTAGCCTTATAGACATATGCATATGGCTATTAATAGGAGACATTTTGTAAAGATTCTTTATCTGGATCTTACATCAAAGGCTAATACTATGCTCTGATGTCAATTATATAGCACTTGGAAGCACAGAAGTTGATTGTGACACTCACTGGTGAGAGAGCACAAATAGATAGTTTAAGGTTTATGGTTGCAAAGCAATCATTAGGAAACACTGGACATTATCGGAAAAGCGAGCTCTTCTTTCTCAAGCGACTGCAAATTAGTGAGAATAAAATTGGCTGTTTGCTTTAGCCATCAAATAGATTGGAATGTAAAATTAAGTGCATCATTTAACAGTTTGGTTCCGGAGGTGCGTAAAGAAAACACCATAGCCTACATGACTTGACTATATGCTAGCAGTGGAGAACTTAATCCAACAAGATGCAGATCAGAAATTGTTCATGCTGCTGCCATTCTGTTGTGTCCATTATTTTCCCCCTGTGCTTTAATGGTGGTTGAGGGGCTCTGTAATTGTCGTTCAGTTTTATAGTAGGGGAACAGTATCAGTGCAGCACAGAGGAAAGGAATGTCAGGCAGCATTTGAGGAGGCATTGTCCTGTAAAATATTACCCTGCTCAGGTCATGTGAAACATATCTACTTCTGCCACTACCATTATAATCACCTGCCCATTCACTCCACTTGGGACTGTGAAGGATTGATCACAATTAACTTGCTACAGGTTCATTTCAAGAATCAGTTGGAGGTCTGTGCAGTGCCAACCAGGGGCCTCCTGGGGATCATTCATCAAGTCACTGACAGACATTTTAGGAGATCTGGGACGTTCTTCTGGTTTAGCTTGATACCAAGTTAAGGCCATTAGTTTTATCATGTTGCTGGGTTCTCCAAAGTGAGGGATGCAATAGACAGCAGTATAGTCAGATTATCATCTCCAACTGTTAACCAACTCAACTTCCTTTACAGAAAAAGGTACTGTTCACTGAACATTCAGATTGATGTAAAGTATGTTTTATACACAAAATATGCTTAGCAAAGCATATTAAAGAGAAGCTTTCATATCAATTAGAGATTGCTGAAAGTTGAGACAATGGAACCATGAAAGGAATGTTGTATTTCTTGATATTTTGGAAGCAAGTTGGCCACGGCTTGGGAGTAAGAAGGCATAAAATCTTTGCTGTCATCAACAAGGACTCCATAGGCAGTACAAAAACAACATTGAGAAGCAGTACAACTCCTTAAAGGGTGATCAATGAGAGGAATATTCAGGTTTTCAAGGTGTAGTCATTCAGCCTTAAGTTTTGAGTTTGCAATATCCTTCAGATGGAGATCCACACATTATTTGTAGCTTGCTGTTTCCTGGTTGTTGCTATTTTAAAGAAAACTGGATGAGTGTATTCCTGGGATATGGTCCAATGCTGGCCAAACAACATGGAATATAGCATGAGGAGGATTATCATTTGAAGAATGAAGGCAGTCACAAGGCATATCAAGACTCATTTAAGTGTTTGTGATCTAATAATATAATTAATAATCTAACAAGATAATATAATCTACCATTTTCAACTCTGCTAATATTTCTTCTCCTCTACCCTCAAATAAATGAGAAATATTTAAATTATTCTCCATCCTATGTTGTCATATTATATCCATTTTCTTTGCTTCTCTATGATGAGGCTAACTTAAACCATCTGATTGAATAAGTCGAGACAAAAGAAGGCATTTTCTCTGACTGAAACTAGTCTGTATAAAAATCAAAGCACTGCATTACTGCATATTCTCATTTAAAAATAACTCAAAAGAGACCTTAAGCCACTAACTATTTTGTCACACCTATCTTTCTGCATTTATCTCTTCTGGGGTTTTTCCTATATGTAAGATGAAGTCTTGATGCTTGACTTTTGCTGCTGTATTAAGAAATAGAAAGTTTATCCAGGTCAACCATAGCCATCACCATTCAACTGGGTTCTGGATCTGTCTTTCCATTGCAGTGATTTGGCTGCTATCACGATGGATATAAGATCCAGAAAATTATCAGAGAAACAACAGCTGACATTCCCAAGCAGCAGAGAAACATGGCTAGTGGGCTGCAGTTAACCCTGTGGGATGTTACATGTCAGCTTTCTAAAGCAGGATGAAAATAAAGAGTTGGTATTGAGCTGGATTGAGCAAATCAAGCTTTCCAATGGCAAGCCATAGGAACTTATTTGTAATGCATTAGCATGTCAAGCACAATCATTAAAACTCCATTCCACCAGATTAAATGGATCCTTTGCAATTAACTCTGCAATGATTGAGGCCCTCAGATTCACTATTGGTAAAAGCTAGTGGGATAGTATTTCTAGTGGATTTGGACCACGTAGGAACTTCCTTTCGTTTCATGCGAAGCTTTGTTAGACTCTGGGAGAGAACACAATAATGCACTGAGATTGAGTAGAGATGGTGCAAGGGAATCGAGGAATTGCTGGCTGAGGAAGGGGTGGAGGGGTTGTGGTTGATCTGCGAGGGCTTGGAGGGAACATTGGGAAAAAGCTGCACTCCAGAGGGAAGGTCAACATCTGCATTCTAGAGGTGAAGCAATATTGTGGATAGATCCAAAGAAAGGAGATTAGAAGATTTTAACAGCATCTATCATTTCAATGTATCCACTCACGCTGCCAGGTGTTTGCTGCTGAATACCAGGGAACGCATCCCATCTGGGTGCTTATAAAAGCTACATGTTTAAAACTTTTGTGGACTTAAGACCATTAAGCCATAAGATATAAGAGCAGAAGTAGGCCATTCAGCCCTGTCTGTTCCATCATTCAATGAGATAATGGCTAATCTGATAATGGGGAGGCAATGGCCTAGCAGTAGTGTTGCTGGAGTGTTAATCCAGAGACCCAGGTAATGTTCTGGGGACCTGGGTTTGAATCCCATCATGGTAGATGGTAGAATTTCAATTCAATATTTTTTTTAGAATTGGTATTACGAGTCTAATGATGACCATGAATCCATTGTCAATTGTCAGAAAAATCCATCTTGTTCACTAATGTCATTTAGGGATGGAAACTGCCATCCTTACCTGGTCTGGCCTACATGTAATTCTAGACCCACAGCAATGTCGTTGACTCTTAACAGCCGTCTGAGCAGTTAGGGATGGACAATAAATGCTGACCTAGCCATTGATGCCTTCATCCTATCAATGAATTTTTAAAAATCCTCAACACCATTATGCTGACTTTTCCCCATAACTCTTGATCCCCTTACCAATTAAAAATCTGTCTGTCTCACCCTTGAATATACTTAACAATCTAGCCTCAACAGCCCTCTGTAGTAAAGCAATCCATAGATTCACCTCCCTGAGAGAAAGGTTTCTCCTCATCTCTGCCTTAAGCGTGCAACTCCTGATTCTGAAATTATGTCATTTGGTCCTAGACTCTCCCACAAGGACGAAGAACCTTTTCACATCTAAGTTCCCTTAGAATCTTATATGTTTCAATAAGGCTTGAGTTGGAAAGGTTACAAATATCTGGACTGATGGTTTAAAGAGGTCAATGAAAACTCATTGGAACCATTTTTTTGAAAAAGCATATCTCGGTAGTAACACGTCTGTGATAACTGCTTTTTACTGGTTGTCAGCTTCCAGTTTCTGCTTTAGATAAGTAGGAGGGGAGAAGCCTGCTAAAGAAAAGATGTTTTCCAGCTGTGTTCTCTTTATTTCTTTCTGGTTAAGAACCCTCGTGTTGTTGATCCAGTGTGGTATGTAGAGCTGCTCTTTTGCATAAGAAGCCTCTGGAAGAGTTTGTTAATACTTGCTAAATGACTGCATCTGCAAAGAGTTCCATGGACAACTGCTGTGTTCATCAACATCTGTTTTCGTGTGAGAAAGTCAGACTGATAGTCATCTGAGAATCTCAACCATTATCCTTTATGCCTTCAATAGCTAAGACATATTGGTCAAGCATGTTTTTCTAAAGAGAATCCTTGCATGAAGAAATCTGTTTGTGTTTTAGTTTAGCTGGTGTGTGTGTGTGTGTGTGTGTGTGTGTGTGTGTGTGTGTGTGTGTG
>NC_063339.1:43115117-43132235 GCF_021869965.1 Rhincodon typus
TGTGTGTGTGTGTGTGTGTGTGTGTGTGTGTGTGTGTGTGTGTGTGTTGGGACATCTGGGAGGATAAACATTTGCATTTTCATATGACTGTGTTAATTAGATTTGCAATCTCATCAAATAAATGTTCTTATAGTAATAATTCAAAGATTTTATGTTTACTGTGTAAAACAATTAAATTTATGATGTGACCCATGGAGTAGTGGGACTGGAGAAGATAGTGCACAGCTCCCATTTCAGTACTATCAGTACCCAGACCTATGCACCATGAGATAAAGGTAAGGTTTTTGAATTCTTGCTTGTTCCCCTCCCACCACCTGATTGGTTGGTGCCTCATCCCACCCACGAGTATTGAATTGGTTGATCAAGGCATCACTGTGTGTAGAGGATAGCCTGCCTACTCATAGAAATCTCGTGCATTTTCAGTCTAACCGTCAGAATAACTTGACACGAAAACAAGGTTCCAGGCCCAGATTCTGCAAGCTATTAAATCTGCTACATGGAAATCTGTCTGTATAAATTCAGCACAAGTATATAGAATCATGCAGTACAAAAGAGCCCCTTAGGCCCACTAAGTCTGTACCACCAAGGCTACACTAAATCAACACTAGTCCCAATTTCCAGCACCAACTTTGAATGTTATGGCATTTCAAGTGTCATCCAAGTGTGTGTAATTGACAGTACAGATGTGTAATATCTACAAATTACCAAAAATGATTTCAGAATTTCTTTTTGCCTTTTTCCTAATTAAAATTTATATTGTCTGAAATAGAAAAGCTATGCATTTCACAATAACATAATAAAATGATTCCAAAAAATTGTCTTTTAAAGCTAGTTAATGTTTGTCAACTTTTCAAAAAAACCCTAGGTCTAGACCTGATATTTTTGCATATAGTTTCACTGTGAATTGAATTTGGGTTTTGCAATCTAAGTATATGCAAAATTCCTAATTTGCTAAAATGGTATTTAAATAAACTTTAGAAACTGTATTAGTTTAAAGCAGACATACAGATTAGGAGCTGAAGTAGACAATTCAGATTTTTGAGTCTGTGTTGCCATTTAATAAGTTAAAGGCTGATCTAATTACTCCACATTTTCACCTACACCAGTGAAATTTCACCTCCTTGCTTATCAAGAATCTACTATAGTCTTTAAAATATTCGAATATTCTGCTTCCACTGCCTTTTGAGTAAGAGAATTCCAAAGACCAGAAGGAGGAAGAGTGAAAATAAGTGATTAGAATGAATTTGGAGAGACAACTAGAAGACAGAAATGGAAACTTTATGTTAATATTGGCTACATTTTCTCAAACAAATTCAATAGCCTTAAATAACCTACATCAGTCTACTTACAGTACACAACTATAACCTTTATGCGTTTACAGCTATAAATGGACAAATTCTTGCAGAGGTATTGTAATTAGTGCAATATTGGAATATTGTGTGCAATTCTGGTCACCACACTACCAGAAGGATATGGATGCTTTGGAGAGGATACAGAAAATATTTACCAGGATGTTGCCTGGTATGGAGGATTTTAGCTATGAAGAAAGGATGGCTTGACTGGGTTTGTTTTCACTAGAATATGGGAGGTTGAGGGGAGACCTGATAATAGTTTATAAGGTTGTGAATGGCATGGATAGAGTGGAAAGTTTGAGGCATTTTCCATGGGTGGAGGAGTCAATTACTAGGGGACACAGGTTCAAGGTGGGGGCGTAGTTTTAAAAGAGATTTGTAAGGCAAGTTTTTCGCACAAAGGGTGGTGAGTACCTGGAACATGCCGCCAGAGGAGGTGGTAGGAGCAGACACAATTGGGGTGGTGAGTGCCTGGAACATGTCGCCAGAGGAGGTGGTGGGAGCAGACACAATTGTAGCATTCAAAAAGCACCTGGATGAATACATGAATAGGAAGGACATAGAGGGATATGGATAAGTGAAGACAGTTTTAGTGTTGAAGGGCAAAATGTGTCAGCACAGGCTTGGAGGGCCGAAGGGCCTATTCCCGTGCTGTATTGTTCTTTGTTCTTTGTTCAGTGCAGTATACAGTGTTTTTTAAACTATGTAAACCTTTGGAAGGAAAAACATTTTCTTGTTATCTTCCTTTTCAAATTAAGATCACAATTTATTTTTCTTCATCTTACAACTCCCGTAATTCAACTGTGGTTCCCCTTCCATTTGCACAGTAAATTCCAGTGGCTCTGCCCCTATTAATATAGTCAATCTCTGGGTTACCTATTAATACACAAATCGCTGGCACTCTTCCCCATAAATGGTCAACCACTGAGATTTCTGCCTCATTAATACAGCTAACCACCAAGATTCCTATCACATTAGGTGGACAGGGGAAAGGTAGCATAACAAGTCCAAGATTTGTTGCTGTTGGTAACTTGGGGTATCTGGGAATTAATGGGATTGGTGATTGAAACCTTTGTAAGTGGTCCCATTATGCAAGAAAATAATCCACGGTCCCAAATTTAAGTTGACTGACAGATCTCTCCCACTCTGGGGTCCTGGGAAACAAAGCAGAGGAATACAACAAAATTGCTCCACACTAACATAATTTTATTTGGACAGTAAAATTGTAATGCTTTACATATTAAAGCAATGTACATGGAATGGAAACCACGAGACTCTGAGTCCAGATTGGTGATCCACGATTAATCAATCAACGGATGATTAGAAAAAGAAAGCAAAATAAATTATTATTTGCACGGAGTCCCCTGAGTTCAAAAGACAGGCAGAAGTAAATTTAGTGGTAACATTCAAAAAAGAGACTTGATAAAAGTCTTGATGGGAAACAATTTATAGGGCCACAGGAAAAGATCGGCCTGAGTTGAATTAATTGACTGGATTTTTCGAAGTGCAAGCTCAATGGACTGAAATGGCTCCCATGCTGAATCATTCTGTGAAGCTAAAGAGACCACAAATTCATTTACACATAAGGCAAACATCGACAGAATAAATTTTCTGAAGAAGGGTCCAGACCCGAAACGTCAGCTTTCCTGCTCCTCTGATGCTGCTTGGCCTGCTGTGTTCATCCAGCTCTACACCTTGTTGTTACAGAATGAATGTCTTTTTTATATTTTACTAAGGTAACTGGTAAAGTGTCTAAAATTTAAACTCACTTTGGAGTGACAGCATGTAACATATCTCTGAGAGTTGAGTTTTGTAAAGTTCTCCAGGAATCATAATGATTTTAATCTTTGATGTTTGAGTTCTGTAATTTAGGGTATAGCAGAGGATATCTTGAGAAAAGTGATTATTTTTGTCCAGGAAGTGGCAGTGTACCACTGGGAGGACAAAACCCATTACATTTGACCACTTCAGATTAGCCACTACACTTATCAATTGACAAAGCTGTAGGACATACACAGTCCGGTAGCCTATTCTGAACAAGTATGTATGTGTTAGCAGTGATATGCCTGAAAACTGAGGTCAAAGAATCCTTGGATCCATTGGGCTCAGTTCCACTCTGGAGGACACTTACTAACACAATCATCAAGGTAGTGAAATGATGATATTTGATTCATATTCATTATTGCTTTTCTGCTTTTTGATTGCATTTTGATGGCTTGGATAATAGTTACTCTTAAATTGCTTTCTTGCCTTATCCTTTTGCAATAATTTTCCTTGACTTTGTAATCCTTTTTGCAATTTTTACTACTACTCAGTAATGTCTTTCAATCTTGAATGTTACCTTAATTGACAAATTAAGACAGTCTTCTCTTCTCAAGTTACACCCTAGCCTCTGGAGTGTCCCAAATCTGTAGGCTTTTCCTTCGATTACTCATGCTGTCCTGCAGGAAATACATGTCAGATTCCACATTTATTCTGAAGGCACCCAGCTACGATGCAACACCTTCTTTCTAAACCTTTCAAATCTGGCAAAACTGTCCAGGATCTATTACTGAATGAGCAGAACATTCATTCTATTAAAAATTAAGAAGATTGATTTTACAATCTCCGATTTCTGCCAAAAATTTTGGTTCCCTGGCTGTCAGAATCTAAGATTAAATCAGACCACTTGCAAACTTGCAACCTTGACCCTGAGCTGAGTTTCTGATCCCATATTCGCGCAATCACCAAACTGCCTACCTTTGCCTTACTTCCATTTATAATTCTATCAGCTGTTAAAACCCTCATTTCTGTATTTGTTACCTCTAGCTTGAACTTTCCAGTGCTCCTTTGACCAGCTTCCAAATTTTCTCTCTTTCGACCGACTATTTAAATTCTAAATTCACACCAGGTCCCATTCAAACTGCCCTTACTTACCTACATTGGCCCTCAGTCTGGAGGCATCTCACATTTTAAGTTGTTATAAGCAGGAGAAGAGGGGCGTCTTGTCTCCCCCCTTCTTAATCGCCATTAGCTCACTGCAACAATTAATTTTAATTCTTTACATCATGCAGCTACTTCAGGCTTCAACTCAAACAAAAGGAGGAACTTTCTACTCCTTGGTATGGTATGAGGAATGACAAGAAAGTATGGGGAACAAAATGATCAGATTGTCGATGCAAGAAAAAGATTTTCTGATTTTTCCCTTCAAACTGCAAATGGAGATTTCATAATCTTATCATTTTTTATGAGTGATGACTACTTTATTTCCATGCATTTGCAACTCATTAAAACTCCAACTTGCCTTATTTTTCACCAGTTCTAATTCTCCTCCCCCTCCCTGAGAAACTAGACAATTTTCTGACATGTAAATCAGAGTGGGTACCTGGCAGCTATAGCTTGCACAATGCTTGCACTAGCTATCATCCAACTGTTTCTTCACAAGAATACTCCTGCATGTTCCACAGGCACCATCCTCCTTGACCCTTCATCCCCACAGTTTGGCATCAGCAAACCACCATCCTCACCAAATCATCATATCTGTTCTCGTACCAACTCACACAAGACATCAGCATTTCAATACTTTAGTTTGGAGCTCAGGGACAGTGATGATATTTGCTAAAGATTTAATGGTGGCCCATGTTATTTTACTGAAAGGGAGGTGCACTTACAGACAATGGCAGAAGCATCTGTGCTAGCAAGGAATAGGCTGTTTATTTCCATAGTCTTGTGAATATGTCAAGAATGTCAGGTTTGGAAATGGCTATGCTTTAAATATCTACCTAATTTCAAGATAGAATATGCATCTAAAGGATAACTAATCAGTATTCTACCTGCATACACAGCCCATGTGATTCATCTTGTAATGGAGATAGCCTTTGAGAGGGAAAGGGTGTCGAGGAAATCAGTTGTCAGACTGGATTACAAGGTTCTCCTTTAAGAAATCCCTGAAATTTACAGAGACACATGACAATAAAATCTAAATCTAGAGAGGTCAGCCTTCAGGGATCAGTGGGAAGAAAGAGAGAGTACAAGAGAATAACTAGAAACAGCAAATCTCAAAAATTCACTTTGCAGCAATGCACTGAGCCGAGGCTTAGATCAATAAGCCTAAATTCACAAAGATTTAAAACAAGATTGAAAGGTTTTCCTAGTTTAAGCTGAAGGGAGAATCTCCAGTGTAACATTCATCACAAATGATAGTTCTGGTCCTAAAAGTCACAAGGTTAGGAATGGAAAATAGTGGAGGTATATTCTTAGGAGCTTTGGATGGCTTCCAGGAGAATAGTGTTTGCTAAAGAAACATGATGTGGAATTAAAAAAACTAAAGAACTGCGGATGTTGTAAATCAGGAACAAAAACAAAGTTGCTGGAAAAGTTCAGCAGGTCTGGCAGCATCTGTGAAGGCAAAAACAGACTTAACATTTCGGGTCCAGTGACCTTCCTCAGAGGTGTGGAATTGTTGGTTAAGGTAAGAGTTGAAAGGGAGAGTTCTTCTCTTTAAAGTATAAATTGCCTACAAGAAAGTCTTGTCAATATTATTTTTAGTTGCTTATTACAGTAATAGCCTTACTACTTCAAATCTTCTCAGACAATTCCTTTGTATTGACTTTTGTAAATAATTGGTCTCGACAGAGATCATAACAGTTTATGGCGGGTGGAGGAGACAGGATAAAACAGAACTGAAAACAACAAATGCTGGAAATCACAGCAGGTCAGACAGCATCCATGGAGAGAGAGACAGCAAGCTAACATTTCGAGCCCATTCTGGTGCAGGTTTTGTGTGTACAGGTTCCTTCAAGCTTGAGGTGGTCTACCGTGGACTAGGATATCACCTTTCTACTCTAGCTAGAAGAGCCTTAAGTAAACAAAATTAAGTTTATTGTGTCACTGAAACTATTTGCAGTTTAAATGAATAGCTCATTACTACAGAGAATTTTAGTGGGAGCAGATTAAAGTCATAGAGCTGTACAGCATGGAAACAGACCGTTCGGTCCAACTTGGCCATGTTGATTAGATACTCTAAATTAATCTAGTCCTATCTGGCAGTATTTGGCCCATATCCCTCTAAACAATGCCTATTCATATATGCATCCAGATGCCTTTTAGGTGTTGGAATTTTACCAGCCCCCACCAGCTTCTGGCAGTTCATTCCATTCACCTGTAATTGTCTATGTGAAAAAGTTGCCCCTTAGGTGGCATTTATATCTTGCCCCTCTCCTCTGAGACCTGGTCAAGAGTAGCACCATCTTTGTCTTCTACAAATTCCTTCTTTACTCTGAACAAGTCCCCATTACTTCATCCCAGTGAGTGGCCTTAACTGTACTCAATCAAATATCAACATTTCCTGTCATGTTCCATATTTCCATACACATCTCTTCCCAAATGTTTTTTTCTCTCAATTATTATATTGGTATATATTTATTTATATATTTACATTTACCACAACTCCACCTCCCCCAAGATCTTCAAATTCACAAATTCAGAAGATCTAGAGGTTTCAGTATTGTCCCCGAATGTGTTCTCTTTGGACTTGAAAGAATGGAATTTGTTGTAGAAGAGGTAGTTGACTTTGATTATCTTGCTAATGGAGTCAGGCCTGTTCTTGAAATGGTGGGTCTTTACCATCTTGTATTTCTTTTATGGAAGACTTCAAAAATGTATGTCTATTCGTTATAGCTGTCACTGTGGTCCTTGCTATGACAGGCTTTTGCTTTGCTTTGCAGTACCTTGGATCTTGGCACATTATTTGTCTCTTTTTAGTGGTGTCATCTGTGCAGCACATCTTCCATTTTTGAAGGAGGAATTTGGTTCACATTCCGCTTGGAGATCTGTGCAAAATAAGTGGATTTGTTACTTCAACTTCTTCACTATTTTGGCTTTTCTCCTTCCTTCTCGGTTTTTGAGTTATTGGTGAAACTATGTTGTTCGCTTCCTCCATTGTGTTACTTGGAAGGCCATTCTTGCTTGAACTGAGACCCTTGGTTTTTGTTGGGAATGCTTCCTTGGGGTTGGAGAGATCAAGTCTTTTGATTGAACTTGACTCTTTTCAACTACCTCAGCACCAAATGTAAGACAGCAATTTGTCAGAAATAGGCATTTACTATATTGTGTCGCAATTTAAGTCAATTTAGTTGCTGATGTATCTGTTATCTTGAGTGGTGTAAATGGTGTCATTGTTCCCTCTTTGCTTGAACTTTATTTCAAAATTTGCTACAATTTGCAATCTAAATTCTTTTTCAGTTTTGATAACACTGGAAAACATTTTACCCAAACCACTACTGCCATGCCTTTCCATTTCTTTGGCAGTGTACCATACCTATATGTGATGTGTCAGGTCAGAAATGCTTCCTGAATTGTTCTCTGAAACATTCTTGTGTGGTGAGTATTGCCATGATGCTTGTGTTGCTTGCTGACATCAGTAATCAATAGTACCTGTTTCTCTCAAAGTCTTCAAATCACCAGTGTGAATTTCCCTGCTTTTTCTTATGTTATAAATTCTCATTTCTCTTCGTTGGCACCATTTACAAACTGTGCTGGTCACTGCTGTTCACTGGCTTGTGGCAAGCAGCCATTGGTAATGCCATGCTGTGTGGGTTCTTTCAAGCTTGAAGTGATTTAGCGTGAACGAGGATATCATGCTTTCTGGTCCAACAGTCTTGTTGAGTCAGCAATACGAAGCTTATTGCATTACTTCAATTCTTTATTGCAAGGGATTGTTAGGACCACACTAGCCCCAAGTCTCTTTTGTACAAGCTCCTTCTTTACTCTGACCAGGACCCCATTACTACAGCATTGTGGGTGGTGCTTCCAATACTCAGTCAAGTAGGAACCCCTTCAGAGTCAAATGCAATAGGTGCAAATGAAATAAACATCTAATGTTGCCTGTTACTATTCATATCACTGACCAAATATGCTCCATGTCTTTTATCGTGGGTCAACACTTTGGTGTAAACGATGCAGTACAAGTACAATTTGAAAATCAGATATCCAAATATTGTCTCAGGATCTCAAGATCATTAGGACTGTTTGAAATTTTCAATGTACTGGCTGTGGACCAGCTGAATTAACCCTGGTGTCCTGCAGCTCGCTTACTAGGGATTTGAGGTTCTTAAGAAACCTGTTAAAGAGTTGAGACATTCTGGAATGCAATTTTTCAAGTTAACTTCTGGTGTACAGCTGTCAGATTCACTACAGAGAGCCACAAAAATGTTTTTCAATTGATGGGGGAAGTTATGGGGCCCTTGAGTAATTTGCACTGCAATATGTCCATAAACTTTCTTTGGCTCAATTGCTTCATTCTGTGGAATTCTTAGCCCCAGAGTGTAATGGATGCTGAGCCATTGAGTAAACTGAAGGAGGAGATAGACAGGTTTTTAAATAATAATGTGTTTAATGGTTACAGAGCGCGGATTGGAAAGCGAAGTTGACGCGAAGATGAGATCAGCCATGATCATATCAAATGGCAGAGCAGGCTCGAGGGGCTGAATTGCCTACTCCTGCTGCTAGTTATTGTGTTCTTATATTCCCTAGTATTTATCTTGCTGCCAGTCTGCTGACTGCTCTCTTTAGCAAGGCTGGGACAGGACCTATTATGTCCAGCTGGCAGTCAGGCTCTTGCCACTGAATGCAGGGGGCTTCCAGTCAACAGATCAGGGGCCAATGCTCACTCTGCTATTCTTTTACATCCTGCACCATTCCAACAGCTGAAACTACACAGTGGCCAGCTCACCCTGCAGAAAAGCTCTCTCTTCACAATGGCAGAATGCCACATTGAGCCCCCTTTCTTATTAAGGTGTTTTTTTTTAAATTTCAGTCAGTGCCTTCATCTTGAAGAGTCCTCTCTTTCATCTCCATCTGTCAACAGTTTCCATCTCTGTCAGTGGAGCTACGGACATTTCAGTGCTGGCCAGAACACCAGGGTTAATTCAGCGGCACTTCAAACTAGCATCATGGAAAGTGTTAGGTCTGCCTGAGAGTAGACAGGGCCTTAGATTAATATTTCATCAAGAAGCCTCCAGTATTGCAGTGCAGCACACCCTCAGTAGTGAACTGGAGATCAATTTAGATTTTTGTGCTCAAATCTCTGGAACTGGCCTTGAGGCCCCAACCTTCAGACTCAGAGTGACAGTGCAGCCATGCCTGGCACAAACTAATATGCCTCCTTGAGTGGATGGAAAATATCCCACCATACACCTTTGAGCAAGAACTCGGCGTTATCTCTGATGTCCTGGCTGGTAGTTATCCCTCAAATAACATCACATGTAAGTCATTCCCACAGTGCTGTTTATAAATGCTGGCTGTGCGCAAATTGGCTGCTGCATTTCCTATATTACAACATGAACTGTGCTTCAAAAACTACTTCATTGTCCGTAAAACAACATGAGATGTTTGATGGTCATGAAAGGTGCTATATTAATGCAAACTTTTTTTGTTAAATCGGAAGCTATTAGTCCTAACTAACTACTGTAGGCATGGAATATTTAATGCTAGACGAAGCTTTCATGGCGAACACGCTCCCCCCCTCCCCCACCCCACAGTGGAAACATCCCTTATACCTTAATACAGTTACCAGACACTCCCAGATAATTCAGAGAATTCCTAAAGGTCATGTGTGAAGTAGCAACAGTAGACAGCAGGATTTTCAAACAGTCTGAAAAGAGAGCTGAGATGTACTCTTTAAAAGAACACCAGCAGCTACTTGCCAGCTTCTCATTATGAGGCAACCTTATGACATTGCAGTCCCTCTGGGCAGCTTTGCTTGACAGAAATATAAATTGGAAATTTGGTTTCATTTTGTATACAATTTTCCAATCCTCAAAAGATTGTATGTAGCATATACCAGAAATGTCAGCATACGCTCCTGTCAGAAACTGTACACTGACAAGCCTTTGCACCAAACAAAAATGATCTTATACTTTTTTTCATGGTGAATGGCCCATGGAGGTTTCCTTGGGTGTATTAAGTATTGTATACCACTTTCTATGCACTCAAAGGTGAAATGCTCCCTGCTGTGAGATGCTCTGCCTAGCAACCCTGACAAAACATGGTGTGTGCATTGGAATCACTTAATTCTAAGGCTTCAACTCATGAACATCTGGTTGTAAAGTTAGTACTGTTACTATTGGGATCCATAAAGAGAGATCAAGAATCATATAAACTGTGGATCAAATTTCCTGTTTCCACGTTCTTGTCCAAGCTTCACATAAGAGCTAAGAGCACAGGTCAATGGAAATGAAGATATCTGGTTTGTAGCACGTACTTGGTTTGTGTCATAACAGCACCCATTAAATGTCAAACATTTTTTTTTAAATTAATGCACCTCGGCTATTCACAGATAAGCCAAAGTCAGTATGCACACACCTAAACCATTTCATATCCAACCCAGATGTGAAGTGGACTGTCATTAACCTATTGGGTTTTAGCTGTGATTTAATCCTTTAGTCCTTTCACACCCATTTTCTAACATTTCTCTCTTATTTTACTTCCCCTATAACATAGATCTCTCTTTTTCAGTTTTTATTTTTCTGTAAAATTTTATTTCAGATTGTTTTTAGTTATTACTAAAGTCTGTTAAATGTCAAAGCCCATATCATAAATACATCTGTTGAAATGCATGTATAAGTGATATACCTCCAGAATTGCGTTTGCAAGTTACTTTTGAATTGGTTCATGCAGCATTTGAAAATGCTGTTCTTTTCTTTAAATACCCAAAGGTAGATTAGCAGACTGCTTGATGTTGAAATAAATCTAACTTTTCAAATTTCAGAATCATCTTACTATGTTTATCCCTAGAGGGCTCCAGTGGACTTGTAGAACACCACGTTGATAAAACAAATACCTGAATCCTTGCAGTTTAAGTCTTGTTCCTTCAATATTTGGATCATAGGAACTCAACGTCTTTAGCTATAAAATACGTAGCTATGGTATGATAAAACTTGCATTCACTTTAAAAATGTTTTAACCATCAACATTTATTGGTATCATCAATAAAGATCAGCAAAATAGACTGAATTATTATCAATAGTGTGAAATTCACGTGCATCCCTCTGTCAACATATTGTAAATTATAGTTTATAAGTCAATCTGGTGTATAAAATGACTCAATTTTTGCCATGCCAAAGATCATATTTTTGCATATAATTGGAATTTATAAATTGACTTCTCTTTTCAGCCATGGCACACTACACTTGCATGAGTAGTCAACCTCAATTTTTCACCCACAAATGCATGTTTTACTTACCAGTACCTTATAATTGGATTCAAGGGTTTAAGCAAGTGATACAGGCTGTGTTGCAAAGATGAGAGAAAGGTTATGACATGCCCAGTGTTTGCATTGGATGCTGATAATATCTCAAAATGGCAACCACACACACCCACGTTGACAGTGAGCATTTATACTTGACATTTAAGTCGAGCTCTATGTTTGGAGGAATTTTTCACAGCTTCTAAAGTTTACGCGGTGAAACCTACAGTAACAGTTCATTTTTTCATACTCAGAAGATTTTTTTATTACATTACACCTCCATAAAATGACTCTAAAAACTTGAGACAGGTAGGTGTTTTTGGAAATGGAAAAGGTTTTCTGGGGAAAGCTATTTACAATCGCATTGTGGAACTGTGAATAACTACTTGAGGGAAACATTTTTACTTTATCAGAAATCACCAATCAAACACCATAAGGTCTTCATAGAATCACAGAATTGTTACAGTGCTGAAGAAGGCAATTCAGCCCATCATATCTGCACTGGCTATCTTAATTTAGTGCTAATCTCCTGGCTTTGCCCCATAACACTGAGCCTTGTTTTGTTGGGCTCAGCTAAACCTTTGATCATTTTGCTCCCAGCATAGAGGGATATGGAACAATGGCAGGCAGAAGGGATTAGTTTCATTTTCGGCACAACATTGAAGGGCTCGTTCCTGAGCTGTACATGTATTTTCTCCTATAACATGATAGTTGCATTCTTGTATGACCTTGCACTAGAGAAAATTGCACTATAGAAAATCGTCATAGAAAATCGCATAATAGAAAATCACCGTAGAAAATCACTATACCTGTACAGCAGAAAGTTCATGTTATCCAAACAGCGTCCACTATTCATCAATCACATTACAGCTAATTCACATTAACGAAACACACATTATAGCAGAACTATATAGCAGTTCTATGTTCTTTGTGGATTCAAAACAAAACATCTTTGGAAGTTATACGATTTGATTAAACTAGGTCAGAGGTGGAATTGAATTGACATGTGCCATCTTAAAGGATAAACAAGCTGTTCACTTATCTGTATAATTCTCAAGCTTTTCAAATACAGGAAACAATCTAGATTTCACTGCATTGAAAAGAGAGAACTAGAGTTGATGGATATAAACTCTTAGAGATGCACAGCATGGAGACAGATTCTTCAGTCCAACACATACATGCTGACCAGATATCCTAAATTAATCTAGTCCCATTTGCCAGCATTTGGCCCATATCCCTGTAAACTCTTCCCATTCATGTACCCATCCAAATGCCTTTCAAATATTGTAATTATACCAGCCTCCACCACTTCCTCTGGCAGCTCATTCCATACACGCGTGACCCTCTGTGTGAAAAAGTTGCCCCTTAAGTCCCTTTTAAAATTTTCCCCTCTTACCTTAAACCTATGCCCTCTAGTTTTGGACTCCCCTTCCCCAGGGAAAAGATCTTGGCTATTCACCCTATCCATGCCCCTTATGATTGTATAAACTTCTATAAGGTCACCCCTCAGCCTCCAGCAATCCAAGGAAAATTGCCGCAGCCTATTCAGCCTCTCTCAAACCCTCCAACCTTCATATCATTAAACACCTCCACATGTAATGATAAAACAGAGTGTTCAGTATTTAACATTAGTCTTCAATAGGACAGGAGTCTTCATGAATTTCCAACATGTTCACAGTTAGCTACTATCAGCATTTGACTTTGGAATAAATCGTGTTCTCTATTATATTTATTATTTTTAGGAAAATGGAATCAGATCAAATTTCTAAATGTAAGTAGTACAGTTAATTAGAGCTAAAAATCAAACTTAAAAAGTAGCAGTCTCATGACTCAAATCCCAGCTCATGGGCATTTAACCAAATTAATTTACTCAAGTTCCATCAATAATAAATAACAATCCACAATTTCCTTGCCCAGTCTTGCTGCCTCATCCACTTAATCCTCGAACTAACACTGTAGATATTGAAATAAAAGAACATTGCAGGTGCTGGAAATCTAAGATAAAAACAGCAAGTCTGGCATCATGTGTGGAGAGAGGATGGAGTTAACACTAAAGATGTGATTTTCCATTTTACAGTCTAAGAGTGGGAATGAGTATGTTCAGTTGTACCTGACTTACTGACTCACCCCTGAGAAATCCCATGGGATCGTGAGCCAATAAGTGGGCATTACAGCTGACCATAAACCCTCACGGACTATCACAGGCCCTGCCAGTGGAGTCCCACATCAGCGGAAGCACTCGAGCAACAGCTTCAGGTTCCCAGAGATTGTCAGAAGGCCAAGTGTTTAGAGGATCGAATAGCAAGAGGGTAAATGGTTTCCTTTCACTTTTCACAGGTTGGAGGTCATGGGGAAAGGAGTCGGGGGGGGGGGGGGGGGGGGACGTCAGAGATGAAGGCTAGGGACTGGCTTTCTGAGGCCAGCCCTTTGTAACTCAACCATGCCTCTGGTTGCTCTCAGTTGGCAGTAAATGTAGCCCCCACCCCACTCACAACCCAACTGGCAGACTTCCATGTTTTCCCAGTCAGAAAACCAAGCACTTTTCTTGGCTGCTGGAAGGACAAGTCACTTGGCCAGTGGTGATCTGAGGCCTTTAAGCAGCTATTAATTGAACAATTAAGGGCATGAATTGCTGGCGAGTCAAGTAAGTCCCCAGTGGACCTGCTGGTGAGGTGGCTAGAAGGGGCAGGAGAGGGGCAACTCCTCCAGGGCTAAATTGCACAAATTCCCCTTCTTGCCACTCTTCCAGGGAGGACAGAATTCCACCCATTGTTCTGAAGAATTATAATAAACTCAAAATACTTAGTGTTTCTTTTTCCAAAGATGCTGCCAGACTATGCCGCATATTTCCAATTCTCTCTGTTTTTATTACTTTAGATATTAAAATCAGTTAAGAAACCACAGAACTCTTTACCATTCCACCAGTTGAAGCACCAATCTTAAGCATGAAGAAATGCTTACCATAGGACGAGCAAGCAAGGACATGTCTAACTAATGAAAGTTAAAGAATCATGTTGTTTTAATTTCACACCCAACCCAGATGTGAAGTAGTCTGTCATTAATACCAACCCCCCCTCACTTCAATTGCTTTGTGGGAGGTACTGAGTGGGTTGCAGTTGACCATGTTGTGGCACGAACCACTACCAGAAGGAGAGCAAAGGAACAACTTGGTATTGACAGGAACGGCAGAGTTATTGTTGAAATCTCTGCTTCTACTTCCTGTTTCTAAAATTACCCCATAGTACCAATTGATTGCTAGTTGTATCTGCTACTGTAGAGTGCACAAAGCAACTTCTGATATATTAAAAAAAAACTTAATGCCAAATATAGCAACAACGGTATATATTTATTTAACACTTTTAATGTAAAATGTGCCTTACAGGAGCATTATGGAACAAAGTACGATACTGAGCCAGATTAGATGATCATAAGTTTGGTCAGAGAGATTGGCTTCAAGTGCTGTGTTAAAGTAGGAATGAGTGCTAAACTGGTGAGCAGTGACACCAAGTTTACAAACTAACCGGCTTAATCGCAGGCTGCTGCCAGGACAAGGGATGATGTCAGAAATTTGGAAAGGATAACACGCACGTCTCTTTCCCTGAAGGACTTTAGCAAAACATTTAGACTTTTATGACAATGTATGATAGTTTCATGGGGCAGAATTTACCAGCTTCTGAATTAAGAGGACAATAGTCAATCAGATGAGAAAATATGGCGAGCATAGAAAAATGAGATTTGTGACATCAAGAAAAAATGTCAAATTTTGCATATGAAATTGCAGCGGTGAGATAAGAATTTCACTTTTGTGTGGTGAGGGGCCTAGTTGTTGCTACAAATTGCTGACTTCTTCTCCATGTATCTATCTTAGCCAGCATTCCTCAACCTCTCAGAGCATGTTCATGGGCAGCAACTGCCTGCAACCTTCGCCCATGGAGGCTGGCAATAGGCATGTACCAATGTTACCACATCGCCATGGCATACTTCCAACTCACTTATAATGCAGTTCACCACTTCAATGCTGTACTTTGGAGCTCCCCAGTACCTGACATTGCAATGTTACTGTCAGGCTGCTTTGTACACAATCTCAGGGCTTTTAACTTTCTTCCTTTGCACCCACTTGATTACTCACAGCATCTCTGCCCTGCCTTTTCATATATTAGCATTCATTCATAATTTCAAGTCGCATAGTAGTTCTGCCTTGTCTTGCTGTTTCGTGACATCAGAAAGTCAGGCAGCTTGTCATGGTAGCCAGCACTGATCAGTCAAGGCAGACATGTTGCTGTACTGTACCGAGCTCCATCAATGTCAGACCTGTAAGTGTGCCAGCAGCTTATATGGCAAACACACTGAATGTACTTCAACCAAATGATCATGTCTCAAAATCTAAGGGGAACAGTCCTCGGGTAAGTCAAGAGGAACTGTTCTCAGTCTGGGGTAGCAATGTTAAACTCCTCGAAATTGACATTTTGACATTTCTGGAAAATTTAGCACATGTTCACCATTTCTGAGAATGGCTCTCAATTTCTTTTTATTCATTCAGATGATGAGGTCTTCTCAGGCTAGGCCAGCATTTATTGCACAGAGGGCTGTTAGGAGTCAACCACATTGCTGTGGCTCTGAAGTCACATGTAGGCTAGACCAGGTAAGGATGGCAGTTTCCTTCCCTAAAGCACTTTACTGAGCCAGATGGGTTTTACCGACAATCGGCAATGGACCCAATGGACCATCATTAGACTCTTAATTCCAGATTTTTTTTATTGAATTCAAATCCCTGCCATCTGTCATGGCAGGTTTCAAACTCAGATCCCCAGATCGTTACCTGGGTCTCTGGATTAACAGTCCAACAATAATATCACCATCATCACCAGCCCCCCACACCCAACCCCGCCACCCCCATAATCCTGGATTTATTCGTTGAATTTCAATTCCACCAGTTGCATTGGTTGGATTTGAAGATGTGTCCTCAGAGCATTAGCCATACCCTCTAGAATACTAGACAACAAGGTGCAGGGCTGGATGAACACAGCAGGCCAAGCAGCATCAGAGGAGCAGAGAGGCTGACGTTTCGGGCCTAGACCCTTCATCAGAAAAGGGGGAGGGGAAGGGGGTTTTGAACTAAATAGGGAGAGAGTGGGAGGCGGATAGAAGAGGGATAGAGGAGAGGATAGGTGGAGAGGAAACAAACAGGTCAAAGAGGCGGGGATGGGGCCAGGAAAGGTGAGTGTAGGTAGGGAGTTAGGAAGGGGATAGGTCAGTCCAGGGAGGACGGACAGGTCAAGGGGGCGGGATGAGGTTGGTCGGTAGGAGATGGAGGTGCGGCTTGAGGTGGGAGGAGGGGATAGGTGGGAGGAAGAACAGGTTAGGGAGGCAGGGACGAGCTGGACTGGTTTTGGGATGCGGTAGGGGGAGGGGAGATTTTGAAACTTGTGAAATCCACATTGATACCATTGGGCTGCAGGGTTCCCAAGCGGAATATGAGTTGCTGTTCCTGCAACCTTCGGGTGGCATCGTTGTGGCACTGCAGGAGGCCCAGGATGGACA
>NC_063339.1:43142235-43213170 GCF_021869965.1 Rhincodon typus
TTCTTTTTTCTGAAGAAGGGTCTAGGCCCGAAACGTCAGCTTTCCTGCTCCTCTGATGCTGCTTGACCTGCTGTGTTCATCCAGCTCTACACCTTGTTATCTCTATTCATTCTGAGAATGCTTCTTTCAAGAGATTGGCCATAACCATCCAATCAATGTTTCACACTGCAATGATACTGGACTGATCCCTTGCTGTGCCTTAGCATTCCATCTTTCAACACTCAAACTGCAAAAAGCTGTGAGTTGCTAACACATTCACTGCAGAACGTTAGGTAATGCATAAAAGTGAACATGTGAATTTATCGTTGTTTACCATTTAGCTATGTTACAGTATTTCTTTGAGAAGGCAGACGCAGGATAAATTTTTGCCTGTAAAATATATGGAAACATCACACATGTACTGCCACATTTCCCATAAAGTAAGTCTGAGAGGTAAGTGATGAGAGAATAAGCTGTGTGCGCCACTGCAACGTCACATCCTTTTGTTATTTGAAAGTCTAACACATCTTTCTGATGCTAGAACACAACTAGATATTCTAGATAAGATAAGACTAAAGCAGATGCTATAACAGTGCAAGTAAATATGTATTTGCAAAAATGATCTATTTATAAATTGATTTAATATTTGTGGCATTGATGTGCTCTTACTACTGTGGTGGTTCCAGCACATGAGCATAGATTGTAAACTTATGGTCATTCTTAATGTTGGTCGATGATGACCAAAAAGACTTTTGCACAGAGGGCTGCAGAGGTTGGGTAAATATGTTTATTCAATGCTGAGATAGACAGATTTTTAATACAGTAAGGGCTATGGGGACAAGGCAGGCAAATGGAATTGAGGATGATCAGATCAGCCATGATCTCATTGAAAAGTAGGGTCAAAAACTGGATGGCCTCCTTTTACTCCTATGTCTTATAGTCCTAAGATACAAGCTGTGAGGAACCAGGTTTAAAGTCTTTCCCATTAAATGAGGAGGTGATAGGGGCAGTACTGTGGTTGGGAAATGCTCTACAATATTTATGTACAAACCAAGCAGTATTTATTAAAACACAATGCATAGAGGGTGTCCAAGTTTAAATATTTTGAAGGATGAATAGAAGACAAGGTTAGAGATGTAGGGGAATTGCTCTGTCCATTACCTGTGCTCAATTCCATTATTTATACTTCAGCAAATAAATAAGTAAATGTAATCTACACATAGACATTAAAATCAATAGAAGAACCTGTGAAATATGGTAAGCTTATTGTATGCAATCACCCATTACAAGAACAGACGTTCATAAACAGGCTGGAGTATAATAAAAATGAAATAAGATTCCTAAATAAAGTAGAAATAATAACTTGTAATTACTTAAATCATAGATTTGTCTTAATGCCAACATACTCATTATCATCTTTTCTTAGCTTGCAATATTCTTGATGGATTCTTTCCGATTCTTTATAATAAATAAAAAATACTTGCATTTAAATTACATTTTTCACAACCACCAGGTGCTTTAAACTGCTTTCCAGTCAAGTAGCTTTAAAAGTTCACCTTTGTAATTCCACCAGCCAATTTGTCTACATAAATAACGACATGACAGTGACTAAATCATCTGACTTTTTGATGTTGATTGAGGGATAATCATTTATCAAAGCACACAGGATAACTCCTCTGCTCTTCTTCAAAGCAATGCAGTGGGATCCTTTACATCCATTTGAGGGCAGACAGACCTTAAGTTTAATATTGTATCTGAAGGTTGTACCTCTAACGGTATGCATTCTCTCTCAGTACCAGAGAGTCAGCATTAGCTGTTCATGCTTAAGATGTGTAATGGGACTTGAACCCACCACCTTCTGATTTAGGTGGAGTGTTCTACCATGGAACCACAGCTGAAACACATAGTAAGTATAGTAATGATGTATGTTATAAGAAAAGTTCATTGACATTTGAATACATTTTCATATGCATATGCACATCATTGTTTGCTTTTTGTGGCAAATGCTACTGTCTGCAAACCCCTTGAGGTTGTTGGTGGTTCCATTTGTAACGCGATTA
Organism: Rhincodon typus; assembly: GCF_021869965.1. Taxonomy (NCBI): domain Eukaryota; kingdom Metazoa; phylum Chordata; class Chondrichthyes; order Orectolobiformes; family Rhincodontidae; genus Rhincodon; species Rhincodon typus. The sequence goes on from NC_063339.1 coordinate 43,144,275, forward strand.
TGTAACTGAGCCAGACAGATCAATAGTCTGAAGCTAAATTGCAAGTATGCAGAGTCAGAAAGAGCAATAATTTCTACAAATAGTTTCCAAATCCTTGGACTGGGGAGGGATTCCTTCTCCTGATGTGTATCCTTTGACACTTTCAGTAATGTCCTTAGATGGCAGGCAAACTCAGATTCAGGATAGCTGTGATGCTCCCAGCAGATTAATCCTACTCACCTTCACTACCTAGGTTTCACTGAGAGGTATAACAAACCTCTGAAGTGATGTGGAAAATTGTGATGTGATCCCAGGACAAATCCAAATCTTGTGCAAAGGGGAGAGACAAGGAGTTTTATTTTAATGAGATTTTAATTTGACTCAATTAAATTTTATCCAAGATTAAAGGATTATTATTCTGATAGTTCTGCAGCAAGTATTATTTAAATTGAAAAGAAGTCCAGCGAGGCCCTTTGACATGTCAGGACTATCTCTCTCTGTCTTTTTTTGTTTTGACAAATGGCACGGCAAGTTTCTTGTGTTAAATTGCTAATCAAGGGAATTATTGCTCGTTAATGAATCAAGTCACCAAATTAATATTTACCTTCCTACCTTATCAGTGTGCCAAACAGGCTAGACATTGAGGAATGGGCACCAGGCGATTTCAGTTCGCTACTTGCCTCAAAGGATTCCATGTTTTGTAAGACCAAACAACATCTCAAGACATGATCTACAGGCACCAGCTGCATGCCCAGACATTGGCATCCTACATTCGCCAGGTCCTCATGACTATCATGGCCTTTTTCCGATACACTGGCAAGGAGTTCCGGAAGCAGATTTGTAATGCAGGGCACAATAGCAACTAGCATTGAAAAACTGCAGAAGGTAGGGACTAAATCATCTGCCTAGGGACAGGCATTCAATTCATGGATTGGACCAGGCTGAATCTCACGGCTGCTCACTCAGTCTCCATGGAGGTGCCGGTGTGGACTGGGGTGGCCAAGGTCAGGAATCACATGATACCAGGTTATAATCCAACAGGTTTATTTGAAATCACAAGCTTTCGGAGCATAGCACTCAATCTCCATGCACTCGGTCACCAAGCATGTTTGTACCATCCATGGCCTTGCCTTGCTGTTTCACACAACCAGGCAGCTTGCCTTGCTGCTCAGCTGTTCTCAGCTAAGGGGATGGACATCTTGCTGTACAGCAGCATGTTACTGTCAGTCTCACAACTGCTCCACAGGCCAGCAGCTCATGTGGCAAAATCACAGCATACTCATAGAATTATACAATCCCTACAGTGTGGAAGCAGGACCTTTGGCCCAACAAGCCCACACCAACCCTCAGAGCATCCCACCCAGACCCATCCCCCTATAACCCACCTAATCTCCACATCCCTGAACACTACGGGCAATTTAGCATGGTCAATCCACCTAGCCTGCACATCTTTGGACTGTGGGAGGAAACCAGAACACCCAAAGGAAACCCAAACAGACACGGGGAGAACGTACAAACTCCACACAGACAGTCACCCAAGGGTGGAATTGAACCCAGGTCCCTGGCACTGAGGCAGCACTGCTAACCATTGAGCCAGCATGCTGCTCAGCAAGAAAGCTGCCATGGTCCAAAGTCTTAGGGGAATAATCTTCACCAAAATCCATAGGGGCATCTGCCAGTCAGGGGTTTCCAGCGCAGGAAGTCAAGGGCAACCTCTGATACCAGTCCAGGGTGTTCCTGGTCAGGGGGTCCATGCCTCTGCTATCCAAGGAGTGGGTCACCGTCAGTCCTGTGGCTCTTTGGCAATCAGACTAGTGGTTAGGGATACTGCATTCAGAAATATACAGCCACTAGTCAGGGGTCTGGGCATGTCTCACCCACTTAGTCGCTGAAGGAGCTATTTGATAGACACTCCTTTGAGTCCATCCACAGAAATTGTAGGGAACGGGTTTTGGGAGATGGACAATGGGAATTACTGCCATGGGAAGGAGACTCGGCAAGATATTCTTTGGAGCTGGGTGCTAGAGCTAGGGGAAAGGATGTGAAATGGGGGAGAGGGGAGCAGCAACATTATCCGCAAGAGGATAAGGTAAATCATTGACGAAAAGTGGGTCTTGCAGGAGGCGAGTTCATCCATGATCAGCAGCACACTGGCTGTGTTGGGGTGGCGTAGTCACATCATATGCCAAGGTAGGCATTTGTAGGCTAGGTTTGCGTATACAGTTTGGGTGGGGACCTGGGGAGGTGTGAAGCCTGTGAAGTTTATGGGAAGAGCTACCAGGAAGGCTATCAGGGGCTCATCAACATGTACAGACAGAGGCTGGGAGCCACTAACTGAAGAGCAATTACTGTCGCCTTCCATTGTGCTGGAAATCAAAAATGAGCAATGGGGCAGAAAATGGCTGGGTAATGGCTGGGAGGGGCCAGGGTAAATGTGTCAAGCTGTGAAGGAGAGGGATTCACTGATGTTATGGCTATTAATGTGAAAGAACATTACGCACAGACCCTTGCACTGTACAAGATATAGAGCTGCGAGGTCCTTAATCCCTGGCCATCCTAATGCATTGTTCTCTCTTTCAGTTGAATATCTTCCAACCCCAGACATTGCGAAATAATTCGTTCATATCAACACTATTAGACACAAAGACCACCAAAGAACAGGGATGTTGTATGAGGAGGGTAAAAGATGTCAGCAGCACCCTAAGGCCTCATTTCATTTGCTCCCAAACAATGCAGCAGGCTCCCAGCACAGACCTCCATCCATGGAACATTGCCTGTCACTACAAAGCTATGCCTCACACTTCAACAATGACATTCAGGGCTGCAGGGAGAGACAAACAGCCAGATGTAAGGTTCAGACAGAGTTATTCGTAGTAAGTACCAAATGAAGAATGCCATGGCACCTATGCCCACTCAAAGTACCCTCAATACGTTTTGCTCTTCCTCTCCCTCCCACTACATCTTTGTGTACTCTCTAGTACCTCAACTGGTCAGGAGGGAGCCTGCAGAGCTGTAGAACTCATTGGCCCTGGAGATTTGGCAGGGAACTCTCCAGGTGCTTGTGCCCATTTGGGTGAGACTTGTTAAGGGTCTTCTTGACAGACCCAAGTGGACCCTCGTCAGTGTGAAGTTCCAGTGGTCAGGGGGGGCCTGGAAGAGTCAAGGTGAAGGCCTTGGCTACATCTGGAGAATCCTGAGTGGAGACTTCTGAAAGGCCTGAGTGTGGTTCCTCCTCAGGTTAGGTACCTCCTTGAGAGAAAGGAGCACTGGAGTGTATACCAGGTTCCCCACACTACTGCGTCCACACTTTTTAAGCTTCCATTCCAACCAAGGTGTCCCTGCCTGAGCTGGTGGAAGATATATGAGGTAGCCTTACCAACAGTCCCTCTAACACCTCAATACTCTAGTCCTCAGAGGTCAAGGAGGTGACTTCTGGGCAACAGGATATTTCATTGCCATTGTGGTGGGAATACTGGCAATACCTACAAGACATGAGAGACAGAAGGCATCACAGCCATTGATTAGAAGTGGTTTCAATGAATGAGACTAACAGTGGGGTTAATGTGAGAGGTTCGGTGGAGTGAAGAGTTATACGCACTTGCTTGGCTTGGTTAGCAGGAATAGCAGGTTCCCCTATGAGGACCAAGATTCTATCTTCATACAGGGTGAAGCATCTCTCCACCCATACAGGATCTCTGCCCTTTTATGTTTTCTCCTGTAATGGAGAAAGAGAGGGAGGGAGTGAGGTGAAAATGGCATGATAGTGCTAGTGCTGGTGGTCAAAATGTTGCGTGAGGGGTGTAGAGGCCTTGAATAGTCAGTGCAGAAGTCATGCAGCGTTAGTGGTGAGGGAGGTTGTGGAGGGGGGGGCGTTAGTGAAAGCGAGTGAGGGAAGATATTGCAGGTAATTGAGAGAGTGGCAGAGCATAAACCTTGGAGGGTGGTGGGTGCAGTAGAAGAGATAGAGTGATTGTGATATAGCAGAGAAAAGCATGGGACAGTTACCCTGGCATAGTAGAGAAGGTCAGTGAAAGGACTTGCTGGGATTCCTTCCCATCAGTAATCATTGAATTCAGTTGTATGTGTGCACTCTTGGCGAGACTTGTCTGCAATTTACCCCAAGGTCGAATGGTCACATTGCTACTCATTGAGTCCAAATTAAACAAAGAACACCCTCTAGACAAAAAAAGCAAAAAAACTGCAGATGCTGGAAATCTGAAACAAAACCAGAAATTGCTGGAAAAGCTCAGCAAGTCTGGCAGCATCTGTGGGGAGAAATCAGAGTTCACATTTTGGATCCAGTGACCCTTCCTCAGAACTGATGGTAGCTAGGAAAAGGATGTTTTTTATACAGAAGATAGGGTGGGGGAGGGGGAGAGTAAACGATAGCTGGAGATAGAACCTAAAGAAGAAAGAAGCAGTTGGACAGACAATGGAGTAGTTTAATTTCAGTCTGGGGGAATGAATGGCTGCTAATGGGGACAATTAATGGCTGACAATTGGAATTTTGTAATGACAAGACCTGGCATGTGAGAATGGGGGAATGCATGGGAAAAGGTCCTCAAGCCCTAAATTGTTGAACTCAATATTAAGTCCAGAGGCTGCAGCATTTCCAAGCAGAAAGTGAAGTGCTGTTCTTCTAGCTTGTGCTAATCTTCACAGGAGCACTGAAACAGAGATGTTAGCCAGGGAATGAGGTGGTGTGTTGAAGTGACCGGCAACTGGAAGTTCAGGGTTTTGTTTGCAAACAGAATGTAGATGTTCTGCAAAGAGGTCACCCAGTATACCCTTCGTTTCCCCAGTGTAGAGGAGACCACACTGTGAGCAGCGAATGCAGTAGACTAGATTGTGTGAAGTACAGGTAAAGTGCTGCTTCACCTGGAAGGTATATTTGGGCCCTTGGATACTGGGGACGGAGGAAGTAAATGGGCAGGTGTTACACTTTCAGCGATTGCAGGGGAAGGTGCCATGGGGCTGTAGGCTCGTGTTGGGAGTGAAGAAGGAGTGGACCAGGGTGTCCCGGAGGGAACAGTCCCTGCGGGAGGCTGATAAGGGAGAGGAGAGGAATACGTGTCTGGTGGTAGCATCTCGCTGGAGGTAGCGGAAATGGCAGTTAATGATCCTCTGGATGCAATTGCTGGTAAGATGGTAGGTAAGGACAAAGGGGATCCTATAAACGGTTGTGGGAGGGAAGAGAAGGAGTGAGGGCTGAGGAATTCCCTCTGTTACCTAATTCAGTGGTCATTCTTCATCTGAGAGCTTCAATAGTGCATATTTGGCTACTTGACTCCTGGAGTTTAGCATAGTTCAGTCTGATCCAGTTTTCACACATTCTCACAATTATCTAGAAAAATACAATGATCAAGAGCAGAAACCTGTAATATACTCCTTCACCCAACATAGGACATTAAGGTAAACAACCCTGCTTTAACAGAATCTATATTTTAATCATGTTGAAATCTGAGACAAGCCAATTCAGAATTCAGAAATTTGTTTCTGAAGAAGGGTCCAGACCCGAAATGTCAACTTTCCTGCTCCTCTGATGCTGCTCGTCCTGCTGTGTTCATCCAGCTCTACACCTTGTTATCTCAGATTCTCCAGCATCGGCAGTTCCTAATATGTCTCAAATTAATAGTGTAAGGTGCAGCTTTAAAGGTACTTTTTTCATCCAGAAAACTTCAAAGTAACAGTTATATGAAATATTTGTATACGAATAGCATGTACATGTTAAACAACATTACTTCAATTTAACCAAAACCACATTGTATCTTCAATTTTAGATTCCCATCACTAAATTACATTCCCAGCCCCAAATATTAACTCTCACATTTCACTGTATTGATATTCATTAATCTTTCGCATGTCTGCTCTGCTCATCCTGTTTTTTGTAGCATTCCTTCACTTTTTTTGTTTTTTTGGTCAATTAATATAACCCGAACATTGGGACACAAAACCTGTAGTTTGTAAATCCAAATTATTCGTGTATACTATATGGTGAACAGTAGTTGTTCAAGCACAGATCACTTGGGACACCACTTCACACTTTCTACCATTTGAAGACACATGCCTTAACTCTTACCCCCTGTTTTCTGTTTTTTAGCCATCTTCTAATGCAATCTGCCACCCTGCCCTTCAAACACCCAGAAAGGGCAGTGTAAGGCCCAATGAGAAACTAGCCTCAGAGCTCCAGCTTAGAGGTCATGAATTTCTTAACTGCTCTTTGTAAAAGGCCTTTTGAAAGTTCACATGCAAGACTTCCACTACATTTCCCTTGAAGTCCCATTACAGTACTTTTTCATAGAATTCAGCAAAGCTGGTTAAACATGAACTTTATTTTAGAAATCCACACTGAATATTTTTATTATATCCTCTATCTCTAAATGTTTTGTTGTCTGATCTTTCTGGTATTTTTTCAATAGTACTGTTTGTGTGAGCTAACTGGTCTACAATTCCCTGGGTTAATCCATCCTCCATTTTTGATAAAAGATGGAAACTAAGTTTTCAGTTTGAATAAGCTTTTTGAGCCAAAAAATATCACTATGCCCTAGTTTCTTAAAATAAGTATTGAATTAGTTCATTTGAATTTCTATTGAGAGCAAACTTTTGAAAGAGGAAAAAAATTCATGTGACCAGAAGAAATCAAATGACACAACTGAACTAATGGGAGAGTAAGATTATGACAACTGCACTACTTTTACTTTTGTACACTAATAATAGACGGTGATAATCATCAGAACTAATCCTCCTGGTGAAAGACTGGACTTGAAGAAATATTTCTCTGTCCACAGATGCTGCCAGACCTGCTGCATGTTTCCATTTGTTTCAGAGATAGTAGGAATTGCAGATGCTGGAGAATCTGAGATAACAAGGTGTAGAGCTGGATATCCATTTCAAGCCCACCGACTCGCACAGCTACCTAGAATACACCTCCTCCCACCCACCTTCCTGCAAAAATGCCACTCCCTATTCCCAATTCCTTCGCCTCCGTCGCTTCTGCTCCCAGGATGAGGCATTCCACTCCCGTACATCTCAGATGTCCTCATTTTTCAAGGACCGCAACTTCCCCCCCTCGGTGGTCGAAAACACCCTCGACCGTGTCTCCTGCATTTCCCGCAACTCATCCCTCACACCCCCTACCCGCAATAACAACCAAAACAGAATCCCCCTCGTCCTCACGTACCACCCCACCAACCTCCAGATCCAACGCATCATCCTCCGACACTTCCGCCATCTGCAATCCGACCCCACCACCAAAGACATTGTTCCCTCCCCACCCTTATCTGCTTTCCGGAGGGACCACTCTCTCCGTGACTCCCTTGTCTGCTCCACACTCCCCTCCAGCCCCACCACACCCGGCACTTTTCCCTGCAACTGCAGGAAGTGCTACACCTGCCCCTACACCTCCCCCCTCACCCCCATCCCAGGCCCCAAGAAAACTTTCCACATCAAGCAGATGTTCACCTGCACATCTGCTAATGTGGTGTACTGCATCCGCTGTTCCCGTTGTGGCCTTCTCTACATCAGGGAAACCAAGCAGAGGTTTGGGGATCGCTTTGCAGAACACCTACGCTCGGTTCGCACTAAACAACTGCACCTCCCAGTCGCGAACCATTTCAACTCCCCCTCCCACTCCTTGGACGACATGTCCATCCTGGGCCTCTTGCAGTGCCACAACGATGCCACCCGAAGGTTGCAGGAACAGCAACTCATATTCCGCTTGGGAACCCTGCAGCCCAATGGTATCAATGTGGACTTCACAAGCTTCAAAATCTCCCCTCCCCCTACCGCATCCCAAAACCAGCCCAGCTCGTCCCCGCCTCCCTAACCTGTCCTTCCTCCCACCTATCCCCTCCTCCCACCTCAAGCCCCACCCCCATCTCCTACCTACTAACCTCATCCCGCCCCCCTGACCTGTCCATCCTCCCTGGACTGACCTATCTCCTCCCTAACTCCCCACCTACACTCACCTTTACTGGCTCCATCCCCGCCTCTTTGACCTGTCTGTCTCCTCTCCACCTATCTTCTCCTCTATCCATCTTCTATCCGCCTCCCCCTCTCTCCCTATTTATTTCAGAACCCCCTTCCCGTCCCCCATTTCTGAAGAAGGGTCTAGGCCCGAAACGTCAGCCTTCCTGCTCCTATGATGCTGCCTGGCCTGCTGTGTTCATCCAGCTCTACACCTTGTTATCGCATGTTTCCATCTATTTTGTTCCCATGTTATTGTTGCCAATGTGCCAGGGCTGTTGCCTATGGTCCCTTTCCAGTTGCGGTCTGAATTCAGATTCTGAAGCAACAATGCTTTGTTTGGGAAACATTCAAAGTTGCTTGTCTCTAACGGAACTTGTTCATAAGTGGCAGAATTTGGTGGACTTCCAATAGCTGTACTGCCAAGCTACATACTGTAGATCTACATCTCCATGAATTCTCTACCCTAAACAGCACCAATGGAAAATCTGGGCCCACTGTGAGAGGTCATGGGGAAAACAATAAACACGTTACAATCTTTTGTGATGCATTGATATGTAAGCAAGAAGAAATTCCTTTTTAAGAAACTTGTGTTTGTTGACTTTACATTTTCTTCGATAGAGTGAAAAGATAAAATATCATTCTCCCTCTAAATATATGATACAACCTTGTATTATTAACTATAATAGTAAGTTGTTAAACTCTCATTAAACAAAACTGTGTATGGACTAAATCTAATTCTTGTATATCTTAAACAACAATGTTCTGCATACCCAGTCTAAGAGCAATTTATATTTATATAATTCCTTTAAGCATAGTAAAAATCCGACTCAGCATTTCATAAGAGCATTACTGTATAATAATGTGTGACCAAACACAGTCTTAAAGAAAAATCTTAAAGGACGGAAAGCAGAGAGGTTCAGGAGGGAATTCCAGAGTTTACAGTCTGGTCAGCTGAATGCATGGCCACACTGACAGACTGCTTAAAGTCAGTGGAGTGTAAAATGCTAGAATTGAAGGAATGCAAATATCTCTAAGGGTTGCAATTAGAGGAGATTACAGAGATAAGGAGAGGTGAGATTATAAGAGATTTGAAAATATGGATGAGAATTTCATTTGAGAATTTAGTTTCTTAACTAAAAGTCAATATAGATCAGCAAGCACAGGGGTGATAGATGAATAGAGCTTCAGTGGGTAGGTATGCATGATTTCATATTTCATGGTTTAGATAGGCAGGGCTGAAGTTTGAGAATGAATGGTAAAACATAGTGAGTGGACCCTTGCAGGGACCACTTTCTTCAGCACCCTTTGTTCTTTTCTCACTGGCTTGGAGAAAGGCAACTTCTTAAAACACAAGAGCGGGTTAGTTGGCTCATCACATGATCCTCTGACATAACAGACCAATTGCACAAACATAGTGGTAACAAGGTTTTCTACAATTTTTCATGAGATGAGATGTTGCTGGCTAGGCCAGCATTTGTTGCCAATGTCCAATTTTCCTCAACAAGTTGGTGGTGAACTGCCTTCTTGAACTATTGCAGTTCATTTGTGGTCAGTACATCAACAGTGCTATTTGGAAAAGAGTTTGACCCAGTGGCAGTAAAGCAATGGTAAAAAATTCCAAGTGAGGATGGTCTGGGACTTGGAGGAAAGCTTGCAGGTGATGGTGTTCCTATGCATCTGCTGCTCTTGTCCTTCTCAGTGATTAATGCTGTGTGTTTGAAAAGTGCTGTACAATGAGCCTTATTGTGTTGACTCTGTGACTGTGTGTTAGTGATGGCAGATCATATTCAGATAATGGATGGATGCCAGTAAAGTGTCAATGCCTCTTCTCTAAGGTGTAGTTTCCTGAATATTATTGGAACTCCATTCATCCACACAAATGGAGAATATGCCATCATACTCCTGATGTGTGTGTTAAAGATGGTGGACAAGGTTTGGGTAGACAGAGGTGAGCTACTCATCACTGAATTCCCAGTCTTTGACCCATTCTTAAAGCCACAGTATTTGTGTGGCTGGTGCAGTTCTGTTTTTTGGTACCCCAGGGATGTTTAATGTAGCAGAGTGGGGGATTTAGTGATAGTAATATCAAGAGAAGATGGTTATGACCTCTCTTGTTGGAAATGGTCAATGCCTGGTACATACGAACATAGAATCTTTTAATATCTGAGGAGTTGGGAATTGTGTAATTATTGGCAAATGTCCCATTTCAGCTTTTATGATGGAGATAGTTCATTGATGAAGTGGCAGTAATTGATTGAACCCAGGACCTTATCCTGAACAAATCCTGCTGTGATGTCCCAGGACATAGGAAGGATGTTGCGAAACTTGAAAGTGTTCAGAAAAGATTTACAAGGATGTTGCCAGGGTTGGAGGGTTTGAGCTATAGGGAGAGGCTGAATACACTGGGGCTATTTTCCCTGGAGCGTCAGTGACTGAGGGGTGACCTTATAGAGGTTTATAAAATCATGGCGGGGGTGGGGGGGGGGCGGTGTGTGTGGGATGGGGTGAATAGCTAAGGTCTTTTCCCTGGGATGAAAAACTAGAGGGGCACAGGTTTAAGGTGAGAGGGGAATGATTTAAAAGGGACCTAAGGGACAACTTTTTCACACAGAGGGTGGTGTGTGTATGAAATGAGCTGCCAGAGGAAGTGTGGAGGCTGGTACAATTACAACATTTAAAAGGCAGCTGGATGTGTATATGAATAGGAAGGGGTTAGAGAGATATAGGCCAAATGCTGGCAAATGGAACTAGATTAATTTAGGATATCTGGCCGGCATGGACGAGTCGGAACGAAGAGTCTGTTTCTGCGCTGTTCAACTCTATGACTCTATGACTGAGGTGATCAGTGTCAAGTAAACACAGCCATCTTCCTTTGTGAGATAGTAAGAACTGCAGATGCTGGAGTCAGAGATAACACAGTGCGGAGCTGGAGGAACACAGCAGGCCAGGCAGCATCAGAGGAGCAGGAAGGTTGACAATTCAGGTCAGAACCCTTCTTTCCTTTGTGACAGGTATGAATCCATCCAGCAAAAAGTTTTTCCTAATTCTCATTGACTTCAGGTTTACTAGAATTCCTTGATGCCACTCTCAGTCAAATGCTGCCTTAATGTCAAGGGTAGTCACTGTCACCTGACATTTTTAATTCAGTGCTTTTGTCCATTTGCACAAAGGCTGGAATGAGGTGAGGGACTGTGTGGCCCTAGCGGAACCCTAATTGAATGCTGCTGAGAGGTCACTGTGGAGTAAATGTTGCTTAACAGCACTGTCAACTACACCTTCTATTACTTTTTTGGTGATTGAGAGTAGACTGATGGAGCGGTATTTGCTTAAGTTGGATTTGCCCTGCTTTCTGTGCACAGGACATACATGTATAATTTTCCATATTGTTGGATAAGTGCCAGTATTGTTGTGGTACTGGAAAAATTTGGCTGGGGACACGTCTAATTTTGGAGCTGGTGAATCAGGCCATTTAATTACATTTCGCAGTTGATTTGAATGTTAAGCATTCAATAAAGAAATAGCTAAAAGACAGAACTTTCCATTCAGCACTTGACATATTACCATCTATGAGAAGCAAAAGAATGAATGCACATTCTGAAAATGCAGATGAATAAGTTCACATTCACACAATGATGTTCCAAACAGCCAGTCTCAGCTTGTGGTCATTGTATATAAGTTATTTGATATTGCACACAGAATTAAAATTGATTACCAGGTGCTAAAAAAAATGCCTTTCACATCATTAGTGTTGGTTGAAAAAGAATAGTTTTCTTCATCTGAAGTATATTTCCTAATGAATCAGCTACAAAAGATAAGGAAAATGAAACAAAGAACTGTGGATGCTAGAGATCTGAAACGAAAAGCAGAAACTGTTGGAGGCACTCAGCAGGTTTGATAGCATCTGTGGGGAGAAAACAGAGTTAACATTTCGAGTTCAATAACCCTCCTTCAGAACTCCAGTATCAAATGAAGAGTTACCAGGTTCAAAACAAAACTCCAATTTGTCCCCACATGCTGCCAGACCTGTTGAGTTTCTCCAGCAATTTCTGTTTCTGTTGCAAAAAGGAATGAATTTGTTTATTTTACCACATGAGAAGTTGTATCTATTACCCCAGATTCTTGAAAAATAGGAATAGAAGTCAGGTTAACAGCACTTACTGGTATAGCTGAGTAAATCATCTATCAAAATTTATGCAATGTCATGGGTACTTGCCACTAGTTCCCTGTCAGAAAAAATTAAGGATGCGCATTCAGGAGTAGGTGAAGTTTTAAACGCTGTTAAACATGATACTGAAAACCAATCAATCTCTGGGGCCCTAAAAGTTTAGTTTTACAGTTTTGTAGCTTCATTCCTTTTTCTGAAATAAAAATTGATTTCTTTATTTAATTTACCTCTATTTTATCTCTATCCCTTAATCTCATCAGTTTTCTCAACCATTATCTCTCTTTCTATACACTATTTAAATCTGATTAATATTTCCTGCTTTTTAACTTCCTAGTTATGTTCCAGCAAGGATTTTTCAATGTAATTTATTGAAAAGACTCTGGTTAAAATCTTCCAGGCCCCCCCAGAGCATTTAGAAAAGCAGATGGGGGAGTGTAATTGGGTGGGAGGGAAATCCCCCATTTCCCGACAGCAGGTTAAAGTTTTGATATTAAATTCTCACAAGCTTTCAGGCGGGGCAACTTTCCCAATCTCTTTTGTATTCACGCACATAACATGAATTTTCATGAACACCCCAGGCTGGTGGAATTACACTCACAGGCACAACCAGGAAACACTCATGTTCACAAACCCAACTGTCTAGTACCTAACAAAGTAGACTTCTTCCTCCAAGCTCTCGTGAGTAGAAACCTCTTTACTAACTTGGCTGTTTCATAATCAAATGCTTACAGTGTGAGGGAGAGAAGCCTGACTGGGTCACCCAGCTCATTTGAAATTTCAGTCATATGTAGTTTTCCTTGCTGTTGTTAAACACATATGGTATGAGGGTTGAATCCTCAGCAGATCAACAAGCCTACCCACGCAAGGCAATAACACTGAAATAGTGAAGTTTAAGTAATAGAACTTTATATTTTTCTCTGTGGTCGTAGATGCTTGTGGAGACTAAATGAGATGATATGGGAGGTGAAGGGGGCAAGGGTGGTAGGTGAAAGGAGGAACTAAGTTGGCATAAAGCATATGAGGCACCAGCAATATGGGTAGGAAGGCATGAGGTAGCACAGGGGTATGAGGGACTGTGCGGGATGGGACATTTTTAGAATAGGCAGACAACTGAAAATGATGTTTAACCCAGAGAAGTTTGACATGATGCGTTTGAGTTGATAATATAGGGACAGGAAGTATAAATTTAATGATACAGTTTGTAAAAGTGAGTATGGAGAGATGAGAACCTCAGGGTTTGTGTATGTGGATACTTCATGGTGTCAAAATATGTTGAGATCATTATTAGCAAATCAAATAGGACCTTGGACTTCATAAATGGGAATATTGAGTAGAAAAGCTAGGAAATTATGCCAAGCCCTTATAAATGTCCAATTCTGGTCACCATACATTGATCCTTGAGAGAGATCAAAGGACATTTACTGGAGTTGAAGGCTATGACATTCTTGGGAAAGGCACACCAAAAACAGCTGTCCCATTAATGGATGGCACAATGACAGGGTGCACAGATTTAAATATTTGGGCAAGAAATAAAGGAGGACATGATAAAGAACCTTTTTACACAGTCAGTGGTAATAAGCTGAACTCATTGACTACCAAGGTGGTGAGGTAGAAACAATCAATGAATTTGGCAAGATGTCATTCACTATTTCCATGTTTATCTCCTTTAATAACCTGGGATGTAGATTATCAGGCTCTGGGGATTTATCAGCTTTCAGTCCCATTTTTTTAACTAATAAAGCAAAACTTCTGATTAACCAGCACTTACAGGACCGTGAGTGTGTCAGTTGATCAAATATTCCAGATAATCAAGAGGCCCACGTGATCAATGTAAAAACACACACTAAGTAATAGAAGCATAATGCAGGGGGTATACATGTCACTGGCATACTTTATTTACAGCATAAATCACTTAAATAATAATGCAGCTTTGCCTTGACAAAAGCTTACCGGCAGAGAACCTTCTCATTCGCACCCTGAGCTGATATTGTGGTAGTTTGCGAGATTTGAGGAGAAATTGACTCAAAATTGAATCAACTGTGGATATTTCGTGTGGCCATTCAATTAACCAACAAGTATATTTATATTGAGGTAAATAAATTTTTAAAACTATAATAATTGGACAGAATAATACTGTAAACTTTGCAGTATTTGAGGTAATTTTCTTTTGCTGGTTTATCAAGACTGCCGGTTCACAAGGTGATGATTAAAACAAGGTTTGCTGTCCTAATTCCTTTCAATTCCTCCTTCCTAAAAGACCCTTGCTTCTCTAGCACTTATGGAAAGTTATTTACGTCTTCTTCTTATGAAGACCGAACAAAAGCAGTGGCTCAATTGCTCTACCATTTCCTTGTTCTCCAATATCAATTCTCCTGTTTTAGAATGCTAAAGGCTGACATTTCTCTTCTTACATACTTATAGAAATTCTTAGATTTCTCTTTTATGTTCCTTGCAAATTTAGTCACAAGTTCTATTTTTCTCCCTTGATCAACCTCGTGACCCTCCTTTGCTCAGTTGTAGTCACAGTCAGTCAGTCCTCACAATTGCTACTTTTTCTAGCAACAATATATGACTCTTCTCTGGATCTAACACTATATTTCTTTCATTAACTGTGGGTGGGCCTTTTTTCCAGTCATGTTCACTCATCCAAAAGAAATGTATAATTGTTACGATGTTTGTATTCGTTCCTTAAATATTAACTATTGACTATCCAAGCTCTTCTCTTTTAATGAAATTATGCAGTCTATCACAGCCTTGGCCTACGAAGGGAGCTCTATCTATTACCTTAGTGGGATCTTCTACACTCCTGAAAAGTGGTTCAGATAATCAGACTAGAGAGTCTTCTGTTTGCAGTGCCACCTCAGCATTCACTGGTTGTGCTGGTCTGGCCATAGATCGCTAATCACAGAGTCAGGGAAAATGGCATGCACTTTCTCCCGCAATTGTTCAGTCTCTGTAATCTCAATGGAATTCTCAGAGATTACTGGGGATGCAGTTACCTTCCATTCCACCAGGTCGTTGCTGAGGAATAACTCCCACAGTCACTAGTCCCAACATAAGTACAGGGCAATTGGCATGCACCCTTCTTCAGTGCGTCTAACCAGCACCTTGGCACTTACGGCATTTGCCCAGCAGTAGAGTTTGGCTGGCTGTGCTATTCCTTAGTATCACTACAAACCTGCTTGGGCACCCTGGGGTAACATGACCACCCTTCCTATAGATACAAAATCTGGGTAAATTGCAGGGGTTTGTTTAACCTCACCTGGAATTTCAGAAGTGCTCTATTCAAGGATTCGCAGTTACAGTTAGTGCTATAGTCTGGTCTGAGTACCCTCTGACAGACTCCCGTTCTCTGTACAGAGAGTTTGTGCCCCAGTAAAGCTTCCAGCAGTTTGCCCAGACATTTCCTACCTTTCAGCAGTGACAGGACACAGTTTTGTGTTCTCACTTTTGACTCAGCACCAAGTTTTCTGTCCTGACAAGGGCTGTCAGTATTTGCCTGTCTCAAATGGATCCTCAGTTTCCTATCATTTCCCAACCTGTATTCTTTCCAGTTAGTTAGGATTGACTAGGGAAGATTCCTGCAGGAACAGGGGTCTATAGATCAGATCCTAACCAGCAGCCTGCCTAGACCCAGTCACGCTCTATGTCCATTCTTATTGAGAAGCCCATTATGTTTTTGAACTCAACAAGAATTAATTCAGGGAGGTTTTTGTCAGTCACTTCTGTCTTAAGTGGTCCCACCCACTGGTCCAAAGCCAGCTGTCTAAGCTTTTTAAATTCCAGATCCGTTTGGTCAGGCCATTTCCTAACGTCTCTGCACTAACGGGTACACACCAAGATGGCCTTTTACTGCCTTGTAAATTGGCAGCACTTGCCTCAGACAAGAGGGAGTGAGTCACTTTTCCTGAAATCACTTTTCCCACTTTCCTGATGAAATAAGGACCAATACAGGCTGTCCCCTTTTAATACCATGTTACCCACTCAGAAGAATGAAAGAAGGCTTGAAGCTCTGCCTCCTCAAACTTTAGGAATTAAAAGAAGCAAACTAATTTTCCTCAACCCTCAACATCAGAGCCAATGGTGTCTTCATGGAACATAGCAGTGTTCCTGATCCTCAGCTTGCGCTCAAACTCAATACAAACTCCTTTTCCTTCCATTTTTCCTGAAATTCTCACTCTTCCTTCCTTGTTCTTATACTTTCCCATTTCTCACTCTCATTCCCTTTTGTCATTCATTGTCTTTCATCCTCTTTCTCGAAATTCTAATTTTCACTGGCCTAATTTTAATTTCTTATTTCCTATTCTATCCATATGATTGTCCTCAATTTCCGATTCAAATTTGTTAGAAAATCCTTAAAGTTTCCAACTTCCCTGGCATTTGGAAAGTACTGTAATCCTAAATGCCACATTGAATCTTTTGCCTTTTTGAGTGACAGCACTTTTAAATCCTCAAAAGCTAGGAATATGCTGGCATCAGGTGCATTTTATTTCTATATTGTACTAACGCAAACGCAAGAAAGTCTTTTGCAGTTTTTTTTAAAAATTACTTGCACTTCAAATTGACAATTTTCACACTATTTTGTATTTTCTGTGGGTATGAATCATGACACAAACCTCCAATTTGTTTTGACCAGATGCTTCATGAGGATCCCAAGTTATTACAGCTCCAAACAAAGACCCTAAACTGTTAGATGATGGAGAATCCGAGACAAGCCCTGCACCTTGTTGTCTCGGATTCTCCAGCATCTGCAGTTCCTACTATCTCTGATTCAACCCTAAACTGTTAAGCTCCCAGATAAGGAGGGTTGAACCAGCTCCCTTCTTTATTCACAAACTCTCTCAGTTGGTCACAAGGCTAATTTAGAAAGAATTCCTTGCCTTGTGGATAACATTTTCCCAGATTGAATGAAGATGTATTTTAAAGGGAGCCAATTTAACCAGGCTCCTCTTTTTTTGAAAGTTAACAAAAGAGTGAGTTCATTAGTCACTAAACACAAAAAGAATTAATAATGCAATGCACTTACATACAGATTAGGAGTAAGAAGTGAGTACAACAAATGATGAAAGTTAAGATTTGCGGACCAGTCTCTTTCTGGGTCACTCACGAAGAGTAGGTATTGAAATGTTAATATTTGAATAATCAATTTCAAGATATTTGACCTTTGCAGATAGTGGAAATCCTTTTATCCTGCTTCTTTTGATTGCAGTTAGCTGGTAACACTCAGAGTTGAGAAAGTCCTTCTTGCGGGTCCTGTTCTTTCTGACAGTCTTGCTAGATGACTTCAAGCATGCAGAGTGAGAGAGGAGGCTACAATGCAGGGCTGACTAGTGGATGATTCTTCTACTGTGATTTTCAGAGCACTCTAGTGCTGGAACCCAAGCCAGTACACACCGTTGCCTCTGTTCACTCGCACACCTTTTCCCACTAGCATGCATGGAGTAGGGTGCAGTTGAATTTTAACTACTTTTTTGTACATTTTGATAAGGGAGAACACAAAAATCATCTGCGAACAATGGCTTTCTGCTGAGAGAGGTAAAGTCAGCACCCTTGTAATCTCTTCCCTGCTACATCTTTCTGTCTTTGGTTGACAATTCCCTGTCATTTTACTGGTGTGGCATCTCATGAATCCCACTCAGGACTTTGCCAGGAATTTACTCCCACTGTTCGTTTTTTTTGTCTGTAGCACTCCTCTTTTAAAAAACACATTTTGGAATTAAAAGTTTAAAATATTTGCGGTACATCAGTGCTCTGAACAATTGTCATGACAGCTTCTCCTGTACTCTGATGACTCAATGTCTTTATGACATGAAATATTTGTTCTATACCTACTAAGATTCCCGAAATTCCAGGTTGGGATGTTCACATCTGAGGCTCTGTAAAAATTCCGCTCCAATGCAGAATGTTTTTATATTCATTCACTAGATGTGGGCATCACTGGCTAGGCCAGCATTTATTACCCATCCCTAATTGCCCAGAGGGTAACTAAGAGTCAGCCATATTGCTGTTGGTCTGGAGTCATATGTAGGCCAGACCAGGCAAGGGTGGCCATTTCCTTCCCTAAAGGACATCAGTGAATCAGATGGGTTTTTTCTAACAATCAAAAATAATTTCATGGTCATCATTACACTCTTAATTCCAGATTTTCACTGAATGCAAATTCCACTACCTGTCATGGTGGGATTCAAACCTGGGTCACTAGAACATCGCCCGGGTCTCTGGATTAATAGTCCAGTGATAATACCACTAGGCCATCATCTCCCCTGCAAGAATGACATGGATAAGGAAAGTGAATGTATTATTGCAAAGTCTGTGGATGACACAAAAGTAGGTGGAAATTGAAGTGATGAAACTGACACAAAACCTGCAGAGGGTTATGGGCAGATCAAGCAAGTGAGCAAAAAGTTGACAGATGGACTATAATGTGGGGAAATGTGAGGTTAAGCACTTTGACAGGAAGAATAGAGGAGCTGAATATTATTTAAATAGAGTAAGGCTGCAGAAAGCTGTGGTATAGAGGCATTTGAGTGTCCTTGTCCATTAATCACAAAAAGCCAGCATTCAAGTTCAGCAGGCAATAGGGATGGCAAATGAAATATTGGGCTTTATTTCAAAGGGGATGGAGCATAAATAGAGACAAAAAAGAACTAAAGAACTGGGAATGCTGGAAATTGGAAACAAAAACAGAAATTTCTGTGAAAACTCAACAGGTCTTGCAGCATCTGTGAGAGGAAGTTGAAACAGAAAACCATTCTGAAGAAGGGTCACTGGATCCGAAACGTTAACTCTGCTTTCTCTCCACAGATGCTGCCAGACCTGCTGTGCTTTTCCAGCAATTTCTGTTTTTGTTCGTGAGTATAAAGGTAGGGTGATTTTGCTAAAAATATGTAAACATTAGTCAGAACATTGCTGGAATATTGTGAACAGTTTTGGACTCCTTATGTAATGACAGATTATACTGGTATTGGAAGCAGTCCAGAGAAGGTTCATTAGGCTGATACCAGGTGCGGAGGCCCTGTCTTATATGGAGAGGTGGAGTAGGTTGGGCCTGTACTTATTTGAATATGAAAGAATGAGAGGCCACCTTATTGAAACATAAAAGATTCTTAGGGGCTTGACAGGGCAGATGCAGAAAGGTTGTTTCTCCCATGTGTGAGAGTCTAGGACCAGAGGGCATAATCTCAGAATAAGGGGTCACACAGACTTGAGGAGGAATTTCTTCTCTCAGAGTGTAGTGAATCTGTGGAGTTCTTCACCACAGTGGGCTGCTGAGGATGGGTCATTAACTATACTCAAGGCTGAAATGGACAGATTTTTACACAGTAAGAGAATCATAGGTTAAGGGGAAAAGGGAGGAAAATGGAGTCAAGGATTATCAGATCAGTTTTGATGTCATTGAATGGTACAGCAGACTCGATGGGTTGAAAGGCCTACTTCTGCTCAAAGTCTTATGGATTCTGTTTCAATTTTGACCCTTGGGGAGATGATAGAAAATGTTCCACAGTTGATGTCAATGTAGAGTGGTTAAGGGAGGATCTGAGCTTCCTCAGAAACTCTGGTCAATCTGCCTTGATAAACCACTGCTCAGCTGGCAAGAGTTTGGCGCACAAAGGCTATTTTGAAAAATCTAAATGTTCCCTAGATTAAGGTAATCAATCCCAGAGCACTTTTTTTTTGTCTGCAAACATAATAGTTCCCCTTAAATTCGAAGTCTCATTCATCCATTCTTGTTTTGAAGCCTCTAAGGGCCTAAAGGCACCTCCAGCAGAGTGGATCTGCCTTGCAATGATCGATTTGTATGGGTGCTGCTGAAGTGCTCTCCCAGGCATTAACAACACACCCTGCACATGTTAATAATGCTGTCCCCTATCTCTGAGGCAGAGTCTCTATTCTACTGTACAGTCAAACAGGAATCCTGCTCCACTACATTTGGGACAGCATTCCAGGAATTTCAGTATCAAATGTTTTCTTAAGATGCTTTAATGTTTCAAGAACTTATTCAAATGCACTAAATTAACCATCTAAAAATATTTTTAAAGCGTTTTTCCAAGCTGCATTTTTTTTCGTGTTAGCTTTGCCATCTGGGTCTTGTTAGTCACTGGACTCCTGTTACAGCTTTCATGTGATTCGCTTTTGAGGAGGAAGAATTTGCAGGATCTGATGCCGGTAAGAATTCTATGCGAAATAAGTTTGAAGAATTTCAACCACTTTCTATTGGGCATGAGACCTTTGTAAAAAAAATAACGACAAAGTCAGCAACATTATTCACACAAATTAAAGGCAGGATTTGAGAGGGGACATGATGCCTCATCTCAATATATGCTCTGCTGTCAAATAAATTGGGATGGTGGCACAGACAGTAATAAGATCAAGAAGTGCCGATCAGTTAGAATGGGGATTTGGGAGACTGGCGTGCTCTAGAAGGGAGAGTTGAAAGGATGTACAAAGAGAAGAAGGGGAGAAAGACGTGGAAGTAGAAGAGATGAACTGCAGTCGACAAACATCCATTGATTAATGTACCATTTCTTTCCATTTTTGTGTAGAATGAATTTTGTAATATGAGGATGTGTGGCACCATAAGAAACAGTAAAAAGGTATAATATATCTTGAATAAGTTGCCATAGGTTTGGAAGAAGAAAGAAAGAATAGCACACCCAGCCATTGACACAGTAACAGGCTAATCCAAAAATTATCAAGTTTACTGAATTCAATTTTAAACTTACCATGAGTATCATTTAAATTCATGATTTCTAGGTTTTAAGTTCACACCCACAACCATTACAATGCCACATATGGGAGAGGCATGCTGTAGCTTGTATTTCGTCATTTGATTGAAGAAAAATTCAATTGGTGGTAATGGTTAAAGACAAGACATGGGTCTTCTGTTTCAACTTGAGAAGCTCTAAATAGAAGCAACTAAACAAGCTTGTCTTTTGAATTCATAGAAAATATGGCAAAGGCAACTTTTATTTATCAATTTTGAGTATTTTCCTCACTAATTACAGCGAGGAATAGAGGGGAAAATGGATCAGTCATTTCTTCACATCTATAAACACAATCAAAGAGCAGTAATGAGAGTCTGTAAATATGGAGAACCATTGGCTCTTGTAAACTTGGGGTGGTTGTGAAAGTCAGACAGAGACAAAGAAACTCAGTAAATTAATTGAATATTGAGAGAACAAACTACATCTTGAAACTGATGAAGACAATATTCTGGTGAAAAATGGAAATCCTAGGAGGGAAAATCAGTATTGAAGTAGTCTTTGAGAAAGTAGTGTTTTGTTTTTTAAACAGTCTTTCAAAATGCATGCAAATATGAATTAGGGAAAGGTAGTATTTGTGAATATGCACAATTTATGATGTCCCACAAGATACGATATGGAGGTGTCGGTGCTGGACTGGGGTGGATAAAGTCAGAAGTCACATGACGCCAGGTTATAGTCCAACAGGTTTATTTGAAATCACAAGCTTTCAGAGTGCTGCCCCTTCGTCAGGTCAAGCACACTTCACCTGATGAAGTAGCTGGGCTCCGAAACCTTGTGATTTCAAATAAACCTTGAACTATAACTTGGTGTTGTGTGACTTCTGACTTTGTCCCACAAGATAATCTAATAATAATAAATAACAAGAACCCTTGCATTATTATTTGGAGATGTGGGCAAGGAAACTAGTTTTTTTCACAAATTCCCTTGAAATGCCTTTGTGTTTTCAATGTGTCAAATGTTTTTGGAATCAATCTTCCCTTAATAACTCAATAAAACTAGTTACAACATAACGAAAAGAACAATAGGATTAACTGACCTAAGATTCTCTTATTCCAACTAATTTACCAGCTCTTTCAATTTATTCGTCACCTCCAGCCTCCAGTTTGCCACCTCTCTCAGTTTGCAGCCTCTCTCCCCAGTCCTACTCTTCACTGCTTCCCTGCCCAACCCTGTCGCTCACTTCTTCCTTCTGAACCTTCGCTGACCTACCTTCAGATTCAAGGAACTAACCAGGGTGAATCTCAACAGTTAATTCTACTTGACTAATCATATTAGGCTTGGCTGTCATCTATCAATTTCCAGGGAAAGTCTATCAGTTGCTTGCTCGTGAGCCAGGGAGGCAGTAAAATTCATTTACCCATCATGGTGTTTGCCACAGTAATAAGTGCCACTGTAATAATTAAGTGCACAACAAATGTGACAAAGGTTAATGGTAAACCAAGTAATTGGCACATTCCCTACAAAAGATCAAAAAGATAGTTAAGAGTGAGAAAATAAACTACAAGGGCAAACTAACAAGCAATATGAAAACGGACAGCCAGAGCTTCTTTAAGTATATGAAAAAGAAGAATCAAGGCCTTTAGGGTGGCACGGTGGCTCAGTGGTTAGCACTGCTGCCTCACAGTGCCAGCGACCCGGGTGTGATTCCAGCCTTAGGCGACTGTCTGTGTGGAGTTTGCACATTCTCCCTGTGTCTGTGTAGGTTTCCTCCAGGTGCTCTGGTTTCCTCCCACAGTCCAAAAATTGCAGGGTAGGTGGATTGGCCATGCTAAATTGCCCATAGTGTTCAGGGATGTTTAGATTACGTGGGTTAGAACATAGAACATAGAACATTACAGCGCAGTACAGGCCCTTCTGCCCTCAATGTTGCGCCGATCTGTGAAACCAATCTGAAGCCCATCTAACCTACAAAATTCTATTATCGTCCATATGTTTATCCAATGACCATTTAAATGCCCTTAAAGTTGGCGAGTCTACTACTTTTGCAGGCAGGGCATTCCACGCCCTTATTATTCTCTAAGTAAAGAACCTACCTCTGACATCTGTCCTATATCTATCACCCCACAATTTAAAGCTATGTCCCCTTGTGCTAGCCATCACCATCCGAGGAAAAAGGCTCTTATTGTCCACCCTATCTAATCCTCTGATCATCTTGTATGTCTCTATTAAGTCACCTCTTAACCTTCTTCTCTCTAACGAAAACAGCCTCAAGTCCCTCAGCCTTTCCTCATAAGACCTTCCCTCCATACCAGGCAACATCCTGGTAAATGTCCTCTGCACCCTTTCCAATGCTTCCACATCCTTCCTATAATACGGTGACCAGAACTGTACGCAATACTCCAAGTGCGGCCGCACCAGAGTTTTGTACAGCTGCAACATGACCTCATGACTCCGAAACTCAATCCCTCTACCAATAAAACCTAACACACCATACACCTTCTTAACAACGCTATCAACCTGGGTGGCAACTTTCAGTGATCTATGCACATGGACACCGAGATCTCTCTGCTCATCCACACTACCAAGAATCTTACCATTAGCCCAGTACTCTGAATTCCTGTTACTCCTTCCAAAGTGAATCACCTCACACTTTTCCGCATTAAACTCCATTTGCCACCTCTCAGCCCAGCTCTGCAGCTTATCTATGTCCCTCTGTAACCTGCAACATTCTTCCGCACTATCCACAACTCCACCGACTTTGGTGTCATCCGCAAATTTACTAACCGATCCTTCTACGCCCTCATTCAGGTCATTTATAAAAATGACAAACAGCAGTGGCCCCAAAACAGATCCTTGAGGTACACCACTAGTAACTGAACTCCAGGATGAACATTTCCCACCCTCTGTCTTCTTACAGCTAGCCAATTTCTGATCAAAACTGCTAAATCACCCTCAATCCCATGCCTCCGTATATTCTGCAATAGCCTCCCATGGGGAACCATATCAAATGCTTTACTGAAATCCATATACACCACATCAACCCGCTTTACCCTCATCCACCTGTTTGGTCACCTTGTCAAAGAACTCAATGAGGTTTGTGAGGCACGACCTACTCTTCACAAAACCGTGTTGACTATCCCTAATCAAATTATTCCTTTCTAGATGATTATAAATCCTATCTCTTATAATCCTTTCCAACACTTTACCCACAACCGAAGTAAGGCTCACTGGTCTATAATTACCAGGGTTGTCTCTACTCCCCTTCTTGAACAAGGGGACAACATTTGCTCCAATCTCCAGTCTTCTGGCAGTATTCCTGTAGACAATGACGACATAAAGATCAAAGCCAAAGGCTCTGCAATCTCCTCTCTAGCTTCCCAGAGAATCCTAGGATAAATCCCATCTGGCCCAGGGGACTTATCTATTTTCACACCTATAAATATATAAGCATATAAACAGACATTACCCAGTGATTACAGACTAATCATTCATATTCTCCTTGCGTACATCTAGAAATGTGCCTGTAGAATGGTGCATCAAAGTCAGAATTAGGTTGGGTTGAGGGGTGGAGACTGAATTTATAGACATGGGAAATGCAGGGATAGGGGAATGGGTCTGGGTGCAATGCTCTTCGCAGCAGCGGTGTGGACTTGTTGGGCCAAATGGCCTGTTTCCACACTGTAAGGATTCTATTCTATTCTATGATGGATGGTTCACAGCTATGAAGGTGCACAGCTAAGAGGGAATTACTGATTAATGTTCCCCCTAGGCTGAGTTGTTGCAAGCAAGTCAAAAGCCCCCATGCAGGTCACACACATGGAGGCCACTTTAATGCATACTGTGCAAAAAGAAGTTAAAAGGATCTTGCAAGCAAGCAGGAAAAGAATTAGAGGGAAGATAACTACTGATTACTTTGAATGTGGTATTAGCAGTAAGATAGTCATTCTTTTTCAGGAACCTGAAAATGCTGTATCTTTACTTCAATTTCTGTACATGGGCAGCCTCCTTTTTCATGAGGCAATGACTTGTTCATTGTGGTTAGCACTGTGGCTCAGGAGCTGCTGTCTGGCCTGGAGTCTTTGTCACCTTTGCTGCGGAAGAGGCTCATAGTGAAGCATCATTCAATGCTTATTTAGCCTGATTTCTCTTCAGGTCTTTATATCCTGTAGCAAGGAGAGACCTACAGATCACCAGCAGAAATAAAAAGAAAAAAAAACCTATAACAATTTGAAATTCAAAAATAAACATTTTCAAAAAAGAATTGGGAGAATATTATCAGTGAGGAGCCTTCAGTTTATTAAATCTGATGACAGGGGCAAAAAGTAATATTCCAACTGCACAGTTAACCAAATTAACTGTGGATTTTGAAAATACTAATGTTTTATTAACTATAAAGTGAAGTTGAAAATAACCTGCTCATTTGTGTTAACAAACAAGAAAGTATTTGCCTGCTGCTGGAAATATGCCTTATTATGGTTCAGGTACTTCATTGCAGAACTGATTATAAAAAGAGGGCATTACAGAACTTCAGTCCAAAATAGCATGCTTTTTAAACAAAAAGCTGACTCCCCTCCACACCCCCACCAATGCCTACACCCACACCTATACCTACACCTTCGTTTATTAGGTTTCCTTTTTATACTTTTCTTTTGGGCTGGTTCCAAAAAAGTTGTGTTTTAATTGGAAGGAGAAGCGGGGAGTATCACAGTGCAATTTAGTGTTATTACACTTAAAAATTTTTCCTAACTTGGTTTTACAGTTATTTGGACCCACTTAACATGCATATAAACAGACATTACCCAGTGATTACAAGCTAATCATTCACATTCTCCTTGCGCACATCTAGAAATGTGCCTGTAGAATGGTGCATCAAAGTCAGAATTAGGTTGGGTTGAGGGGTGGAGACTGAATTTATAGAAAAGATCTCGCATGTAGGTAATCTGAATTAAATTTTCAATTTGATTTTATTCATAATAGACTTATTTCAGCATCAATCATATCTTAGTGGGAAATACTCACTTCTGAGTCAGAAGGCTGTGGATTCAAGCCACACTCCAGAAATATGAGCACATAATCCAGACTGATGTGGAAGTGCAGAATTTAGGGAGCATGCACTGTCAGAGGTGATCCTTTTTTAGATGAGGTCCCTGCCCTTTCAAATGAAGAATAAAGATTTTGAAGGACAGCTGAGCTATTTCCAGTGTTCCAGCCAATAATCACCTATCAACAATCATCAATAAAAACAGATTATTGGGTCATTATCACATTGCTTTTTGTGAGACCTTGTTGTGCGCATTCACATTTCCTACAACACTTCAGAAATAGTTAATTGGCTGTAAAGCCCACTGGGATATTTCTGTGAGATGCTGTGTAAATGCAAATCTATCCTTCAAAGCAGTTTAGAATATCTTGGTCACGATGAATTGATAGTAAATGTTTGATTACTGAGGCTGACTACTACCTTTACCAGCAGACTCCACCTCAAGATTTTTTTTCATGCTACCAGTGATACATAATTGCTAGTGCCACAGAGAGATGGAAAGGTTATAGCACGGGAGGGGGCAATTTGGTTCATCATGTCTGTATTGGTTGTAATAGAAACAAACAGAAAATGCTGAAGAAACTCAGCAGGTCTGACCACATCAGTGGAGAGAGAAATAGAGTTAAACATTGAGTCTGGTGTGACTCTTCTTCAGAACCAGAACTCAAAACATTAACTCTGTTTCTCTCTCCACAGATGCTGCCTGACTTGCTGAGGTTCTCCAGCATTTTCTGTGCATTTACTTCAGATTTCCACAGTATTTTGCTTTTATTAGTTGTAAAAAAGTTATTCATCCCAATCCCACTTTCCAGCTCTTGGTCCATACATTATAGCACTATATGTTATAACATTTCAAGTTCATTAGCATGATAATTGTTCCTGCTTCTGCTATCCTTTCAAGTAGTGAATTACAGATCCTTATCACCCTCTGAATAAAAAATAATCTCTTCAACTCCAGTCTGACTCTTCTGCTAGTTACCTTAAATCTATGCCCTCAGTTATTAATATCTCTGCTTGATCTTTGTGTCCAGATTCCTCATTATTACATTTACCTCAGTGAACTCTCTCTTCAACCTCCTCCTTTCCAAAGAAAGCAACCTCATCCTTACCAATTTTTTTCTCCTATCTACAGTGCTAAAATTTAAGAAATGTTATTGCAAATCTCCTCTGTACCTCTGGTGCCACTGTATCCTTTTAATACAACGACCAAATTACATGCAGTACTCTACCTGTGGTTTAATTAATATTTCTATAAATTCAGCATGATCTCCTTGCTTTTATACTGTAGGTCTCAAGTTAAGAAAAGTATCTCCTGTGCATTTTTAGCTAACTTCTCTGCTGTCACAATATCTTCAGGAAACTATGGACATACACTCCAAGATCCTTCTGTGGCCATACACTTCTCAGTCTCCAACCATTCATCATGTATTCTGTTGTCTGGTTTGTCCAACCTAAATGCATTACCTCACAATCCTGCAGTCGTCTTCTTATCTACTTGATTATTCCAGTAGTATCTTCTCACATTGCACTGCTGTCTCCCTCGCTATCAACCACATGAATATTTTTTGTATTGCCTAAAACGTTATGTTCTTTACAGTCAAGTCTAAGTTACTGCCGTATGCCATTAAAAAAAGGGGACAGAGTACTGAGTCTTGTGGAATCCCACCTGAAACTGTGTTCCTGTCACAAAACCACCCATTGACCCTAACCTTTTGTTTCCTGCCACAGAGTCAATTTTAGAGTCAAGTATCCAACTTGCCATCCTCCCATGGTTCACATGAGCTTTTACATTTTTGACCAGAATGACATGTGGGACCTTATCAAAAGCCTTGCTAAAATCCATGTGGACCATATCAGATCCCCTATTCTATTGTTACTTGCTCAAGAAATTCAATCAAGTTAGTCAAACACAGCTTTCCTTTAATATATTTATGATGACTGTCCTTGATTAATCAGTGCCTTTCTGAATAATGAGTTATCCCTCAGAACTTTCCTCAATAACTTGCACACCACCAGGGTTAGACTGACAGGCCTGTAATTATTCATTCTAACCCTTCCTTTAATCAATAGTTTAATGTTAGCCGTTCTCCAGAACAACACAATTGGCTGCTACCAAAGTACTGGTTACCATATGCAGGATGAACACATGAAAAGCTGTATTAAAAACAAAAATGTTTGTATATCTGTAGAACTCCAACCAGATGTTTGATTAAACTAATAGTAAACTAAACTCTAAGGAGCTCCCCCACCAGATTTGTTTTTGAGAGTTTAATTTCCAAGTATGCTCAAAACATTTTAAACTCATCTGTAACTGAACTCTCTCAATAGATTTGTTCCAAGTGGACCCAGGTGTGCATATATACAAATGCAGCGGGTTTATTTTCTTTACTTTCTTACCAACGGTAAAAGAAGAGAATTCATCCCTGACTTCCATGTTGTAAACAAACTGTTCCCAAAATTCTCACGGAAAAAAATCTTCCCAGAATGTTGCTGGGATTCATAAGAGCCTTTCAAGTCTCTCAATAGCGACATGCGAATAGTATAACTTTAAAACATTCTAGTGCAATAATTTAGGAAGCCATTAAAATGAATCAATTGATTTTATACAGTGAACTAATTAAGCAATTAGGTGGCAAGTAGACAACAATAGATGCACAACAAACTTGTGTTGTAGTCACTATTGATTGTCTGCAATCCATTGTTATATTCACACCCAATTTTCAATTAACACCCCATTAAATGCTTTCAATTGCTTTTATTATTATCCTGATTCCACTGGCTGCTAGATTTCAAGCAGTAGCATGCAATAGTTAATCAATTGGAATTGTTTAAAACCATTTATATGAAGCAAAGAAACATTTCATTGTAAATCTGTTTTTGGATTTGGCCTTTGTATCTGCTGCTCTTGCTGGGGGTCATTAGCAAGGGCATGACCCAACTCGTGGCATGATCAAATAGACACATGCAGTAAGTCTTTGTAGTGGTCAATTATTGCTGACTTCCTGAGCAGTACTTCACACATATACACAAGCCAAACCATCACATTCAGGTTGTACCCACTTAAAGTAACAGAATATGTTTATGTGTAGATTGGCTTCACTATTAGCAGATAGATAAGAATTCAAAATCAAGGAATGGTATCACAGAACAGCAGGTAGATAACTGGTCGATATTTCAATTTAATCTTTGCTCTCTAAGCTTTGGACATACATCAAACTCAGAACCAAAAATATGTGACTGATTATTAATTATGATATTAACAAATCAGAGAACCTAATCTAGAGAACTAATGGAATCAGTTTACGAAATTTTGACGGATTGAGAGATATTGACAAGAGAAGTGAGAGAGAAACAAACAGGCCAACTCGAAAATAAAGATCACAGTGACCCCACAGCACATGAGAGAGAGTGAGGTTAGGTTTTCAAAAAGCATTTAAGTTAACCTCAGAGCCATAGAGTCTGTTTCTATGCTGTATGTCTCCATGACTCTTTGGTCCACCTCATCCACACTGACCGTATATCCAAAATTAATCTAGTCCCATTTTGCCCATATCCCTCTAAACCCTTCCTATTCATATACCCATCCAGATGCCTTTTAAATGTCATTATTGTACCAGCCACCACCACTTCCTCTGGCAGCTCATTCCATACACACACCACCCTCTGCATGAAAAAGTTTCCCCTTAGGTCCCTTTTAAATCTTTCCCCTCTCACCTATGTCCTTTAGTTTTGGATTCCCCTACCCTAAGGAAAAGGCCTTGACTATTCACCCTATCCATGCCCCTCATGATTTTATAAACCTCTATACGGTCATCCCTCAGTCTCCAACACACCAGGGAAAATAGCCCCAGCCTACTCAGCCTCTCCCTATAGCTCAAACTCTCCAACCCTGGCGACATCCTTGTAAATCTTTTCTGAACCCTTTCAAATTTAACAACATCTAGACTAGAAATGAACACAGTATTGCAAAAGTGTCCTAACCAATGTCCTGTCCAGCCGCAACATGACCTCCCAACGTCTGTACTTAATGGACTGACCAATAAAGGCAAGCGACCTACTCAGACATTGTCTCCATATCTACTCTATCAAAACCTCTCAAAATTTTCAGTTAGGTCATTCCTTGAACCTCTGTCAAAAAAAAGAGAACTAACTTGTCAATTGTTTCCTGGTTTTATGTAATGACCTATTTCTAGGATCATCCTTGAGAATCATGTCTGCACCCTATCCGCTACTTTAGTGTCGCTTTTATTATGTGGCAATCAGAATCATGCAGTTTTCAATGTAGTCTAACCAAGGGTAAATACAGTTTAGCATAATTCCATAATTTGCAATTCCATCCTGCTGAAAATAAAGCGTAGAGCTTGGTTTATGTACTTCTGACCTTGCCAATCTGTGGTTCAACTTTCCAGGTAATAAGTGACCTTTTTAATTCTTCACACCAAAATGTACTACCACACATTTAACTGCCTTAAACATAATTTATAAATTATTTGTCCATTCTGCAAGTTAATTAATGTCCTCCAACAAGTATTTTCAGATATGTTCATAACATGGTCAAACAGGTTGAATATCAATCAATATTCCAACGCACACTGACAGCAGTTGAAAAGAGGGGAGATGTCTGGTTAAATGTATGATAGAAAGAACACTGGAACCTCCACTATCACTATTTCCAACTCAAGGCAATAATGTTAGGTAGGGAGTTGCAGGACGTCAGTCCAGCAACAGGAAATGAACAGTGATGTAGTTTCAAGCCAGGATGAAATATGGCTTGGAAAAGTACTTGCCAGTGATGGTCTCTCCATTTATCTGCTGTCCTTTTAATTCCAGGTGACAGAGATTGTGAATTTGGAAGGAGCTGTCTAAAGTTGACTTGGTGAGTTGTTAGAGTACATCTTGTTGGTTGTACACACTGACGCTACTGCGTACCTGTGGTAGTATTAAGGAGTGCTAATGATGGCAGTCTAAGTGCAATATCGTCAGCAAACATCCCCATCTCTGACCTTATGACAGAGATGAGGTCATTGGTGAAGTAGCTGAAAATGATTGGACCTAAGACATTCCCATGAGGAACTCATGTGGCTGGGATAATTGACCTCCAACAACCACAGACATCTTCTTTGCGCTTGGTATGATTCCAACCAGCAGAAAGTTTGCCCCATTCCCATTTAATCTAGTTTCACTTGGGCTTCTTCATTAAACACTCAGTAAGATGCTTCCTTCATGTTAGGGACAGTTAGCTTCATTTCATCTCTTGAGTTCAGCTCTTTTGTCTATGTTTCAACCAAGGCTCCAATGAGGTCAATGCTTTTGACTGAAGTAAAATAAACAGTTGCAAAAACTACAAAGTAATGATAACAATAGAAATGTTCAAACTCGTGAGGGGTTTAGAAAGTGTAGATACTTGTTATTGCCACTTGCAAAAGGGTGGAGAACCAGAGCACACTGATTTTTAAGGTGATATACAAGATATCTAGTGGCGACATGAGGAAAAACATTTTTAATGCGACAAGCGGGGCCAAATTTACACTCCATTTTTCGTACCCTGCTCAGAAGCTCCACATTTGGAGCAGACTTTCAAACAGGCCTTGTGAAAAATGTAGCTGTTCTGAAAGTCTTCCATTGTAGCACAGAATCAACTAAGAGTCCAGGCTCATTCTTTTTTTACAGCAGTAACTGCTCTATTCTGATATTTAAAGGTCCCAAAGACATTTTGATAAATTAGGCACAGAAGGTTTGTAAGTTAATTGGGTGAGAGGTTAGGATGGCAGGCAGGTGGGTAAGGACTTACAGTAGCAGGTGGGTGGATGAGGGGGTAGGGTGGCAGACAGGTTGGTGCAAGGGATTGTGTTGTATTAAACAATTAGTACCTGAAACGGTTAACTGACATCACTTACTAAGTTCCAGCTACAGGATATAAAGTACTTGTCTGCAAGGAGTGAACCAGTTAACAATCCTGTGTGTAAATGTTTTAGTAGCTGTAATGTGAATTTACTCTTAAACTGAGCCTAATGTGTCAGAAGGGACCATCATGTATCCCCCGCTGTAATTTTATTAGCTATTAGGTAATATGTAAGTAACCTGTTTACTGTTCATCAGGATTAAATATTTCTTCTGCTGATCTCTTTGTGTAGGTAACCTTCTCCATATGGTATCAGTAACTGAGACTAATACCCACAAGAAGGGTAGGTGGCAATGAAACTTCCCTAAGTTTCTCAGGCCCACTATTATCAAAGCAGACAGGTTAAGCAGGTAAGGTCACAGGTGGATGTGGGGGTCGGGTGGTCAGCAGATGGTTGATGGTGCGGATCCAGTGGATCAGCTGGAGTCGGGTCATGTGGGGGTGGAATTGCGGGAGGGAGTGGTGGCAGAGGGACCGTTCAATGATGAGTTGAGGAATCAGTTTTATAGTTACTTAGGAATTAGAGCATGGTTTAATCCCTTTAACTTTCTCTCGGTAACTAGCCATGTAAGTGAGTTGAACCTCTCCAAAGTCAAACTCTGAGCTGGAAACTTTTTCAGAGGCTTCTAGGGTAATTTCCCATTGGAGCTTTAAACAGCCTGGGTAATTGCCACAGAGCCAGTGCCTCAGGTTTTACAAGGGCTCCTTTTATCTCCGCCTCCTTGACCTGTCCATCTTCTCTCCCACCTATCCGCTCCTCCCACCTCACTGACCAATCCCCACCACTACACACCTGCACTCACCTATCACCATCCCACCTACCTTCCCCAGCCCCACCTCTCCTCTCTCTATTTATTTCAGACCCCCCTTCCCCTTCCCCATTTCTGAAGAAGGGTCCCATCCCGAAACATCAGCTTTCCTGCCCCTCTGATGCTCCATACTGTGTTATTATAGTAGCTGCGTGGCCTACCTCTGTCCTCTAACCATTTGATGATTCTAGATATGCAGATGGCCATGTAAGCTATATTGCTCCCCAAAAGAATAAGTTTTCAATATATAAGCACCCTTAGATCTTTTTAGACCATAGAGTCTTTGGTAAAGTTGTGCCACTGGTATCTACACTTCTTTCTGAATTGCAAAAATGCAACATTACAGTCTTTTTTTGAGGTGTGTAGATTATGTAGGTATGATCAGCAGTTTGCCTGTTTTTGTTGCTCAATCAGTGAAGCAGTATCTGTACCCACAAAAGAACCAACCCAGTTAATAGCTTAGCAATATATCACTGAGGACAGTTTCCTGGAAGCTGTGATGAAGGAGCCTTGCTCTGATCTGTGCTTGGCTAAGCAATCTCAGCTGTGCAAGGCTAATGATGCCCTGTACTCATGTTCCTTCTGCTGCAAGGAAGCTGGAATGTGGGATTCCTGAAAGGAATATCAAATTCAGCTGTGAATAATGCTGCTTTAAATCGCTGCCTGGCATTGGAAAAGGACATCGGGTTGTGCATGAGGGATAGTGCTCTTTTTGAGGAATATACTGCAGGATGTTTTGCATCCCTTGTCATTGCTATCTTATCCCCAACAAAGGCAGTAAATCATGTTAGGACACAGTTTCATGTATATCAGCATCCTCTGAATCATAGAATCCCTACATCGTGGAAGCAAACCATTCAGCCCATTGAATCCACACTGACCATCCAAAGGGTATCCCACCCAGACCTATCCCTGTAACCCTGCATTCCCCATGGCTAATCCACCTAGCCTGCACACTATGGGCAAATTAACATGCACAATTCATTTAGCCTGCACATTTTTGGACCATGGGAGTAAACTGGAGCACCTGGAGGAAACCCATGCAGACATGGGGAGAATGTGCAAACTCCACATAGACAGTTGTCTGAGGATGGAATTGAACTCAGGTCCCTGGCACTGTGAGGCAGCAGTGCTAACCACCGAGTCACTGGGCCACCCCCATCCCTTCATTGTTTGTCAACAACATCCCCCACTTGCTATTATTCAGTCATCATTCACTGGCTGGCTATTCAAACATTAAAAACAGAAAATCAAGTTTGATTCTGAGCTTGCCTATGCTCAGCTGCGCTCATTTTGGTTCAGGAGTCAATGGATAATTATTAGGTGCCAAATCTTTCTTTTCACCCATAGCTTGAGATAGACTAATAATGCCTCTCTGTCTGTGATCTGCTAGCTAAATAAAGAAAAACCATTAAATTGAAGATCTATTTTGCCTTATATGATTCAGTACCCACAATAGGTGCTGCAGTAATTTACTAAGCCAATATTTAAGTTATGAATAGAAGAAAGTTTCAAATGTACCTATGACCATTTATTGTGTCAGAAGCTCAAAAATAGGCACAAAGTATTTCTAATGAGACAATTGAGTGTATTTTTAACTTGCCATTCATATGTACAACTGGTGTTAGAACAATCCAGTTTTTAATTCCAGTGACTTCAAATTTGAAAGTCTGCCCCTGTCCATTTGACACTGAGCCACAGATGTTTACAATTTGAAAGAAAACAAACTTCCATTTTCTATTTTAACCAATTCTAAGGCACCATGTGAAATGCTCATTGAATTCTTTTTTTTAATGAAAGGAAAGATTTGGAAGTATGGTAGCTCATTGCAAGAACAAACACGGGAGATTTTTGTATTCCAATAGAGAATCAGGTTGTGAAATATTGAACTCAGTTTTTCTTTCCTGCAATAAAAATAATCTCCTCTGTCTTCCTGAGCTCACACCATTTTTGTGTGGCCTTTAGCAATTTTCCTCAGGTGCAAAACACATTGGCATCTCTTCTGAGACTGAACCCTCATTGTGAAGATCAGAAGAAAACTGCATTTCCTCTAACATGCTATTATTATGAGTTGGTGTGTGTTTTGAAAGTACTAAAAATCACACATCCTTGGAGAGTTTGTGACCACTGCGGGAAGCCTACTGACAAGTCAGGACCATTCTGATAAGTAAGTATACAATCTTTTAACACTTTCAAAAGTTGAGATTGAACATAGCACCACAAAATATATGTGTATTTGATGTTTCAGCAATTTGTCATGACCAGCGTTGTGTAGGTGTTGTCTAGCTGTTTAAAAAAATCTGCTTTCGAAAGTTGGAAATAAATTTCTGCACCCAACTCATCTCCATTTATTGATAGGCACTCTAATTTCAGTCTGTTCTGTCTGTTTCAGACAATGCAGATGGAAACATCTATTATAACACTGCAGCCATTATGAATGTTTGGCTGTGTTTCAAGGCTAGTAATGGCTTCAGATCAGTAGGTAGTATTGATCTAAGAGCAGTTGAATTTGTAATAACAGAAAGTGTCTTTGATATGGCTTCTTGTTTATTTACAAACCCAGTAGGTACTTAAAGGATTACATTTTATCCTAATGGAGTAGTTTTTGTTTCTCTTTCCAGTGTCAGTGATAGTGTGTTTGAATTCAGGTTTTTTTTTATTAGATTGGTAGTAGTTGAATGTTTTTTTCACAAATTATAGTGAAATAATTGTGATTACCATTCTATATTCCCAGTGGACTGTATCTAGTGGATACTGGATGCCTAGCTATAGAGGATGAATGTGGGCATGGATGGCATGGAAAATCTGAAGGACATGGTGTGCATGAGAGCAGAAGTCCTTTAAATAATGTTGAATGACAAAGGGGAGGCCTTTAATTGACTGACCTCTGAAACCACATTAGCCATGCACTCCATCATGGCTCAGAAAATGTATTGCAGACCCAACCTCTGCATGAAAAGGCAGAAACTCTAGGCAAAGTTGCATATGGATCCAGTGTGCATGTCAGAAGGTGCGAAAGTGCGAGGTCAGATTTGCCTGACCCTACAGGAAAACCTGTATAAAATGGCATTAATTCAGAGGCATGGTTTGTCACCATTTTTTGCCTGGTAGGTTACACAAAGACAATAGTCCTTTTCAAAAATTGATATCTTGGGGACTACTTTTTAGTGCAGAAATTATTGGATCACTGTTCTTTAGATTGTGGCATGTCTACACTGGATCCTATGCCATTAATACCTATTTAGGAAATAATCTATTTAATCAGTTTGTACTCTACTAATTAAATGGCAAAGGAAAAGAAAGACCTGCCTTTCTATAGTGCCTTTCACAACCTAGGAATGTCCCAAAGAACTCTACAGCTAAAGAAACACTTTAAACTGTAGCACTGTTGCAATATAAGAAATGTGGCAGCCAATTTCCACACTGCAGGATCCCACAGACAGCTGAGTATTAATGACCAGGCAATTTTTTTCACTGAAATAAAAACAGAAAATACTGGAAATATTCAGCAGGCCGGACAACAATAAGGAAGAGAAAAATCTCCTTGAAGACAAGCTTGGAATTAGACCATAAGAAAAAGGAACAGGAGTAGACCATTCAACCCCTCGAACCTGCTCTACCATTAAATAAGATCATGACTGATCTGACATTCCTCATGGCCACTTACCTGTGTTTTCCCCATAACCCTTGATTCCCTTACTGATCAAGAATCTATCTAGCTCATCCTTAAATATACACAAGGACTCTGCCCCCACAGCTCTCTATGGCTAGAAGTTCCAAGGACTCTCAACATTCTGAGAGAAGAAATTCCTCCATGTTTTAAATTTAAATTTGCACACCTTTATTCTGAGATTATGTCCTCTGGCCCAAGACTTTCCCATTGGGGGAAACATCCTTTCAGCATTTAATCTGTCAAGCCCCTTAAGAATCCTGCATGTTTCAATGAGGTCACCTCTCATCCTTCTAAACTCCAGTGAGTAAAGTCCCAACATGTTTAGCCTTTGCTCATAAGACAATCAGTCTACACCAAGGATCATCCTAGTGAACCTTCTCTGAACTGCCTCCCTTGAAATAATACCTTTCCTTAAATAAGGGAACCAAAACTGCTCACAGTACTCCAGATGTAGTTTTAGTAGCACCTTACACAATTTCAATAAGACTTCTCTACTCTTCTCCTTCACCCCCCTTGAAATAAAGGCCAACATTCCATGCGCATTTCAATTACCATTTTTACCTGTATGCTAACTTCCTGTGTTCCATGCACAAGTCCCCCCGCATCATTTTGTGTTACAGCTTTCTGCAGTTTTTCTCCATTTAAACAATATTCTGTTCTTTTTTCTCCCTTCCAAAATGAACAACACATTTTCCCACACTATACTCCACTTGCCACCTTTTTGCCCACATACTTAACCCATCAATATCTTTCTGTAAACTGTTTTAACCCTCTCACAACCTGTCTTTTCACCTACCTTTCTGTCATGTACGAATTTGGCTCCAGTCCATCTACTTTCTTCCTCCATGTCATTAATATATATTGTAAACAGTTGCGATCCCAGCACTGATCCCTGTGGAATCCCACTGGTTGCCAACCTGAGAAAGAACCTCGTATCCTCACCCATTATTTCCTGCCCATTAAGCAATTCTCTAACCATGCAATATACTACCTCCAACACTGTGAGCTCTTATCTTTTAACTTAACCTTTTGTGATGTACCTTCTTGGACGCCTTCTTGTAGTTCAAATATAACACATCTACCAGTTCTCCTCTATGCACTCTGGTTGAGACTTCCTCATAAAACTCTAATAGATTAGTCGGACACAATTTCCATTTCATAAAGCCATGCTAACTCTATCTGATTAGATTTTGATTTTCGAAATGTGCTGCTATTAATTCCTTAATTATTGATGCCAATACTGTTCCAACAATAGATGTTAGTCCAATTGGCCTATAGTTAACCACTTTTTGCCTCCCTCTATTTTTGAATAAGGGTGTCACAATGGCACATTTCCAATCCTTTGGTAATTCTCCAGAATCCCGGGATTTTTGGAAAATTACAATCAATGCATCCACTATCTCTGGAGCTATTCCTTTTAGGATCCTAGGATGCAAACCATCTAGGGCAGGGTATTTATCTGCCTTTAGCCCCATTAGTTTGTTTAATATTACTTCTACAGTGATAACAATGGTTTCTAATTCATCCCTGCTTTATAATTAATGGGATGTTCAAAGTATTTTCCACCGTAAAGACTGATGCAAAATATATGTTCAACTCCTCTGCCATTTCCTTTTCCCCAAAATCATCATCCCAGATTTATTTTCTAAGGGGCCTATATTCACTTTGACCTCAATCTTCTTTTTCATTTTTTCAAAAAGTTTTTATGGTATGTTTTTATACTCCTCATTAGTTTGTCTTTGTATTTTGTTTTCTCTCTTTTTATTAGCTTTTTAGTCTTCCTTTGCTGGATTCTCAATTTATCCCAGACTTCCAGGCTATCATTGACTTTTGCTCCCTTACATGCTTTTTCTTTCAACTTAACACTCTCCTTAACTCCTTTGGTTAGCCACGCTTGTTTTATCCCTCTCTTAGAATCTTTAATCCTTACCGGGATTTTTTGTTTTGCTGAGAGTCATGAATTACTTCCTTAAATGTCTGCCTTTGCTTGCTTATTGTTTTTCCTGCTCATCCATCAGCCCATTCCACTTTAGCTAACTCCACCCTCATTTCATTGTAATTCCCTATATTTATGTTAAAAATAATTTAAAAACCCAAGTTTCTCACACTCACACTGAATAATCATGTTATGATCACTACTTCCTAAGGATCTTTTACTTTGAAATAATTATTAAACCTGCCTTACTACCCATTACTAGATCTCAGATAGCCTGTACACAGGTTGGATGGAGGGACCAAAGAAAAAGAGAAAGAAAGGTGATTTTGATGTCTGGCCAAAGCATTTCTATCTCTGTGGACTTAGCTAAGGGAAGCTGGAATCAAGTCAGCTACCCATTTCATCAAGGCAGGGAGTTAGTGAGGGCTATCGACCCACAGGAGAACTGCAGGCTCTCTGCTCCAATGATAGAGCGGTGGGAATGAAACACTGCGAATGTCTTTTACTACTTCTGAGGAGAACATTTCTTTCCACTGTAATGGTCCTACCACCTTCAGACTTCTTTAGTTGTTGGCTTCTTGCTAGTTATTGAGAGTGTCTGCCTCTGTAGCATGAGTGACTCAAAATAGGGCTTCCAGCTTTGTATTGCTCAAGGCCCCCAATTATTATCCATATGAGTTGCCAATTAACATGGAGACTGCCAATAATGAGGCCAGCTCCAAGAAGGTTGCCCCATTTGGCTTGCTGACCCTTCTGCAGAGTTGGGGGTGGG
Organism: Rhincodon typus; assembly: GCF_021869965.1. Lineage (NCBI taxonomy): Eukaryota > Metazoa > Chordata > Chondrichthyes > Orectolobiformes > Rhincodontidae > Rhincodon > Rhincodon typus. The sequence goes on from NC_063339.1 coordinate 43,183,225, forward strand.
GCCAGGATGACATCAGCCCTTTAACTTTGTTTGTCTCCATGTGAGTGTTGCTTGGCTTGCTGTGGATTTCAGCTCTCTCTTCTCTGTTTCAACTATCCAGTATCCATAGTATTTTGCTTTGGCAACCCTGTTTTTAGTAATATTGATTGCAGTTTAAATGTCAGCCAGAACATGAGATCTTGTCCCACACTTTTCTTCAAAATAATGCTGTAGGACCTTTTTAAACTCCAACAGTGAAGGCAAACAGGACGTTGGTTTAATGATTCATCCGAAAGTCATCACGTTTGACAGTGAAGCAGGTCAGTAGGGCTGCACTTGGAGTGTCAGCCTGAAATATGGGTTCAATTTCGGAGATAGGATTTGAATACACTACCTTCTTATTCAGAGCTCATTGTGCTAATAACTAAGCTGAAATTTACAATGTAATTAAAAAACAAACAATATGAAACGTGGTATAGGTTGTTTCACATAGTCATGAATTAACTTGTTTATCATTCTTATACTTCTGTTGTTCATCTATCATAGTGAATAATTATTTTTCTCATTGAATACTTTTACGTACAACAAACATACGTTCAGATATTCCAAAGCAAAGCATTTCCAAAATTTCTGGTTATTGTCGCACACCGCCTTCAATTTATTCGGAAAACAACTACAGAAGTGTGGAACTTGTCACTTGCTATGTAACTAAAGCAAGCAATAGTCGAGTAGTATCCCGGATGAGCCCTTGTTATCTGCAGCTGTGTCCTCTCTTCGTCATTTGGCTTCTTGGGGTGGCACAGTGGCTCAGTGGTTAGCAATGCTGCCTCACAGCACCAGGGACCCGGGTTCGATTCCAGCCCCAGGCAATTATCTGCGTGGAGTTTGCATATTCTCTCTGTGTCTGTGTGGGTTTGCTCTAGTTTCCTCCCACAATCCAAAGATTTGTAGGTTAGGTGGATTGGCCATGCTACCATTGCCCATAGTGTTCAGGGCTGTGTAGATTAGGTGGGATGCTTTGAGGTTCAGTGTGGACTTGTTGGGCTAAAGGGCCTGTTTCCACATTGTAGGGATTCTATGACTTCTAGGCAATTCTTGTTGTATTGCAGTGAAATAATAATTAGACTCACACAGCCATACAATATGGAAACAGACCCTGACCAGACATCCCAATGTGACCTATTCACACTTGCCAGCATTTGGCCCATATCCCACCAAACTCTTCTTATTCATATCCCCATCCAAATGCCTTTTTAATGTTGTAATTGTAAGTAGCCTCCACTACTCCATTGATCCATACATGCACCAACCTCTGCTTGAAAAGGTTGTCCCTCAGGTTCCTTTTTAAATCTTTCCCCTCTCACCTTAAACTTACGTCCCCTAGTTTTGATCTCCCCCACCCTAGGAAAATGACCTTGACTATCCCTCCCATCCTCATCCCACTGTGGGCTTCAAAAGATTTCCTCTTTTTTTCTTATTTCCTTTTCCTTACTCCCACACTTGCACAGTGGCTGTTTGGCCAAAATGCTTTGTTATTCTAAATTGACTGGAAATCATTGAGAGTACAGGAGTTGGGTAGTCATGTTACGGCTGTACAGAACATTGGTGAGGCCATTTTGGAGTACTGTGTACAATTCTGGTCTCCCTTCTATAGGAAAGATATTGTTAAACTTGAGACAGTGCAGAAAAGATTTAGAAGGATGTTGCTGGCACTGGTGGGTTTGACTATAGAGAGAGGCTGAATTGTCTGGGGCTATTTTCCTGGAACAGTCAGACCATGTAGCTCAAGCTATCAGTTATGCCTCTTCACCTAAATCTGAGTGTTGCATCTTGATTTACTCAAATAAGCATTTGGGTTGCTTGAAGTAATACAATGAAAGACCATGAGGCTGATTACTAGTATCAGAGAATGGAGTTATAAAGAAACTTTATGTTATTTAGAATGCTGAAATAAAAGAAAGTCTAATCAGAAGAGCTAGGTCAATCTAAAGAGCACAGTAGAATACTATCAGAAGCTGATCATATTATATTAGTTATGGTAATGGAGGCAAAATCAAAGGGATCATTCAAAAGTTGGCTGGAGAAGATATTTTATTTCTCTAGGGCAAAAGGCATTTGGACCAAATGTCCTTTTTCTGTTTTTTGTGATCATGGAGCATTTTTCGTTGGAGCATTTCAAAATATTATAATTACCAATAGTTGTCATTTTGGTCAAAATTTCAGACATGTGACTGCTTCTCATCTATTTCTCTCTAATGTTATGGATTATAGCAGAACTCTCAAGCTTCAATATTTCAGATATTGAAAAATTATAACATACAACACCACAGCAAATACTGAAATCAGGACAGTCAATATGAAATGGACTCCTCTTCATTGAGGAAACCAAATTAAGAATCCAAGTCCCATATTTTGAGACTAGGACTGTATTCCCATAATCAAAGTGCATAAATGCAGACGTACTGAGCCAATCCATAGCCATGATCATTGAGTTAATGCCCTATGGTATATAAGGTTTTGGAGTAGATCTGTAGCTCGGGTTGTGGGTGTTGAGGTTGGTTGGCTCACTGAGCTGGTTTGTTGTTCCACAGACGTTTCGTTACCGTGCTTGGTAACATCCTCAGTGCAGCCTCTGATGAAGCGTCGGTATGTTTTCCTGGTTTTTAAACTCTGGGGTCCGTTGCAATGGATTGCCTCACTTCCGGGTTTCCGCTGTAGTGGAATGTATATGGGGTCGAGTTCAATGTGTTTATTAATAGCATGCTTCATGGAGTGCCATGCTTCCAGGAATTCTCGTGCTTGTCTCTGCCTAGCCTGTCCCAGGATCTTGGTGTTGTCCCAGTCAAAGTGGTGGCTCTCCTTCTCCATGTGGATTGAGATGAGTGAGTATTGGTCGTGTCTTTTTGTAGCCAGTTGGTGTCCATGTACTCTTGTTGTTAGTTTCCTTCCTGTTTGTCCGATGTAGTGTTTCTCGCAGTCTCTGCAGGGGATCTTGTAGATGACATTGGTCCTGTCCATGGTGGGGAGTGGGTCTTTAGTTCGGGTGAGCACTTGTCATAGGGTTGATGTGGGCTTGTGTGCCACTCTGATGCCCAACTGTCGTAGAAGTCTTGTGGTGAGTTCTGACGTGTTCCTGATGTAGGGTAGTGCGATGAGTGTGTCAGGGCATGTTGAATCTTTCTGATGCTGTTCCTGTAGGCATCTCCTGACCCAGTTCTTTGGATATCCATTATCCTTGAATACTTGGAAGAGGTATTCCTCCTCCTCTTGGCGTAGTTCTATGTTGCTGCAGTGTGTTGTTGCCCTTTTAAATAGTGTTCGCACGCAGCTTCATTTGTGTGTGCTAGATGGTTCCAACTGAATTTCAATACCTGGTCGGTGTGTGTGGCTTTTTGGTGTACTTTCGTTTGCAGTTCCCCATTTGTCTTGCGCTCTAACATGATGTCCAGGAATGGGAGTTGTTTGTTCTTCTCCTCCTCTCTGGTGAATTTGATTCCGGTGAGGGTGTTGTTTATGAGTTTGTGTGTCTCTTCTAATTTGGTCAGTTTAATGATGACAAAGGTGTCGTCTACGTAGCGTATCTATAGTTTAGGTTGGATTTGCAGAAGGGCAGTCCTTTCCAGTCTTTGCATCACTGCTTCTGCTATGAATCCGGAGATAGGCGATTCCATGGGTGTCCCGTTGATTTGCTCCAATGTTTGGCCGTTGAACGTGAAGTTGGTAGTCAGGCATAGGTCCAGTAGTTTAAGCATGTTGTCCTTGGAGATGGTTTCACTGGGATTGTGTTCTTGTTCAAGTAGTGTTGTCATTGTTTCCCTTGCTAGTGGTATGTCTATTGATGTGAATAGGGCGGTGACATCAAACGATATCATGGTCTCTTCGTCCTCTATCTTTGTGTCTTTGATGGAGTTGAGGAATTCTTGGGCTGAGTGGATGGAGTGGGGTGATTTGTTGACGAGGTGCTTGAGTCTTCTTTGTAGTTCTCTGTAGTTCTACGACAGCTGGGCATCAGAGAGGCACACAAGCCCACATCAACCCTACGACAAGTGCTCACCCGAACTAAAGACCCACTCCCTGCCATGGACAGGACCAATGTCATCTACAAGATCCCCTGCAGAGACTGCGAGAAACACTACATCGGACAAACAGGAAGGAAACTAAAAACAAGAGTACATGGACACCAACTGGCTACAAAAAGACACGACCAATACTCACTCATCTCAATCCACATGGACAAGGAGAACCACAACTTCGACTGGGACGACACCAAGATCCTGAGACAGGCTAGGCAGAGACAAGCATAAGAATTCCTGGAAGCATGGCACTCCACGAAGCATGCTATTAATACACACATTGAACTCGACGCCATATACATTCCACTACGGAGGAAACCCGGAAGTGAGGCAATCCATCGCAACAGACCCCACAGTTTAAAAACCAGGCGGGAAAACACACCGATGCTTCATCAGAGGCTGAACTGAGGATGTTGCCAAGCACGGTAACGAAACGTCTGCGGAACAACAAACCAGCTCGGCGAGCCAACCAACCTCAACACCCTATGGTATAATATAGATGTATTTTACTGTGAGCAAGTAACAAAAGAACTGTGATGTTGGAAATCTGAAACAAAAACAGAAATTGATGGAAAATCTCAGCAGGTCTGGCAGCGTCTGTGGAGAGAAATCAGAGTTAATTTTTCAGGTCCAATGACCCTTCCTCAGGTCCTTATTTCAGTTCTGAGAAGGGATCCGAAACATTAACTCTGATTTCCTTTATATTTTATTGTCATATTTATTGTATATTCTTTATTGTGCAGTTAATGTCATGGTAGCACAGAGAGGTGAGCTGAGGGAGGGAGTGGCACTAAAAAGGGGTTATTAGGGATTTAGGGTCAGAGATATACAGCATAAAGACAGACCCTTCGATCCAACTCATCCATGCTGACCAGATATCCTATATAAAGCTGTTCCCATTTGCCGGTATTTGGCCCTTATCCCTCTAAACCCTTCCTATTCATATACCCATCCAGGTACCTTTTAAATGTTGTAATTGTACTAGCCTCCACCACTTCCTCTGGCAGTTCATTCCATATATGCACTACCCTCTTCATGAAAAGGTTGTCCCTTAGGTCTCTTTTAAAACTTTTCCCTCTCACCTTAAATCTATGCCGTCTGGTTTTGGACTCCCCCACCCCTGGGAACGGACCTTGCCTCTTCACCTTATCCATGCCCCTCCTGATTTTGTAAACCTCCATAAGGTCACCCCTCAGTCTCTGAAACTCTAGGGAAAATAGCCCAAGTGTATTCAGCTTCGCCCTTTGGTTCAACCTTCCAACCCTGGCAAAATCCTCATAAATCTGTTCTGAAATTTTTCTAGTTTCACAACATCCTTCCTATAGGAGAGAGACCAGAATTGCACAGTTTACGCTGCCAGACATTTATGCGCATTCAATTCAGCAGTGGCATGAGACCCTCCTTTGGAATAGTTCTTGTTTTCACTGTTACTAGCTGAAAGCACAGAAATGAGTTTACTAAAGGTAGGATCAGGAAAAAATGAGTATCACTGATGGACGTAAAAAGACCTTTCTGTTCGGTGAGCTTGTCCCAGAGAATTGTGACATTTTGTGCATCACAATATGCACATTTTCTATCTCAACCAAAACCATTGATCTTCTGGAACAGACAAAAAAAATTTAAAAGCCAGGTTAATTTTGTGGAAAGAAATCCTGTCTTCTAATAATTCTATGCCATGCCGAACCTCTTGTTAAAGTGATCTCCAACTCAATCAGAAACTGCTTCTTCGCCAGACAAAAAAAAATTCTGCAAAACAACATTCACCACCCAAGCTGACAGTCTGTTCCAGAGGAACTCTGGAAAGAAATCACCTCCAGGCATCTGACCCAGTCCTGGCCTTATACAATTTAAAATTGTGACAAATGGTCCTTCCTATGTATTTTACCTGGAAAAACTGTCAACTTAAATGCAATTTATATTATTTATTCATTCACAGGATGTTAGCAGTTTATTGCCATCCCTAATTGTATTTGAAATGATGATGGTGATATGTGAATGACTTGCTCAGGCATTTCAGATAGCAATTTAGAGTCAAAAACATTGCAGTGGTTGTCAGTTTGAAAACATGTGATGCAGCTGAGCTTTTATGATAAGCTGCTCATTTCTTGGTCAAGCTTACTGATACTAGCTTTTCAATTTCAGATCTATTTATTTAACTGAATTTTGTTTCCCCAACTGCCATGGTGGAACTGACTCGCATATCTGGATTATTACTCCAGCTTTCTGGATTACCAACACAAGCACTTTTGTGCTGCATCTGAAGCAGGGGACTGAATTCTTGAAGCGAGGTTCATTTCCTTGATCTTATAATTTCCAGTCAAATGGCCCATAATCTATGCTTCCCTGAAGTATAAAGTGTCAGGGCTTTATTCCTACCTTTTCAATAAAGATGACACCCTCCTAAAAGTCTCAATATCACTCACCATGTGAGATGACCAAAACGGGACACAGTATTGGAACAGAGGTATTGCCAATGCCTGGGTCTTACACCGTTACTTTACTTGTTGTCATTGTCATTTCACAACGTTGTTGATGAATCTCATGAGATATCTTTACTAAAATATTCTGTGATGCTTTTTCCTGAAGGCTGATGTATTTTCAGCATTCACTCTGTCTACATGTACGACACTTCACTTTGCCAAGTTAATCATAATTTACCTGTCATAAGCCCAGTCCAGTACATACCATGATCTGCTTGAAGTAATTGGGTGCCTTTCTTGCACCAATCGTAATGTCACCTAAAAATCTCCAGATCATTTCCCCACCTTCTGCATTCATATTATTAATAAAAATAGTAAAGAGAAATGTTTCCAACACCAATCCAATGGAACACCATTCCAAAAAATTCAAATACATCTATATGTACTTCCTGTTCCAGCATTTCACCTCTATATATTACCTTTAATAGCAGAGTTTTTGATTTCATAGGGAAGGCTATTGCATGGTCCTTCTTTAAAAGTTTCTTGAAAGTCAATGTCTGCTGGGTTTTGCTCACCCTTGTCATGGTGACTTCTAGCAGAATTTAAGACATGACTTTTTTTTAAACCATTTTAGGTAGCCCTAATATGTCCCTTTGCATTTAAATAATTATATATTGCATCCTTAATGATTCTTTCATGTGTCTTTCCTGTTTCTGATTTTAAACAAATGTGTCTACAGTTATTTGTTCCTGCCTTCTTGTCTTCCAATGTATGGGAAAACGTCCTAGAGTGCAATGAACTATTAAAAACGCTTGCAAAAGGCTTGCACAATCAGTGTGTGATCACCCCTTTGATGAATATCATCCAGCCCTGTTTCTCAAACTATTTTTGGGTTCTGACTTCTCCCTATAACAATTTGTCTCACAGAATTGTTACAGTGCAGGAGGAGGCCATTCAGCCCATTGTACCCACACCAGCTCTTCAAACAAGCATCATTACCTTGTCCCAATGGCATTTTCACCATACCCTTGCACACTACATCTATCCAACTAATCATCCAATGCTGCCTTGAAAACTTACATAATAATGGAGTGAGTTCATTTGTTTTAAAAGTAGAAAAGGCCTTATCTAGTTGTATTGCTGCTTCTAACACATCTCTATTGCCCATCCTATTTTTAGTTCAAAATTATAAGATTCTTCAAACTCAAACTCCTGATTAGAAATCAATGCTGGCTAACAAGTGCTAAATAATTTATCCCCATATTAGTTTTATCAATAACTGAAGCTCTACTGTTGATCTGTAATGTCCTGACATACTGATTTGTTTAATTTATATAAATTTACATTTGACACCTTGCAAAATAATTCACATTGTTGAAAATTACATTCAGAACTTAGACTATTCCTTCCTTATTGTTTTCCCAAGGATTCAGATGTTAAGCCTCAGATTAGGGAAGTATATTTTCTTAAGTGTTTATATCCAAGTTTCATTGAATAATTGCCTCTACTGGACATTTTCCACTGATCTCTGATAGTGGGTACACAGGTTGTAGACCCGATGTTAACTGAGGCATATATCTAATTAGTACTTATTATATCCATTGACTTTTCATTACAAACTTGCCAACCAGCTTAGCATCCTGCTCTTCTATTCATTTTCTATCAAAGTAACTGTAAGAGGGATTTTAAAAAATCTTTGTTCTTGTGTTGATTTTATAAACTCTTCCTTGGGCTTTTAAGAAGAAATGCATTGTATATAATCCTTTAAATCATAGAATCCCTACACTGTAGAGACAGGCCCTTTAGCCCAACAAGTCCACACTGACTCTCAGAGCATCCCACCCAGAACCATCCCCCTATAACCCACCCACATGTCCCTGAACACTACAGGCAATTTAGTATGGCCAATCCACCTAGCCTGCACAGCTTTGGACTATGAGAGGAAACCCCACAAAGACAGAGGAAGAATGTGTAAACTCCACATGGACAGTTGCCTGAGGGTGGGATTGAACCTGGGTCCCTAGTACTGTGAGGCAGCAGTGCTAACCACTGTGCCACCCCCATCTATATGCCAAATATATATTGGTCCAAATGTTATTATCTACTAGCTTTTTAAAAGCCAAATTTGATCTAACCTCTCTTTTCATCCATGAAACTCCAGCTTTCAATGCATGTTTTCTTTTGTCTGAAGATGTTGACTCTTTGAGAAGGTGTATTACCTGGTTGGACTTGGTACCCAACTTAAATTATCATTACTAAGTAGAAAGATACATTTTGACAAACTGTTCATCTTGGACTCATCAGGAAAATTCTCAAGAACACAGATGCAACCGGAAAACCAACATTTATACTGTATTAAAAGAGAGTGATTTTTTTATATTAGTATATATTTTTATATATTTTTATATTAGTATATATAATTTATATTGTATATTCTGAATATCATATCTTTAATGTGCTTCAAGTTATTTTAACATAGTGAACTGATTGATTAATATCTATAACAAATACTGTAAATATTTAATTCTACTTCCAAATGCATGCTTTTAAATCATTTCACTTCATGAATATCAAGAAATTACAAATGGATGCTTCTCAAGAAATAATTTATAATTTTATTTTTCTGTAAGACTTGAGAAGTATTGTATGTTAAGTCTTCTGAACAATGTTCCATATTAGACAGGGGTTTACCTGCACATCCATCAACATGGTCTACTGCATTCGCTGCTCCTGATGTGGCCTCCTCTACATCGGTGAGACCAAGCAAAGACTCAGAGACCACTTTGTAGAGCGCCTGCATTCTGTTCGTGACAAACAACAATACCTTCCGGTCACGAACCATTTTAACTCCCCCTCCCACTCCCTGGACGACATGTCCATCCTGGGCCTCCTCCAGTGTCACAATGATGCCACCTGCAAATTGGAGGAGCAGCATCTCATATTCCGCCTTGGGAGCCTACAGCCCCATGGCTGTAGATTTTACCAGTTTCAAAATCTCCCCAACCCCGGCCTCAATCCATGACCAAACCTCCTTCTCATCCCTGCCTCCTTGACCTGACACAACCTGTCCATTTTCTCTCCCACCTATCCGCCCCTCCCACCTCACTGACCAATCCCCACCACTGCCTACCCTCACTCGCCTATCACCATCCCAACTACCTTCCCCAGCCCCACCCCTCCTCTTTCTATTTGTTTCTGAGCTCGCTTCCCCCTCTCCATTTCTGGAGAAGGATCCCGACCCGAAACGTCAACTTTCCAGCTCCTCTGATGCTGCCTGGCCTGCTGTGTTCCTCCAGCTCCACACTGTGTTATCTCTGACTTTCACATCTGCAGTTCTTACTATATCTGAGTGGTTCATATAACATTCCTTTTAACAGGAACTGTTTGACAAAACTTGTGAACTTACTGCATTGCAATACAAGTACAAATGGAGCTTAGAATTCATGTTTAGAATAAGCACTTCATAAATTAATAAAGATGGTCCAAGAATAAAAGTATGTGAAACAATTTTCTATTGATATAATGTAGAAACTAAGGAACGTGTTGATGGACAGAAAGCGGATTCTGATTGGTAGAGGCGTGGCCGTGGACAATTGATGATGATTGACTGTTAACTACCAAGTGATGTTTAAATTTTAAACCAGGCAGGTTTACACCAATTGGTTAGACTAATTTCCTGAGAAATGTATCATTAGACGGCTGTCACCTATTTTATTGAATTGAAGCTGTTGCAGTGCGAGCGCATGTTCTTTCTTTCTGAACAGAAGAGGGACCTGTGGATTAACCTATGTAGCTTCTAATACATGCAAGTGTGCCACAATATGAGGTCAATAGATAACCTTAAATTGTCTGTTGACATAACTAATTTATCATTATTAACTTTTAACAGTTGAGATTATCTTTCGAAAATGAAGACAATGGAAAGATCGAATTTAATACTTCCACCATGCTCACTAAATTTCAATGACCTGTCCTTGATCATCTTTCAATGGCCCCAGTCAGTTATTCACAGTCTACTTGTTTTCCCCCTTAGACCTGAAAGGTTTTTCTCATTACTTCAACAATTGTGTGCAGTCCACTGTTCTATTATCAACCTAACTTATTTAAAAGTTTCCTTATTTTCTTAATTATAATATTAGTTCATCTTTATTTACACAGAAATTGCTGGAGAAAGAAAGGTCACTGAGCCTGAACCATTGACTCTGCTTTTTCTCCACAGATGTTGCCAGACCTGCTGAGATTCTCCAGCAATTTCTGTTTTTGTTTCAGATTTATAGCATCCTCGCTAATAGAGTCATTGAATGATAGAGCTGTACAGCATGGAAATAGATCCTTCTGTCTGAGTCATCCATGCTGACCAGATATCCTGAAAAAATCCAGTCCCATTTGCCAGCATTTGGCCCATATCCCTCTAAACCTTTCCTATTCATATACCCATGCAGATGCCTTTTAATTGTACCAGCCTCCATCACTTCCTCTGGCAGTTCATTCCACACATACAACACACTCTGCATGAAAAAGTTGCCGCTTAGGTCTTTTTTAAATCTTTCCCCTCTCTCCATTAAACCTACGCCCTCTAATTTTGACCCCCGCCCCAGGGAAAAGTCCTTGTCTATTCACCTTATCCTTGTCCCTCATGATTTTATAAGCCTCTGTAAAGTCACCCCTCAGCCTCCGAATCTCCAGGGAAAATAGCCCCAGCCTATTCAGCCTCTCCCTATAGCTCAACCCCTCCAACCCTGGCAACATCGTTGTAAATCTTTTCTGAACCTTTTCAAGTTTCACAACTTCCTTCCTATAGCAGGGAGACCAGAATTGCACGCAATACTCTAAAAATAGCTGAACCAATGTCTTGTACAGCTGCAACATGACCTCCCAACACCTATGCTCAATGCACTGACCAATAAAGGCAAGTGTACCAAACATCTTCTTCAGTATCCTATCTATTTGTGACTATGAACTTGCACTCCATGGTCTCCTTGTTTAGCAACACTCCCCAGGACCTTACCATTAAGTGTATAAGTTCTGCCTGATTTGCCTTTCCAAAATGCAGCACCTCACATTTATCTAAATTAAACTCCATCTGCAACTCCTCAGCCCATTGGCCAATCTGATCAAGATCCCATTATACTCGGAGGTAACCTCCTTCGCTGCCCACTACACTGCCAATTTTGGTGTCATCTGCAAACTTACTAACTATACCTCTAATGTTCACATCCAAATCATTTATATAAATGACAAAAAGTAGTGGACCCAGCAATGATCCTTGTGGCACACCGCTGGTCACAGGCCTCCAGTCTGAAAAGCAACTCTCCACCATCACCCTCTGTCTTCTGAATCCAAAAGTCTAGTCCTCCCTATATTCCATGTGATCTAACCTTGCTAACGAGTCTAAATAAGGAATGTCATCGAACGCCTTACTGAAGTCCATATAGATCACGCCCACCACTCTGCCTTCATCAATCTTCTTCATTACTTTTTCAAAAAACTCAATCAAGTTAGTCAGACACGATTTCCCACGCACAAAGCCATGTTGACTGTCCCTAATCAGTCCTTACCTTTCCAAGTACATGTACATCCTGTCCCTCAGGACTCCTCCAACAACTTGCCCACCACTGATGTCAGGCTCACCAGTCTGTAGTTCCCTAGCTTTTCCTTATCACCTTTCTTAAATAATGGCACCATGTTAGCCAACCTCCAGTCTTCCAGTACCTCGCCTGTGGCTATTGATAATACAAATATCTCATCAAGGGTCCCAGCAATCACTTCGTTATCTTCCCACAGAGTTCAAGGGTACACCTGATCCAAGGGTTCCACCTTAATGTATTTTAAGACATTCAGCATGTCCTCCTCTGTAAATGGACATTTTTCCCCACGCTCTCAATCTTCCATATCCTTCTCCACAGTAAACACTGATGCAACATACTTGTTTAATATCTCACCCATCTCTTGCGGTTTCATACATAGGCAGCCTTGCTGATCTTTAAGGGGCTCTATTCTCTCCCTTGTTACTCTTTGTCCTTACTGTATTTATAGAACCCCTTTTGATTCTCCCTGTCTCATGTCCCCTCTCTGCCCTCCTGATTTCCCTCTTAAGTATACTCCTACTGTCTTTATACTCTTCTAGGGATTCACACCAGCTCTGCTGTCTATACCTGACAAAATGCCTCCTTCTTATTCTTGACCAAAAATCTCAATTTCTCTACTCATCCATCATTCCCTACACCTACCAGCCTTACTCTTCACACTAAGAGAAACATACTGTCTCTGGACTCTCGTTATCTCATTTTTGAAGGCTTTGCATTTTTCACCCATCCCTTTACCTGCGAACATCCACTCCCAATCAACCTTTGAAAGTTCTTGCCTAATATTCTCAAAATTGGCCTTCCTCCAATTTAGAACTATAACTTTTAGACCTCCTCAGCCACTTGAATGTACACCTGATAATTCGGAAAGGACATCCCCTTGCTTCTGTTCTTGGGAGAGATCATCCCACTGCAGTCCCTCAGATCTCACCACAAGACCTCCAGGTGAGGGGCAGGGTACAAGCCCTCCAAGGTCTACTTTGCAGACATGTGGCTGCTGCAGTCTCAAAGATTCCACTTTCAGTTGATCCATCCTAATCCACACAGTGATTCCTTAAATCAGAAATCTTTCCTTTGGCTGAATTGACATGGTGTCCTGTTAGCCTCCATAATTGGAGGAGAGCTTGAAGACAGGGTGAACCAAGGTTCAGTTAAAACCTCAGCAAAGTTCGAGATGCTGCACACATTAACAGGCTCCAGCCCTCTAATAGGAGGTGATTTTAACCTTTATCTCAGCACCACACTGTGGATAATGCATCATCAACTAAACCAAGGTGATAACTTTGCACCCCATATCAATAATTTTTAAATCTTGTTGATACAAAATATTGAACCTTCCAGAACAGCACATTGGAGGCAAATTGAATACATTTACATATTGCCACTGGGAATGATTTAAATGCATTTATCATTATTTCTGGCACTCAGAGCCTTCAGTGTTACAAGCTTTATAGAACAAAACCACAAATCAAAAATTATGGTGAAAAACTGAATAAGAAATTATCAACAAATAATATTTTGCTTGAAGTACATAAGAATCATTGATACACTGATGCTTTCAAGAGGGGATAGTGACTAACACTACATACATACATACAAACATCCTGATGAGTTAAGAGTAGAAGTAGGCCATTCTGCCCTATTCAACAAGACCACAGCCAATCCGAATCTTGCCTCAACTCCACTTTCCTGTTTGCTGTCTACAACCCTTGATTTCCTGGATAATGAAGGATTTAGCTATCTCTGCCTTAAGAACATTTAAATTCCACTTTCACTCCTTTCTGGGGAACAGAGTTAGACAGATTTCTAAGAAGCAAGAAAATCAAAGGATTGAGGAGGAATGGCAGGAAAGTAGAGGAATTGAGGATCATCAAATCGCCATGAAGTCACTGAATGGCCAAGTAGACTCAATGGACTGAATGGCTGACTATAAATGCAGCAGCTATGGCACCATTTGTGGAAAGAGAAACAGAGTTAAAGTCCAAAGACTTCCTTGGAATATACTTCGGTAACATGGCTAGTAATTCTAATATATAACCTATAAAACATGAGCAGCATGCACAGAATGAAAGACACACTACTTTACAAAGTACAATCGGTGTGCAGAAACAATGCCTCTTCTCCCTGGAATATTCTGGAACAGTTTGCGATATTCGGCTAAGAGAGTGTTATGATTTGTTAGGGTTTACTGCATGTGAACAACTTTGCTAACATGAGGTGACAACCCTTGCCACTAGCTCTGTGGCAAGCAGCTGAGAAGCTGGAGCTTGAAGCCAAGAGGTGGCAACATCGACAGCCCTTTCTGACCATGCTGTCCATAAATCATTTCCCGAAGTGCGATACCAGTAACTTCAATATCCTATACACCATCACTCGACAACTTATCTTCCCTCTGTCTCTGACCATCACAATGTTCACTTGGCCATAATGCAAAAGTAAAAGTCAACACAGAATGAACATTCCAAAGCAAACTCATAATTCCATCAATGTCATATTATTTACAAGTGCCAACCAACCACACTTGTGCATTCCCTCAGTGTCTGTCTTCTATGTGTCTCCTGCGTTCCTGCACAATGTTTGCCAAGTGGTTACAGTGTGGCTAGTGGAAGGCAGGTGAATGTCAGTGGGGTGGCTGGGGACTGCAAATGGCTGCAGAGCATAACTTGATGCAGCTCTGAACTTAGAAAGCCTGGGTTCAGACCATAAGGTGTAGGAGAAGAAGTAGGCCATTCAGCCTGTTGTGTCTGCTCCACAGACTGTACTGTCTTGACATTAACGGAAGTAATCTGCAATGGCTGGATGGCAGCCCTGGCAAAGTGGCAGGGACAAACAAGACTGCAACCATGGAACTCTGCGACCTCTCCGCTCATCAATTCCAGTAACCTATTGGTGTACAGTGAGCCAGATGATCACACATTTTGGAAACTATATTACAAAGAACACCACCAATGAATAATCTCACCTTTACTGAAGGCTGAGATTAAACCATGTTAACGAATGGGAAGACATGTAAACTTTGCATTACAGAATCTCAAGTCTTTTTCAAGCAAGTTTCAAGCATTGCATTTTATGTGCAGCCAAAAAAGCAGTATTTGCATTTGTCGAGAATTTGTTTCGTGGTTGTTCCAATAAGATTTTGTTGCAATATAGTGGAATTTAAAGAGATAACAAGGTGTAGAGCTGGATGAACGCAGCAGGCCAAGCAGCATCAGAGGAGCAGGAAGGCTGACGTTTCAAGCCTAGACCCTTCTTCAGAAATGGGGGAGGGGAAGGGGGATCTGAAATAAATAGGGAGAGAGGGGGAGGCGGATAGAAGATGGATAGAGGAGAAGATAGATGGAGAGGAGACAGACCGGTCAAAGAGGCGAGGGTGGAGCCCGTAAAGGTGAGTGTGGGGGGGAGGTAGGGAGGAGATAGGTCAGTCCAGGGAGGACGGACAGGTCAAGGGGGCGGGATGAGGTTAGTAGGTAGGAGATGGGGGTGGGGCTTGAGGTGGGAGGAAGGACAGGTTAGGGAGGCGGGGACGAGCTGGGCTGGTTTTGGGATGCGGTCGGGGGAGGGGAGATCTTGAGTTCGCACTGAACAACTGCACCTCCCAGTCGCGAACCATTTCAACTCCCCCTCCCACTCCTTGGACGACATGTCCATCCTGGGCCTCTTGCAGTGCCACAACGATGCCACCCGAAGGTTGCAGGAACAGCAACTCATATTCCGCTTGGGAACCCTGCAGCCCAATGGTATCAATGCGGACTTTACAAGCTTCAAAATCTCCCCTCCCCCTACCGCATCCCAAAACCAGCCCAGCTCATCCCCGCCTCCCTAACCTGTCCTTCCTCCCACCAATCCCCTCCTCCGACCTCAAGCCCCACCCCCATCTCCTACCTACTAACCTATTCCCGCCCCTATGACCTGTCCATCCTCCCTGGACTGACCTATCTCCTCCTTACCTCCCCACCTACACTCACCTTTATGGGCTTCATCCCCGCCTCTTTGACCGGTCTGTTTCCTCTCCACCTATCTTCTCCTCTATCCATCTTCTATCCGCCTCCCCCTCTCTCCCTATTTATATCAGAACCCCCTTCCCCTTCCCCATTTCTGAAGAAGGGTCTAGGCCCGAAATGTCAGCTTTCCTGCTCCTCTGATGCTGCTTGGCCTGCTGTGTTTATCCAGCTCTACACCTTGTTATCTCAGATTCTCCAGCATCTGCAGTTCCTACTATCTAATGGAATTTAAAAGCAGCTACAGGTAAACAAATTAATCATGCCTCATCAAGTCCTGACCCATACAGTAGTTGTAGAATGAATTTGCTTCATAATTTTAACTTAAAACTCAATGATGCTGGGGATGTTCAGTATTTCCAAACTTTTCTCTTATAATTTCAAATTTCCACCATCTGCAGGATCCTGCTGGAAAAGAGAACTTGTTTGGTTCATCATCGCGGGAACATGAGATTACCTCAAAGACACAGGGACTCTAGATCCAAAGAGATATAAGATGATATAAAGATCTTTGTTTTTTCTCACTATTTAACTTTATTTAATTGACTATTCAGATGTCTTTAAACTGTAGAAACTTTTCTTTACACCTTAGTTATTTCTGGCAATAATATCGCAAATGACTTGGAATTGGGAGAGATGCTATTTTAATCTGCTCCAATTGTTTTGTCTACAAACAAAATCTAATGTAATGTGATACATTTCCAAGTTATGATGGTGAGTGGCTTGGAGGGGAACTTGCAGGTAGTAGTGTTCCCACAAACCTGCTGCCCTTGTCCTTCCAGATGGAAGCAGTTGTGGTTTTGGAAGGTGCTGTCTAAGGGTTTTTAATGGATTTCTGTAGTGCATCTTGTAGATAGTAGCAGCAGTGTGTAATGAGCATCATTGGTAGAGGGACTGGTTCTTTTGGATGTGGTGCCAATCAAGTGGGCTGCTTTGTCCTCGATGGTGTCAAGCTTCTTGAGTATTGCCGGAGCTGCACTCCTGCTTGCAAACACAGAACATTCCATTACACTCCTGGCTAATGATATGTAGATGATGGACAGGCTTTGAGGAGTCAGCAGGTGAGTTATTCACCACAGTATTCCTAGCCTCTGACCTGCTCTTGTAGCCACTGTGTTTATGTGGCAAGTCCAGTTGAGTTTCTGGTCAAGATTAACCCAAGGATGTTGATAGTGGGGAATTAGGTGATGGTAACACCATTGAATGTCAAGGGACAGTGGTTAAACTGTCTCTAATTGGAGTTAGTCATTGCCTGCCATTGGTGTGGCATGAATGTTACTTGCTGTTTACCAGCCCACGCCCGGATATTTTCCAGGTCTTGTTGCATTTGAACATGGACTGCTTCAGTATCTGAGGAATCGCAAATGGTGCTGAACATTGCGCAATCATCATTGAACATCCCCACTCTGACCTTGTAATGAACGGGAGATCATTGATGAAGCTGCCGAAGATAGTTGGGCCTAGGGCACTACCCTGAAAAACTTCTGTAGAGGTGTCCTGGAGCTGAGATGACTGACCTCCAACAACCACAACCATCTTCCTATGAACAAAAACAGAAGTTGCTGGAAAAGCTCAGCAGGTCTGGCAGCATCTGTAAAGAAAAAATCAGAAATAACCAGTTCTGAGGAAGGGTCACCGGACCCAAAATATTAACTCTGATTTTTTCTTCACAGATGCTGCCAGACCTGCTGAGGTTTTCTAGCAACTTCTGTTTTTGTTCCAGGTTTACAACATCTGCAGTTCTTTCAGTTTTTATTTAGCATCTTCCTATGAAGATGTGTCTACCTACCACACATGGATTGCGGCAGTTCAAGAAGACAGCTCACTACCACTTTATCAAGATCAGCTAGGGACAGACAATAAACGCTGGCCAGCCATGTCCCACAAGAGAATTAGGAAAACAAAACTGAAACTGACAGTAGTAGTGCACCAGTGCATTAGTTGAAACTAACAATACTCAGCAGAAATTTGCGGTCTAAATGGGACACTCTGGGCTGCATGGCACCACACTACATACTGTGTCAATCAATCATTCCCATTCCTGATGTGTTTTGATAATATTTTCTCAACCACTTTTAGTTGTTTGGTAAATAACAATTCCCTTGACATGAGATTGCCGTCTTAAAAAGAAATGCTGCTATTTTTAAACTCGACTTTCATGTAGGAGGCAATTGTCTACAAATGAATATTCGAATATATTTACAGCTGGATAATTTCAAAGGAACTGAATGTAAGTTATCTGTTTTGCAAAATACTGCAGGAATACCCTTAAGAATTGTAACACTTTACTGTGAACATCATTATGTACCAGTAAAGGAATGCAGGGGCAGTCAGTCCACATAAACAATTCTTGCCAACAACGAACTGAATGGTTCTCGAACATTTCACTGAGTGATTGCAAGGTAGTGATCTAACAATCCAATTCAATTAAAATTGAGGTGTTACCTAACTGGAAGCTACTGTGGGCACATCATAATTGCAGAATGGGATCTGGTACAAGTTAAAGAATGGTGGCCAAAGTTCCAGATGACCTCAGATTTATGGAGGATAGGATCTGGGCAGTCAGCCAGGAGTGCATCAGAATAGTCACGTCTGGAGGTAACAGACAGAACTTTTTTTTCCCAGTGATTTTTCCTTTTAAGATATCAAATAGTTATTATGAACAGTCCTTTTGTGTATTACCGGTTTTTCATTCTCCAATATTAATTATTTTCATTGCCATTACAAAAGAACACCCATTTTCATAAATGGGAGAAAAGTATTTACCTTCACTTCAAGATTATCCAAGGATGTATTACAAATGTTGGGTTTGGTTTGCTGGCTGATAGCAAGAATCTATGAAGAACTATGTACATGTTTTAAGTTTACTGCCAGCCATCCACTATTATTCTACATAAATTTTTAAAAGGAAAGAAGTGTCAAAAGACAAATGGTGCTTACTTTTTTTAAAATGGCTCATTTATTTACTGACTCATAAATATGCATGTCATCAATCCACACACATACTTTCCGAATCCATTTTTTTTACCAAAACAAATAATTGCAGGCATTTATAATCAATCACGTGGATTTGGATTGACCAAATTAGAAATTTTTAAATAGCAACTACAAAAGTAAACATTTTATAGGTAATGTATTAATCATTTTTCATCTATAAAGTATGTATCATTGGCGATGCTCCATGAGATATCACTTGAAATTATCTTCTCTTAACATTTTGTAAGTTATCACAAAAGCAAAGTGCTAACAAATTAATTCAGGTAGAGAATTTTGTAAAAACATAACGAGGGGATCTTTACACTGAAGGCTAATGAAAACCAATCTCAATGTACCTCTGTGCAGACAGCTGCTTCCGGATAATGAGAATAATATGTTCATGAATAATTGTGACTACACATGCATTCTTGTACTACCATTTCACTGTAACTGTCAATCTATAACTTGTACGAGCAGTATGATATCACATTGCTAAAACCAAATAATTCGGCACAGGAGAAATCTGGCACACTGCATAAAATAGTTAAAATTTCAAACAGTTAGAGCAGCAAGATTGAGGTGTCAGGATCACCTGATTATTTAAATTTATTGTAGGTAGTTTTGAAATATGCCCCAATAATCCAAAGCCAGTTTTACTGTTAGTTTGATATCACACCATTGTATGTACCAGGCCTAACTTTATATTTTAGGATCCACGGAAACTGCTGACTTGAAAGTTGCTGTCTAACCACTAATAAAAGTACATTGCTAACCTTTGAAATAAAATCTAAAACTTGATGTTAAATGGAAAAGCTTGAAGACAAATTTATGGTGGGAATATGATACTTTCCATCTAAAGGAAAAATTAAGTAAAATTGGTGATATTTGAATGCAGAGTTCTCAGGTTTAAAATCTGCAAAATCTCAAATGAAGTTTGAGAAAACATATCTCTAATTTGTGTACAAAATTTTCATACCTTTTCTCCTTCACTATCATTATTCCTTAAACTAAACTCAAAACCAAATCATACCTTTTTGTATTAAGCAGGAGCTTGTTATTTTGTGGTATTCAAACTTAATAAAGAATACGGCAAATTAAAACATTTGACTGAATTTTCCTTTGAGTTTCATGGCAGCCCAGAAGGGAATCCAAAATGCAGCTCATGAATTCTTTATTGGAAATGTAGCAGTTTTACAAGGCTGCTCTTGTTTGTGTTTGAATGAAGTTCCAATTTTAGAAAGACTTCCTTATTGTATTATGCGAAAGTGATTTGTTGTTTATAATTTATTAATTATGCAAATTTACTTATACGTGATAACTGTCATACACCAAAAGTATTCAATGTGCCCTTGCAATACAAAACTGAGCATCTACCGTTTAGTAAAACAAATATTTTCCCGCAAAAGCCTACTGTGACAGTTTATACTAGGTTTGAAATGAACCAGCTTTCTACATGTTGGAGCCTGTTGAATGGAACAGATTGGAACAAAGGAGCGATTTTGAAAGTGAAGTGATTTAACAAAATAATGATTTGATTTGGGTGTACGTAGTTCTGCAAGCAAGACTTTAAGAAAACGAGACTGGTGCAGATATATTTTAACCAAAGACTAAAGTTGAAATACAAAAGTGTAATGTTACAATCAGTTAAATAGCTTCAAACGTTTGCTTATGGCGCTAAGAAGTCTAGAGAGAGGTATGCACATATGCAGGAAGGCTGTCGCTTCATTTCCTGAAGCGTTTTAATAAATGTGTACTTGTTTTCCATGTAGCTCAGAGAATTGAGTGTTGGGAGTAATGAGCAAGCAGACAATTACCATTCCAGATTTTGTAATGGCAGGGCGATGTTATCTGCATGAAGCCTATCAGTTGAAATGTGTGTAATTGCGCTGTCAAAACAGCTGAAGAGCACTCCCCTTCGGCTTATGCCTACTTCAAAATGAAATTCTTTCTTCGGCTTGGTTATGCCTGATATGCAGGCGTCAAAGAGAAGGCAGCAGATCCCCGCCTTGGGCCAATCGCCTTTTCTGAGAGATAGTACAGGTACAACGATTGTTGGGCAGAAGGGAGAATTGATATCCTTTGCTGTCATTTTGGAAGCACAAGCACTGTAATGTGGGGGCCGGGTTCCGAACAAAGAATGAGGGACCTTGCCGGTACGGACAGCGGGAGACGATGAGTTTGAGTGAGAGGTTTTCTTGTGTTGGAAGTATCACAGGAGGCTGAGATCTAGGGAGGCGTTGCTAGCCCTGCAGCTGCTACAGCTGTGGCAGACTGGGTGTTCTTGCTGCTCTCATTCAATGAAGCGGCACCTTCTGGATGTTTTCTGATTGTTTTGGACAAAATGATGGATATAATTGAATCAATATGGAGCCGGGGCACCAAGGAAACTGGGCCAAATTTGAAGGACACCATTACATGAGAATCAAAGCCTTCCTATAAAATAGAACTGAATTTTCAAAAAAATAAGTAATTACCTCAACCATTCATTTTCCAAATCTAGTCAAAATAATTTCGCTCCATTTTAAAAAAAAAATGCTGGGCAGAAACATTACAAAACAAAATGGACATCTGCAACAGTAGCAGTTCTGCGAAATGATTTCAATCAAGGTTTTGAATCCAAATGTAAAATTTACTGTCTGGCCATGAGAAAGGTTATTGTCCTTACGAACGTATATTCTAGAGGTGTTCATCTCCAAATAGAAATGATCCATCTGTTTACTAAATATTTATAATTCACAGATAGAACACAAGGGCTGACCACAGGCAAACTTTGAAGGTAAAAATCAGGATGATTTCGAAATAGGAAAAGGCGTCTTGCCTCCACGTGGTATTTTGGTGTAACATCAGTCCCAGACTGCAAGCGTATACTTGACCAAACCAACTCGCCATTTAA
Source organism: Rhincodon typus (assembly GCF_021869965.1). Taxonomy (NCBI): domain Eukaryota; kingdom Metazoa; phylum Chordata; class Chondrichthyes; order Orectolobiformes; family Rhincodontidae; genus Rhincodon; species Rhincodon typus. The sequence goes on from NC_063339.1 coordinate 43,205,149, forward strand.
ATCCTTTCCTACCTCATTTCTGTCTAACAAAGGCTAACATTTGAATTCCTCTTAAACACGACAGTAACATGTATAATAATTGCAAATGCGAATGTTACATTAGGTTTTTTTTAAGTCGACGTATAATTCTGAAGCCACGTGACAAAAGTGTAAAGAAATAAATTTGACATACAATTCTATACTGTTTCTAGTCATTAAAAAAGGAACAAAGTCACTTGTGTGGAGCGACCCAAGGCAGACCAGACTACTTGAGGGCTGGAATAAATTCCCAAATATTTCAGACATGAAAGTCGCTTACCCCCACCCCCATCATGGTATACAGTTTAGGAGATATGATGTGGAACGAAAACAAATGTTTCCTGAGGGAATGCAATCATCAGATCCCTTTTAAAGATTTATCCAAGTTGGCCACAGTTGAAAACTAACAGGGCCGTGAGTAAATTGCAGAGCATGGATGAATTTTGCCTGCGGGCCTGATCTGCTTTCTCCACCTGCACACTCCAGGGAGCACAGGCTGAGGCAACTCTTGCAGCTTTCTCCTGGAGTTTGGGCCTAAGCAGTCTGCATTTCAACATCTCCAAAAAATTAAGGCTGCATGCAGCCTTGATTAACATCTGCTAACCCTCCCGCTACCTTCCTTCCATTCGTTTGACAATGATTTGCTGGAAGGCAAAACCTTTTTCCTTTTGGAGGGGGATGGGCTGGGGAAAGAGGAGGGCACAGATGAAACGAGAAAACCGTAATACAGTAACCCCTGGTGACAACTATATTCTCACTAAAAAGGGATTTCAGCAAATTAAAGTTTAATCACGAGAGAAATTTGACAAACGTTAGTTTAGGGTACACTGTTAATTGGAATCTGACTTCTGGTTTGGCGTAAGGAGCTATTTGATCTGCGTCTAGGTGTTCCTGCCAGGGACATGAAAGACAAACACTAAAGGAGATCCAGCCGTTTACTGCATCTTTTGCAAGACCACCCTCTCCTTCCCAGCTATTCACTGTCCAATAGTTACTCAGCGAACCAAAGAGACCCATACACAGCTATTAGCATAAGAACCGGGTTTGTTGACATTTTTCATGTATGCTAGCCTCCGTTCAACCTTTCAAAAAAACACAATTCAGCTTCCCAATAAAGGGACGACAATGCCCAGAGCGTTTCCTTTAACTCAGTCTTAGATCGGTAAATTCTGCAAACACTTCCACACTGTGATTTTAACTGAAAAAAAGTGAAAAATAATAAATAGTACACTTCATGAACATTTATGAACAATTTTCTATATTCCAATTTAAACATATACATTCTAATATACAGTTAACAAAGACGTTGTACAGAAATTTATTTTACGTTTAAAATATGACTCATTTTTATTTTCCTTTTATATGTAGTTATAAATATATTTTGTCAAAATATATGATCATATGGTCAACATTTGCACATAAGTCATAAATAATGTAATGGTGAACGCTGTTATGAATAGTGTCCAGACATTATTTTAAAAAAACAATTCTTGTTATTTCTCAGCGGCACCCACATCCCTCTACAACCATTTCCTGATAGTTTTTCAGAACAACTTTATCATACTCGTCCAAGTAGAGCATTGAGATGGGACTGAGTTCCGTCGGGACGCAGCAAGCCTTGGGGATGTTGGCATTGACAGAATTGACAAGGGTCTGCACGATGGCGTGGTTGGTCGAGTTTAGATGGTCCGCCAGTGGGAACGGGCAGTCCCCGTGACAGTAAAAAGCTTGGTAACCAGGCGGTGCCACTATCCAGTCGTTCCAGCCCACATCGCTGAAATCCACATAGAGAGAGTGCCTCCTGCAGTGCGATTTGTTTTTCTTGCGCCTCTGGCCTTTGCTGCTCCGTTTCACCCTCCGGGTTAGAGCGTGTCCTTTCCCATCGTGGCTGAACGTTACAAGCAAAGGTCGGAGCTGGGACCAGTCGCCGTGCCTCTGGTGCAGTGATCGGCGGATCCGGACATGCTGGCTTTTAGTCCCGTTCAAGTGGGTGACTTCTACGGCTAGCCCGTGGTTGGGCTGTTTCTGCATGGTCCATCTGAGAACCGCCGGGCTCACATCGAAGCTCTCCCACCGTGTCCTGTTCTGGTGAACCAACCTGGTGTCTAAGAGTCTGGTGATCAGCTCCCCCGTCTCGCTCGGGGCTCTCATGATCTCGTACACGTTGATGCGATGGAAACCGTCGGCCCGGCTCCAAACGCTATCGATCTGTTCCCGGTACAGCCGCAGCTCTGCGGAAGACAGCACCTCGTTCTCGGGCACCACGCTGATATTAAACACAAACCGAAGCTGCGAATCTTCCCTCTGCCCTGGCATCAGCTCCAAGTGTTCTGTTACGCAACAGAAATGAAAGACAACCCTTAAAAATCTCGATTCGCCCACGGAAAATTTGAAATGGCTCGGGACCAACATAAGATACCCGTAATTTAAATCAAAATAAACAGCCTGAGACCAGACCGATTTTACAAAACATGCGCTCGCCTTTAAAAAAAAACTGCAGGGGAGAGGGAAATTAATGCTACCTACTGTTCCCTGCTAAACACTAATTGCGAATGGCGGCTGTCTTCGGAAAATATTTCTGTCACCTGCCAGAAATCCCCTTTCCCCCCCCCCCCCCCCCAATAATCACACCGAGCCATGAATTCTAACCGGTGCCATCTCGAACTCCATATAGATACTGTAGCCATCAATTGATGTCAAATAAGATTTTAATTTAAACATTATAATATACATAATCACGTTTTAAAATTACATACATGGTGTCCTATAAAAAAAAACACAGGAACAAACAGCGGCTCCCGTAGCTCTAACGCTGAACACAAACTCAATGCACGGCGATAAATTGCTTATGCATACATTTTACATTAATCCCTCGCCACGTTCTGTTAGTATTGATCCAGCTATCATTACTGCCTCTAATCAGTACAATCAGCTCAATGATTCTGGGACAGTGATTACAAGTCCAGTACCTTCATGGTGAAAGCTCCTTACGGTGTTGGCCCGGCTCGTGGATCTCTCAGGATACTCGAAACTAATGTCGTGAATGACTTCGTCCCCGGACTGCAGTCTATACAGATCCAGCATGTACTGGGGGACAACAGCGGATTTGCTAGGCTGTGGGCGCCGTTGCAGTCCGAACATGTTGAGTAAAGTGGCCTCAAATTCCCGTAGCAGTTCATGGTTTTGCGGAGAGCGACGTCCACCCGCCTGGTTTTGCTCGGTAAACTTTTTCCTCCCTTCCTCTGGTATCAGACTAGCATTACCTCCCAGTAAGACCTGGCATAATAAAATTACCATCAGCATTCGGTTACCAGGAATCATGGTGTCTCTGTGGAGCAAAACAAGCAACAACAAAAAAAACCGAATGAGAATTACGAGTAATCTTCAATCAACGCCCCAGAGAGAGAGCGCACGACACAGAGAAAGAGAGTGAGAGAAGAGGTATAATTACTTGGTCTCAACTCGGTTACAGTTAAATAGCCCATAATCAGGCAGATAGCACCATCCTGTTAGTCTTTGTGTTTTCACTATCTTAGTAATTATCTTAGACTGGTTTCTTTGGAAGCAACACGTTCAAAATCTTGCAATGGGCATCTCACCAAAGCCTCAAGAATTTTTTGAGAAATGGAGAGAAAAAGACACACAAGTCGTGCGAAGAGTTTTTTGAAAATTTAAAATGTGTTCACTTTTCTACATTGACTGCTTTTGATTGTTACGGATCTGTCGATTTCCTTCATTGCTTCTTGACAAGCAAGGTACAAGTGCACCCCCTCAACCGAAACAAATTCTCACCCAACACTGAGCTATAATGTAGGGAAGGACCGCAAGTACACGTTTGAGAGGAATCAAATAAATGGATAAAACACACATACATATCGCTACAGTATGAAACCGGGAATGTGAATCCCTCCTTATTTATTAGAAAAGTATAAAAAAGGTCTACTCACTGACAGAAAACAAGGCAGATGAAAACAGTCCATGATTCTTGACAGCCGATCTTGGACAAGTTCTTGAAAAGCTCAGGCACTCTGGAGCTTAGCTGCTCGGCTACGTATTATCGAATCCCTCCTGGAACAGTATTTGAATATAATGAGCAGGCTCTCCGTTTCCTCTCGGCGACGTCAGACAGCCCCACCCCAGATGCCAATCAACCTAAATCCCCCCCCCCCCCCCACTAACGCACCGCCCCTCCAGTCGACCCCGCCCCCTGCACCTCACACCCCGCCCCCTACATGCACACACAGCCTGCCCCTCCCCCTGCCGTTAAACACGTCCCGCCCCATCTATCAATCAATTTCTAGCCCCGCCCCCTCACGTCGGCCACTCAGCTCCCGCCCCACTGGCCACGCCCCCTGCCGCGCGAACATCAGCGCACACCTCCCTGCATATCTCAATCACGACGGCCCCGCCCCTTTAACTTCCACCCGGCGGCATCTGCCAATCAAACGCAAGTCCCGCCCACTAAAAGGTTCCCAGCTGACGGCCCCGCCTTTACGGAAACCCACCGCGCTGGCTAGAGGCGGGCCCTGTCGTACACCGTGCTGCCAATCAATACAACCGCCCCGGCCAGAATGCCACCCTGCCCACTTTACCCGACTACTGACCAATCCAAATCTCCGGTCTTGCCCCAACCACCAATCAAAGCCAGGACCCACCCTCCGCCGGATCCTCACCGCCCACTCGCTCCCTCCGGGGAGCCCGGTTGTTGGCCCTGACACCCATAACCTGACTGGCTTCCATAGACACGCACCCTCATAGCCTTGCCCCACCCCCCCCCCAAGACGGGGCCATCTTCCGACCTCAATGTCAATTACCCTATTGACCCGCACCTTCACTGTCAATCTACCTATAGACCCATGCCCTCATCGTCAATCACCCTATAGGTCAGCTTCTTCACTGTCAATCACCCTACCGGCTCGCTCCTTCACTGTCAATCACCCTACCGGCTCGCTCCTTCACTGTCAATCACTCTATAGGCCCGCTTCTCCACTGTCGATCACCCTATAGACCGCCTCGTTCAGTGTCAATCACCCTATAGGCTCGCTTCTTTAGTGTCAATCACCAAATTAGTGTCATAGTTGATAGTGATGAAGGTTATCTAAAATTACAAACACTTAGTGATCAATTGGGTCAATGAGCTGAGGAGTGGCAGATGGACGTTAATTTGGATAAATGTAAAGTATTCCATTTTGGTAGTTTTGTAGAACAGAGAGACCGAGGGGTTCAGATACATAATTCTTCAAAATGTGAATTACAGATAAATGGGTGGTTAAGAAGGCGTTTAGCATGCCTGCATTTATTGCGCAGGCCTTTCAGTATAGGAGTTGAGACGTCATGTCAAGGTTGACGAGGCCATTGGTGAGGCCTCTTCTGGAGTACTGTGTACAGTTCTGGTTGCCCTGCGAGAGGAAGGATATTATTAAATTGGAGTGGGTTCAGAAAAGATTTATGAGGATGTTGCTGAGAATGAAGGGTTTAAGTTATAAAAATAGGCTGGGACTTTTTTCACTGGAGTGTAGGAGGTTGAAGTGACCTTATAGAGGTTTATAAAATCACGAGGGGCATAGATAAGGTGAATAGCAAGGGTCTTTTCACTAGAGTCGGGGAGTTCAAAACTAGGGAGCATATTTTTAAGGTGAGAGGAGACAGTTTTAAAAAAGGACTTTAGGGCAACTTTTTTTTAAAAACACAGTGCGATTTGTGTGTGCAGTAAACTGCCAGAGGAAGTTGTGGATGTAGGTGCAGTTACAATATTTAAAAGACGTTTGAGTAAGTACATGAATAGGAAAGGTTTGGAGGCATATTGGCCAAATGCAGGCAAGTGGGACTAATTTAGTTTGGGAACATGATTGGCCTGGAGGGTAGCGGAGTCCAAAACTAGAGGGCATAGGTTTAAGGTGAGAGAGGAAAGAATTAAAAGAGATCTAAGAGGCAATTTTTTTCACACAGAGGGTGGTGCGTGTATAGAATGAGCTGCCAGAGGAAGTGGAGGAGGCTGGTACACTTACAACATTTAAAAGTTATTTGGATAGGTATATGAATAGGAAAGGTTTAGAGGGATATGGGTCAAATGCTGGCAAATAGGACTAGATTAATTTAGGATATCTGGTCACCATGGATGAGTTGGACCAAAAGGTCTGTTTCTGTGCTTTATGACTCCATGACTGATAGGATGATTGACAGTGAAGGAGCAGACCTATAGGTCTACTCTTTCAGTGTCAATCAATTTGATTTTTTAAAATTTTGATTTTATTGTCACGTGTAGTGAAATACAGGGAAAAGCTTTGTTTATAAGCAGTACGGGCAGATCACAGCATGCAAAGGATGAACAAATCAAAAAGACTTAGAGGCAAATGGGTTACATTATTTGAGGCTAGAGTACATTCAACAGTCTGATAACAGCTGGAAAGAAGCTGTTCCTGAACCTGCTCGTGCCTATGTTCAGGCTTCTGTATCTTCTGCCTGATGGAAGAGGTTGTAGGAGGTCATTACCAGGGTGTGATGGGTCTTTGATATTGGCTGCCTTTCCGCAGTCCATAGATAGAATGTTGGCTTCTGTGACGGTCTGGGCTGTGCACACCACTTTCTGTAGTTTTAGTCCTGGGCAGAGCAGTTGTCATAACAGGCTGTTATGTACCTAGACATTATGCTTTCAATGGTGCATCTGTAGAAGATGGTGAGGGACCTTATGGACATGCCAAATTTCCTGAGCCACCTGAGGAAGAAGTCTCGTTGTTGTGTCTCTGACTGTCACATTTACATGGAAAGTCCAGGACAGGTTGTCCGTTATCATCACTCTGAGGAATTTAATGCTCTTTACTCTCTGGACCTCAGTTCCATTGATGTAGATGGAGGCATGTTCTCCTCCTTTCTTTCTGATGTTAATGATTGGTTCTTTAGTTTTGCCGACATTGAGAGACAGATTGTTTTCATTGCAGCACATCACCAAGCCTTTTATCTCCCTTCTGTATTTTGAATAATCGTTGTTAGATATGCATCCCAGTACGGTGATGTTGTCAGCAAACTTGTAGATGGCATTCTTTCGGAATTTGGCAACACAGTCATAGGTGTACAGGCTGTACAGTGGGTGACTGAGGACGCATTCTTTCAGGGGCTCCAGTGTCGAGTGTTATTGTGGAGGAGGTTCAGTTACCTATCCTCACTGATTGCAGCCTATGGTTCAGAAAACTGAGGATCCAATTAGAGGGCAGAGCCGAGATCAAGGTCACTAAGTTTTGAAATCAGTCTGGAGGGGATAATGATGTTGAAGGCGGAGCTGTAGTCCACAAGAAAGAGTTTGCCGTAGATGTCTTTGTTGTCTAGATGTTCCAGGGATGAGTGCAGGGCTAGGGATATGGCATCCTCTGTGGGCCTGTTTTGTCAGTAGCCAAACTGCAGGGAATCAAGGCAGGTTGGGAGACTGGAGTTGATGTGGGCCGTGACCAGCCTCTCAAAGCACTTCACGACTTCATAGTCACACTCTTCCACCATCAATAAGCCTACAGGCCCGCTGCTTCACCATCAATCACCCTATAGGTCCGCTGCTCCACTGTCAATCACCCATTAACCTATTTTCACTGTCTATCCCCTTTGTAGACCTACACTTTCACCGTCAGTTAACTATAGGCTGGATCCTTCACCATCAATCACCCTACAGGCCCGTTTCTTTAGTGTTAATGAATCCATAGGCCCCCTCGCTCCCTGTCAACACCCCTGGGCCTACTCTTACACTGTCAATTACCCTATAGGCCCACATTTGCACTGTCAATCACAGTACTAGGCCACGCCCCCATCACCAGCCGTCGCCCCGGCTCCTCCTTCATTGTCAATCACCAGGCAAGCCCCCGCCCCATCAGCTCCCACAAGCTGCGTCCCATTGCACGGACCCCATTCAAAGCTAGTAGGAACTGCAGATGCTGGAGAATCCAAGACAACAAGGTGCAGGGCTGGATGAACACAGCAGGCCAAGCAGCATCATAGGAGCAGAGAGGCTGACATTTCGGG
>NC_063339.1:43213570-43228820 GCF_021869965.1 Rhincodon typus
GATGCTGCTTGGCCTGCTGTGTTCATCCAGCCCTGCACCTTGTTGTCCCCCATTCAAAGCGCTGGGCGAGGAGGCTGATCACCTGTCAATCACTGCAGGGCTCGGAGCCTCAGGCTGCAGCAGCTGTTGCTGCTGAAACAGCATGAGCATCGCGCCGAATATGAAGGGGAGCTTACAGACACATGGCCGTGCGGTGCTGCAGCCGGGCATGCGATTTTCACATTCCGCCAGAATGAACCCACGGGAATGCTATAATAAAAACGGAAAATGCTAGAAACACTCACCTGAAAGTAGCATTGTCACAGATGCACTCTGCCTTACATAGGGCAACATTCAGTGAAGGATCGTGTGCATTTTCAGTCTCTATAACAAACGGCTAATCGATGCGACAGAATTGATATCACGATGGTCGCATTTTTATCAACCGTAACACCCATGAAACGGGCGACACCGTTTTTATGTCGGTGTTTCACAAAGTGCACAAAAATATCACTGACAATTTTCGTGTACAAATACTGTCGACAACCTCCCATTAGGAAACGGTTGTAAGTTATTTAATGGCATATTAAAACTAGGAACTCCGGTATCGTCGTGTCGAGACCCCACAATCATGCACGGTATTAAATCGCACACAACATCATTTCTACAACTTCACAGCAAAACACAGAAACTCCCAAATAAGTACTAAACGATCCCATCACCCATTTTCACTAAAAGCGTCATGAAAATGCTCCTAAAATGCATTAACAATGCAATGCAAATTACACAAACATTTCACATAGATCACTAAATGTCGGGTAATTCTTTTGAACTTCCAGATAGAGTATGAAAATGACTCATTGGTTTGCCGAGGTTTAGTGAGAAAACAGGCATCTCACCTCAGCATAAAAATGCAACTGGCCCGAACCGCAGTCATTATCCGTTTTGTCTTACGTACTCGTTAACCTTCAATCACTGTCTGGACTGATTTAATCAAAATCGAAGCAACGATTTTAATACGTTGAGAATCAAAACACGTAAGTTGCGAGTGTTTTACACACGATTTTAACGCAAGTTGTCTTTCTCCAAAACTATTATTCAACATTAGCATCGGCAGTTAAATTTATCTCGATACTGGCAATGAACTTTCAAGAAATGAAACCAGCTAAATATTTATACACTGGAAAATAAGTCAATCAATGTTCAAAATACCGCCAATTTCGATAAATACATCCAGTGGATATGTTCATTATAAAGTGAATTCTGAAACTCCAAGCTGACATTAGCGCCCTCGCGTTTTGTTAACTGGAGCACGTGAGATTACACTAATAAAAAGCCAATGTGTAGGTGAAATAACCATTGCCGGTTTTTATTGAGTAGTTTTCCCATTTGCGCGATACAGCAATCTCAGGTTTACCATATATATCAACACGAGTTAAAAATGACTCACCATGCAAGTATCGCATCCGTATACTCCACAATAAGTGTATCTAATTCCTCTGCATCTGTAGGTAGAACTTGACAGAATTTTTGAATCAATAAATTCAATTTATCTAAAACGGACTAGATTAAGGCGCCAGAGACGGACGCGCTCGAACAAACCCTCATATTCGACCCATTTTAAGAAACCAAACTGGAACTATCAATTAATCCGACTAATAAAGTGGCCGCCCAGTTTCTGCAATTTGTTGGAAAGTACGTACGTCATTGTGGTATTTTAACCCGAGTTCATAAAGCCTCACTTATGCGATCTCTATGATATTCCACTTCCTTCCTGCAGAAGTGGCTAATAGCTGCATATCCAAGGCGATACGGCGCGTGAACACCGTATATACATAATAAGTAGCACTTTCCTCTCTCACGGTTTTCTTTAAACTAGCCCCATGGCGTTTCTCTTAACTTTGTTGTGCGCAGCACGTTAACTCGTGGCTTGGGAAGCATTGCATTTTATTCAGAATACGCATATCTGTATTCGAGTTCTTCCGGAGCGACAGAAATTTCCTGTGAGCAAGAGAAAATAGGTTTGAAAGAAAAAGGAAAGGCAGAAAATGTAGTTACAAAGTTAATTCGTAGGGTTAGGTGGGGTATAGAACCAGAGCACGACGAAGATGTTTTAAAGTTAGTTTTGGTCAGTACCAGCTAGCAGCGAATAACTAATGAAAGGTAAAAAGCCTTTAGACGAGACGAAAGTCAATGTTTCTAAGTGCCCTGAATAGTAGGACGTAGGAAAGGTTGCATTGGAAGGATTGTATCCACAATATGCAGAATATATACATTAATTCAGTTTAAGGTGCGATTAAAAATAACTACAAAGCAGAGACAAATAGGTGTCAATTTTCCATCTAGGTCACGTTTCCGCAGTCATTCTTAAGGGAGACGGTGTTGTGTCAGTCCTCCCCACCAAAGAAAAAGAGAAATGCGTGTAAAGTTAGGAGAGGAAACCAAGACGAGAAGGTAAAATCTTGAGGGACACAATGTCTTAACCTTATTGCTTAGTAAACGGGCTTCACATCTATCGAGGTAGAACCTTAAGCATTTGTGGCTAATGTTCTGCAAACTGTTTTATGTCATTATTCAAACGTTGAGAATAAATACAATTTTTGACACTTTATGACGAAAATAACGATGCCTTTACACTGCAGCCTTGAGAGGGTTCATTTCAGAGCAGCTGTTTGGAAACCAGGACCTAGACTTCCAAGTGAGTAATATTTTCTCAAATTATTTGGACACTTAGAAATGAATTTGTTTAAATTGGATAAAAATGGAATCAGTGGGATCCTGTTCAAAACGGTGATAGGTGTATGTACCTAATTTGAATTAGGCTGCTCGTGACAAATTTGAGACAACAGAACTTGCATGTAAAACTGAAGATTAGACATAGATTAGGAAAGTAAGTGCAATGCTAAAACAATTATTGCTATGTTGACATCTTTGCAAAATAGCTGTATAGGTATGGAGTTAGGGGTTAAATTAACATAAGCATTTATCAATAGCTATGATAAAATATTTTGCACAACATGATCATTCCTCAGATACTGAAATGATGGAATTGAAATCAACTAATCAATGATAAATGATCTCACAATAGAGTTGGATTTGCCTTATGCCTTGGAATGTGGGAACAGTGACAACATACACAGAATCTTTCATCAGGAAGTTAAGCAAGTTCAGTAATTGAGCTGAATACATGATATGGTTAAATATACCAAATACTTGTATTCACTGCAACAACTTATACTTAGATGGAGGCTTTAAAATAGTCAAGCAGGGCAATCGGTACTGAGTGAGAAGACCGTCCGGTAAGGTAATAAAGGGCATATTAACCAGCTAGATTTTGAGTAGGCTTCTAACAATGAGGAGATATTTAACAATATTGGAGGGATTTAGCAAGAGAATGGCAGGAGTGTAGAGCTATGAGAATGAATTAACAGGAAAAGGGACACAGAGTTCCAGACTCAGAAGAACAGAAGGATGTTGCAGAAGTAGCATAGAGAAAGTCAGTGGATAGCTTCAATAAATTATTTATGCTTTTTATTCTGGTGGTAAAAGTCATTCCTCAGCTATGAAGGTGGGGAGGTAAACTTCTCCTAGCGCCCTCCGTCTGTAATACTGTCTGATGCTCCTTCATCGTGATGCCATCTGGGTGTCTCAGCACAAGAACATAAGAAGTAGGACAAGAGTTGGATAAATAGCTCCTTAAAGCTGCTCAACTATTCAGTAACATGCTGAGGGCCTTCTGCCTCAACTAAACTTGGCCATTTCTGGTCTTATATTTTTTCTCTTAAATAAATTCAGGCCTTTCCATACATAGAATAATGGATTGTATATTGTATGTATATTTTTCCTTTGTACATGTCACATTCATTGTCCTACCATTGCCAGCAATTCATCACATTGTAAACAGAGACATACAGAAAGCTGTGTTTCGTGTCCTCACAAATATAATCATGTCATTGAAGACTGCTTTCGCTCTAAACTGATTTTCAACTATAATTCAAAATAAAAACTGCAGGGTAGTGCAGTGTACCGCAAGTTTCTGAGTCAACACTTATACTACTTTTTACCCTTTATGTCAACAATTCCTCCACAATGAAATTAAGATTCTAGCCTCATTTTCAAGACAAATTTGCCACTTGTTCACATCAATTGCTCACTGCTAGCAGAAACTCCTAAGGCAACAAATGTTGAAAAACAGGGATTATCCAAACGAGAATGTAGGCTGGCCTTTCAGCCAGTGCTATTAAATACATAGTCTTTCCTTTCAGCAAAATATTAACATAAAAAATTGATGAAAATGCTGCACAAAGTCACCCTATCCCAACAATATGATCTCCTAATGCACGCTAAGTAACATTTCAAATTTGCAGTTTCTAAAATTTACTTTACAAGAAGTGGCTATAGAGACCCATCAGCATTGAAGTTGTCAGCATTATAAGTGAGACAGTTGTGGAGAAAGTCAATAGAAACGTCAATGTTATCACTAATAGCCAGACTTTAAGAATAGATGAGGGTTTGAGTGGGCTCAGGGGTGAGAGAAGATTACTTTTTTCCAGCGGAAGTAAATAGCAAAGGAGAGGTAAAAAGTTTGGTTTTGAGACATTGTGAAGGAGCCAGAGAAATGTGCACTAGTCCTAGGTGAAATTTCACAACACCTATAAGTATGGGACGGTATGAAATGTGAACCAAGAGAGTTTTTCTCGAATGGAAGGAAAAAATCAACAGCAGTGTGCCAGATTTCAGTCAAGCCCAGAATGTTAATTTACTCCTCCAGGATAAGGATATGAACAGGGAGTCTTGTTCACAAATGAGCAAATATTTTGCAGGCTGTTGTAAAGTGCAAGCATGTTTAGACATTCAATTGACAAGTAGAGTTGGAGGATAAAGACAAAGGTAGACTCACTGGGGAGCTCATATGGTGAATAGGCTACACAGGGAGGAAGCTTTAGATTATTGCCAGAGGAATAAAGTGAGTTTAGGAAGTGTTAGGATAGACAAGTGAGATGAATAAAGAAAATGATGTGCAGCTTAAAATTTCCATAACTGTCAACCTCTTGTCCAAGACTTGTGGTATGCTAAATAACAGTCTGCTTTGCTCTCAATTACAATTAATATTAAGCCAAATTGCTAATATTAGCACAAATACATCACTAGGTAAACAGACATTTAATTTCAATTAATCTCACTTTGGAATTCTGTTTTGGTCTTCCTATATCATATATTTCAAAGGATAACGTCTGACCTTTTACAGTTAAACACTTTAATATTCTGTACAAGTTCATTTAGCTTGCTATTAGTGAAGGGGCAATTATTAGCCACAGTAAAAGTACTCAGAATGAAAAAGTAATTCAAAATTAGAGTCCGTTAAAAACAAAGTATTAGGCTAGTTTAGCCAAATGGCAGTACCCTTAACCGAAGGAGAAGTTCACAGGCTCAATTCCCAATGCTTGAATTTAAACAAATTAAATAGGCAGGCACTTCAGCATTATACTGAGGGAGGGCAGCATTGTCAGACCTTTTCATCTTTCAGATGTCTACCTTTTCAGATGAACACTATTTTAAACTATTACCAAAGGGTTCGCCTGATGTCCTGACCAACATTTATGCCTTAACCAACACCACCACAATAGATGAATTCCTCTTTTTGTATTGTTGATTTTGTACAAATTGACTACTGTGTTTGCTGACGTAACTATGAACACAATCAAAGTAATTCATTGGCTGTGAAGCACTTTCAGACAACCTTTAGACATGAGTAGTACTTTGTGCATGTTTTTTGTTTTAAATGTAATCTATTTTTCTAAACAACCTGTTCAGAGATGCTATTACACACTTCTGGAGCAGAGGGGACTTGATCCAGGGCCTCCCAGTCCAGGGGTAGAGATACCACTGCTATACCATAAGCAGATTATGTATGTTATGTACCATCAAAAACCTAATTTAGACTTCAGATACAAAATGTGAAAATTGCTACATGCAGATATGATGGTAAGTGCAATTCAACATCAATGTGTGAAGTGATACATTTTGTTTTAAAATTAGCAGTGACTATATCAAGTATGCTCAGTGTTCTGGAAGAAATGAAGTATTTGGGCAATAAGCTTACAGTTTATTAAAATAAATAAACAAGGTTAATAAGGAATTAAAAATTGAAGAGAATTCTAGATTTGATCATGAGATGTAAAATTTAAATACTATGTGGTAATGAAAAGTTATATAAAACATTCAGAGAATTGTGGGTAGCATTGCACTGCACACTATATAAACAATATTAAAGCTTTAGGGGGTGAAACTCAGATTCCCTAGGGTTATTTCTGGTATGAGCAAATAAAACTGTGAATACAGACCTGAACAACTGTACCATTTACATTAGAGCAGCACAGATTATAGGATGATATAGTAGTGCTTAAAATTATGAAAGAATAGAACAAGGTCCTGAGAGACTCTTTTCAATACCTGTGGGTGTGGAGTTTGCCATGAACTAAAGATCTTGATCTTTAAATCTTTAAATTCAACTTCTACCTTGGGAGTTTGAGAATTTAAGTTTTATATTAAAGGGTCTGGAAGTAAAGAGCTGGTACCAAAAGTGACCATGAAACTGCCAGATAGTTGTAAAAAAAAGCAAGCTAATGTCCTTCTGGAATGGATTCCTGCCTCCCTTATCCAGACTGATTTATGTGACTCTAATCCCACACCAGCATGCTTAACTACTCTCTTAAGTCAAGATCAGCAATTCACACAGTTGTATAAGACAGGTGCAAAGAATCAGACAGTAGTTCAAATAGCTAGCCACCCGCCACTTTCTTAGGGCAATAAATGCTGACATTGCTGTGATGCCTAGAGACGAACATCTTTTCTAAAGAAGATGGAGGGTCTATAGATAGAAAAGTCCATGCAAGTGGTTTTGAATAGAGCATAAGAGAAACCTTTTTACACATCAAGTTGCGAGGCAGTGGAATTCACTTAGTGACTGAAGCAAAAACTATGTCAACATTCAAGATTGAGTTGAATAGATGAATGAACAAAAAGGGCATAAAAGAAATTTTAAAGTATTCTACTATTACAAACACCAGAGAAACTGATAACTTTTTTAAAAGAAAGGAATACCCCGGAAGCCAACAGAAAGGAAACCAATGGTAAAAAACTTCACTTTTTATAACTTTAATGTAACAAACCAACCATATCAAACTTAATTCAAGCAAAAGTTAACTGTTGAAGGATAATTGAGACAAAAAGGCAAATCTTGCTTTAAATGATTGGTATTACAAGCAATACTTCCTGGACAATTGTTGTACCAGGTGCAATCTCACAGACTTTCCAACTTGGCCCCACCTCTGAAAGATTCCCATTCCATTTCCCATTCAATTGTTTTGGCCCATGAGTCAAATCCACCACATAGCTATATTCCATCTGAAGTGCCTGGACAGATTCAATGCCGACACCATGGTTGTCTCTGATCTCTCGCTCACAAAGTCACAATGACCTGACAGTAACAGGAAGTAGTCTTTCGGGATTCTGTACAATTTTAAATGATTTGGTGGGCTTTGGCAACGCAGCAACCGAACAGCAGCAACAGTTATTGTCCAAGACATAATCTCTTGCCCTTCCTGTCTTCAGCTCTCTGGTCTCTCCCCTGGATAACACACATAGCAATGGTAAAGTTGCCATGGTCTTACCAGACCACAGGGCTGCTCTCTCATTAGGGAAATAACCATATCTCACACAAGGGGAGAAGTTGAGAAGGAGAGTCCTTCATGGTAACCTCAGCTAGTGCAGGAATTGAAACCATGCTGTTTGTATCACTCTACATCATAAACTAGTTATTAGTAAATTGAAATACTCGAGCTACACAGTAATGTGCTCTTTGTTCTATTCTCAGACACCTGCTTCATCAGTCGGATGTGTAGAAAGAATGCCAACGAAAACTGTTCCATTTTGAAAGACACTTGCTTGTTTCCTTTCCTCATGAACTCTGTGTATTCTGAACAGCTGAACAGAAAATACAGACTGACCTTACTCCACTCCAACCATCATCCTCCGACACTTCCGCCATCTGCAATCCGACCCCACCACCAAAGACATTTTTCCCTCCCCACCCTTATCTGCATTCCGGAGGGACCACTCTCTCCGTGACTCCCTTGTCCAGTCCACACTCCCCTCCAGCCCCACCACGTCCGGCACTTTTCCCTGCAATCGCAGGAAGTGCTACACCTGCCCCTACACCTCCCCCCTCACCCCCATCCCAGGCCCGAAGAAAACCTTCCACATCAAGCAGATGTTCACCTGCACATCTGCTAATGTGGTATACTGTATCTGCTGTTCCAGATATGGTTTCCCAGATATAGAAGAGACCAAGTGGAGGCTTGGGGACCGCTTTGTGGAACACCTACGCTCGGTTCGCAATAAACAACTGCACCTCCCAGTCGCGAACCATTTCAACTCCCCCTCCCATTCCTCAGACGACATGTCCATCCTGGGCCTCTTGCAGTGCCACGACGATGTCACCCGAAGGTTGCAGGAACAGCAACTCATATTCCGCTTGGGAACCCTGCAGCCCAATGGTATCAATGTGGATTTCACAAGTTTCAAAATCTCCCCTCCCCCCACCGCATCCCAAAACCAGCCCAGCTTGTCCCCGCCTCCCTAACCTGTCCTTCCTCCCACCTATCCCCTCGTCCTACCTCAAGCCGCACCCCCATCTCCTACCTACTAACCTCATCCCCCCTGCTTGACCTGTCCGTCCTCCCTGGACTGACCTATCTCCTCCCTACCTCCCCACCTACACTCACCTTTACTGGCTCCATCCCCGCCTCTCTGACCTGTCTGTTTCCTCTCCACCTATCTTCTCCTCTATCCATGTTCTATCCGCCTGCCCCTCTCTCCCTATTTATTTCACAACCCCCTTTCCCTCCCCCATTTCTGATGAAGGGTCTAGGCCCGAAACGTCAGCCTTCCTGCTCCTATGATGCTGCTTGGCCTGCTGTGTTCATCCAGCTCTACACCTTGCTATCTCAGATTCTCCAGCATCTGCAGTTCCTACTATCTTTGTAAAGAGAAGTTTCAATTAAGAAAGCAATTTTGGAGAGAACAGCTTGAAGTATGTAAACATTTTAAGGTGTGATGCCTAAAGGACTTGAGTTTGATTTATATTAGCTCCCTCTTCAGCATCACCTTGCTCATGAAATTTCATGATCTATGTGATGGAACTGATGCTATGCAACATTTTTCTACAATGGCCTGCAAAAGATATGATTCTTCCACAGGATATAGGGACTGCGGTTATATGCATAATTTAATTAACATGTTATTCTTGTATTACCTGGATTCATTTGGTTTAACCAAATTGTGGAATTTCTATTTTGGCAGCACTTATTGGGTTTAAACCTGACATCCGAAGGCTTGTGTATAAATCAGTTGAAATTAGAAATTTGTAACATCAAATAGAGACAGAAATTCTAAATTGTTTCTTAAGTTTCTTAAAATATTTCATGCTGATCAAAACTTTTGGCATTGAATAAATTAAACTTTAACTTTCACAAAATAACTTACAAAAAAGAACTGTCATGTCAATTCTTCACATGAAAACCAGGCAAACAGAAGAAGTTGAGAGAGGATGTAGAGAAAAAAATATGACTCCAAAAAGAGAATGTGAAAATATAAACCTACTGAACATTATGCAACTATCAGGGAACATCCCCGCTTCTGACTTTATGATGGAGGGAAGGTCATTAATGACACAGCTGAAGATGCTTGGGCCTAGGACACTACCCTGAGGAACTCCTGCAGAGATCTCCTGGAGCAGAGAGGTCTGACCTCAAACAACCACGACCATCTTCCTATGTGCCAAGTATGACTCACAGCAGTGTAGAGTTTACCCCTGATACCCATTAATTCCAATTTTGCTAGGGCTTCTTGATGCCACACTCGGCCAAATGCAGCCTCGATGTTGAGAACTATCATTTCACCTCACTTCGGAATTCAGCTCCTTTGTCCATGTTGAACCAAGGCTGTAATGAGATCAGGAGCTGAGCGGTCCTGGCGGAACCCAAACTGGGTGTCACTGAGCAGGTTATTGCTGAGCAGGAGCTGCTTGATAGTGCTGTTGATGACACCTTCCATCACTTTACTGATGGTCAAGATCAGACTGACAGGGTAGTAATTGGCCGGATTGCATTTGTTGAGCTTTCTATGTACAGAACATACCTGGGCAATTTTCCCTATTTCGGGTAAATGCCAGTGTTGTAAATGTACTGGAACAGCTTGGCTATGGGAGCGGCAAGTTCTTGAGCACAAGTCTTCAATACTATTGATGAAATGTTGTCATGTCACAAAATGTAGCCATTGCAGTATCCAGTGTCTCCAACTGTTTCATAATGTCTCGTGGGGTGAATCAAATTAGCTGAAGGCTGGTATCTGCAATGCTGGGGATCACAGAAGCAGGCTGCGATGGATCATCCACTCGGCATTTCTGGCTGAAGATTGCTGCGAATGCTGCAGCCTTATCTTTTCCACTGATGTGCTGGGCTCTTCCATCATTGAAGATGGGGATATTTGTGGAGCCTCCTCCTCCATTGAGTTGCTTAATTGTCCACCACCATTCACGACCGGATGTGGCAGGACTGCAGAGCTTAGATCTGATCCTTTGATTGTGGGATTACTTAGCTGTAACTATCATTTGCTGCTTATGCTGCTACGTACACAAGTCATCCTGTTTGGTGGCTTCACCAGGTTGACACCTCAATTTCAGGTATGCCTGGTGCTGCTCCTGGCATGCCCTCCTGCACTCTCCATTGAACCAGGGTTGATCCCCTGGCTTGATGGTAATGGTTGAGTGGAGGATATGTTGGGCCATGAGGTTACAGATTGTGCTGGAATACAATTCTGCTGCTGTTGATGGCCCACAGCACCTCATGGATGCCCAGTCTTGATCGCTAGATCTGTGTGAAGTCTGTCCCATTTAGTACAGTGATAGTGCCACACAACACAATGGAAATTATTCCCAATGCGAAAGCTGGACTTCATCTGCGCAAGAACTGTGCAATGGTCACTCTTACCAATACTGTCATGAACAGAAAAATCTGCAGTTGACAGATTGAGAAGGATGAGGTCAAGTATGTTTTTCCTTCTTGGCTCCCTCACCACCTGTCGCAGACCCAGTCTTGCACCTATGCCCTTTAGGCCATGATCAGCTCGATCAGTAGTGCTGTTGCCAAGCCACTCTTGGTGGTGGACATTGAAATCCCCCACTCAGAGTACATTTTGTGCGCTTGTCACCTTCAGTGCCTCCTGTAAGTGTTGTTCACCATGGAGGGGTACCGATTCATCAGCTAAGGGAGGATGGTATGTGGTAATCAGCAGGAGGTTTCTTTGCCCTATGTTTAACCTAAAGCCATCAGACTTCATGGGGTTGGAATCACTGTTAAGGACTCCCAGGGCAACACCCTCCCAACTGTATACCACTATGCCGCCACCTCTGCTGAGTCAGTCCTGCCGGTGGGACAGGACATATCCAGGGATGGCGATGGTGGTGTCTGTAAGGTATTACTCTGTGATTGTAACTATGTCAGGCTGTTGCTTGACTGGTCTGTGAGACAGCTCTCCCAATTTTAACACTAGCCCCCAGATATTAGTGAGGAGGACTTTGCAGGGTCGACAGGGCTATTTCTGCCGATGTCTTTTCCGGTGCCTGGGTTGATGCCAGGTAGTCTGCTTGGTTTGAGTTCTTTGTTGAGACATCATTTGACTTTTGTCTTCATTTCACCTGCCTTCTCATTTTAGTTGTGATCTTTCTACTTCCTATTACCAGATTTACTTCCTTCCGGTTTGAGTCATCGCTTAGGTTTCCAATCGACTGAAAAGCTAGATTAAATCTTCCCCAACTGCACTAGCAAATCTCCCTGAGAGAGTACCAGCCCCAGGGCTGTTAAAGTGTGTACATCTTCTACGTGCTGCAGAACTGGTCCAAATGTCTAAGAAATATGATGCCCTCCTTCTTACACCAAATCTCTAGCCATGTGTTCAACTGATCATTTCTCCTGTTCTTATACTCACTGGTATGTGACACTGGTAATCCTGAGGTTACTGCTTTTGAAATCTTCCTTTCTAAGCTGCTTCCCAAGTCCCTAAAATTTGCTTTCAGGACCTCGTCCCTCTTCCTGTCTATGTCTCTGGTGCCAATGCAGACCATAACATCTGATTGTTCACACTACCCCAGAAGGATGTCTCGTGTCCCCACTCCATGAAATCCAAGAGTCGCATATTAGGGAGGTAACACACTACCCTGGAGTTAGTTGTAGAAATGCCTGTCTGATCCCCTGACCAGGAATCTCCTATCACTACTATTCTACACTTCTTTCTCTTCTCCTGCACAGCAGAGTTGCCTATGGTGTCACATATTTGGTTATTGTTGTCAGGAGCCATAGTCCTCAACAATATCCAAAATGGAAAACACTCGGGGGACGTCTGCACTTCCTGTCTTCTTCTCTTAGACTGCCTGTTGGTTATCCATTCCACTCTGCCTGTATGCTCCTAAATTGTGGTGAAACCACCTCCCAAAAATGTGCTATTCACGTAGTTCTCTGCCTTGCAGATACATAGCAGTGACTTCAGCCATCTTTCAAGTTGGTAACTTAAGTGTGTGTGTGAGTGTGAATACTTGAATGCAGATGTAGTGAGAGTCGGAGCATTTTTTTGATTATTTTGATTTAAATCAGAATCAAGTACAATAAATACTATTCTCTCTTCTCTGTAAAAACTTAGAAGGAGGCCTGTCTGTATGTTGTCTTTTGCAGTCACAGTGCTTAAACAGCTAAACGTTCACTGAGTTGACAAGGATATCCTTTTAACAAACGCTGTTGAAGTTAAACAAGGAATGGGAGGAGAGGGAGCCATTCAGCCCTTGCTCATCTGATGGTAAGAGGGAGCTGTAGGCAAATCTGAGAGTATGCACAACACACAGCAAACAAGCCATGTGATCAGGTTAGGCATTATCACATAGCATTGTTATGATGTGCCCCATCTTGGTGTCAAGCTTACATGATGAGCAAATGGTTCAGGCCCTGTTTATGACTGATAAAGAACCCAATGTCTACATTGATCAGTAAAGTTAGACTTGCAATTGTCACATTGGTGGATTTCTCAACTAGCATATTGAGGAAAGGGAACTCATTAGACTTTTCCATTTCAAAGATGAATTTGAGTACAGGAAAGAGTACATTAAGACGTTGAAGTAAATTTGTGCATGGAATTGCAAAATCAAAAATAGCAAATGTATCATCTACCTATTGGAAATTTGCAAGGGGTAGGAGAGTAGGAGATACTCCATAATAAAATGTGACATCAAACACACACACACGTAAAATATCTGAAAAAGGAGAGTTTCTGGTACATACAGGGAGAATAAAGGCTATGTAATAAAAAGTCCTTATTGTCTTAGATTTTTATTCTAATACCTCACTTGTTTAGTTGTTTACCTCAGCAATGGCAAAGTGTGTAGGTATTTTTAAGTTCTTGGTGAATGGCTGTTTCTTCAATTTGCTTTTTCAATGGGCAGTGTTTTTCAAGATGATGAGACAAGAATCATGGAAAAGGAGAAAGTGAAGGAGACTTCCAGCTCTTGTTGATACAGATTCATTTCTCCTTTACTGTTATTGTTTAAAAACAATTGCTAAAATAGAGTTCATTTGTGTATTCCCAAATTTGACCCCACTGTCACTCCAAGCTAGATACTCCGTAGGCAACCTTCCACATCCAATATCTGCCACTTATCAGGCATGCGCACGTTGAAACAAGCGATTCCACTTTCTCAATGCCTGACTCAATTGATCCAGGTTTTAAAGTATTTAGGTAAAATGAAAATTTTAATTCAGATGGTTTCGTTTATTCCACATTTTCTTGAATTCACTTCAATCTGTGGTCAGGTGATCTCTGCAGTCATTTCAGGTTAGTGTTGGTTCTTTAGTACATGAAAAATTCCAGATAGCAAACGTAGATGATGGAAGTAAGAAAATTGATCATTCATATTTTACCATTATCATGGCAGTACAAATATCTCCAACTTAAACCAAATGAAATAGGATGATGATCCTGAATTCTATTCTGTTCTGTTTCCATCACTTTTTGGTTTTAGTCTTTTAACAAATTATATTTTCCAAAGGCTTTCATGCATAGGTGTTCTCCAAATGCACCCAAAGCTGCACCAGAAAAGAGTTAAACATCTCCATTCATGAAATGATACAGATGGCTCAGGCAACCATAGATTCCTCTGCGTCCATACTGACTCAGTTTCCTGGATCAAATACCACTGCCAGTATGATATGGTCTGAATGCTTTCCAATATGTTATCCCATGTAACATATGATACAAAGGTCGTCCTTTTTGAGAAATATATCTTGAAGTTTGTTAACAACAGTCACTACACAATGATAAAACCTCAGATTTCCCAGCCTAGGCTCTGTGCATACTAGTTTTACAGTTACATTACATGACTATAACACTGTATGCGGTTGGGTGACTGACTGCACACCGCACTGACTCCATTGCATAGCATTGTGAAGATGAGGCAAGGACCTTTATACTGGAATGCCACATGTCATGATGTCATCAAATTGTCTTAAATCATCATGAATATATTCATTCAATACAAAATAAGGGCAAAACATGAAAAAAAAATAAAAGTTTGAGGCTACAAACAAACTTTGAAATTCCCTAAGAGCTTTGAATTTGTTATTTAAATTCAATATGGCCCATTCCTGTAGACATAAGATGTCAAATTTCTCAACCAGTTTTGTTTAAATACAAAGTCCTACTCCAGTATTCCCAGGAGAAAAGATGTCTGAAAGATGTGTAGTAGCAGGAGGAGGAATTCAGAATGATCAAAGTATGTGTATAATGGATGAGCCTGAATGCAGGAGAATTAGTTAATTGCTGTTCTTGGTATTAGATATAGCAGGAATTTAAATGCCTCGCAAGAAGGACTGAACTAGGTACAATGTTCTATTTTTCAACAGAAAACATGATAATGAGCTTTGAAACATCTTCTTAAAGTGAACAATCTGAACATGTGCTGTCTACTTCAAATTATGCTTCTCTTCAAGGAGTTTTGTTGGTAGTGATGGTGAGCCAAACTATCAGAGATTAGATATTTGATTTAACAAATTATATTTTGAGAATTCCCTATCACTTTGAGGGTTTAATGGCTGCTTCAACCTGTTGTGTAAGTGGACAGGAAGTGATCTTAATTGGAGTAAAATTACCTTGTTCCAAACGCTAAAAA
>NC_063339.1:43229220-43258839 GCF_021869965.1 Rhincodon typus
TGATGCTGCTTGGCCTGCTGTGTTCATCCAGCTCTACACCTTGTTATTTCAGATTCTCCAGCATCTGCAATTCCTACTATCTCTGATACATCACCATTACATATCCTTTTGGTCTTGTTGGTATTATTGTTGAAGAAATGTTTTCTATAAATTCATGAAATTGTATTGATTCACCTTGTTTGTTATGGATACAATGTTCCCATTCAACGTTTTTTGTAACAATGCATTCATAAAACCACAATTTACTGAAAAGTGCTGTACCTATTATCACACAAGAATGTTAAGTTCAGAAATTATTTAGTGGCAAAAATACCACATAAGCTGCGCACAGTAAAATGTTCTAGGTTTGAGTTTGATTTACTGAATTAGTGTGCTTGCTAAGGAAGGAGAGGACCAGCCATGCTTCCACCCCTCGCAAGGGATTGGCTCCTGAAAGGAAGAACATTTCTAGAGCAAGGGTGTGAATCATCATGATATTGCCATTTGATTGTTCAGCTGAAATCAACAGACAAATTTGGCATTTTATGGATATTCATATGAATGATATAAATTTGTATTTCTCCGTAGTTTTAGTTATTTAAATATATTGCCTGTGTGCATATTAGTTCAGAGTGTCTTTGGTGTTCTGTTATGCATATTTTTGTGTCAACTTATCCAGCATCAAGGCAGTAATCACTGAAAAGAAGAGAGGGAGTGAATTATTTAGCTGCTGATTTATTAGGAAATGTGGAGTTACAAACTAGTCAATGAAATAAAACAGGCAGGTACAGCAAGCAATTAGGAAGGCAAGGGGATTTGAGATCAGAAGCAGAGATGCCTAAGTGCAGTTATACAAAGCCTTGGTAAGATGGTACATGGAGTATTGGCTGCAACTTTGGTCTTCCTACCTAAGAGAAGATATAAAGGGAGCACAGCAAGGCTTCACCAGGCTGATATTAGGAATGGCAGGGCTGTCGTATGACGAGAGATTGGTTCATTTGTGCCTGTTTCCACAGGAGTTTTTAGGCAATGAAAAGGGACCCAATTGAAATGTGATTCCAACTGGGCTAGAGAGACTAGATTCAGGGAGGATGTTTTCCCTGGTTGGGGAGTCTAAAACCAGGGATTACGGTCTCAGGATACAGGGTAGGCCATTCAAGACTGAGATGAGGAAACATTTCTTCAGTTACAGGTGGTCAACTTGTAGAATTTCTGACCACAAAAGGCACAGAAGCAGGGTCACTAAGTATATTCAAGAAAGAGATGGACAATCTTCTTGGATATTAGAGGCATCAAGGAGTTTAGAGAGAAACGAGGAATAGAGGATCAACCATGATCATACTGTTTGCAGCAGGCTCTAAGGGCCAAATAGCCTTCTCGTGCTCCTGGTTTCTATGTTTTTATGTTTCAGAATCATCTCCAATTTGCAGGACATATCATTCCGACATTTGGAAATAATCAGTTGTAGCTTGAGACTCCCAGGAGGACAGCAGAAATGCTGTAGTTACATTCTCAAAGTATCCATAAATGGTTTAAACAAATAGACTGCCTCGTGGGAGGCTCAGATTGTGACCAACCTAAATGGAGAAGCTTTTTCCAGAAAAGCACCAATTGCGTTGAGAGATTTTGTCGGGAACATGCCCGTGAAGATGTCAGAGACAGTTGACAAATGTCCAAACAATTCATTTAGCTGACGACTCAGGCTTACCTGCTCACCACATTGGCAGAGACTGCCAATTGTGTATTGGACTTATCAACAATTTCATAACCATTGACCCGGAGTGGTGAAATTCATCCTCGATCCCGAGGGACTGGCCCAAGAGCATGAGATTTGTGTGTAACAATACATCTACTTAGTGTAGTAATTGAGCTTTAAACTAATGGGGCTGGTGGGGGTCAGGTATGTTAGTTCACAGGGAGGGAAGTTTAGAAATCCAAGAACAAAGTTGTTATAATAGAGTAGTCTGGTGAAGTGGTTAAAGACAAGCAGAGTGGGACAGAAACAAAAATTGCATCGGGGAATTAGGTCCATTACAAAGAACCATAGCAAGAA
The DNA here is from genome assembly GCF_021869965.1 of Rhincodon typus. Lineage (NCBI taxonomy): Eukaryota > Metazoa > Chordata > Chondrichthyes > Orectolobiformes > Rhincodontidae > Rhincodon > Rhincodon typus. Next base: position 43,231,253 of record NC_063339.1, read on the forward strand.
AGTACAATTAAAGGTTCTTTATCTGAATGCGCAAAGCATCCAAAATAAGATTATGAACAAATAGATTAGATGTAACACCACGAGAGCAACAAGTATATAAGGTGCACATATTAGGAAATAAGTATTCCAAAGTACACAATATTTCAAAAAGAAAGACAGACTGGATAATGAGGAAGAGTAGCCCAGATAGTAAATGATGATACAAGCAAATTAGTAAAAAAAAAACGATCTTGGCTCAGCGGATCACATGGAGGTCAGGAATAGTAAAGTTCAGAAAATATTGGTGAGAAGTATTGTCAGTAGTCATACCATTTAACAGAGTATTGACCAAGAAATTATCAGAGTTTATAACAAAGGAAAAGTAACAATTGTAGTGCAATTTAGTCACCATATAGACTCGACCATCATATTGTCAAAGATGGTCTCTGCTCAAATAAATCATTAATATAATACTGGAGTCAACGGCTAACCTCTTCATTACCAACTACACAGCAATTTTTTGTGTGTCATCTGCAAATTTCCCAATCATGCCGCACACAATTAAGTTCAAATCATTTATTATGACAACAAATTGCAACACTGAGCCCTATGGAATGCCAGTGGAATCTATTTTCCATTTACAAAAACACTGCGACCATTATCCTTGGCTTCCTGTTACTGAGCCAAGGTTTTAATCCATTTGTATCCCATGGGCTTTTATGTTTCTGACCAGTCTGAGATAGGAGCCTTGTCAAATGCCTTACTAAAATCCATGTTAATGACATTGACTGCACTGTTCGTATCAGTCCTTCTTGCAAATTTATCAAATTCAATTAAGTAAACAAGACATAAAATTACATTAATAAAACCATGCTGAGTGTCCCCAATTAATCCATGCCTTCTTAAGTGATAGATTTTCCTTTCTCTCAGAATTAATTGCAATAAGTTGCACACTATTAAACTGAGACTAATTAGCCTATAATTACTTGGCCTATCCCTCACACTGTTTCTAAACAATAGTGCAATACTTGTGGACCTCTAATCCTCTGGTATCTTGCTTGTTGTTGTGAAGATTACAAAATGATCTTCAGACCATACTTCTTTTTTCCTCCCGAACTTTCTGGAATAGTCTGGAATACAATCCATCTGACCCTGGTGACTTATCCATTATTCAATGATGTCAGTTCCTCTCACACTATGCCTATTGTATGTAATATTCCACACTCTTTAAACAGACTGTCTGCACCATTCCTATCCTGTGAAAACAGAAACATAGTGCTTAATAAGAACCGTGGCCATATCTCTTGTATCTACTCATAAGTTATGTTACACACTTCTGATAGGCCCCACCCCTTCTTTAGTTATTTATGTGCACTTAATGCAATGATAAAACATCTTTGGATTTGCATTGATTTTACCAACGAATATTTTTTCATATCTTTAATTTTTTTCCTAAGTTCCTTTTTTACTTCACCCTGTACTTCTCTATTTCCCTCTTAACTTTTTCCAGCATTAACTTTTTAGTGAACCCCACAAATATTTGTTTTTCTATTTCACCTTACTGTATGTGTTTCTGGATAGCCAGAGGACAGTAGATTTGGCAGTGCTACTCTTTTTTTTACACCATACCAAGAGTCTCACTTTTGAATGCCTCCTACTGATTTGTCACTAATTTTCCTTCAAATAGCTGTATCCAATGCGCTTTTGCCAGATCACCTCTCAACTTCATAAAATTTACCTACCTCCAGTTTAAAACTTACACTCTTGTTCTTTCTTTGTCCTTTTCCATAATGCTGAAACTAATTATATTATGGTCACTATTTCCAAAATAATCACCCACTGATATTTCATCCACTTCTCCTAAGACTAAACCTAGAATTGCATCCTATTTGCTGGGCTTGGTGTGTGCTGACTAAAAAAAGTTTTCTTGAATGCAGTTCAAGAACTTTGTGCCTCTGAGCCTTTTGCACGGTTTGCATGCCATTTGATACTTGGATGGTTGAAGTCCACAATTATTATTGTCCTATTGTTTTTGAAGTCAGAAAGTAACCTACTTTTTTGCTCTTTTATCTCTCTCCCACTATTTGGAGGTGTATGATACACTCCTTGAAGTATAGCTGCCCCCTTCCTTGTTTCTAAGCTCAACCCAAAAGCCTTCGTTACATACTTTGTTTAGGATGTTGTCCCTCCTAACAGCTATAGTTGATTCCTTTACCAATGATGCTACAGCCACATGTCTCTTATTTCTCTTTCTATACTGCTTGAAAACTCTATATCCAGGAATGTTAAGCTGCTACTTTTGCTTTTCATCAGGCCACTTTTCTGCTATAGCAATGATATGCTGCGATGTGTCTATCTGTGCTCTCAGCTCATTGGCTTTATTCACTATTCCCCTTGTATTTGCTCATGTGCTATACATTTTTAACCTTTGCTTCCTGAGATCATAAGATCACATCGCGTTGGAGCAGAAGTAGGCCGTTCAGCCCATCAAGTCTGTTCCACCATTCATTGAGATCAGGTCTAATCTGAAATCACTCAACTCCACCTTCCTGCCTTTTCCCTGTAATTCTTGATCCCCTTACGAATTAAAAATTTGTCTATCTTAGCCTTGAACATACTTAATGACCCAGCCTCCTTAAGGGCCGTTAATCTCTGCAGTAAAGAATTCCACTGATTCACCACCCTCTGAGAGAAGAATTACTCCTCACCTGTGTCTTAAATGTATGACCCCTTTTATAAGATTATGCCATCTGCTCCTAGACACTCTCAGAAGAGGAAAAGCCTCTCTGCAGCTACACTGTCATAGAGTCATGGAGTCATATAGCATGGAAACAGACCTTTCGGTCCAACTCATTTGCGTCGACCAGCTATCCCAATCTGACCTAGTCCCATTTGCCAACATTTGGTCCAAATCCCTCTAAACCCTTCCTATTTATATACCCATTCAGATGCCTTTTAAATGTTGTAATTGTAACCTCCTCCATCACTTCATATGGCAGCTTGCTGCATACACACAACACCCTCTGCATGAAAATGTTACCCCTCAGGTCATTTTTAAATCTTTCCTCTCTCACCTAAAACCTATGCCCTCTATATTGTGAACTCCCCACCCTAGGAAAAATATCTTAGCTATTCACCCTATCACATGAATTTATAGACCTCAATAAGGTCAGCCATCAGTCTCCAACACTCCAGGGAAAAAAGCCCCAGCCTATTCAACCGCTACCTATAACTCAAACCCTCCAGTCCTGCCAACATCCTTGTAAATCTGCACCTTCCCAAGTGTATCAACATCCTTCCTGTAGAAGGGTGACCACAATTATATGCAGTCTTCTAAAAGTGGCTTCACCAATGTCCTGTACAGCTGCAACATGATGTCCCAACTTCTATACTCAATGTTCCGATCAATGAGGTCCGGAGTGCTAAACGTCGTCTTCACCATCCTGTTTACCTCTCATGCTACTTTCAAGGAACTATGCACCTGCACCCCTGGGTCCCTTTGTTCGACATCTCTCCCCGGGGCCCTGTCACTAACAGTATAAGTCCTGCCCTGGTTTGCCTTACCAAAATGAACAGCTCACATTTATCTAAATTAAACTCTATCTGCCACTCCTTGGCCCATTGGTCCATCAGGTCAAGGTCTTTGTGCTCTGAGATAACAGTTTTTCACTACACCACCTAATAAAAACTGGAAGAACTGCAGTTGTTGTAAATCAGGAACAAAAACAAAGTTATTGGAAAAGCTCAGCTGGTCTGGCAGCATCTGTGAAGGAAAAAAGAATTAACGTTTTGGGTCTGGTGACCCTTCCTTAGAACACCATCTATTTTGGTATCATCTGCAAACTTACTAACCATGCTGTCTATATACATTCAAATCATTCATATTAATGTCAAAAAGCTATGGACCCAGCACTCATCCTTGTGGCACAGAGCTGGTCACAGGCCTCAAGTCCAAACAACAACCTTGTACCACCACCCTCTGTCTCCTTAATTTTGTATCCAATTGGCTAGCTTGCCCTGAATTCCATGAGATCTAACCTTGTTAACCAGTTTACCATGTAGAACCTTGTTGAAAACTTTGCTGTAGTCCAAATAGACAACATCTACCTCTCTGACCTCATCAATCTCCTTTGTCACCTCTTCAAAAAACTCAGTCAAGTTAGTGAGACATGACTTCCCACGCACAAAGGCATGTTGACTATCCTAATCCATCCTTGTCTTTCCAAATGCATGTAAATTCTATCCCTCAGAATCCCCTCCAACAACTTATCCATCACTGATGTAAGGCTCACTGGTCTGTAGTTCCCAGGCTTTTCCTTACAGCCTTTCTTAAATAATGGCACCATATTAGCAAACTTCCAGTTTTCCAGCACTGCAAATATCTCAGCATCCATGGAGATAGAGCAAGCTAACATATCAAGTGTAGATGACTCTTCTTCAAAGCTGATGTGAAGTCAGTTCTGTTGATGAGTTATCTAGACTCAAAACATTAGCTCCCTCTCCATGGATGCTGCCTGACCTGCTGTGATCTCCAACATTTGTTGTTTTCGGTACAGATTCCAGCATCTGCTCCTCCCTTGGACTGCTTGTTGGTCACCCATTCCTTTTCTGCCTTCATTCTCCTGAACTGCAGTGTGACCACCTTTCTGAATATACTGTGCTGTGCTGTCTTGTGGCACAGTGGTAGCCCCTACCCCTGGAATAGGAAGCCTGGGTTCAAGTCCCACCTGTTCCAGAGTTATGTAATAACATCTCTGAACAGGTTGATTTGGAAAAAAGGTATAGCCCCCAGGTTCACGTATGCACCGCAGAGATTCTAGGAACTGCTGAAGCTCCAAAACCCAGACTTCAGCTTTTTGCAGTTGGTGACACTTCCTGCATGTGGTTGTCTAGGTGACTGATAATATCCATATATTATAGGACATGTATTCCGCATGACTGAGCTGCTGTGCCATGTCCTAACTTTACCTCATTTAATTTAACATTATTTTACTTGGTTTACTTGTATTATTTTGTTTCACTTGAGCCTGACTTCACTTCCCTAGTTGACTGTGTTTCTTACTTCAATCTAAGTAGCTACTTCCTGAAAAATAAGTCATCTTTCTCATATAACTATTTGAAGACACTCCCTAAGAGCTGTTTCTCACCTATCAATGAACTGATGGTTTTCTTGTGATGTCACCTTTTCCTAGTTTTAGTTGAACTCTGCCAGCTTCCAAGTAGAGGAACCTCCCACAGGTCCAGTTCCCTGAGCTAACCTGATGCTCATGTTGCAGTTGTGTTTGCTGAGATGTTTCAACAGTAGAATTGGAAAGTGACTATATATGTGCTGCATAGCTATTGTGGAAATCCAATTTCATTTTGTACTGTCGATGGGTAGTCCTTTGTATGCAACCCATGTAGATTCCTTATCAAAAAAAAAGTTACCCTCTATACCAAAGCAAGGGATGACCAAAATGTGAGGGTGATAATCATTTTTGTTCCTTTCAATCAGCTCTGTCACATCTGTAAGGTATTTCTGCAAGTATGTTTTTCAAGTTTCATACCACACAAGAGGAACTCTCAGAATGTTGTAGAGATCAATGAGATTATCTTATCGTGGTTAAAACACAAATGAAATCTGCTGGTAAACTACCTATACATGACAAATATCCCAGTGTAGCATGTTTTGCTGTCTATCTACCACATCAGCAAAATAATTACTTAAGTAATCAATTTAGAACATGTGTTCACTGTAAGCATCTTATGTTTTGACATGGCGGTTTCAGAGAAAGACTATTGGTCTTTAAGCACATTGTATCCAGAACCAGGACTTACCAAAACATCGTGTTTGGAGTGCTTCAAAGACTTGATATCCATGTAAGAGAAACCATGATGATACATTGCATGCTTCACAATTGTACATCAAAGAGTTCAAGGCACTAGCTTAAAATGCTTTCAAGTCATATTTCAGGTACTACAGGTTCGAACATTTGCTTCTGGCTAACGACATTCAGTTTGGCAGTTTCAGAAATGAGTTTGCTGAATAAATAGGATGCTTGCCTTAGAGGGGGCGGAGAAATACACAGTAGTTAGGGTGGAATCTGGTATGGTTCTGTAAACCAGTTGAACCACCTAGGTTATGGATTGATCAGAAGGTTAACCTATTCGAGGAATTGTTATTTGAAGTTCAATGGGTTGGAAACAATCCTGTTCTACTATTGCCAAACTAGATCATAAAGGAAGCTCCTCTGGATATTGAAAATCATCTTTAAAGTATAGAAATACTCTGATTTTCTTGAGATATCTGATAGGAATGAGGATCAGGAATATTTTTTGACTTGAATCTTTACCTACAAAGATGTTAGTGATGCTTATAATAACAGGAATTATCATTTAAGAACATAAGAATCAAGAACTGTATTAGGCTACTCAACCTACCAAATCTGTTTTAACATTCAATAAGATCATGGCTAACTCTATCTCAGCAACATCCTCGCACATTAACCCTTTAATCCTGCGGTGACAAAAAAGTCTAATTGATCTCTATGTTGAACCCACTCAATTATTTAGTATCTCCAACTCTCTGGGCTAAGAAATTGAAAGATCCACCATCCACTGAGTGAAGTAATTTCTCCTCACTTCATTCCAGAATAACTGTGTTCGGAGACTGACCCTTTCCTTCCTAGTTTCATGTCATCGCCCTTTCATCAAAGTCAATTATATAAACTGTAAATAGTTGAGGTTCCAACACACCACTCCTTACATCCTGACAACCTAAAAAGGACCCATCTATAACAACTCTCTGCTCCCTTTTTATTTATTGATGGGGTGAGGGCGTCACTGGTTAGGCCGGCGTTTATTGCCCATCCCTAATTGTTAGGAGTCGACCACATTGCTGTGGGTCTAGAGTCACTGGAGCCAGACCAGGTAAGGACAACAGATTTCCTTCCATAAAGATCAAAAAACCAGATGAATTTTTTCCAACAATTGTTTTGTGATCATCAATAGATTCTTAATTGACTTCAAATCTGGCCATGGCAGGATTTGAAACCAGGTCCACAGAACATTACTTGGGTCTCTGGATTAATAATCCAGTGATAGTACCACAAGGCCATTGCCTCCCCTAGCCTAGCTTCTATCTCTGACAATATGCTAACACTACACCATGTGCTTTTATTTCCTGCACAGTGACACTTCAAATGCATTCTGAAAATCTAAATACAGTATGCCCACAAGTTTCCCTTTATCCATGGCCCACATGTTACTCCCTCAAAGAAGCCCATGAAATGGTTAAACATGATTTCCCTTTCACAATGGCATGTTTCCTCTGCCTGATTATCTCAAACTCATCAAAGTTCCCTGCTGTAACTTCTTTAGTAACAGCTTCAAACATTTTCCCAATCACAGACATTAAGCTATCTGACTGGTAGTTTCTTGTTTTCTGACTTTCTTTTCAATATAGGAGTTACTTTTTCTACCTTCTGTTTATAACAATCACTGGAAGTTTGGAAAATTAAAACCAATGCACCAACTATCTCACAAGCTACTTCCTTTAAGACCTAGGATGAAGTCCATCAGGACCCAGGCACTTGTCAGCTCACAGCAAGTTACTCAGTACCAGGATTCTGGAGATTGTAATTTCCTTGTGTTCCTCCATCCTTTCCAGTTCCTGATTTATCACTGCTTCTGGGATAGGCGTTGTATCCTCTTTGATGAAGACTAATGCAAAATATCTTGTCAATTCATCTGTTTCTCTGTATTTTCCATTATCTGTTCTCTAGACACACTACCTATAGGAACAAACCTCACTTCCTTAACTTTTTCTTTCTCAATATTTACAGAAAATCTTATCATATTTTAATTTTTCTGGTGACCTTTCTCTTGTATTCTAATTTTGTCTCTTTTTTAAAATAATTTTTAAAATATTCTGTCTAATTTCCTGATGTGCCACCTGCCTTTGTACAATATGTTTTTCTTTTAGTTCGTTACTATTCTTAGCCTTTCTGGTTAACCACAGACAGTGGGTCGGTCCCTCAGAATTTGTCTGTCTTGTTCGAATGTTGTACTGTGAAAGATTCCCTTAAATATCTGCCACTATGTCTCTATTGGCCTAACCTAATTGCCAATTTCCATTTATGCCCTCAGAATTGCCCTTATTTAAGTTTAAAAAATAGTCTAAGATCCACTCCTCTTTTCTTGAAAATTAATGTAAAGTTCAGTCATACTGTGGTCACTGCTGCTGAGGCCCACCTCCACTGTGAGATGATCATTCAATTCTATCTCATTGTGCAATACCAGAAATCATACCATCTGGTAGTCTCTAGAACATGCTGTTCTAAGAAACTGTCTCAAAAACTCATCTAGGCTGCCTTCACCCATCTGATGTTTCCAGTTTACATAAAGATTGAAGTCTCCTATAATTATCGTTGGGCCTTTCAAATGAGCTCCCATTATTTCTTCGTTTATGCACCATCCTATTGTGTGGTTAGTGTTAGAAGGCCTATACATCACTCCCACGAAGTGACTTCTTGCCTTCATCATGTCCCAGCTCAACCCAAACTGTTTCCACATCCTGGTTTCATGCATGTAGGATATCCCACTATATTGTGCTAATACCATTATTAACTAACAGAGACACCCCTTCACCTTTTTGAAGCTTTTCTAAACATACTGTACCCGTCAATACTCAGGTCCCAATCCACGACACCCTGCAGCGATGTCACAGCAAAGGCTAATAGATTGTACTCATTCATTTCTATTTGTGCTTGCAGTTTACCTGCTATATGTATTCAGCCACAGAGGGCTGGATCATACTATTTTTTTGGCTGCCAGTTTTGTTGAGTTTCACAGAGGGTTTTTCTCTCTCCATGAAGCTAAGTGAGATTCTTGGAACCTTATCAACCTCACCTCATTAACAACCTACCCTGCCCCTGTGGCACCCTTGTCGTTCAATCCTAGCCCCTCCCAGCACCTGCCAATCCTAGAAGAATTAGCAGAGGAGGCCACAATCAGCAACCCTGGATCTTCAATCAGGAGGAATAGTCAACGGTGCCACAAGAAAGTCAATGAAGCTTCTCCGCTCTTCTAGGGTAAGTGCCACAATCCTGTCTGCCACCTTACCACCATGGGTCATGCTCTACCACTGTCATTATTGCATGTAACATCTTCCCTTGTTTGCTCTTGCTTAGTGATCAGCAGTATCTTTGGCAGGGAAATGTACACCACCATACATTCGAATTGCCAGCGAGTTGGGATGCCAGGTCTGTGTACTGTACGGTACAAGTGTCTGAGTGGAACGGTCGTGTCTCCAAAGGGCCTTACATCAGTGGGTCTTGCATGCCCTTCACCCACAGGTCGAGACACTTCCACTCCAGGCGTGGTTGCAATTTTACAACTCGATGGAAAGTGACAGCATGCTTACTTATGGCAGTGGTTCCCAGCTTCTGGGCCCACATGTCAGTGAGGCTCAATATGTCTAGATCCCCTTCTCAATAGCCTTTCCCAGGCTGTGCAGTTCCCCAGGTCCCCAGGTCCCCACCAACCCATCTACACAATCCTCCACTTCTACATCTTTCCCCAACCCCCCCAGAGCCTGATGTATGAGATGCCAATACCAGGTATGGTCATTCAGTGTATATCACACCACCACCCCCCGCCCGCACCCCCCCCCCAACCCCCCCCCCCCCTCCAAAAACACTGGAAGCTCGGGTGCTCCTGACTAAGACATAGCCCCATCCCACATTTTCCCTCTCCATCTATGTTTTACTGTGCCCCTCCCCTTACAAATATTGTTGACCCCGTTCACAACCGTGATTATTCTGCCTTTGTACTGCCTTGTTAAAATGTGTTGACACAAATCCTAATAGACGCATTCAGTTTTGGACTAGCACGATAGCTAACCATCATGTAGTCAGCTGCATGACTATCAAAATAAACCTCTGCAGGTGAATGGACTCATTCTCAGACTGTAACTTGTTTTTAAGTGAGTGTGGGATTTTCCTGGGCTTGAACTGCAGAGGTTTTGGGCATCTGCCGTTATTGGGCAGTGTTCAGTTTCCCCAGGCCTTTCAAAAGATTCAGGACTTGTTATTTAATCTCATTTTCTGGTTCCTGGCTAACAACTGAGTGTGCACTAACAATTGGGTTGTTCTACATATATTCTTGCTGAATGAACATGGTTGGTGGTGGATTACGTCAACAATTTACATCAGAACATAACAACTATGAGCAAGAATAGGCAATTCAGCCTTTCCAGCTTGCTCCGCCATTGAATATGATCATGGCTCAGCCTTAACTCCATTTTCCTGCCTACTCTCCATAACCTTTCAACCAATTACGAAATAAAAATCTGTATCTCCTCCTTAAATTTACTCAACACATCCATCACATTCTGAGGTAGTGAATCCTTTTGAGAGAAGTATATTTTGCCTCATTTCTGTTTTCAATCTCTACCCCAATCTAAAGCTATGGCCTCTTGTTTCAGATCCTCCTACATGAGGCAATATCTTCTCTAAGTCTACATTGTTGATCCCTTTTAGCATTGTATATACCTTAATCGGATCTCCTCTCATTCTCCTAAACTGTAGAAATTATAGGCTTAAACTACTCAATCTCTCTTCAAAAGACAAGTTCCTCTGTCTGGAATCAATCTAGTGAACTTCCTCTGAACTGCCTCCAATGCAGCTACATCCCTCCTCAATTAAGGGGACCAACGTTTGTATATAAAAAATTCCAGATGCACTCTCAGTAATACCTTCTACAGTTGTGGCAACTCTTGTTTTTCTCTCTCTTCATGTTCCCTGAAGTTGACCTTTGACCTTAAGGCTGGTTCCTCCTGGGCCTTGTAGATGGACAGATGAAAGCTGCAGGTAAACTCTCTCAGCCATTTAATGCCATCCACAGCCTCAATGTCCAACTTAAAGTGTGCACTGTAATTATTGCTAGCAGTATTTGACAATCCAGGTCTGTGACTTCCGAGAGAGAAATGATTTGCTGTGCAGGAGTGCTCTCAAAAACAAAGATAACTTGGGCTAAATTTTACCATATTTTGGCTACATGTCATTTTGTTGAATTTTATGGAGGGCATCTCTCCAGGAGGCCTAGGGTGTTTTCTCTCAGTATTGCCCCAAGCTCACCTTATTAACCACTTACCCCATTCCTACAGTGACACTCTCATCCAGTGCTGGCCCAGTCCTTCTGTACATCATGGTCAGGATATCCTTGGATATGGGCTGTCTGTGGTGCCATATTTAAAAGGCCACAGTGCACCTGATCAGGTGCACTTTCAGTCCAGAGCTGACTCGTACGTTTCACAACATTTCCATATCTGGAAATGTCGGAAAGGAGGAAAAAGGCACTTTGCTTTGCAGGCAAGGACCTAGAGATGAGTGGTGCAGAGGAGGAGAGACCTCGTCTCCCAGGACTGGCAGGTCCAATGTTGCCACTTGGGTCACTGTGGTCTCAGCTATTTGAAAGAATGTCTAGCACTTGAGGAAGAAGGTCAATAACCTTCTCCACCCCTCCAGGGTAAGTCCTCTCTGTTGCCTCACACTCACTGTATCTCTGCTACTGTACCCCTCTCTGAACAAGGCTCATACCCAACCACTCTCACTATTGTATGTAACACCCACCCTCACTCGGTCTCACCCATTTCCCAAACCGGTAACCCTGCACGGTATATGTACTGCCTGTTCACTGAATCGAGGCTCCTGCCCCCCTTTCCCCAACCTGCACCAGCACCAACAACTGTGCCACTTACTTTCACCTCTCCTAATACATTGCTTTCTCTCATTCCAGGAGAAAACAGCCCATATTAGGCAGAAAGAGCCAAGATGGATGTCTGCGCAACATTGCTCTCCTCACCCCCGATGAGGAAATAATGCTGGACCAAAGCAGCTATCTTGCCATACCTAAGCTCCTGAACTCATATCCGAGGCTGCCATTGTCTTATTGTGCCAGGACCCCTTGTCTGAAGGGTGTCTCCCTTGACTTTACCAAGGACTTCTGACTATAATGACAGCCTCCTGGCTTTGTGTCTGTGTGCCAAGGCAATCTAGAATTACCATGAGCCTGGTTGTTTGGGCTGACAGGGTATATACCCCAATAAGGCAGGTCAAGGCAATGCTGTGAGCATCCAGGTAGTCTAACTTAGAGAGCGAGTAGACAGCTCTGAGATGCAGCCTGGTCTGGCCCATGAACCGTGTGCCTGCCTCCTGTGCAGTCACTGTCCTTGTATCTGGATTACATTGACAGCGAACATTGCACCCTGAGATGCAGCTTTAGGGTCCTGCAAGTGGATCGGAGATGTGCCGAGATGGGTGTGGGTAAGCTGGCATGTGTCAGATGCCTAGATCAGTGGACATGGAGTGCAAGCAGCACTGCTCATGGAACATTACCCGAAATATTGGTGCCACATGCCCAGGATGGAGGTGCAACAGAGTTAATGCTGAGCTGGAGTCATCAGGTACCTGCTCTGAAATTCGTGCTGGGAATTATCGACATTTCTTTATGCTGGGTGCAGGATAGGAAGTTGCATGGTGTGATTTGCAGTTAATGAGGGTGATAACAAGTACTATTTGCCATCTCGCTACTCCCTAGCAAGTATTTCATCTCGACACCTGGAACTTGGTTAGAAAATGCAACTGGAAATGTTCAGCACCACTCACTATTCCTCACACACTGAAGTAGTGCATGGCTAAATGCAGCAAGACCTGGAAATGGCACATGACATTCATGCCACACAAATGCCAGGCAATAACCATCACCAACAAGATGGAATTTAACCATAACATATCCAGTGCCTCCAACTATTTCTTGATATAAGGTGGAGTGAATCAAATTGGCTGAAGACTGGTACATGTAATACTGGGGACCACTGGAGGAAGCCAAGATGGATCATCCACTTGGCATTTCTGGCTGAAGATTGCTGTGAATGCTTCAGCCTTCTCTTTTGCTCTGATGTGTGGGGCTGTTCCATCATTGAGGATGGAGCCTCCTCCAATGAGTCGTTTAATCGTCCACGACCATTCATGACCGAATGTGGCGGGACTGAGCTCAGATCTGATCCCTTGATTGTGGTATCACTTGGCTCTGTCTATCACTTGCTGCTTATGTAGTTTGGCGCGTAGTCATGTTTGGTAGCTGCACCAGGTTGACACTTCATTTTCAGGTATGCCTGGTGCTACTCCTGGCATGCCCTCCTACATTCTCCATTGAAACCGGGTTGATACCCTGGTTTGATGGTAATGGTTGTGTGGGTGATATGCCGGGCCATGAGGTTGCAGATTGTGCTGGAGTACAGATCTGCTGCTGTTGATGGCCCACCGTGCCTTATGGATGCCCAGTCTTGAGTTACTGTTCAAAGTCTCTGTTCCATTTACTGATACTGTCATGAACAGATGTATTTGCAGCTGGCAGATTGGGTAAGGCTGAAATCAAGTATGTTCTTCCCTGTTGTTGGTTCCTTCATCATCTGCCATTGACTCAGTCTAGCAGCCATGACCTTTAAGACCCAACCAGCTCAATCAGCAGTGCTACTGCCGAGCCACTCTTCATGGACATTGAAATCCCCCTACCCAGAGTACATATTGTGCCCTTGCCACCCTTAGTGCTTCCTCCAAGTGTTGTTCAACATGGAGGAGTACTGATTCATCAGCTGAGGGAGGACAGTACATGGTAATCAATAGGAGGTCTCCTTGCCCATGTTTAATGTGAAGCCATGAGACTTCATGGGGTCCAGAGTGAATGTTGAGGACTCCCAGGGCAACTCCCTCCCAACTGTATACCACTGTGCCACCAGTTGTTGCTTTACTAGTGTGTGAGAAGCTCTCCCACATGTGGCACTGGCACCCCAGATGTTAGTGAGGAGAACTTTGCAGGGTTGACAGGGCTGTTTCTGCCCTTGTCTTTTCCTGGTGCCTAGGTAGATTCCAAGTGGTCTGTCCAGTTTCATTTATTTGTCGAGACTTTGTAGTGATTGATGAAACTGATTGGCTTGCTAGGCCATTTCAGGGCACAGTTGAGAATCAACCACATTGCTGTGAGTCTGAAATCACATGTAGGCCAGACCCGATGAGGATGAGATTTCTTTCCCTGAAGGGCATTTGTGAGCCATAAGGGTTTGTCCACCCACTGACAATGGTTTCATGGTCATCAATAGATTCTTAATTCCAGATTTTGTTTTCAATGAATTCAAATTCCACTATCTGCCATGGCAGGATTCAAACAATAGCTGAGTTTCTGGATTAAGAGTCTAGCAACAATACCATTAGCCATCCCTTCCCTGGGATTAAGAAAGATAGATTGCTTCCTTCATTGGAATATCTATCCTGGCGGGGTGATCAGCATTCCTGCTGTCATAGTTCCAGCATTTTTCCATTGGATAACTGGATCACTGGAATGTTCTCCATGTTGGAGGGAGCGACGATCATTTTGTTTTGCTAGAAAAGAGACATATGATCTTGGTAATGGAAGAGGTATGGGTGGAACTTGATTCACAATGAAAGGCACAATGATCAGTCTGGTTCAATCCCGGTAAGTTTGAAGGAAACAAGTTAATGGAAAAAAAGTGTTGCACTGATTAATTGGTAGAAATGTCTTGTCTTAATCCTGTTCACTTTGGACAAACCTGTTAGATTTGCTACCGGTCATCTGTCATCTACTACCTCACTGAGTGCTTTTCTACTGAGTTTCTATCTGTCCATTTCTTCCTGCCATTTGGATAAATAAGAGAATACGGCCAAGATAGATCATGTAACTCTTCCAGTAGCCTAAGTGCAGGGGCAAAGATTTGATATTGCTCAAGATCTGGCCATCATTTGAAGGGTGAACAAAACCAGAACACTTTCATTGAATCTTCCTAGGAATAGTTGAAGAAAATTGATTGGCTCCTCTCTTTCTAACCACCTCATGTTCAATTGCAACAATTTTTAAAGAATTTCTTTTAGCAAGTAGCAATCACACTGCAATTAAAAATTCTTCACCAGATCAAAATCAAAGGAGAGCCAATTCTAAGGTTTTTCTGAGTGAAAGAGATTCAAGGGTTATTGCTACTTAAAACTGACACATATTAGGCAACGCAACATCACACATGTACACACAAATACAGGTAATAAGATTTGAAAACTTGGCTTTGAGGGGTGCACTTATTGGTCAAGGCTGTCCATACAGACACGAAGGTAAAAGCAGTTGCAGTTTTAAATTTTGAGAAACCTTGAGTTGCAAGAGGAAAATCTGAGTCCCAAATGTTTAGCTGTTGTCCTGTTTCCTCAGGAGTGTCAAAGATGGCAGTCCTTGAGTTCCTTGTAAACAGTTGGCATTCCAAATTGTTTTTTCACCAGATACTGAAATTCCAGGTTGAGAGAGAGAGAGACAGGCAGAAAGAATGTCTTCCAGTTCTTGCTTACAAGTGTATTTTTCCTCATCTCTGCTCTGTTGTCCAGATGCCCTGTTGACAAGGTTCCATTTGTATATTCTTGAGTCTGTTCAATGCTTTTCTGAGTGACACTCTACAACCTCCTATCTCAACATGTAACTTTCAGAAAGGTGGAAATCAACCTGGTTGATCTGTCCATTAAGAATGATGTCAGTTTTAGATTTGTTTACTGGTGTCTCATGAGCTTAGCTCAGTGTTGGTCAAGTGATCACAACAGCCATTTTAAGCCAATATTTATCCTTTATAAAATCATATTTAGTCAGTGAAGGTCTGATGTGAAAATTAGATGATGGAAGTTGATTATAGGTGGTCCATGTTTATTTTTAATATAATAACCCATGAACAATTCAGGAAGTGTAGAGGAGGATGGTGTTGCTAACCATATAAAAGACAACAGAGAAGTTAAGGAGAGAACATGTCACAGAAAATTTGCACTATTTTAGTGCTGTCTTGAAGTGCAAATGTGATTGTGGAAATTCAAAAGTGGAGCTTTGCAAAAAATGAGCATCTATTTAAGAGGCAACAACATGTTCAGTGATTTTGGATGGGCAAAAGAAGTTGGAATGAATGTTAGTTTAGAAGGCATCAAGAATTGAGCGTGGTTCATTTCTGAGTAGGTGTGTGACGGCATCCGTTTTGAAATAGAGACAAACAGAACCAATAATATTTTCTGGACCTAACATAACACTGGGCAGAAAGGACAGGCAGGAATATGTGGCACAGTTTGTAAATAGACAATCCTATGGTCGTAAAGAAGTTAATGTGTTAGAAACATATTGGGCAGTGATGTAAAACCAGTACTAGTGAATTTGCTGTCCTCAATATGTTGCTGTCATTGTAGGAGCCCTTTCTTCCAATTGGATTTCCCCATAAGATCATTAATTCATTAATGAAATAGCTCTGTCTTAAAATGTCTTTGGATTTTTTTTTAATGGTAATCCCATTTTAGAAACTCCTCCAATTATTCATGGCGTAAAATGTTATAAAGGCAACTATGAAAGTTCTGAAGCCTAGAGGATCTCCGAGTCTGAAGAAAAGGCGGCTGGAGAGCAAGATGGGTCCTTTTAACTCAGCAGTCAATTGCAGAATCTGCAAAGAGAACATACTAGGTTTGGAGACATCGTAAAGTAAATACACTGAGTTTATTTTGGAGGTATTATCTTATGAGCACAATGGATGGGCTTTTCTAGCACTTGCCAGATATTCCTGATATTTCTTTTAAAAAAGTTAATTATCTTGCCTTCATCCAGAAAACTTGTTTGTCACTGTGTGATAAAGTAAGTGATCATGCCCCTGCAGCTGAATGGGTGTTTGAGGAATTGGGGCATGTCGACAGAAATTTTAGCTTGCTCATAATTTTTCTTCTCCAAAACAGGTGTAGTGATAAAGGTTTCTTTGTTTGGCTCTTATCATCACTTCGTTGAGTTAAGGAAGAACAAAATAGATACTGTTCTCAGATACTTGACCATAAACACACTACAAAGTGGAAAACCTTTATAATTAATTTGGTCTGTTTTCAAAAGCAGCCTGACACTTCACTTTGGGAGAGGTATATATTCTAGTTTGCACATTGTGATTTTTTTTTACATTGATAATGAGCTATCAACATTGGGGCACTGTACTTCGACTGCAGACAGCAAGCCCAGAATATTAAGCAGACAAATTCATTCACTTCAGATCAAAATGTTCATGGGTACTAAGTTTTTTTTTATTTGTTCGTTCATGGGCATTGCTAGCAAGGTGAGCATTTTCCCCCATTGTTATGAATGTCTAGTTTATAATTCACATGTTAGATTATAACTTCTAAATTTGCAACTTTAGCTGTGGAAAATAGAGGCATTTTGTCAAGAGACTGATAGGCAACTGTGAAGTTAATGCAATTTAAGTAAGTTTTGAGTTTCTTGCACTTAAAAATTTGAAGTCATGTTACTTAAGAAGTCATCACCAAACTATTTATGCAATGACAAATTTAACAACACAAGTTAAAAAATTCTTCAGAAACATGCTTAAAGTAAATTGATTGAAAAAATTACAAATAAAACTTGTTCATTAGAATTCAAAGTTTCAGTATCATGAAAGTTAAGCTAATTACATCTTTATTATTTTGATGTTGAATGAAAAATGCAAGTTTTATTCAGCAATCAATTAGTTCTATCAATTTTAATTGCTAAAAAATAACATTGGAGATAAAAAAACATAAATGTAATTACAGTGTTGGATTTAGCACAAAAATACTTCAGATATGGAAAACATATCAGTGTGAATGAGGTCATGCCAGCCATCTTTGATACAGACAGAAAAACTGTTGAATTTTATTGAGAAAGTTTCCATACACAGACGTATTAAACTTTCTTCACCCATTTCAGAAAAGGAATATGTTCATTTTTTTTTATTCATTGATGGGATGAGGGCATCGCTGGCTAGGCAGCATTTATTGCCCATCCCTAATTGCCTAGAGGGTAGTTCAGAGTCAACCACATTGCTGTGGGTCTGGAGTCACATGTAGGCCAGACCAGGTAAGGATGGCAGTTTCCTTCCCTCAAGGACATTAGTGAACCAGATGGGTTTTTCCCAACAATCAACAATGGATTCACAGTCATCATTAGATTCTTTAATTCCAGATATTTTATTTAATTCAAATCCCACCATCTGCTGTGGTGGGATTCAAACCTGGGTTCCCAGAACATTATCTGGGTCTTTGGATTAATAGCCCAGCAATAATACCACTAGGCCATCCCCTCCCCATCTTTCTCATGATGCTATATTGGTAAAGAAAAAACAAATTTTACATTGAAAACAGCATTTATAACATCAACAACTTTAATCAACTAAGTATACAACAAGGCAACAAAATGAGTGCAGTGCTAGGAGATTAAAATCCTAACAATGATCATCTAGATCAAGAAAATATTCAGCACCTTCAAGTGTCCACCAACAATCAACCAATGCAACAAAATTCACCTGTACCAATCTTTCTTGCAAAAAATTCAATCTATTTGATAGATCAGCAAATTAGCAAAAATGGAAAGCACAATTCCTAAGATTTCAAACAGCTTCAAGATTGGACACCAAATCAAATGTGGAATAGGCTAGCAGATTTCTCTGCTTATATGTACAGAAGATCTGACCATGTGTTGAATAGACAACAGATTGAAGAGAAACAAATTACATTTGAGTACCTCCTAACAGCTTTTGTTATTTCAGTTTCAAATATTTCAATATTTCACTCCATAATGACTACAGAGATCACACTTCAATAGCAGATATCAACTCCCAGGAGATTCTGCAGGCAACAGCTTCCTTTAATGACCTGCATGTACTGTCTGAACCAAGTAACAATGGAAACTTACAACAAGAGCTCATTTGCTATAAAATCATCATTGGTCTCTTGGAAAAATTAGTTAATGAACTTGCTCAATCAAAAAGGGATCAGACTGTAGAATGAACAGTGCAAATAGCAGTGCATTCATAGGATGGAATTTTACAGGGGTCTATGAGCAATGTAGACCATGGTGAAAATGTGCCAGGAAAATGTGAGAAGTCCAGCGCGACTTATCACAACACCAGGATCAACTTGATCCATCTGTTAACAACATTCCAGGCTTTGAGGCGAAGTAGGGGCAAGTTGCTTATGAAGGGGGATGATTGCCTCTTAATGGTTTTAAAAGCAGATACCTCACCTCATTAATATGTAGGTTCCTATCCTACGACAAGTTGCAAGCAAACTAGATGCCAAGAATTCCTGGCATGGAGACCAGAGTGAGTACCTGGCAACTCCAGCATGCCAAAAAGAACTGCAGATGCTGGAAATCTGAAAGAAAAACAGAACAAAATCAACTGGAGAAACTTAGCATATCTGGCAGCATCCGTAGAGAGAAAGCAGTCACAACATTTCATGCCCAGTACCTTTCATTAAAACTCTAAAGTTCTGAAGAAGATTTCCTGGACATCTAACATCTCCACAGATGCCACCGGGCCTGGTGAGTTTCTCCAGCAATTTCTATTAACGTCAGCTTGCTCCTTCGTCCAATGGACCTCTGTTTTGGATACCAGACATCAACAATTTCAGGTATGCTGCATGGGCACTGACCACATGCACCCCATGCCCATAGACATTAGCATCTGACATGTGCCAGCATTGAAGGACATCTTGATCCACTTACAGGACGCTTGTGCACTTCACGGGGTGGCACGGTGGCTCAATGGTTAGCACTGCTACCTCACAGCGCCAGGGACCCGGGTTCGATTCCAGTCTCGATGATTATTCTGTGTGGAGTTTGCACATTCTCCCTGTGTCTACATGGGTTTCCTCTGGGTGCTCTGGTTTCCTCCCACAGTCCAAAGATGTGCAAGCTAGGTGGATTGGCCATGCTATAGTGCCCAGGGATGTTGAGTTTAGGTGGGTTAGACATGGGGAAATCAGGGGTAGAGGAATGGGTCTGGGTGGGATGCTCTTTGGAGGGGTGGTGTGGACTTGTTGGGCTGAATGGCCTGTTTCCACACTGTAGGCATTCTATTCTATGATTCAATGCTGCACCTCAGGGTGGAATTGCAACTATTGTGTAATTCTGCAGCAAGGATTCAAGGACACAGACCCAGGCTTCATCTCTAGGCTCTTTCGGTGCGCTCTTAAGGCTCACTCACTTGGATGCTCACAGCATCATTGCCTTACCTTGTATTTCTGCACCCCACTCCTCACACAGAGATACCAAGCTTATCACACCACAGTCTTGATTTGCCATTTAGCACAGGCACATAACCAGGAAGGTTCTTATAGCTGTCAGCAGATCTCAGTTAAGTCAAGGAAGATAGCCTTTGCTCAGGGTGTCCCTGCACAGGAAGTTAAGAACCGCTTCTAATACCAGTCCCGAGGCTAGTGCATGACTAGTCAGCTGTTCAAGGTGGTCATAGTCAGGATTCTCTCCGTATAAAGTGTCAGGAGCCAAATGTCAACCACCTGTCTTGACTCTTTCTGTCCTTATTTGGTTTATTTTCCTACTGGAATGAGTGAAAGTGGTTATTAAGGGAGATGGAAGTGGGTGGCACAGCTATTACTTTTGGTGCTGAGTGGTCGGGGCGAGTGACAGTGAGTGAGAGAAGATATTGCAGGTAATTGTTAAAATGGTAGAGAATGAGCCCTGGTCAGAGGTGGGTATGGTATCCAAGATAGAATGGTTGAGTGATTTGAGGGAAGATGGTTATACTTGTGCTGGTGGATTAGAGAAGAACGTTGACCTTCTTCTGATATTGCTGGTCTTTCCTCCCAATGGCTGAGACTGTGCTGACTTTGGTAACAATCTCAGACCAGGTTGGTACGATCTAGTATTGTGGCCATCACTGCCAGTCCTGTGGAACAGGGACATTCTGCCTCCTCACCATCCTGTCCTGTAGGAGCTCCAGGTTTCTGCTGATTATTGCCCCCTGTCTGCCATGTCTGGGACAAATATCAGGAACCATACAGAGCAGCTCTGCACTAACAGTATTTGTCTGGATACACAAGGGCCTTTGAAAAATGCAGCCAGCAATAGGAATGTAGCGAGTTGTTATGGACAAAGTGTATAATGGAATGTGGCTAGAATTTGCCAAGTGTGGTGTCATGGGTTGGAGTATGTAGTTAATGGGGTGTGTTTGGCAAGATACAGCAAGAGATCTCATGAGGCCTCGTGGCAAAAAATTCTCAGTGAAACTCAAAAAAACTGATTTAATTTTCAGCCGAGAGTCTAGAAAACTGTTCCAGAAACATTGTACAGTAAAAGTTCTACCCAATGCAGATTGTTGGCTACTTAAAGAAGGATAAACCACCTGACAAGAGGAGACAGACATTTCATCACCAAAAATACTGTATGTGACAATGTTGATTCAAAATCGTAGACAATTTAATGCAACAGTATCTTGTCACAGCTGTGGTTCCAAAGCCCCACATCAGTGAGGATATAAAAGTCCAACATTCTTCCAAAAATATCTTTGTAGGAGAAGACATCACTCCTTGAAGATGTGCTACAGTCTGAAGGACATACTAGGCATCAAACTAAATTGTTTCTGAGCCAACATGTATATTCATGCTTTGGAACGGAATCTGGAAGAACAAGTCAATATTGCAATAAACAAGTTCCTTGACATTGGGGATAAGTAGCTATGAATGAACAATGTCACTCTGTTCTCAGAGATGCAGAAGAAGAAACAACCCAACCTCCCCTTACATTCCTGCAAAACCCTTTCACAAGCACTGTTGATCGAACAAAGCCAACAGAGAAAAAAAAGTTCACCAACTTCACCTCACCTGTTTCTATACCTTCTCAGAGACATAGTAAACCTGCAGATTGACACAGATAAATGAAATCAATGACAATTTCAGCTTTGGGCCTTATGCAGCTTCTTACTCCTTGGGAGTAAAGAGATGAAGCCAGTTGTGCACATCAAGTAGTGTAGATGCTAGATCTATTGACCATGATGCAGCCTGTGGTTGGAGCTGGTATTCAGTCTAAGACAATGCTGGAGAGTGAAAAATAACTGAAAGAATTGTTTAGCTGGAAGCTAAATAAAGAAATTACTTGTAATCCTCACTGAAAGACCATTAACCTTGTGGCAATGGGAGTTCTGGAAGTAATCGGTTTAGTAGCAGTTTGAAACCAAAGCAGCAGGTTATTGGAAACCAAATGTGCATTCTAATGTCTTAACCCACTGCATAGGAGTCACCAGGAGGGCAGTGCTGAAGTTGTAGAATCCAAAGTTATGTGTTTGTCAAGAAATTGGAGCATTGTTTAGGCAAAAACTAATGGAAAGGCCCCTATGAAATCTTTTAACTTGACAAATAGCTGAAAGTGAAGAGCAATCAGAATAAATTCCGAAGGGTGGTGACAAACCTGTTGAGTTGGTTACAGGAAAACTGAATAAACTTATAAAGATTTCATAAGATAACAGGACTGTTTAAAGGTAAATTGAAAGTAGAACTGAGTATAAAGCACAATGAACTATAAGCTATAGTGTTAAGTTAATTGAGCTTACTGTGTTTGATTATTTTTGATTTACAAAAAAGGCTTGCTTTTAATTTAAAAACATGAAATCTTATGGAGTAATTCTTTCAGTTGATTGCTGGATGTTTGATTTTCTTCTTTGAATGTTAATGGTCCCACAAAGAATCTTAACAGAATCAGCAAGAAGGTGGTGGTGAACTGGAGCTTAGTTGGTCACACAATTTCCTTTGAGACAGAACCTTGTAAGTTTAAGTCCCACTCCAGTTCTTGAGCTCAAAATTTCAAGGCTGATGCTCCAGAGGTAATTCCTTTTGAATGAAATGTTAAACTGAAGCTTGATCTGCCCTGTCAGGTGGGAAAGATGGACAGTACTGTTAACTGTGATCCTATCTGTTCTTAAAAAGGGTCGCTGGACTCGAAATGTTAACACTGTTTTCTCCCTACAGATGCTTCCAGACCTGTTGTGTTCCTCTGGCACTCACTATTCTTGTTTCAGGGTATTGTCTCTGGAATCCTGTCCCTTTATCCCTTCATCAACCTCACAAGAATTAGGTTATCAGGTCTGTTTGTAGGAATCTATTGTGCACAATCGTTGGCCTACAACACAACACTGACCACACTTAAGTATGAAGTCCTGAACCTTTTTCTATGCCTTCAAACAGGCAACAGTGGTGCACATAAGCAACAAAAAAAGGGAGAAAAATTACTGAAACTTACATGTCTGAATTCTAGTAATGTTATTATACATTTCATTGAGTCACCTGACTCTATTGGTCATTATGAAAATAGTGATATCAGAATTTACGAGTAACAGATGAAAGTAGAGTTTCACAGTCACAAGATTGCATGGTTTACGCTTGACTTTAATGTAATACCGTTGTGTTGTCCATCACATTAGTGCTCATATTGAATGTGCATTACAGAATCACTTCTTCCTGAGTGATGTTAGAATAATTTTGGTAGCTGCTTCTTTAGAATCCCCACATTTGTATTAGAATAGATTCAACAACACCTTTATACAGTTGCAAATTACATCAATATTATATTCAGACCCTTCATTTTCCCAATTTTAAAGAATAATGTGGAATATCTTTGCACAGTTTTTAGGGTCTCTATTTTCATTAATTCAAAGGGTCCCCTTACAAACCTGTCCAATTCATCTGATGTTCACAGGTCTCAAGGCTGATTCCACTAGATTAGTGACCTATAGGCATATAATACAAGTTGATATTGCACATCACATTTTCTAAATTATTTGACTGACCACAAACAATAACAAAGATTTACTATAAGTATGAAATTCAGTTTTGGCTAATTTATTGCTGATACAAACTCTTATTTTACACCCCAATGATAACAATACCTATGAAACAATGCATGAAGGATTACCAAATGTAAATTAATTACTATTGGTCCAGCAAGTGGTAATGATTCGCAGCTAATTAGTGGAATTAGTCAGTATATATGTTTTCATTTTTAAGTGATTTAGCATTGAGTCTCTTTAATATTGTTTTTTCTGTGTAAAGATGTGTATTGCTCACTAACTGTAAGTATAGTGATGATTATGACTCAAACTCTCATGCATAATTGAGCAATGTTAACTACATATGATCATGGAAACATTTCTTGCTTTGATTTTCAACCTGTGGTGAAGACCTGACCTTCATTTGGCGTAGTTTCCAGTGGCATTACTAAGATTTCAAACTCAACCTGTATAATAGAACGGGAAATACCAGTGTTAATCGGTGAATAACAACATGTTTCCCCTTTGATTTTCTCCCCTCCTTTGCTGAAGATCCAAAGACACTAAGAACAAAATCAATTGCATTAACAACCTTTTGGTACCTCATCTCAGGTGACCAATTGTATTTGGGTCAGACTAAACCCAACTGGTGCACAGCATGAGAATACACTGAAAACAGAGAAATAAAAGCTACTAAGATATCTACTCAGAAGTTTACATATTAACAGTTTGATTTTTGCTTTCTCTTTTTCCTTCTGAGTCAGTGTCTTTTGTATCAGTCTGTATCATCATGTTTCAAACTCAGCTCGCATTCTGTTCAGCTACTGATTTTCACTTGATTATAAAATGTTAACCATTTCTTGGGAGGAAAAAAGACATGCACACATTTTTGTTTAAAAAAAAGATACTACTCACACAACCCTATAAATTCAGCATTTCCATATTTTCATGTACTTACTTCTATTTGCCTCAAATTTCTCTTAAATTAGCAGATCTAAAACCATTAAGCTCAGACCTCAGCTTTTGAAAAGAAAAGCCATCTCATACACAGCTCCATGAATTATCCCCAACATTACAGCCGTATCAAAATTGATCCATCAAAATGAGCGATAAGCTAGGTTATTGGTTGTACTGCAAAATACAATCGAGAGAGATTTGAAAGCCATTCCACATTCAACATCTGGAAAAGCGTGTGGTAAATGGTTGTCTGTTTCACAAGCAAAAGAAGCGGTAACAGCAAAACTTAAACTGTCCTTTGAAACTCTGACATTTAATACAAGGATTTAAATCATTTTTGGAGCTATTATTTTTCAAGAATGTTGTTAAGTACTTTAAAATAAAACTGACAGAAACAGCAGTTGGAAAATGTTAAATGAGTTAATCACAAGAGATGAGGATGGTGGAAAGGTTTTTTAAAGAAGTACAAATAGCCCTTGCCAGTTTCTGCCTGAAGATTAAAAACAGAGATAATGACACAAAAAGAAATAGCTGAACAGTTATATGTAAATATTTTGCAAACATAATATTAACGAATTTTTTTAGTGCAGTTATAAGGTTGACAACTTCAAATTAATGTTTGAAAAAAAGTATTTTAATTCATTCCACTGTTAACCCTTGCTGCATCTCCATGCCAGTGATAACCCAACCAGTCAGCACCTTCTTCTCATGCTGTATAAAATGGTGCTTTTTTTTCAAGGATTTCTTCTTATGTCCTGGTTTTGATGAGTGCAAGACAAAAAACTTCAACTTCTAGTCTTCATTTAGCAAGGTCTAGGTTCCTCACTCTCGTTAATAAATTATCAACAGGTTCACCTTGATCGTACCTGAGGCTTTGAAATTCATTTTGGTGGATTCAACTGTTAGAATTGCATTGTCTTATAGTACAAGGGGCACAAGTTCCCTGATTCCTTTTGCCAACACAGCTCAATTTAATCCCTTGTCAATGTGAGGAATACAGACCTTTATAGGTGTATGGCCATACTGGAGGACCAGAAAATTTGTGTATGGTTTAACTTTTGTAGCATTCTTCCATTGGTCCCCCGCTTCTTCCCTCAAAATGCTGATATGAAAGGAAAATCTGATTGATACAGAGCTGGAAAGAACAGAAGAAAACTGAAAACAGTTGCTTCAAACTGAATCCAAATAGCAATGGAATAAAAAGATCAAAAAAAGAAAAAAAACTTTGCTGAAATGATTTAAAATCATTAATGAATATTCTTACATTGTACTTGTTATCCTAGCAACCTTAGTGTCATTTACATTGTCATAAAAGGCACTTAACATGGGAATTGGCACGTAGGATAACGTGACATTATTTCTTGTCCATTTGAACATTATTCTAAAGCTTCATCTGTTTAATTCATCTGATTGAGTCAGCTAAATTTATGTTTGAAAAGTGTGAGATCCTAATTAAAAACGTTAGTGTATAATTTGAAAACAAAAACAGTTGGTGCTGGGAGCTGGTAATTAATGCAGACTATATTTTCTGATCAATTAAGATCCAGTGATCAACTTAATAGATCTGATCAGTTACTGCCATTCAAATCTCAGTTACCATTTTTTGCAATAAATTATCCACCATATAACACCGTTTGCTGTCAAAAGTGTTTTAAGTTCATGTAGCTTGAAATTTAGTAGCACACCGGTAACTGAGGATTTGCTCCTGCTTCTGCTTTCACTTTGATAAATGATACCAATTTTAATGCATCATGAACACTTCTAGATGTGATGGAAATAACATTGAGTGGTTTTGTCAGTCTATCTTGTCAGTATGGAATGGTTATGGGTGCATTCCTGACACGAAATTTGTCGTGGTACTAGATAAAAGAAAGGAAAGAACTTGAATTTATATTATGGCTTTCATGATGTCTGAAAGCCCCAAATTGCTTGATAGCCATCTTTTGAAGTGCTATTACAATTATAATGTGTGGGAAACATGGTAAGCAACTTGTAAATATTATTTTTCCTTCACTCACAGATTATGGGCATCACTGGCATTTATTGTCCATTCCTAATTGCACTCAAGAAGCTGCTGGTGAGCTGCCTACCCTAACTGCTGCAATCTATGCATTGAGGTACACCCACAGTACTGAGGATGGGGCTTTCAGGATTGTGTACTAGGTGACATTAAACAAGCAGTAATACATTTCCAAGTCATGATGATGTATAAGTTGGACAGAAACTTGGAGGTGCTGGTGCTTCAGTTCTCTAATTCTAGTGTTGAAATAGCTACGTCTGGAATGATGGGCACAGGCTCAAACCCCAAACTAGCCTACACCCTGAAAATCAGAGAGCCCAGGAATGCAGTCAGAAATTGGTAAGAATTGACCATTTTTAACCTCCTTGAAATCTGCTTTCCTACCAATCTTTGAATCATCAGATGTGTGTAGATGTGGTGTATTTGGATTTACAAAAGGCATTCAGCAAGGTGCCACATCAAAGGTTACTACACAAAATAATGCCTCAGAGTGTAGGAGATAACATAAGGACTGAGGATTTAGCAACAGTAAGTCAGTACCTACATTAACATTATTCATAACTAATTGAAACCTCAGCATTGTTCCCTGTGATACTCCACTATTTACAGCTTGCCATGTTGAAAATGATCTATCTATCCCAAATCCCCATTACCTGTAAGTTAACCAGTCTCTATCACACTAACACATCATCCCCAACGACCTGAATTCTTATGTAGTGAACTATAATTTGGCATTTATCAAATTCTTTTAGAAATTCAAATACACTACTTGGACCAGTTCTCCTTATTATAACCTCAGAGAACTCTGATATGAATGGATTCAAGCATTTTCCCAAAAGTAACTAGCAGGCTAGTTTCAGAGATAGTAGGAACTGCAGATGCTGGAGACTCTGAGATAACAAGGTGTAGAGCTGGATGAACACAGCAGGCCAAGCAGCATCAGAGGAGCAGGAAGGCTGATGTTTCGGGCCTAGACCCTTCTTCAGAAATGGGGGAGGG